>NC_092498.1:36112596-36728596 GCF_047511675.1 Marmota flaviventris
CCCTTGGCTATATACCCAGGAATGAGATAACAGGTCAAATGGTGGTTCCATTCCAAGTTTTCTGCAGAAAAGTTGCTTTTGAGAGTGGTTGCACCAATGTACAGTCTCACAAGCAATGTATAAGCAAACCTTTGTTTCCCACTTCCCTGCCAATATTTATTGTTGCTTGTATTCTTGATAATTGCCATTCTGACTGGAGTGAGATGGAATCTGAGTGTAGTTTTAATTGCTAGTGATGTTGAACATTTTTTTATATATTTGTTGGCCAATTGTATTTATACTTCTGTGAAGTGTCTATTCAGTTCCTTTGCCCACTTATTGATTGGGTTATTTGTTTTTATGGTGTTAAGTTTTTTGAGTTTTTTAATATATCTTACAGATTAATGCTCTGAGGTGCAGGTGGCACAGATTTTCTTCAATTCTGTAGGCTCTCTCTTCACATTCTTGACTGTTTGCTATGAAGAAGTTTTTAGTTTGATACCATTCCACTTACTGATTCATGATTTTACTTCTTGCACTTTAGGAGTCTTGTTGAGGAAGTTGGTTCTTAAGCTAACGCTAACATGATGTAAATTTGGGCCTACCTTTTCTTCTAGTAGGTGCTGGGTCTCTGGTCTAATTCTTAGGTCCTTAATCCACTTTGAGCTGAGTTTTGTGCAGGGTGAGATAGGGATTTAGTTTCATTTTGCTGCATATGGATTTCCAGTTTTCCCAGCACGATTTGCTGAAGAGGCCTTGTTTCTATAATGTATGTTTATGGCAGCTTTGTCTATTATGAGATTGAATTTATTTGGGTTTGTCTTTGTATCTTCTACTTTGTTCCATTGGTCTTCATGTCTATTTTGGTGCCAATGCAGTACTGTTTTTGTTATTATAGCTCTGTAGTATAATTTAAGGTCCTATATTTTAATGCCTCTTGCTTTATTTTTCTTGCTAAGGAATGCTTTGGCTATTCTGGCCCTCTTATTTTTCCAAATGAATTTCATGACTGTTTTTCTATTTCTGTGAAGAATATTATTGGAATTTTAATAGGAGTTACATTAAATCTGTAATGTGCTGTTGGTAGTATGGCCATTTTGACAATATTAATTCTGCCTATTCAGGAACATGAGAGATCTTTCTTTACTTCCTTTTTTATTTGTTTTAATTAGTTACACATGAGAATAGAATGCATTTTGACATATTGTACACAAATGGAGCACAACTTCTGGTTCCTCTGGTTGTACATGGTGCAAAGTCACTCCAGTTGTAATCATACATGAAATAGGGTATTAAAGTCTGTCTCATTCTACTGTCCTTCCCATCCCCACAGCCCCACCACTCCTATCACTCCCCTCCCTCTACACAAACCAAAGTTCCCTCTTTCTTCCCTACCTCCCTGCGCCACTATAGATCAGCATCTGCTTATCAGAGAAAACAGTTTGGGGTGTTTGGGGATTGGCTTATTTCACTTAGCATGATATTCTCTAATTCCATCATTTAAATGCAAATGCCATAATTTTATTTTTCTTTAAGGCTGAGTAATAGTCCATTATGTATATGTAAGACATTTTCTTTATCCATTCATCTGTTGAAGGGCCTCTAAGTTGGTTCCATAGTTTAGGTATTGTGAATTGAGCTGCTATAAACATTGATGTGGCTGCCTCACTATAGTATGCTGATTTTAATTCCTTTGTGTATAAACTGAGGAGTGGGATAACTGGGTCAAATGGTGGTTCCATTCCAAGTTTTCTGAGGTAACTCCATATTGCTTTCCATAGCAGTTGCATAAATTTGCTATCCTATCAGCAATATATCAGTGTAAATTTCCCCTCACATCCTCGCCAACACTTATTGCTTGTATTCTTGATAATTGCCATTCTGTCTGGAGTGAGATGAAATCTTAGAGTAGTTTTGATTTGCATTTCTCTATTTGCAAGAGGTCTTTCCATCTTCCAATTTTTCTCTTCAATTTCTTTCTTTAGTGTTCTGTAGTTTTCATTGTAGAGGTATTTGCCACTTTTTTTTAGATTTATTTTATTTTATTTTTTGAGGCTATTATGAATTGGATAGTTTCCAAATTCCTCTTTCAGTTGATTCATCACTAATATATAGGAATGCAATTTATTTGTGAGTGTTAATTTTATATCCTGATATTTTGCTGAATTCATTTATGTGTTCTAGAAGTTTTCTGGTAGAGTTTTTTGGGTCTTCTAAAAATAGAATCATGTCATTGGCAAATATGGATAGTTTAAATTCTTTTCCTATTAGTATCCCTTTAATTTCTTTCTTTTGTCTAATTGCTCTTGATAAAGAGAGTTTCAAGGACTATGTTGGGTAGAAGTGGTGAAAGATGACATCCCTGTCCTGTTCTAGTTTTTAGAGAGAATGCTTTCAATTTTTCTCAATTTAGAATGATGTTGACTTGGGATGTAGCATACACAGCTTTTACAATATTGAGGTATGTTCCTACTATCCCTAGTTTTTCTAGTGTTTTGAACATGAACCATGAACGGATGTTGTATTTTGTTAAATGCTTTTTCTGAATCTATTGAGATAATCATGTGATTCTTGTCCTTAAGTCTATTGATGTAAAGAATTGTGTTTATTGATTTCCATATGTTGAACCAACCTTGCAACCCTGGGACGAACCCCACTTGATCATAGTGCACTATCTTTTTAATATATTTTTAATGCAATTAGTCAGTATTTTATTAAGAAGTTTTGTATGTATGTTCATCAGGAATATTAGTCTGAATTTTTTTTTAATTTTTTTATTCTAATTTGTTGTATATGACAGAAGAATGATTACAATTCATATTACACATATATAGTATAATTTTTCATATCTCTGGTTATTTACAAAGTATATTCACACTATTTGTGTCTTCATACATGTACTTAGGGTAATGATATCCATCTCATTTCACCATCTTTTTTACCATCGTGCCTCTTCTTTTCCCTCCCACTCCTTTGTGCTTATCTAGAGTTCGTCTAATCCTCCCATGCTTCCCATCCCAACCCCATTATGAATCAGCCTCCTAATATCAGACAAAATATTAGGCATTTGGTTTTTTGTGATTGGCTAACTTCATGTAGCATTATATATTCCAACTCCATCCATTTACCTACAAATGCCATGATTTTATTCTCTTTTATTGCTGAGTAATATTCCATTGAGAATATACACCACATTTTCTTTATCCATTCATCTATTGAAGGGCATCTAGATTGGTTCCACAGTATAGCTATTGTGAATTGTGCTGCTATAAACATTGATGTGGATGTGTCCCTGTAGCACGTTTTTTTAAGTCATTTGGGTATAGACTAAAGAGTAGGATAGCCAGGTGGTTCCCTTCTCAGCTTTCCAAGGAATCACTATACTGCTTTCCATATTGGCTGCATCAATTTGCAGTACCACCAGCAATGTATGAGTGTGCATATTCCCCCACATACTCGCCAACACTTATTGTTGTTTGTATTCTTAATAGCTGCCATTCTGACTGGAGTGAGATGAAATCTTAGAATAGTTTTGATTTGCATTTCTTTAATTGCTAGAGATGTTGAACATTTTTTCATATATTTGTTGATTGATTGTACATCATATTCTGAGACGTGTCTGTTCAGTTCCATGGGCCATTTATTGATTGGGCTATTTGGGTTTTGTTGTTGTTGTTGTTGTTTTGGTGCTTAGCTTTTTGAGTTCTTTATATTCGCTAGAGATTAGTGCTCTATCTGATGTGCATGTGGTAAAAATTTGCTCCCAAGATGTAGGCTCTCTATTCACCTCACCTCATGATTGTTTCTTTTGCTGAGAAGAAGCTTTTTAGATTGGATCCATCACATTTATTGATTCTTGATTTTAATTCTTGCACTATAGGAGTCTTATTAAGGAAGTTGGGGCCTAATCCAACATGATGGAGATTTCCGCCTACTTTTTCTTCTATTAGGCGAAGGGTCTCTGGTTTAATTCCTAGGTCCTGATCCACTTTGAGTTGACTTTTGTGCATGGAGAGAGATAGGGGTTTAATTTCCTTTTGTTGCATATGAATTTCCAGTTTTCCCAACACCATCTGTTGAAGAGGCTCTCTTTTCTCTAATGTATGTTTTTGGTGCCTTTGTCTAACAGAAGATAACTGTAATTATGTAGGTTAGTCTCTGTGTCCTCTATTCTGTACACTATTTCTGTAGTGCCTATTGTGATATTTTTATTTTATAAAAAATACCATGGTGTTTTTGTTACTATTGCATGTGGATGTGAACCTGTAGCACGTTGTTTTTAAGTCCTTTGGGTATAGACCAAGGAGTATTGCTCTGTAGTATAGTTTAAGGTCTGGTATAGTGATGCCACCTGCTCCACTCTTCTTGCTAAGGATTACTTTAGCTCTTCTGGGTCTCTTATTTTTCCAGATGAATTTCATGACTGCTTTTTCTAATTCTATGAGGAATGCCATTGGGATTTTATTGGAATTGCATTAAATATGTATAGTGCTTTTGGTAGTATGGTCATTTTGGCAATATTGATTCAGCCTATCCAAGAACTAGGTAGATCTTTCCATCTTCTAAGGTCTTTTTAATTTATTTCCTTAGCATTTCGTAGTTTTCATTGTAGGGGTCTTTCACTTCATTCATTAAGTTGATTCCCAAGTATTTTATTTTATTTTATTTTATTTTTATTTTTGAGGCTATTATAAATGGGGTAGTTTTCTTTGTTTCCCTTTCAGAGGATTTGTCACTGATATACAGAAATACCTTTGATTTATGAGTGTTAGTTTTGTATCCCGTTATTTTGATGAATTCGTTTACTAGTTCTAGAAGTTTTCTGGTGGAATTTTTTGAGTCTTCTAGAAATAGAGTCATATCATTGGCAAATAGTGCTAATTTGAGTTTTTATTTTCCCATCCGTATCCCTTTAATTTTTTTCATCTGTCTAGTTGCTCTGGCTAGTGTTTCAAGAATTATGTTAAATAGAACTGTCTTGTTCCAGTTTTTAGAGGGAATGCTTTCAATTTTTCTCCATTTAGAATGATATTGGCCTGGGGCTTAGCATAGATAGCTTTTAAAATGTTGAGATATGTTCCTGTTATCCCTAGTTTTTTTCTAGTGTTTTGAACATAAAGGGGTGCTGTATTTTGTCAAATGCTTTTTCTGCATCTGTTGAGATTATCATATAATTGTTATCTTAAAGTCTATTGATGTGATAAATTACATTTATTGGTTTCCATAGTTGAAACAACCTTGCATCCCTGGGATGAATCCTACTTGATCGTGGTACACCATCTTTTTGATATGTTTTTGTATTTGGTTTGCCAGAATTTTATTGAGAATTTTTTCATCTATGTTCACTAGAGATATTGGTCCAAAGATTTTTTTTTTCTTTGATGAGTCTTTGCCTGTTTTTGGAATTAGGGTGATATTGGCCTCATAAAATGAGCTTGGAAGTGTTCCCTCTATTTCTATCACGAATTAATTTGAAGAGTAGAGGTATTCGTTCTTCTTTAAGGGTCTTGTAGAACTCAGATGTATATCCATTAGGTCCTGGGCTTTTCTTGGTTGGTAGGCTTCTTCTATTTCACTACTTGAAAGTGACCTGTTTAAATTGCATATATCATCTGGATTTAATTTGGGCAAATTATATGCCTCTAGAAATTTGTCGATGCCTTTGATATTCTCTATTTTATTGGAGTACAAGTTTTTAAAATAATATCTAATTATCTTCTGTATTTCTGTAGTGTCTATTGTGATATTTTTATTTTTATCACATATGTTAGTAATATGAGTTTACTCTCTCCTTCTCTTTGTTAGCATGGCTAAGGGCTTGTCAATTTTATTTATTTTTTTAAAGAACCAACTTTTTGTCTTGTCAATTTTTTTAATTACATTGATTTTAGCTCTGATTTTAATTATTTTTTGCTTTCTCCTGCTTTTGGTGTTGATTTCTTCTTCTCTTTCTAGGGCTTTGAGATGTAATGTTAAGTCATTTATTTGTTGACTTTTTCTTCTTGTCAGGAATGAACTCCATGCAATCAACTTTCATCTTAGAACTGCCTTCATAGTGTCCCAGAGATTTTGATATGTTGTATCAGTGTTCTCATTCACATCTAAGAATTTTTTAATCTCTTTCTTGATGTCTTTTGCAACCCATTGTTCATTTAGTAGCATATTATTTAGTCTCCAGGTGTTGAAGTAGTTTTTATTTTTTTATTTTATCATTGATTTCTAATTTCACTCCAATGTGATCAGATAGAATGCAGGGTAGTATCTCTACTTTTTTGTATTTATTAAGAGTTACTTTTTTGGCATGACATATGGTCTATTTTAGAGAAGAACCCATGTGCTGCTGAGAAGAAATTGTATTCGCTCGTTGATGGATGAAATATTCTATATATGTCAGTTAAGTCTAAGTTATTGATTGTATTATTGTGTTCTATAGTTTCTTTGTTCAGTTTTTTGTTTGGAAGATCTATCCAGTGGTGAAAGAGGTGTGCTCAAGTCACCCAGAATTATTGTGTTGTGGTCAATTTGACTCTTGAACTTGAGAGTTTGTTTGATTATAATAGATGCTCCATTGTTTGGGGCATATATATTTATAATTATTATGTCTTGTTAGTGTGTGGCTCCTTTGAGCAGTATGAAATGTCCTTCTTTACCCCTTTTGATTCAATATGCCTTAAAGTCTACTTTATTTGATATGAGGATGGAGACCCCTGCTTGCTTCCGCACTCCATGTGAGTGGTATGATTTTTCCCAGCCTTTAACCTTCAGTCTGTGGATGCCTTTTCCTATGAGATGAGTCTTCTGGAGGCAGCGTATTATTATTGTTGTTGTTGTTTTTAATCCAATCAGCCTAGCCTATGTCTTTTGGTTTATGAGTTGAGTTCATTAATATTCAGGGTTATTGTTGAGAAATGATTTGTATTCCCAGCCATTTTTGTTTCTTTTTGTTACTGAACTTGACTTGGTTTCTCCTTTCTTTGTTTTCCCTCTATTGTAATACCTCCCTCTGCTGATGTTCCTTGTTATTTTTTTATTTCCTCTTCATAGAATATTTTGCCAAGGATATTCTGTAGTGCAGGTTTTCTAGCTGCAAATTCTTTTAACTTTTGTTTATCATGGAATATTTTTATTTTACCATCAAATATAATTCTTAATTTTGCTGGATAGAACATTCTTAGCTGGAATTCATTTTCTTTCAAAGCTTGATACATGTTGTTTCAGGATCTTCTGGCTTTCAGGGTCTGTGTTGAAAAATCTGCACATAACCTAATTGGTTTCCCCCTATATGTAATCTGATTCCTTTATCTCATGGCTTTTAATATCCTCTCCTTACTCTATATGTTAGGCATTTTCATTATAATGTGCCTCAGTGTGGATCTCTTGTGATTTTGTACATTTAGCATCCTGTAAACCTCTTGTATTTGGTTTTCCAATTTGTTCTTCATGTTTGGAAAGTTTTCTGATATCATTTCATTTAATAGATTGTTCATTCCTTTGCCTTCCTCTATACCAATAACTCTTAAATTTGGTCTTTTTATTCTATCCCATATTTCTTGAATGTTCTACTCATGATTTCTTATCATTTTCATTGTGTGGTCTACATACTTTTTGAGATTATATATTTCATCTTCATCGTCTGAGGTGAAAAGGTTAAGAATATAAGAATTAAGTTCTGTTTTCCTGGAACCTGAAACTCATGTAAAAGTTGAAAATAACTCCCGGAAATGCCCACTGATCATCTGGTTGCTCTACAAAAACAACCCCTCCCAGAAACCGTGCAATGATTGGCTATGCTGTATGTGAAGTCCCTGCCCTCTCCAAGGAAAGTATATAAGCTCTGCTTAAGCTGTTCCCGGGGCTCTCTCTCTCTCTGCTCTATTCAAGTGAGCTCTGAGCCCCAGCATGCTGGACCCCCAGTAAACCCTTTGCTGTTGCATGAGACAGTCTCTTGGTGGTCTCTTCCTCCGACGCTCACCCGACCTTTACAGAGGTCCTGTCTTGCAAGTGGTCTAATCTGTTAGTGATGCTTTCAATTGAACTTTTAATTTGTATATTGTTTCTTTCATTTCAAGTATTTCTGTTTGGTTTTTCCTCAGAACCTCTAGCTCCCCATTGAAGTAATCTTTTGTTTACGGTATTTGTTTATGTAGCTCTTTGTCAAATGATCTTTTACTGCCTGTATTTGCTCTCCTACATCAGTCTTTAATTCACAGAACACTTTAGTTATGTACATTCTGAACTCCTTCTCTGTAATTTCATCTGCTGTGCTGTCCATGAATTCTAATAATATGGTTTCTTGATTTGTTTTCTTCCCTTGCTTTTTCATATTGATTGTGTGTCTTCCCTTCTAACACTGTAGATCCAAGGTGTTATCATTTTTACCCTATAGGCTTCTAGTGCCCCTGTAGGGTTCCAATGCCTCTACTTTGAGGGTTAGGACAATGTTAATAGATCCCAATATAAACAAGGTACCACCTAAAAACACATAGTTGCTAATGGACATTTATAGGTTGGTCACAATATACAGAAATGGTGAACTCAATTATTATCTACAATGTACTTTGAAGGTTTGTAAAGTGTTTACAATTTCTGATGGTGGACAAAGAACCAAGGGTGAGGTGTAGGAAGATACGCTGAGGAAGTAGGAGGTAAGGATTTAGAGTTATTCTATCTTAGGAAGTGTGAAAGAGAAATCTAAAGAAGAAGGTTAGTAGCAGGAGAATAGAGAGGAAGTAATTTGTGGTAGACAAGTAAGAGGGAAGACAGTAGAGTACATAAAACAAACACATATATATTAAGAAAAATAAAAAATGTTAAAATAGTAAAAATTGGAGAAAAAAGAGAATATACAATACAACTGTAATATACTATTCAATTGTCTCAAACCTCAATATCCTAATTCATGTAAAGTACTTGGTTTCACATATGTTGGGAATGAGAGGGCAGGAGAATACAGAGGGAGAAAAATGAAAAAAAAATCTTGAAGAAAGAACCAAGGATTGTTTCAGTTGGAGATCAGTATCTTTCCTGCTTCCCATCTCATCCAATAAGTGGGGTTGTCTATTGTTAGCTGGTATCTCCGCCCTCACATTAGTGAAAGTAACCGGAGAGGGAGGGTTATTCCTGGGTAGAGGGCACCTAGAAGTGGGGTATGGCACCTGCAAGTCCCCGAAGGAGACTGAACCTCTGGGATCTCTTTTTGGGCCTGCTCCTGTGATGTGAGTGCCTGGGTCTTATCTCGCCTAAAGACCTCCCAGTTCCCGGTCTCTGTGTTAATCTCTAAACTGTATCACTCTCACTCTTTCCCTTACTGCTTCCTAATAAATGACCTTTCTCTCCAGGGCTCTTGTGTGTGGTGCTTTGGGTGTGCTCTGCACCTGCCCCACTGAAAGCTGTTTTGTGTTGGGCAGTCACTGTGCAGGGTTAGCAGCTGCTGAGGATAGGGGGGAGTTAGAAACTGGGTACCTGTTCAGCCAGAGTTCCAAACCGGGAGTCGCCCCCACTAAAGATGGTGATGAAGGTGACCCAAGATGGAGGCATTTGCTTTCATTGATGGGGTTTCAGGTCGAGTGCAGGGAGCCAGGCAATGGCATTGGATGATGAGTTCAGAGACTGGGTCTGTAGCGTGCAGCGTGTGGCTGTGGCTGTCTTCAAAGCCTGTGTGTAGTTTCCTGGTGCAGGAGGGCTATAGTGCATAGGGAACTATCTCCAGTGCTACAGAGTCCCAAGATGGAGGTGACCGGGGGAGCCCCACGTTGGTTGGTGGGAGGTCCACACAGTAGTGGCAGCTGGAGATACTGTGTGGGGGTAGCTACCAAGTGTCCTGCATGGGAGCTGCATCTGGGATTTCTGCTCAATTGAGTGGCCAAAGATTTTGTGCAGGTACTGATGCTGATGGTCCTACTTGGCACCCTGTAGTTCTGCGTGGGCGAGTACTTGAAAGACCTACTCTGACACTGAGGCCTGGAAACATAGATGAGCACAGTGGCCATGATTCCTGTGTGGAAACAGGAATACTGCTCACAGAGAAGCAGTATTCCACTTCTTGAGTCCCAGGTCACGAAGCAACACAGCATATTGCCTCCCTCTGGACTGCCATCTTGGATTCCCCCCAGTCTGATGTTTTCTTTCCTCAATGTGTCTTTGTCTGGTTTTGGTATCAGGGTGATACTAGCTTTATAGAACGAGTTTGGAAGGTTTCCCTCCTTTTCTATTTCTTGGAATAATTTGAGGAGGACTGGTATAAGTTTTTCTTTGAAAGTCTGGTAGAACTTGGCTGAGGATCTGTCTGTCCTGGGGCTTTTCTTTCTTGGTAGGCTTTTGATGACATTTTCAATTTAATTGCTTGAAATTCCTCTGTTCAAAGATTCTATGGCCTCCTGATTCAATTTGGGTTGGTCATATGTCTCTAGAAATTTGTCAATGTCTCAAGATTTTCTATTTTATTAGAGTATAAAATTTCAAAATAGTTTCTAATTATCAACTGTGTTTCATTAGTGTCCATCGTGAATTTCCTTTTATTTATTTATTTTATTTATTTATTATTAGTTCTGCTCAAGACAATACAATGATCTTGACATATCATACATTTTGATAAAATGGGGTATGAATTCTCATTTTTCCACTTGTACAGATTGCAGGATCACATTGGTTATACAGCCACGTATACACATACAGCAATACTAGAGTCTGTTGTATTCTGCTGCCCTCCCTATGCCCCCTCCCCTCCCCTTCCATCGCCTCTCTCTACCCAATCTACTGTGACACATTTCTCTCTCTCTTTTTTTTCCTTTCCCCTCACACCATCATATATGTATTTTGTATAACGATGAGGGTCTCCTTCCATCTTCTGTGCAATTCCCCTTCTCCCTCCCATTCCCTCCCACCTCTCATCCCTGTTTAGTGGTAATCTTCTTCTCATGCTCTTCCTCCCTACTCTGTTTTAAGTCACCTCCCTTATATCAGAGAAGACATTCGGCATTTGTTTTTTAGGGTTTGGCTAACTTCACTTAGCATCATCTGCTCTAATGCCATCCATTACCCTGCAAATGCCATGATCTTGTTATTTTTTAGTGCTGAATAATATTCCAGTGTAAATAAATGCCACATTTTTTTATCCATTCATCTATTGAAGGGCATCTAGGTTGGTTCCACAGTCTAGCTATTGTGAATTGTGCTGCTATGAACATTGATGTAGCTGTGTTCCTGTAGTATGCTCTTTTTAGGTCTTTTGGGTATAGTCCAAAAAGGGGAATATCTGGGTCAAATGGTGGTTCCATTCCCAGCTTTCTGAGGACTCTCCATACTGCCCTCCAAATTGGCTGCACCAATTTGCAGCCCCACCAGCAATGTATGAGTGTAACTTTTCCCCGCATCCTCGCCAGTACTTGTTGTTGTTTGACTTCATAACGGCTGCCATTCTTACTGGAGTGAGATGGTATCTTAGAGTAGTTTTAATTTGCATTTCTCTGAGTGCTAGAGATGGTGAGCATTTTTTCATGTATTTGTTGATTGATTATATATCCTCTTCTGAGAAGTGTCTGTTCAGGTCCTTGGCCCATTTGTTGATTGGGTTATTTGTTTTTTGTTGTTTAACTTTTTGAGTTCTTTGTATACCCTAGATATTAGTGCTCTATCTAAAGTGTGAGGGGTAAAAATTTGTTCCCAGGATGTAGGCTCCCTATTTACCTCACTAATTATTTCTCTTGCTGAGAAAAAACTTTTTAGTTTGAATACATTGCCGCAGTCCAGCTGCAGCAAAATAACCGGGGGATGAGAACAACTTGTGTAGATTGATACAGCAGGAGTGGGAGACGTTTATTGCAGGACAGGAGCGGTATTTATACATTCCACACAGCTTATCTAATTAGCATAAACTAGATACAGCAGTCAACCAATCAGGAATCTCCACACTTAATGGCTCGCTTTTATTATTTCTCAAACCACTCCCTCTGACATTTTGCCAGGCACCATCCAGACTTGTTTACGAACTCTAACATTCCCCTGGCAAAATGCCAGGTGTTATTTTGACTTGTTTACAGACTCTAACATTTCCCCCTTTTGTTTAATTTAAATAACAACCATAGTGGTTTTTACACAAACACATAAATAATCTGCTACAAGCAGAAGGGGAGGATACAAAATGTCACAATACCAAGCCAATTGATGGCTCCATGCAAGAAACCCTTGGAAAAATTATACCAGCAATGACACTGTTAGCAAAGATACCGAGTTACAATTTGTTGTAGATTACAGTTTGTTGTCTCAGTCCAGGTAAAGCAGTGTCTCAATAGATTAACTCACAGTCCAGGTAAATCATAGTCCAGGTAAGTTCTGTAGGCAGCTAGCTTAAATCACAGTCCAGGTAAGTTCTGCAGGTAGCTAGCTTGATCCGAAGTCTCGTCCGGTTTTCAGCAACACTGGAAATTCTTCTACCTTGGTCTTTACAGGCACTGGGACAAAGGCAGGAACTCTGGATGGCTAAAGAAAATCCTGTAGCATTCTACTAAGAAAACAACCTTCTGAACAATTTAGTACATTATCTCAAGGTTTTTTTTGCGTTTGAAATAAGCATTAATAGTGCTCATTACTCATCAGCTTCCAGGTGTGGGAAAACCATTGTAGTTATTGGCCTTGGAAACATTAAACTTCAGAGACGCGGGCCATCTTCTGCCTGCAGTGTCCGGGGCAGCCCCAGATGGCCCTGGGGAGAGTTCCAGACTCAAACTGCTTCCGGGCACAGGGAGCAAGAGCCTGCGAGACTGTGCCTCCAGGTCAGGTCTAGATTTGGGCTCTCGCAGTGGCTTTCTGCTTCCCGGGTGGGGGGCGGGGAAGAGCCGGCTGCCGCAGCTTGGAAATTCCTTGCTGCGCCATGATCGGCTCCTATACGCGGCAGCCTCCATGCGGCTTCACGCACCCTCCGATAACGAAAAGTATTTAGTAGTAGCCTTTTGCAATTTCTTTCTTGAAAATCCTTCCTCCTCTGAACTTTTTTCTTCTTTCTGACTAGAGTTCTTGGGCTTTTATCAACACATGCCCTAACTATTCTTGGTTCCACTGGGGTGCCTTCTTCCCTTAGTAATTTACTTCTCACCCCTTCCATATTTTCGTCACAAAGACAATACAACATTTCAAGACAAAACAAGACACAAACATACTGTATCAATCTTCTCCATTTTCTCGAAATGGCCATTTTTCCTTTCACCCTATCTGCCTAGGGACGAGCAGATTTGCTCCCGTCCTATCTATGGACGGGCAGCTTTTTTTCGTCACTTACCCCCGAGTGTCCTGGGGCTCCCCGTAACGGGCTACCATCTGCCGCAGTCCGGCTGCAGCAAAATAACCGGGGGGTGATGAAGAACTTGTGTAGATTGATACTGCAGGAGTGGGAGCCGTTTATTGCAGGACAGGAGCAGTATTTATACATTCCACACAGCTTATCTAATTAGCATAAACTAGATACAGCAGTCAACCAATCAGGAATCTCCACACTTAATGGCTCGCTTTTGTTACTTCTCAAACCACTCCCTCTGGCATTTTGCCAGGCACCATCCAGACTTGTTTACGAACTCTTAACATTCCTCTGGCAAAATGCCAGGAGCCATCCTGACTTGTTTACAGACTCTAACAATACATCCCATTTGTTGATTCTTGATTTTAACTCTTGTGCTATAGGTGTCCTATTAAGGAATTTGTAGCCCGACTCCATGAGATGGAGATTAGGTCCAACTTTTTCTTCTATTAGACACAGAGTCTCTGGTTTGATTCCTAGATCCTTGATCCATTTTGAGTTAACTTTTGTGCATGGTGAGAGAAAGGTGTTCAGTTTCATTTTGTTGAATATGGATTTACAGTTCTCCCAGCACCATTTGTTGAAGATGCTATCCTTCCTCCATTGCATGCTTTTAGCACCTTTGTCTAATATAAGGTAGTTGTAATTTTGTGGATTGGTCTCTTTGTCCTCTATTTTGTACCATTGGTCTACCAGCCTGTTTTGGTGCCAGTACATGCTGTTTTTTTTACTATTGCTCTGTAGTATAATTTAAGATCTGGTATAGCTATACCACCTGTTTTACTCTTCCTGCTTAGAAGTGCTTTAGCTATTCTGGGTCTCTTATTTTTCCAGATGAATTTCATAATTGCTTTTTCTATTTCTGTGAGGAATGCTGTTGGGATTTTGATCAGAATTGCATTGAATCTGTAGAGTGCTTTTGGTAATATGGCCATTTTAATAATATTAATTCTGCCTATCCATGAGCAAGGTATATATTTCCATCTTCTAAGGTCTTCTTCTATTTCTCTCTGTAGGGTTCTATAGTTTTTATTGTATAGATCTTTCACCTCTTTTGTTAAGTTGATTTCCAAGTATTTTATTTTATTTTTTTGAGGATATTGTGAATGGGGTAGTTTTCCTCATTTCCATTTCAGAGGATTTGTCACTGATATATAGGAAAGCCTTTGATTTATGGGTATTGATTTTATATCCTGCCACTTTGCTGAATTCATTTACTAGTTCAAGAAGTTTTTTGGTGGAACTTTTTGGATCTGCTAGGTATAGGATCATATCATCAGCAAATAGTGCTAGTTTAAGTTCTTCTTTTCCTATATTTATGTCTTTAATTTCTTTAATCTGTCTAATTGCTCTGGCTAGTGTTTTAAGAACTGTGTTGAATAGAAGTGGTGAGAGAGGGCATCCCTATCTTGTTCCAGATTTTAGAGGGAATGCCTTCAGTTTTTCTCTGTTTAGAATGATGCTGGCCTGAGGCTTAGCATAGATAGCTTTTACAATGTTGAGGTAAGTTCCTGTTATCCCTAGTTTTTCTAGTGTTTTGAACATAAAGGGATGCTGTATTTTGTTGAATGCTTTTTCTGTGTCTATCGAAATGATCATACAGTTCTTATCTTTAAGTCTATTGATGTGGTGGATTACATTTATTGATTTCTGTATGTTGAACCAGCCTTGCATCCCAGTGAATTTCTTTTTTCTTTGCTAATTTTAGTAATTTGAATTTTCTTTTTGTTAGTATGTCTAAGGGTTTATCAATTTTATTCATTTTCTTCAAAGAATGGACTTTTGTTTCATATATTTAAAATTTTTTTGTTTCAAAATTATTGATTTCAAATCTGATTTTAATTATTTCCTGTCTTTTACTGCTTTTAGTGTTGATTTGTTCTTTTTCTAGAGCTTTGAGATGTAATGTTGGGGATATTTATTTGGTGAATTTCTATCCTTTTAATTATTGAGCTCAATGCAATGAACTTTCCTCTTACCACTGCCTTCATAGTGTCCTAGAGATTTTGATATGTTGCATTGATATTCTCATTTAGAATTAAGTACTTTTTATTTCTTTTCTGATTTATTTCACTATCTACTGGTCACTCAATAGCACATTGTTTAGTTTCCAGGTGTTAGAGTAGCTTCTATTTTTTATTTTATTGTTGATTTCTAATTTCATTCCATTATGATCTGATAGAATGCAAGATATTATCTCTAATTTTTGGTATTTGCTAAAAGTTGTTTCATGTCATAAGATAAGGTCTATTTTAGAGAAGGATCCATGTGCTGCTGAGAAGAAAGTGTATTCAGTCATTGAAGGATGAAACATTCTATACATGTCTGTTAAGTCTAAATTATTAATTGTATTTTTTAGTTCTGTAGGTTCTTAGTTTAGTTTTTGTTTGGAGGATCTATCCAGTGGTGAGAGAGGTGTATTAAAGTGACCCAGTATTGTTGTTGTTGCCTATTTGATTCTTGAAATTAAGAAGGGTTTGTTTGATGTACATAGATGCTCCATTTTGGGGTACATAAATATTTATGATTATATGTCCTGTTGATGTATAAATACCTTAAGCAGTATGGAATGTCTTTCTTTGTCCCTCTTATTAACTTTAGCTTGAAGTTCACTTTATCTGATATGAGTATAGAAACCCCTTCTTGTTCATAAGATCCATATGAATGATGTTTTCTCCATCCTTTTACCTTCAGTCTGTGGATGTCTTTGCCTATGAACTGAGTTTCTTAGGGACAGTGTATTGTTGGGTCTAGTTTTTTAATACAGTTTTCCAGTCTATGCCATTTTATCAATGAATTTAGGCCATTTACATCCAATGTTATTATTGAAAAATTATTATTTTTCAATATTATTCCCTGTCATTTTGAATTATTTCTGGTTTTTACTTTGAATTA
The DNA here is from genome assembly GCF_047511675.1 of Marmota flaviventris. Lineage (NCBI taxonomy): Eukaryota > Metazoa > Chordata > Mammalia > Rodentia > Sciuridae > Marmota > Marmota flaviventris. Next base: position 36,128,759 of record NC_092498.1, read on the forward strand.
GTTTCTTTTTTGATTGACTATTATTCTAGTGTATTTCCACCCTTTTCTAGTTTTCACATTTATTTTTCATTTCTTCTTCATGAGACATTTTGTAGAGAATTTTCTGTAGTGCAGGCTTTATGGTTGTGAATTCTTTTGTTTATCATGGAAGGTTTTCATTTCATTGCCAGTTCTGAAGCTTAATTTTGCTGGCTATGGTATTCTTTGCTGGCATCCATTTTTCTTTCAGAGCTTGGTATATATTATTCCAAGACCTCCTAACTATGACTGTTTGATTTGAGAAATCAGCTGAGGTCTGGCTTGGTATCCCTCTGAATGTGACCTTTGTTTTTCTCTGGCAGCCTTTAATAATCTAGCTTTATTCTGTATGTTAGGCATTTTCATGATAATGTGCCTTGATGTGGTTCTGTTGTGATTTTGTATATTTGGGGTCTGATAAGCCTCTTGTATTTTATTTTCTGTTTATTCTTTAAGTTTGGAAATTTTTCTGATATTATTTCATTAAAAAGATTGTGCGTTCCTTTGGTTTGTATCCCTAAGCCTTCATTTATCCCAATAAATCTTAAATTTGGTCTTTTCATTTTATTGAATATTTCTTGGAAATTCTGTTCATGGTCTCTTAACATCTTTTTTTCCATAGTCTATTATATTTTCAAAATTATATATTTTGTCTTCATTGCCTAAAATTCTGTCTTCCAATTGGTCTCGTCTGTTGGTGATGCTTTCCATTGAATTATTAATTTTTTTAGTTGTAGATGGATACAATATCTTTATTTATTTATTCTTTTATGTGGTGCTGAGGATCAAACTCAGTGTCTCACAGTTGAGTTTTTAATTTGGTTTATTAATTCCTCCATTTTGAGGATTTCTGCTTGGTTTTCTGAATCTCTCTTTCTTTATTGAAGTGATTTTCACTTCCTGTATTTGCTTTCTGTTTACACTCCTCAGATTGTCCTTTAACTCACAGTTTAGTGTAACTATGTATGTTCGAAAATCCTTCTCTGACATTTCTTCCACTGTAGTGTTGATAGATTCTGTTACTGAAATATCTTGTTTTGTTTGAGGCAATTTGTTAGCCTTTGCTTTTTCATGTTGTTTGTATGTCTACCCATCTATCAGTATGGATCTGAGGTGGTAGAGTTTCTACCCTATGAATTATAGTGTCCCTGAAGGTTTCCAGTACCTCACCATTTAGGGGGAGACAACAACCAATGCAAACTGTATACAGCATTAAACCAAAAAGTTATTGCTATGATGTCTACAATGTAATTGTCACAATAGATAGAAAAAGTATAATCAGTTACTGCTTAAAATACAACACAAATTTACATTTGTAAAAGGTTTTAGAATTTTGAATGGTAGACAGGGAGAGAACAGAAGTGATATAGGATATTATGATTATGATAGAGGAGGAGAGAAGATAGAAGTAAAAATTTAAAGGAAGAGTGAAAGTACAATAGAGTTTACCTGTTAGCAGAATAAAAGAGAGAAAGAGAATCAAGGAAAAGAGATATGTGAGAGAATAAAATATACATAAAGTAAAAATTTTTTAAATTAAAAATAAAAATAAAAGAATACAAAACAAAACTGAAATATACTAATAAACATCCTAGTTCTCAAAATACTTATCCATGAAAAATAACTCTTGAACAATGCTGGAAATGAGAAAAAAACAAATGTGAATATGTGTAAATATCAATGAACAATTAAAGTCACAATCAAACAGAGAAAAGAAAAGAAAAATATCTCAATGAAAAGTTCAAGAATTGTTTCCATTGGAATTCAAAAGATTCTCAGCTGTCCTTTTCAGCAGTGTTAGGTGGGGTTGTCTGTAATGTGATGCTTGCTCCACTCTCAGGATGGAGTTGCTGGAATGAGAGGTTATTCTATAGGTGGAACTTCTAGAGTTGGGGTTTAGGCTTAGGTAGGCTCCAGGTTCTTCAATGAATGCCAATTGTTCTGGAGATTTTAAGTCAATTCACCTCCAGGGTCCATTAATTGCTAGTCCACACTGGAAGACTGCACCCCAGGTATCTCCCCTGGGTTCTATTCATGAAGTGCAGGAGCCAATTCTAAGTCTACTATGTCACCTGTGAACCCTATGCTTCTTAGTCTCTGGTTCAGTCTCCAAATTCAACCTTTCCCAGCTGGTCCTCCAAGCAACTGGATTGGGGGTTGTGGTGTGAAGTAAGTTTCTACCACCAGTGACTAATATTCCCCTGTGTAAACCCATCTCCACATTTGATTTTCTCTTGGTCACTAGGCACACTCTATGCCATGCAGTGTAGATTTGCCTGCCTGTATTTTGGACCAAACTTGGATTGCCAGGAATCAGCTCCACCAGCTGCTGGCCCCCACGCTTCAGCTGCTAAATGGTTCCTTCCTCTGTCCTGCGCAGGCAGCTGGGAGAGATGTGCCCCCCCTACACACACCCAGACATACATAAGGATATTCTGCAACATGCCTTTCAGCTTAATCTAGCAATGTCTTTGACCTCTAAACTTTCCATACCCAGACATGCTTCAGGCCTCCATTTTGCTTGCAGAGGGACCACTCTGGCTGGTACCTCTAGCCATGGCAGTGGCTGTGGGGCTGGGGATTTCTTCCTTATTTTATTATAGCCCACTTTTGAGTCCCCGGTCTGCTTTGCATGTCCAATATTAAATACCAATAAAGTCCCCCTGGTTTTTCCTTTTTGTCAGTTCACTTTGCTGATAAGCTGCCTATCTGCTTTCTTGGTTTCACACCAAGGAGCAGCCAGGAAAGCAACCTTCTCTATTACACCATCTTGAAACCACCTATTTCCTTTATCTTTAAATATTTTTCTTTTACAGGAGTAACAAACCAGTCCAACTCATCACCTGTTTCTGTAAATGAAGTTTACTGAAACACACCTATGAACACTCACCACAGACCTTCTTCATTACCACAGCAAAACTGAATGGCTATGACAGAAGTGTTATAGCCTGCTAAGATGACAACATTTACTATCTTTTTTTTACCAAATATGTTTGCTAACTCCACAGAATTAGCCCAAATGGTTATCTCATTTTATAGCACATGGGCCAGTGGTTATGAGTGCGATATTAGACCCAGATTGTCTAGGTTTGTGTCCTCACTTCACCATTTAAAATGGATGAGCTTATGTAACTCATTTAGCCCTTCTGTACTATTTTTCCTCATCTGTAAAATAGGAAAAATAATAATATCATCCACACAAGCCTTGATGAAGATGAGGTCGACTCTGAGATGTATCTCCAGATCCTTCATCAGACATGAATGGCTTATTCCTTCAACAGCTGAGAGTTCTGCCAGTAGATAGCCCTCATTTGTCAGCCTTCTTTGGGAACTGCCTTGCCTGAGGAAACTGCCCTATTCAAAATCACTTCTTTTTCATGGGGCAGCTCACATCCAATGATACATTCACATCAATGGGGTATTAGAAAGACCTGGGTCCTTGGCCCCAACTCAGGATGATTCTGAAGGATTTATCCAGTTCTAGAGTTTCCTGTGGGTTGGCTGAAGTCTTTGTTGCTATTTCATCACAGCTTAGTTTTTCCCTCTGTAAAGTTTTGTTCCTCCTTATTCCTATCAATAGGTGTTGGTTCCACAAGTAATCACTCCAAAATATCCTACATCCTAACCTTCATCTTGAAATCTGTTTCCCAGGAAACCCAATTTCAAATAGCATCTTAAATGAGCCTACATGGTAGAATATCTGGCATGTCCAGATGCTGTGTAATTGTTTGTTAAACAAACAATGCAGTGGGAGAAAATAGAATGGAAATGTACGCTTAAAGAGGAAAAAAAAAAATAGAATAATAAAATTTCCTACAATTAAAGAACAGTTTATTCACAAAAATTTTAAATGAATAATAAAATCTTTTACTCGGTATTTAAATCTCTTTGGATTACATTTAAAATATTATTGCAATATAAATATTTAAAATGTATTAGAAATCATAACCTTGCTAAGTACATAAATTTATTTTGATAATATCAGTTGTTACGTCAAGGATATGTGAAGAAGTGCATTGATTTAGACAATTTATTTGGAGTATGTGAGAAATTCTTTTGAAGATCACTATTTTAAGTTAAAGTAATATAAACTTTTAGATGTTTTTTTTCCCCCTCAACCTTGGTGAAAGCATTAAAGATTGCCTAAGCTAGGTCATATGTTTACAGGACTTTAATTTCAGCTTAATGCCCCCTCAGCCTCAATCTAAGAGTAAATACTATTGTCAGGTACAGACTAATTTTATGCATGTGGAAATAAGGGGAATGGGATAAGGCAGCCACATGAGAAAAAGTTTTGTTTTGTTAACCAGAACAAAAACCCATTCTGGATCACCACAACAAAAATGAAGATGCTTAAACAGCTTGTTTGGGACACAAAAATTTAAGTTTAAAAAGAAAATATTGAAACTGAATTATAGCAATTCAGGGATCCATTGTAAAAATGCATGTTTTGGCCAGGCACAGTGGTGCTTGCCTGTAATCCCAGCGGTTTGGGAGGCTGAGGCAGGAGGATCACGAGTTCCAAGCCAGCGTCAGCAAAAGCATGGCACTAAGCAACTCAGTGAGACCCTGTCTCTAAATAAAATACAAAATAGGGCTGGGGATGTGGCTCAGTGGTCAAGTGCTTCTAAGTTCAATCGCTGGTACCCCTCCCTAAAAGATGCATATTTTGTAAAGCCAAACTAGCAGTATATCCTCAGACCAATCTGTCAAATTCTCTGATATCTTGCTTATAGTCCCAGCATTTCAGGAGGCTGAGGCAGGAGGATGGCAAGTTTAAGGACAGCCTCTGCAACTTAGCAACACCTTGCCTCAAAATATAAAATAATAAAAAAGGCCTGGATATGGGTATATAGATCAATGGTAGAGCACCCCTGAGTTCAATCCCCAGTATCAAAAAGAAAATTCTCTAATACAGTTTAAGCTTTCTGACAAATATAAAAATGCCCTCTCCCACTCAGTATTTTTGAAAACATATTATGTAGCAGGTGCTACAGGAAACCAAAAGTGATGCACTAAAAGGTTGCTGCCCTTGAAGAATGTGGAGAATGGGAGTCAATTTCCAAGAAGAATGAAAATGTCACTTTTCCCTATAAGGGGCTTTCCAGTGCAAGTAACTGAGGACAACATGGAAAGAATACACTTTTGCAAATCTTGGACGAATAAGGAAGGGGAGAAAAGAAATGTACTGGGGGAAGATGTGTAGAATACAAAAAGATTGTTTTAAGATGTATTCGACAAATATTTATTGAGTACATATTCTGTGCTATGCACTGTTTTAGACCCTGATAACTAAGTAGAAAATAAAACAAAGGTCTCTGTACTAGGGAATATTCTAAGCCCCTAAAACAGGCCCAAACCAATAATTTTAAAAGAACAACATTTATTTTATTTTTGGAATGGTCCCAGAAGCTTGTAGTTGATTCAAGGGAGGAGGTACGTCAGCTTCCCCAAATATACAGGGACTTAGGCTAATGACACAGCTTTTCCTCCCTTACTAGATGGCTCCCATTTCTAATCAGTATTTCTTTTTACCACTTGCCAGAAAGCAGGAAAGAGAGAAGAGGAAATGGATGGCAAGAAATTTCCATTTTAAGGGACATGATCCAGCTCTACTGGCATCTCAGTGGCCACAATTTATATATATATATATATATATATATATATACACACACACACACACACACACGTAGCTGAAAGGGAGACTCAAGAAATATCTTTTTTAACTGGGTCACCAAGTGCACTGCTAAAACTTGCAGGTATAGGTATGTCCTCTTACGAAAAAGAAAAAAAATCAATGAAAACTAGGCACATGGAGCATATAATTCTGAAAGAAGACAACTATAGGTAAGGAAAGAGATGACTGTGTATATGAAATTGTGGTAAGTATTACCAAGGAAATTTTGGCTGAGAGGAGCCCATTTATATGTATTCTGTGACAAGTGAGCAGTGTCTTAAATAAAGGGAGAATATAAGTCATGCAGATTTATGCTAAAAAGCACCTAGGCAGAGGGAACAGCAGTGCAGAGGTGCTAAGGCAAGAGCACACTTGTCAAGTTCAAGAAACAGTCCAATCACAGAAGACAAACAAAAAGAAGCTAATGAGACAGAACCAAGTCAAGAGACTATTTCAAGAGGGAGCAAGTATTCCAGTATTAAAAGCTGCAAGGGTGAAGCTTTGGCCATTGGAACTGGCAGCACAAAGGTCACTGTGACCTTTACAAATGGCTTGGCAACTCTAAAAAATTGAGGAGAATGAATTCTGGGAATACACAAGAAAATGGAATTAGAGAGAGCAAGTATGGTCCTCTCTTGAGGGGAACATGGGAGTGAGCACATGAAGGTAAAGAACCAGTACAAATTAAGAGGTTGCATATATATGCGAGAGGAGAAAGCAAATGTTACCAGGTCTCAGAAAAGGAGAAATATATAGGGCTCCTTTCCTTTCTCTTTGGCAGCTAAAAGAAGATACAAATGGAAGTGAAGGAAGATGTTGGAGGAGGGAAAGAAGAAGGAGGAGGCTGTGGGGATTCCTACCTAATAATTTTTCCCCCTCCTTTCTGACAGAGGAGGCAAAGTCATCTCCCTAGATTAAGGGGACAGGTTTCCTCAGCTATGTATGGCAGGAGTGGATAAGTCAGACATTTGTATTGATCTGAGATGGTGTGGGGGGACTTGGGGTCAAGACCCAAATCACCGAGAAGATTCAGCAAGATGGTATTGAAACGATGAGTCCTGCTGTATCTTTCTTCTCTCTGCAAATGATTTGGGCATTGTGATGTGATGTTAGATTAATTACATGAGGGTCATTTGAACATAAGCACCCACAGTCAATCTGATAAACCCAGAAAGCTAATAGATGAATAATGACAGCCTAAACAGTTAGGGACCCTGGACAAATAATGATTCACGTTCTGGAAGGCACTGAATAGGACCTGGAACATTTCGTCACACTACTCTGAAATTAAAACTTGTGAATTGCTTATTTCTGGAATTTTCCATGTAATATTTTCAAACCTCTGTTTTATATGTGTGTGTAACTGAAAACCTGGAAAGCAAAACCATGATTAGTGGAAGTACTAATGTAGCTATTGCTATGCCCTCCCCCATGCCCCAGCACTTGCTTGTTCCTCAGCCTTGGAAGTTTCTTCTCTTCCAAGCCTTTCTGACCTGTCTTTCCTGGCTAATCCCATCCATACTCATCGTTCTTGTCTCAGCCTAGTGGTCCTCAAGGAAGCTTTGCTGACCACCCAGCCACACTGAGCCACAGTCTCAGTGTAGTAGTCTGATGGCCTGTTTCCTACAGGGACCATGTCATTTAATTGTCACCCAGCATTCAACAAGGTGCTGGGTACTCCACAGGTGTTCAAAAGACTTTTTTCTGCAGTGATTAAAGGGTGAATACATCATGAACCCCAACCTTGGCTGTTCTACTATATCTCCCGCAATATTTTTTAATAGATATTAAAACTGATCAGAGGAATTAATATAAAGGTACTTGAAGACCACTCAGAGCAGCAGCGGCCCGGATAGGCCGCAGGCTGCACGCTTAGACTCTCTTCGCTGGGTCCCAGGGACAGGTCTTGCCAGGAGGCCTGGGCGCTGGGGCGGGAGGCGGGCCTCACAGTCCCGGGCTCCGCCCCGGGGCGAGGGAAAGGCGGAGCTGGCGGGAGAAACACGCCCCTTCCGAGGCCGAAAAGTGGTATGGGGCCTGAGCCCCGGCGCGGTCCCCGGTCACGCGCCGCGCGCGGCCGCCATCTTGCCCGAGTCCGGCTCCCGCGGCGGGAGGGGCGGTGTCCAGGCCGGAAGCGGCCGTGCGGCGACGCGCTGCCACCCCAGGTCAGTGAGTGCGGCTCGGGCTGCGGCTGTGCATTCCTGGCGCCGGGGCCGCCGCAAGAGGCCTGGGAAAGCCCAGTTGACAGGGCCGGGCGGCCGCGGGCCCCGGCGTTGTTAGGGTAGTCGCCTTCCGCGCTGTGGGATGATAACCGCGAACGGCGGCCGTCCGGGCCCTGCTCGGGGACACCGGAGCCGCGCTGCAGCCTCCGCCGCGGCGGGTTTGTGCCCTTCCCAGGCTTTGAGGAGAGGCTCAGCCAGGTGTCTGGAGCGTGGGAGTCGCCCGCAGATTCCAGGTTTACCCGGAATAGCAGCGCGCCCCATTCAGTTGAGCCCTATTAAATACTTCTTGAAGGGCTTCTCACCTGGTGAGCTCGATTCTCTTCAGATATGGGTAGTGGAAATTCCTTCAGAGGATGAATAAAGTCTCTTTGCTTTGCTAAATTTGCTTAGCAAATGACAGCTTTCGGAGGCCTTTTGCATAATTATATTTTAGGGGAAATTTGGATATGTGCAGTGCATCTTGAAGCTGGCAATACTGGAGATTTCTTATCACCTCTATACTTATACAGCAATTTGGCATGATAAGAAAAGTAGAACACAATAACAACAAAAGCACGTGATTGCATACTTTGTATTATTGTAATGTTTTGGACTGCTTTCTAGGGTTGGGATGTGCTCTAAGTGTAAAATAACATCGGATTTCCAAGACTTGGCACAAAACAAAGTTCTTAGTAATAATTTTTTACATTAATTATAAATTGAATGTTTTTGATGGTTTGGGTTAAATAAAAATTATATTTTAAAGTTTAACTCCATCTATTTCCTTTTACTTTTTAAATATGGCTGCTACAGAATTTTAAGTCATATGGCTAATTCTTTATTTCTGTTTGTTAGTGTTGTTAAAAATGTTCTGGTGATGAACTCTGGCTCAATATGGCTTTCTTTTGCTGAGAAATCATTGAAAGAAGTGATCACTTGTTAAACTTGAAGGTGAGAATCTAAATGTAAGCTGTACTTATTGCAAACTCTACCCCATCTACACTTGATTTTTCAGTGTCTCCACTGTTTGAAAACATTAATTTCCAGGGCTTTGTAAGATAACTAACATCTGTGTGAAGCAAAGAGCTCATCTGATTTGTTTGTAACAACTTTGTAAGATGGAAATAAAATAAATTCATATCAGTTTTATGGTCATAGATTATTAAGGAACTTGTTAGAGTCTAAGCTGGTGGAGGGACTGAGTCCAGGTTGTTTTCTTTACTTTCCAGCATATACCTAGTTGTGTGTGTTTATTAGCAAGGATCCATCTATGTTGTGTATTGGATTTCTTAAGAGGGTGGTTATAAATGCAGTTCTCTACAAGGCCAATTTCATAATGTGCAACCTGTATAGTAGCATGGGGCCTGGCATTTACAGTGGCTAACACTGTAAATATTAAAGCTCTGCTGTCACCATCTTGAAATTTTTAAAATTTTTTTAAATAAGAGGGTCCTGCATTTTTGCCCTGAGAAAATTACATAGCTGATCCTCTTCCTATACAGTAGCCTAGGATGGAAGTTTAGAGTTCTTGGAAAAGAGCCCAAATATCTTTATTCCCAGACAAAATGAAAAGAATTTGTTAGTTTCTTTCTGTCAAGTTCTGAACTTCTGTAAGTTACTGTAATTAGTTTTGTTGATGGTAATAGAAACATTTTAAGTGTGTGTCATCAGAAAAAAATGCTGATAATTCTCCATTGAAAGTCATGTAAATCAAAGATTTTTTTTTTTTTAAATTGCAGCCACACTTTCTATTTGTGTTTTTGAGATGGATTTTTCCATGAGGCATCTAGTTTTCTTACCATAGACCATTTCTTTAAAAAGCAGATTCTGTAATGGAAGCTTACATAAAAAGTGTGTTTATTTAAGTATTTATCTTTCAATGAGATAGAAAGATGGATCACATCTCAGGATATCTCCAGTTAAGAGACTTCCTTTTGTGAGAGTGTTAGTATGATTCCTCACTTTCAATATCTGTTCCTTCTTGTTATCTTAGCTACTTTCTGTTACACAAGGTGCCTCTTTTTTTTTTTTTTCTTAAACTTTCAAATTCCTTTTAAGATTGAACTGTACTTCATCACTAGAATGCAGATTTCATTAGACCAGGGACTTTATCTGCCCTTGTTCATTGCTGTGTTCCCAGCATTTAGAATGTGCCTAGGTGCCCGATCAACAGTTACAGAATAGGCCCAGCATGGTGGTGCATGCCTGTAATCCCAGGAGTTTGGGAGGCTGAGGCGGAAGGATTGTGAATTCAGAGCCAGCCTCAGCAACTTAGCAAGGCCCTAAGCAACTCAGTGAGACCCTGTCTCTAAATAAAATACAAAAAATTAAAAAGGGCTGGGATGTGGCTCAGTGGTTAAGTATCCCTGAGTTCAATCCCCAGTACTCAAAAACAAAACAATTATAGAGTAAATAAAAACAATGTATTAGAGTAATCATCTTAGGATGACTTACTTTGAGGCTCTTGCCCATCATTGAAAACATTTATGACTTTGGGCACTTTGCTCATAGCATGGTGCCAGCTTCAAATAGAAAAAGGAGTAGAAGAAGATAGAAGTCTGAAGGAATTGGTAAAACTTGGAAATAACAGTTATTATCTATTCAGATGCCTAGCTCTGTGCTGGGTACTACAAATTATAATGAAACAAGAATTTCATCTATTCCTGTGGAACTTATAATTTAGTAATAGAGGATTTAGAGGGGAAAAAATGTTGTTCAATAAGAATACCTGTCTAAGAAGGGCAAAATAGTTGACATAAAAGTTGAGGAGGTGTTAACTTGGCCAAGAAGAGTGAAGAGTGTTTGAACCATTAGAAGCATCATTGGCAAAGTTATAGTGATGGGGGTCAGAAGTAGATTTCTAGGAATTAAAAAGAAGAATAATGTAATTTGAACACAGAGGGCAAGAATAGTAGTGTGCTAACAGACCAAAGCAGCAGGTAGAAAAAGGTATTAAGAGTTTTGTAAGTTAGATATGTAACTGATTGAGTTTGTAAAAAGATAATTTTGATATTCTATAAAGGGAATTTCTAAAGGATCAGAGTAGAAAGATGAATAAAAGAATTGCTGAATAAGCACCACAGACCAGATATGTTATATACCTTCTTATGGAGTTAGTTGAGCCTTGAGACTATCTTGTCTAGTAACACTTGGCATCCTGTGTGGAAGAGAGAAGGTAAATACTTGGCTTGATCTAAGATTAGGGAAAGGCAAACCCAAAGTGGAAAAGAAATGAACAAATTGAAGGTATTTTAAGAATTTAATTGAAATGATTTAGCCTAGCTTCAGAAATGTTAAGTAAATAAAGCCACTATAAGAATTCTTAAATGTTTTTCCTAGTCACCTAAATTATGTTAGCCTATGAAATTCTAGACTGGTAATTCCTGACTAAAACTGCAAGATCAAAAACCTAAAGAATTATGTTTGAATTGAATTACTTAATATAATTTTAGTAGGAGTCTGTGTCAGGCTCTATACCTGATACTGGAAATAGAGATGAATGAACCATATCTTCACCTTAGAACTTGACAATCTGGTTTTACAAATAACAATCACAATGAAGATTGCAAATGTGTTTGTTTTAGTCAGGTTTTTGTTGCAGTGACAAAATACATGAAGAAAGCAACTTAAAGGAAAAGTTTATTTTGACTCACTGTTTCAGAGGTTTCAGTCCATGTTCAGTTGGCTTCATTGCTCTAGACCTCTGGTGAGGCAGAACATCACAGCAGAGAACGTATGGTGGATCAGGGCTGCTGATTTCATGGCAGCCTGAAAGCAAAGAAGAAGAGGCTGGGAACAAGATACAGTCCCCAAGGGCATGTCTGTAAGGACCCACTCCCTTCGACTAGGTCCTACATCCTGGTCTCTACCACTTCCCACTAGTTCATTCACATTATGAATCCATCAATGGATTAATCCATTGATGAGGTTTAAGCTCTCATGAACCCATCATTTCCTGAAAGTCCCAACTCTGAACAGTGCTACATTGGGACCAAGCCTTCAATACATCAGCCTTTGGGGAATATTTCATATCCTCACTATAAAAGTATTCATTTTGAATCCAAATTATTGCTGCTTGCTAACCTCAGAAACAGACATTTATTTATAGGCAGCTTTATTATTAAAACATCAGTTTTGACTAAACCAGTTTTATTTTGTGCTTAAACTGCTAAAATACTTTTTAAAAGTCATGTATTTACTGGAATACATGATTGGAAACTAAGAGCCTTTAATTATCACTTCATTTAGTTTCCCAAAGGGTAATGTGTATGTACTGATGGTGATAAATGGGATGATCTTATATAAAACACAAGCATGTTTAATAGTTATATGTTTATTTTAGTTTAGAAAAAATATTAGCACATTATATCCATGATTTATGGAACTCATGATAAGATTAAAGTCAATTTTAAGATTCTTAAAACATCAGTTTAAAGAAAAATATTAACAGTATTGGTGATGCATGAAATTTGGGAAACACTAATCTAAGTCAACTGTTATATAGATAAGAAAATGAAGCCCTTCTCCATACATACAGCAATTTTGCCAAGGCATATAACTAAGGTACAGCAGAGCTAGGAATAGAATTCAGTCATTCTAATGTTCATAAGTTTGTAAGTATGTTTGAGAAATATATAGAAGCCTGCTTTTTATTAAAAGTTGAAGAAACCTCTGTCTTGATATCATATTGTACTTTTAAGTTGTATTGTCCTATGGTGGACATGTGGATATTTATATTAAAATTAATTAAAAGTAAGTGAAGTTTAAAATTCAGCCAAGCTTGGTGGCACATGCCTTGTAATCCCAGTTACACCAAAGGCTGAGTCAGGAGGATCTTGAATTCAAGGCCAGCTTGGACAATTTACCCTGTCTCAAAAATAAAACTTAAAAAGAAGTGTATTGGAATACAAGAAGCTCAGTGGTAGAGTACTTGTGTAGCATGCATGAGGCTCTGAGTTTCATTCCCCAGTACCAAAAAACAAACAAATAAGCCAAAATAAATTCAAATTAGCCACATTCCTAGTGCTCCTCAGTCACTTGTGGCAAATGATTCCCATATTAGACAATACAGATGTAGAGCATTGCTATTATTGAAGACAGTTCTCTTGGGCAGTGCTGCTCTAATTACTTAGGAGCATGTTTCAATTATGCTTTTAAGTTTCCCCCTTCAAAGGAATGGTAGTTAGTAATTTGCTCATGCAGTGAGATTAGTATAATCCTTACGTGAAATTGAAGGTATAGTAACAGTATGATTAAGATAATTGGTCATGGAGAATAAAGCCAGGAGGGGGATTCTCAGATTCCTGCTAGCTCATTTTATTGAAGGAAGTGGTTTATCAATATATATTGTCTTGTATTGTAGAAGATGAAGAGAAGAAATACAAATATATTGAAAAGGAGGATGCTTTTGTAGAGATTTTTCTGACTTTCTGAATAGTTTGTTCAAATTAAGAATTATATTTTATTATTTTAAACCTCTTATTTTTAAATGCTTTTTAGTGAATGGATCTGACTTGACTCTTTGAGCACCTCAGTAACCATGAGTGGTACAAAACCTGATATTTTGTGGGCGCCACATCAGGTTGATAGATTTGTTGTATGTGACTCAGAACTGAGCCTTTATCATGTGGAATCTACTGTGAATTCAGAACTCAAAGCTGGATCTTTACGTTTATCTGAAGACTCTGCAGCTACATTACTATCAATAAATTCGGATACACCCTATATGAAATGTGTTGCATGGTATCTCAACTATGATCCTGAGTGTCTCCTAGCAGTTGGACAAGCAAATGGTCGAGTTGTACTTACAAGTCTTGGTCAAGATCATAACTCAAAGTTCAAAGATTTGATAGGAAAAGAATTTGTTCCAAAGCATGCAAGACAATGCAATACCCTTGCATGGAATCCACTGGATAGTAACTGGCTTGCTGCTGGTCTAGATAAACACAGAGCTGACTTTTCAGTGCTAATATGGGATATCTGCAGCAAATATACTCCTGATATTGTTCCCATGGAAAAAGTGAGACTTTCAGCAGGTGAAACTGAAACAACATTATTAGTAACAAAACCTCTTTATGAATTAGGACAGAATGATGCATGTCTTTCTCTCTGTTGGCTTCCACGAGACCAGAAACTACTTCTTGCTGGTATGCATCGTAACCTAGCCATATTTGATCTTCGGAATACAAGCCAAAAGATGTTTGTAAATACAAAAGCTGTTCAGGGAGTGACAGTAGACCCATACTTCCATGATCGTGTTGCTTCCTTCTATGAAGGTCAGGTCGCAATATGGGATCTTAGAAAATTTGAGAAGCCAGTTTTGACTCTGACTGAGCAACCAAAACCCTTAACAAAAGTAGCATGGTGTCCAACTAGGACCGGTCTGCTTGCCACTTTAACAAGGGATAGTAATATTATTAGATTGTATGATATGCAGCATACACCCACTCCCATTGGAGATGAAACTGAACCTACAATAATTGAAAGAAGTGTGCAACCTTGTGACAATTATATTGCTTCCTTTGCATGGCATCCAACAAGTCAAAATCGAATGATAGTTGTAACTCCCAACCGAACAATGTCTGACTTCACTGTTTTTGAAAGGATATCTCTTGCCTGGAGCCCAATTACATCTTTAATGTGGGCTTGTGGTCGTCATTTATATGAATGTGCAGAAGAAGAAAATGATAATTCTTTAGAAAAAGATATAGCAACAAAAATGCGCCTTCGGGCTTTATCAAGGTATGGACTTGATACAGAGCAAGTGTGGAGAAACCATATTTTAGCTGGAAATGAAGATCCACAGCTCAAATCACTCTGGTATACTCTGCACTATATCCTTTATATTGTGAATTTGTGAGGTAATTGGGTAGAAGGGTTCTTAAAGTTTCCTGAAAGGTCAGTCTCTAAATACACTGAATGTTTTCTATGTAAATACAGGTTACATAATATTAAAATTATGAAGCAGAATTGTGCAGAACTCTTGAACTTGAAATGCTGCTTTGTAAATTGTGTAGAAGTAATAAAAGCATACAATACAGCAGAACCCTATTATTTGCATGAATGCCTATTTTGAATTGGCTCCTAATTAAATTTAGTTTTGAAATATTTTATTATACATCATCACTAGTATTTCCTATGCATTTAAATACTTATGAAGCAGTATACAGAAGATATGGATCAAAAATCTCCAGGCAACAAAGCATCATTGGTTTATGCAGGAATTAAATCAATAGTAAAATCATCTTTAGGTAAGAAAATTCCATTTTATTTTCTTGAAAATGTTTATAATGTTTGTATGCTTATTTTGTCCCCTATCATTTGGTTGAAAGTAATTATTTCAGGATTGTGTACATAAATACCCTTCTATTTTTGTTTTCTGATTAGATATTTTAGTGAATTGTTAAGTTAAATGCATAAATATATTAACATCCAAAATCTGTTTGGGAGGAAATTTTAATATTTTTTTAGTTGTCCATAGACCTTTATTTTTCATTTCATTAATTCATCCAGCAAATATTTATCATGTGCTGTTCGCCCAATATTATTGCAAGAATGGGAGACATAACTATGGTGTATCTCCTTATGGAGATTGAGCAAGATCAGTATCATCTCTTATCTTGAAGAGTCTATATTCTAGTTCAGAATATGGACAAGTAAATAGGCAGTTATAATATGAGGAAAACAGATTATTATAAGAAGAATTCTAGCCAGGCATGGTGGTACACACCTGTGATCCCATTGACTCAGAAGTTTGAGGCAAGAGGATCACAGGTTAAAGGCCAACCTCTGCATCTCAGCAAGACCCTTAGCAACTTAGCAAGACACTATCTCATAAAATAAAAAGGATTTAGCTCAGGTATAAAACACTAATGGGTTTAATGCCTAGTGTGAAAAAGAAAAAAGAGAGAATTCCTAATCTGATGGTTAGGATTAGAGGTTTCCTGGAAGAGGTAAAGGCAATAATAAGGTCCAGACAGGGAGCATCAGATGCAGTGAGCCCAGGGGGGAAAGCATGGCACAATTAATTTGGTTGGTACAGAGTATGAGGGATGAAGTGAAGAGAAGAATAGAAGGCTAGAAAGTAAGCAGTAGACTAACTCAGGAAGGACTTAGAAATTATGTTAAAAATTTAGGGATGTTTATCATTCTGCAACAGGGAAAGCAAGGAAGGATTTTAAAGGGTAGTTGCAGAATTAGATTTGTGTTTTAGAACTTACTTTGTGTAGAATGAGTTAGAAGGGGGATCAAGATCGATAGTAGGGATGTTAGATATAAGCCAAAGTGACCAGGCAAGAAGTGATGATGTCCTTATCAAAATTAGTGGCAGAGCCTAGGGAAATATGGGTAAATAAGAGTGGGACAAAATTTAATGGTTCATTGGATAAAGGGGATAGAGAAGACAAAAAAAATCAAAGATGGCACATATGTATTTAGTTTGGGAAACTAGTTGATTCTGGTACCAGTTAATTAAGATAGGAGGAACCCAGAAAAAGTGGGTTTAAGAAGAAAATGTTTATTTTAGAGCAAGTTGAAAATCAGATGGCTAATTAGAGATGTCCCATGAGCAATGAGATATGAGTTCAAAGCTCATGGAAGGACTATAAACAGAGAAAATAGGTTAGAAATAAAATTATATTTGATGGAATAGATGAAACTATTCAAGGTAATAGCACAATGTTATGTAATAAAGAGTTTACCAGATTTCTACCCAACTTAATGAAAATATTTTATCTGTAGTCCAGCTATTCAGAAGACTGAGGCAGGAGGATCACAAGTTGCTAGCCTTGGCAACTTATTAAGACCCTGTTTCAAAATAGAAAGGACTGAGAATATACCTCAGTGGTAGAGTGCTGGCCTAGCATGTGCTAGGCTTTGGGTTCAGCATTTAACACTGAAAAAACAAAGGATTCAATTCTGACCTAGATACTTTGTCTATTCAAAATTACTTCAAGATGGGTGTGGTGGCAGGCATGCCTCTAATCCCAGTGGCTTGGGAGGCTGAGACCAGAAGATTGGGAGTTCAAAGCCAGCCTCACAAAAAGTGAAGCACTAAGCAATTTAGTGAGACCCTGTCTCTAAATAAAATACAAAATAGGGCTGGGAATGTGGCTCAGTGGTTGAATGTTCCTGAGTTTAATCCCCGATACCCTCCCCTGCCCCCAAAATTACTTCAAGCATCAAAATAGGATTTTAGTGATTTTTTTTTAAACACTAAAATGTTCTGATAAACAGTGGAATATTTTATTGCTTTGTTATTTCATACACACACACACACACACACACACACACACACTTTGTATCTGATTGCTGATTTTGAAACAAATTTTTAAAATATGTTTTTTAATGTTTAAGTAACATTGTTTTCCTTGAAAACATTAATAAACATTGATTCTGTTATATATAAGGTAATCTCAGATTAGGGGCATAAAACCATGCATAAACACATTTTAATTATTTTTCAGATATATTAAAAATTCTTACATTAAAATCATAATACATGATTATTAAAAACACATGAGGGTTGAGGTTGTGGCTCAGTGGTGTAATGCTTGCCTAGCACATGTGAGGCACTAGGTTCGATCCTCAGCACCATATAAAAATAAGTAAATAAAATAAAAGGTATCATATCCATCTACAGCTAAAAACTATTAAGGAGGAAAAAAAAATGTGAGCTGGGTACACACCTGTAATCCCAGCAGCTTGGGAAGCTAAACAAGAGGATTGAGAATTCAAAGCCAGCCTCAGCAACAGGAAGGCACTAAGCAACTCAATGAGACCTTGTCTCTAAATAAAATGTAAAATAGGGCTGAGGATGTGGCTTAGTGGTACTCCCACCCAAGGCAAAAGCACATGATGACATCATCTCTCTTAGTTGATAACCCTAATTACTTGTAGCATAGTTATCAAGGTATAAAAAGGTCTCAGCCAAAATATGTAACAATATTCATGCAGTTGACTTAAAGGATATGTTTCCATTTTTTAGCATTAAGCTCTTTGGGTTCATGTATATTGATTCCTATTTCATGACAAAATTTCTGTAAAAGAAAAACTCTTAAATTGTATTATTAAACTGTAAGAAAATGTTTGAAAAATGTTGCCCTTTGCTCACCTATTTTAAGTTGTTATTTTTTACTATTTATTAAATAATAACAGCCTTAAATCTCAAATTTTAGTAGTATGAAAATAAATACCTCAGAGCTTCTACCTGAAATATAGTGACTACATCCTACCCAAGCAAAGTAAAAAACTTCTTTTCAAAAGTGTCCTTTTAACTCCTTGGCCTGAAATGGCAACCGTAGTCAGTTAAAAATAAAAGTTATTTGGGGGGCTGGGTTGTGGCTTAGTGGTAGAGCACTTGCCTAGCATATGTGAGGCAATGGGTTTTGATCCTCAGCACCGCATAAAAATAAATGAATAAATAAAGGACCATCAATGAATAAAAGAATATTTTAAAAAATAGTAAGTTATTTGGGACTAGGGATACAGCTCGTGATGGAACATGTATATATAGCATGCATAAGGTCCTGGGATAAGTTATGACACCCCCCCAAAAAATTTTTGGACTAGGGATGTAACTCTGTACTCAGCATGTACAATGTCCTGTGTTTGATTCCCAAAACCACCAAATAAATAGTTTCAAGCTAACTTTCAAAAAATGCTTTTATTAGTGCATTATAGTTACACATAATTGTGGGGTTCATTTTTTACATCATCATACATGCATGAAATATAATTTGCTTTGTTTCAGTTCCCAGTACTACTTCTTTCCCTCTCCTCATTTCTCCCCCGGCTACCCTTCCTTTACTCTATTATTTTCTGTTTATTATTTTTTTAAATTGGTGCTTTAAAGATATACATGAAGGTGGAGGTCACTGGTATATTTGTGTGTGTTTACGTATATGTTATTTTTACATATGTGTGTGCATGTGTGTATATTATTATGTAGCATAATTTGGTCAATTCCATTCTGTAGTTCCACCCTTTCCTGTCTTTCCTCCTTCCCACATACCCCCCTTAATCTACTCCACTGTTGGCCCTTCTCTTTTCATGGGACCTCCATCCTCCATCCCTGTTCCCTTCTCCGTACCTCCTCCCCCATTTTGCTCTAGCTTCCATATGAGAGAACATTTGACCCTTGACTTTTGGAGCTTGGCTTATTTCACTTAGCATGATGATATTTAGTTCCCTCCATTTACCAGCAAATGCCATAATTTCATTCTTTGTGACTGAATAAAACTCCTTGGTGTATATATTCCACATTTTCTTTATCTACTCATCTGTTACTAGCATCTGAACTTGTTCCATAACTTGGCTATTATACGTTGCAGTGCTGTATATAAACATTGATGTGCCTGTATCACTATAGTATACTGATTTTAGATCTTTGGGATATATACCAAGGAGTGAAACAGCTGGGTCCATTTCTAGTCTTTTGAGGAATCTCCATACTGCCTTCCAAAGAGATTGTACTAATTTGTAGTCCCACCAATGATATATAAATGAGTGTACTTTCCCCCACCTTTCTTGCCAGAATTTATTGTTTGTTTTCTTGAAGTTTGCTATTCTAGTAAGATGAAATCTCAGTGTGGTTTTGATTGGTATTTCCCTAATTGCCAAGTAGGTTGAACATATTTTTTTCATATATTTTTGGGCATTTGTATTTCTTTTGAGAAATGTCTCTTTAGTTCTTTTGCCCATTTGTTAACTTTTTTTTTTCTTTTGGCAGGGGGTTGTTTTTTTGAGTTCTTTATATATTCTGGATATTAATCCCCTATCAAAGGAGTAGCTGGCAGAGATTTTTCTCCCATTCTGTAAGCTCTCTCTTCACTTTCTTATGTTTTCTTTGCTGTGCAGAAACTTTTTAAGTTAATGCCACTCCACTTATTGATTATTGGCTTATTCTTGAGCTCTAGGGATCTTGTTAAGGAAGTCAGTGTCTGTGCCAATATATCAAAGTGTTGACCCACTTGGATTTAATTTCTGTGCAGGATGAAAGATAGGGATCTAGTTTCATTCTTCCACATACGCATATTATCTGTGTTTAAGTGTTAATTGGTCATTTTCAGATGGTGTTTTGCAGAGCCCTAACTGGGCTGTGTGTATATGAATGTGGTTTTCTTGGCAGAATTCAACCATAGAAAGAAGTTGAAGGTGCATAGAGAAGAGGATATATCAAAATTCCTAGGAAAGGGAGGGGATGGGATCTAGAGCACAGATTTGGCTTTAAATAGGAAGTGCATCTCTACTCCATATTAACCATAGGCAAAAGGGAAAGGATAGGATAGGAAGGATACTTAGAGTTCAGTGATCAGAGGCTGAGAAGCTAAAGATTCCTTGCAGTTGTAGAACTAAAATATCCATTTTCCTGTTGTTTGATAGTCATGGACTGTCCTTAGGTCTTTGTTCCTTGCCACAGGTCCATACCACAGATCTTCTTGCCAACATGGAAGCTTTTACCTTTTAAAGACTTGCAGATCTCTATTCTGCTGCTTCTATCACTTTGAAACCCTCTTTTAAAGGACTCACTTGATTAAGTCAGTCCTATTGGGATAATCTCGCATTCATTGACTTAAAGACAGCTGAAGGTGCTAATTAAATTTTATCTGCAAAATTCTTTTACCTCTGCTATATTCTGTAGTTTACAAGCAAGTCACAGATTCCTCTTGCACCTAAGGAGAGAATTCCCATTGTATTTTCATTATAGTACTTACCTTAAACTGTAAATGTACTTTGAACACTTTGAAGCCTTGTCATGTCTTGTACCACAAAACAATGTTTGGTCAACAAAGATGGTCCATCTTTCCTTTATTTTTTTTTTATAATTTTTTTTTTTTGAGAGAGAGAGAGAGAGAATGAGAGAATATCTTTTTTGTAGATGGACATAATGCCTTTATTTTTATGTGGTGCTGAGAATCAAACCCAGGTTGCGCCCATGCTAGGTGAGCGCTCTACCACTGAGCCACAATCCCAGCCCAATCTCTCCTTTCTTGATAAGGAACACATGATGATGGTACATAGAAGGGGGACATAGGGAGAAAGAGAGACAGAGCTTCTACTGGATCTCAGGTAGTGAGGATACCTTGCAAATAAAACAGATATGTTACCTTCCCTCTTGGAGCTCATGATCTATTGGGACAAAAGATAAGATGAAAATAAATAAGTAAATTATGTGAGCTTATATATGTGTATGTGTAGGAAATGAAACAATTGAGTGGTGGGTTATATGATAATGGAAGTATTGTAGATTAGGGCGTCAAGGACATTTTTCTTGAAGCAGTGACTCAGCTTAGTCCATCTGAGCATTTCTTATTCCAGTAGCTCTTTGGTAATTAAACTAATTGTTTTATTTAGAAACATGCAAAATGTTTTATTTGTGGCATTCCTTATTTATGCTGTCATAAAATTGTGACTACAAAGTTGAATGTCCTAAATATGTTGTTTAAATATTTTTCTGTGAAACTAACCCTCCCCCAATGTATTTCAAAATAACAGTAAAACAACATAAAACTATTTTCTGTTTTTAGGAATGGTGGAAAGTAGCAAACACAATTGGAGTGGGTTGGATAAGCAAACTGATATTCAGAATTTAAATGAAGAGAGAATCTTGGCTTTACAGCTATGTGGATGGATAAAGAAAGGATCAGATGTAGATGTGGGCCCATTTTTAAACTCTCTTGTACAAGAAGGAGAATGGGAAAGAGCTGCTGCTGTGGCATTGTTCAACTTGGATATTCGACGAGCAATCCAAATCCTGAATGAAGGGGCATCTTCTGAAAAAGGTATTAGGTTATGTTCTAAGAACTGGAAGTTCATAGAGTCCTTCAGAGAAAGGATGCTGATAATTTTCAAATATCTATCTAATCGATGTTTTATGTAAATTTTCATTGAAAGAAACATTAGTATAGTACTATATATCAGTAAATATTAACCCATCCCATTTATGTATACCTTAGTTCAGGTCTGTTAAAAAAAAAAAGATGCATCTTAAATGTCATTTTAATAATATTATAAGGAATTCTCAAATGTCTTGAAATTTTAGTACTTTACTATTTTAATTCACATAGATTTAAAAAAGTTATTTCCTTAAAGATTAGGACTACTTGTTTTGAAGCATTTTTATGACACATATTAGCTTGTATTTTAGTTTATACTCACTCATTTGGATGTTTATTGGTTGACCATTAGAAAACTATAAATAATATTTTTACTTTGACCAATATAAATTCTTTTTTCTTTTAACTTTTTGTTATAACTTTATTTATCTTTTATGTGGTGCTGAGGATTAAACCCAGTGCCTCACATGTGCTAGTCAAGCACTCTACTACTGAGCTATAATAACCCCAGCCCCCAATATAAATTCTTACAAAAAGGACATTTGAATCTACACAAATGCTTCTATTTGAGTCTGGTGATTAAAGCATATTTTCTATGTCATATGCTTTAAAACTATAGAAATATGATAAGGCATTTTGCCAGTGGATCCTTAGAGAAACAAATCTTAATTGAAAACTTCAGTTTTTTTTTCTTACTAGTAATATTTCACTTGAAAACACCTAAGATAAGGCTCTTGATTTTTAGTACACCTAGCAAATTATATCTGAGTATTCAGAATATTTACTTAAATTCTCACTTGCTGGTTCATTTTAAAACTGTTATAATTCAGTAGTCCTATTTAAAAAATAACATGAAAATAACTACAATATATTTACTGCAGTCTGAAAGTTGGAAAATGTACTATTTTGCTCAAATGGGCATCTTTTCCTTTAGCTTTGCTCTAACAAAAGCCTTTTCCATTTGAAAGGATAATAAATGATATGTGATGATGGAAAAAGAATTGGTATTTAAATTCTAGAATGCAGTGTCTGGGCTCAGAATGTAGCTCAGTGGTAGAGTGCTTGCCTAGCATACTGAAAACTCTGGGTTCTCTCATAGCACTGAAAAAAAAATCAATTTCTAATTATAATTTTGCCATATAGCCTAAGAGCCTTATACTTTCCAGTTCAGGTTTACCTGGAAAACTTAGTGATAGATTTAAAAACCTGTACAGACAATAATGGAAAAATATCATTTCAGTGATTTTAATAACTTAAGAACTTAAAAAAAGATTTTTGAGTCAAGCATTCCTTTCCACTTAGAAATAAATTCTTCTACAAAGATTTGCTTTTTAATTTTATTTTAAAGTGTTTAAAAGAGTTGGCAGAGGAAGTAATCATGAAATAGATTAGGGAAAATGCAAAAATGAAGAATAAAGCTGTTAACGTAAAGTGGGAGGTGCTGGAAAATAATGGTAGAATAAAGCAATGGAGAATAAGGAAACTATAATAAATGTAGAAAATATTGAATAGGAAATTTTTTTTAAAAGAGAGAGAGACAGAGAGAGGGGGGGAGAGAGAGAGAATTTTAATATTTATTTTTCTTAGTTTTCGGCGGACACAACATCTTTGTTTGTATGTGATGCTGAGGATCAAACCCAGGCTACACGTATGCCAGGCGAGCGCGTTACCGCTTGAGCCACATCCCCAGCCCCTGAAGAGGAAAATTAAGGAGAACTTTGTTTTCTCTTTTAAAGCTAAACTTATGTTAGAAGGCTAGGCAGCCACAGGGCTGAAGGCCAGGTTGCAGCTTCCTAGCAGCCACATAAACAGAAGAACAAATCTATTGGTAACAAATGCTTTGTTGCAAATATATCTAAGTGAAATTCTCTGGTAGTTCTGGTAGCTCATTTGTCCTAGAAAAATTAAAAGTATAATACTATAATAAGAATGCTGAAGTACTAGCTTTGCAGTTGATGCTTATATACATACATATGTGCATTATATATTTAAAAATAGGAAAATGAAATTACTTTGAAAATTGCATCCTGAGATGCAAGTAATATTTACTATCAGTGTTTTGAAATAGCTCAGTATCCATGAACTTGATAAAGTGGGCAGTAATTTTGATACTAAATAGTAACATACTGTATAGGAAACTGCCTAGAATGAGAGCTTGAAAATTAAAAGATGTCCTGCACAGGGTTTGCAAATATATGTATGAGTTTTATAAAATGGAAAATTTTTAGTTGTAGTCCTTGCTAAATTTTTCATTCTAAATCAAAATCCTTATACTAGTGGGCTCATTTTTCTGGGTGTGAAAGTTTCCCTCTGATTTCTCTTTGTTCATTGTTCAAGAAATGTGGAAGAAGGGGATATTAAGTTTTTCTCTCTTTGATTAACTGGCTGTTTTTAATATACAGGAGATCTGAATCTCAATGTGGTAGCAATGGCTTTGTCAGGTTACACCGATGAGAAGAACTCCCTTTGGAGAGAAATGTGCAGCACTCTACGATTACAACTAAACAATCCCTATCTGTGTGTCATGTTTGCATTTTTGACAAGTGAAACGGGGTCTTATGATGGAGTTTTGGTAAGCAAATTTGTTTCCCCAAACCCTCCTTTGAATTAAGTGTGAGTATTAATCTGTTAAAATTTTCAAATATCTGTTGTATAAATCATGTTTTGATGCATATTATATATTTAAAATGGATTTGATCCATGTTATATGATATACAAAGAATAAAGATTTCATCCTTTAGCTTGAGAACTGAGCTTGAAAATCTACAGCTAAGTAAATATAAAAATATATTCGCTATTTAAATATTTTGTGTGTGTATGTAACTTTTTTTTTACTAAGTCAAGTCATTCATGAGCAGTTGATCAGTTTTGATAAGGGTTGACATACATCTTGTCTTAGTATTTGTCATTTATAGACTTATTCTTGTTTGTAAAATTGCTTAATTAAATGATCACACTACTTGTAGTAGACAATTTCATTTTTTCCTTATTTGGTCATTTTGTTGTTATTTTTTCTTTCCTCCTCTAGGCACCTATCACCAAATAACTGAATAGCTTCTTTATCACAAAGTGAGGAAAGACTGACATGAGATATGCTTATCAGTTTTTAGTTGTTGGATTTTAAGCTTCACATTAGTACCATATGGCTTACTTTGCACTCTTAGGCATCTTTTTATCAAGGAGAAGAACTTTCTACATTAAAACTTATTTGTTTTTGTTATTATAGCATTTCTTATAAAATAAACTTTGCTTGAGTAATGGATTTAAATGTCAGTCCCTAAGAATTTATAAAAATATCTATTTCATTGGGGTATCTTATGAATTTTTTAATAACTATTGATGTCTGTTTTGGCAAAATCCATACGCCAAATATGTTTTTCTGTTACTTTTAACAAATTAGTATTAAACTTTTCTTACCACTTCAAATTAATATCTAAAAAATGTTTTGTAAAATGTTGTTATTCTTTTTGTTAAGCAGATACTTTTTTTTCCCTTGGGTGTAGGAGGTTGAATCCAGGGATGCTTTACTACTGAGCTACATTCTCAGTCCTTTTTATTTTTTTATCTTGAGTCAGGATCTTGCTAAATTGCTGAGAGTAGCCTTGAACTTGCAATCTTCCTGCCTCAACCTCCTGCGTTTCTGGGATTACATAAACATAAGACATTAACATTGTATCTTGAAGAAATAAAATGATACTTTGGGAAGTGAAAGAATAAGACTAGAAAAAGAAGTGAATTTATAGTTAGAAAAATGTATTGTTTGAATATTAAATTTGCATATTTTTAGATATGTGACCTATAATAAGTATCCTTCCTTTCTTATACCTAATTTTGGGTGATTAGTAAGGTATAGCTAAGAAGGAAGTAATCCAAGCTGTTTCAAGAATATAATTTATACTTGATATATTTATAATTAATGTTACATTTTTTTAATATTAAATTGCATAAAACAGTGAAAAGCACTGAATTGGGAAGTCAGATAAAGGCCTGAATCCTTTTACTGCCAGTTACTTTTGCCATTCATTTAACATTTTTGAGCTCTAATTTTTCTCAGCTGCAAAATGAGACCATACTTAAAACCTTTAGAGATCAAAATTATAACACATGGAACCAACTCAAGAGTTTGTTAGAGCAGAACCATATCATATAATTGAGAAAGTACACTAAGATAGGGATCAACTGAAGGAATGTATGTTTAAAGAAGGAAAACTGTTTCATAGACTGGCTGCAGTAGAATTAGGATCTTTTTTCTACCTTCAAAGTTATTTTGTATTAATCACAAAATTTATATTTTCCTAAATTCATACTAAACATCTTTCAACATATTTTTTACAATATTGTAAGTATATAAAAATTAAAGTTATAATGTCATGAAAAATTTGTCACAGACCAATTATATAAAGGTATTTTACTTCAGACACAAAAATATGTCTGTTTACTTGTAAGATTTAAAACTTGTCACTTTGTATTTAGAAAGATGTATGAGTATTCTTTCTAAATTCTGTAGTGGTATACCCAGTTCACAGACTTGTCGATTAACTTAACCGAGAAAAGATTGTCTAGTGTCCTCCAATTTAATATCTGTGGTGTAAGGTTTATATGCCATCTTAAATTGGATATACTATGCACATCACTACTAATATTTTATGTTGGAGTTATATAAGACTGAACTGAATCTTCTATAAAATTGTATTTGGTCTGTACTTGAAAGATTTTACTTTTAAGGACAACAATCTCTAAGTTTCCTTGGAGTTACATCAGAAAAGGCATCTTAGACAATAAATGGCTTTTCCAACATGTATACAATAAGTTAATACATTTGAAAATAAAATTCCATGTAAGGTGTATAAAATATTTACTCTAACATTTTAAAATTTATAGTGTATACAGTAATTCCTTGCTTTTTCTTTCCAGTATGAAAACAAAGTTGCAGTACGTGACAGAGTGGCATTTGCTTGTAAATTCCTTAGTGATACTCAGGTGAGAACTAATTTAAATCTACATTTGAGGTGCTTAATTTTTATTATCACTTAATTAAGAAAGTAATTTTTGTATATAATTATTCATATGTGGGATTTATGGATAAATTCTTCTAAAAAGTAAGGTAGTTTTTTTATTACACTGAGATATTGTAAGCATGTCTATCAAAATTAAATTTACTTGTTTAGAATATTGACTTTATATTTTAGTTTATTATCATTTTGAGGAGAAAGATTAGTTAGTAGATAAAAATGTTAAACTCACTTCTTAGTGATGCTATAAAAGGGTTCCTTCTGTTTCAGCAGAGTACATAGTTACTGGCTGCCTATGTTATGATATAGTGAGGGAGAAATGCATGTAAACAACTAGTAATGCTGTATACTCAGTATTGTAATAATGATAACGTGCTGAGAGAATATAAAGGAATCTTAGCTGAAGTTGGAATGGAATGTATTTAGGAATAAACTAAAGGAAATGCTTGTTATTAATGATTTTGAAATTTCCTTACAAGTTTAAGAGTCTGTGAAGAACTCTGCAGATTAAAATGGGGACAATACTCTTTAAAAAATAGTAAACCATCCATAGTTTTTAAATAAAATAATTTTTCAGAATACAGCAAATGTCTTGCTTTTAAAAATATTTTAAGTGCGTATGGATACTACATTGAAGATTGGAATAGATGTAGACTTCTTGAGAGACTACATAGCTGGCTTTTGACAAAGGCTTTCATTTTAAGATGTTTTTCATTAGGAAAGAAATTGTTTCATGTGTAGTAATTTTCAAATACAGAATATGTAGTGAAACAGGTTGCTTCAGAAAAATCACTTTAAATTTTTCAGTTAAATAGATACATCGAAAAGTTGACCAATGAAATGAAAGAGGCTGGAAATTTGGAAGGAATTTTGCTTACTGGTCTTACTAAAGATGGAGTGGACTTAATGGAGAGTTATGTTGATAGAACTGGAGATGTCCAGACGGCAAGTTACTGCATGTTACAGGTTAGTGCAGATTGACAGCAGCTTAAAAAAAAAAAACAAAAAACGTGGTTTGTCAGGCATGGTGTCACATATATGTAATCCCAGCAGCTCTGGAGGCTGAGGCAGGAGGATTACAAGTTCAAAGCCAGCCTCAGCAAAAAGCAAGGTTCTAAGTAACTCAGTAAGACCATGTCTCTAAATAAAATAAAAAATAGGGCTGGAGATGTGGTTCAGTGGTTAAGTGCCCCTGAGTTGAATCCCTGGTAACCACCACCCCAAAAAAAGCTAAACCACATTGTGTACATTCTGTATTCCCTCAATTGAAAGTAAGTATGCACTTTTGCTTGCTTGGGATTTTTGGAAGGCATTTGGCTTCAACCTCATCAGATGATGTACTGTGGACTTGTGAGTTAGCTTACTGTCCCTAAGTCTCCTTATTGGGTTATCCAGCTTTTTCTTTGACTTGTGGGAAGTACCAATCTTGACTTTGTCTGAACTTATGTGAAGATGAAATGGAATAGGGAAACTTCTCTTCAGTTTCTCCAGTTGTTGACCGAACTATACCTTCTATAAACGAGATAGCCAACCAGGCATGGTGGTGCACTCCTATAATCCTGGTGGCTCGAGGCTGAGGCAGGAGGAGGAAAGTTCAAAGCCAGCCTCAGAAAAATCAAGGCACTAAGCAACTCAGTGAGATCCTGTCTCTTTGTAAAACACAAAATAAGGCTGGGGATGAAGCTTAATGTTACAGCACCCCTGAGTTCAATCCCCCAGTACCAAAAAAAAAAAAAAAAGAGAGAGAGAGAGAGAGAGATACCCTTTCCCTGATTTGTCTTGCAGCCTCATCCAAAGTACCAAAGGCAGGTAATACCACAGCTCTCTTAACTCTCACTTTCCCTTTTTATTATCAGTGTTAATTATGTATTTGTTTGTTTATTTTCCATCAGCTTTTATTGTCCGATGGTTAAAACCAGATTCCTGGCAAAGATTGCCCTCTATTTTACTTTTGTTGGAAGTGTGTTCTGATTCTTTCCCTGAAATTTCCTGTAACATTCTAGCTAATTTGTCCTTTCATGGATCAATACTTTTTCTTGCCCTCTTCCTTTTACATAATATGAAGTTGTGCTCTGTACTGGGTAAATATAGTAAAATGCCTGCTCCCCCATGCTACCTTCCTGTGAACATGTTCAAGTGCTGGCCCATAAACTAGAGTAAACTAGTAAACTTGCATATGGTATCAAGATACTGCCTCTGAAAGAAGGTATCCTTTAACATTTTTTTTTTTCTTAACTGAAATAAGATTCTAACTTTTAAATTTGTTGAATACAGAGTGCAAATGGGTTAGTAACTTTTTTTTTTAGTTATAAATGGATACAGTACCTTTATTTTTTTATTTTTATGTGGTGCTGAGGATTGAACTCAGTGCATCATACATGCTAGGCAAGCGCTCTACCACTGAACTACAACTGCAGCCCCAGTAACTTCTTATTAATTAATAAAATATATTTAAAATGTAAGTAGTAAATAACAAGATCTTGCTTTTATAAAATCTAGTGTGGACGGGCAACCTCCCAGCAATTTGGGAGGTTGAGGCAGCTGGATTTTAAGTTTGAAGCCAGCCTCAGCAAATTAGCGAGGCCCTTGGCAACTTAATGAAACCCTGTCTCAAAATAAAATTTTTTAAAAAGTGGGGAGGCTGGAGATGAAGTTCAGTGGTAAAGTGCCCCTGGGTTCAATCCCCAGTACCAAAAAAAAAAAAAAAAAAGTCTGATAATGCTGTCTATTAATTGGAATGTTCCCTCCATTCACATTTATATGGTCAAGATTAAGTCTACCATCTTACTATTTATTTTCATTTGCTTTTTCCTTTTGTTCTTGTCTTCCTTTTCTGCCTTATTTTGGGTTAGTTGAATATTTTTGTGTTTCACTTTATTTCCCCTACTGGCTTTTAAGCTATACCCCTTTTCATTAATTTTTTTGTTAAGGTTAGATTAACCTGAGGTCTCATATATGTATCCTTAATCATCAAAGTCAGCATTTCACCACCTCCTACTTCACATTTCACACTTCACACCTGACAAGTCATTCTTCCTATTGCACCCTTTTCTGTTCTTACCCCACGCTTGGCTCTTTCTTTTACTATATACTTGGAGATTCACAAGTGTTACAATAGTTTAATTTCATTTACATACCTTCTCCTTTGTCCTACACTCAAATATTTCATTTCTACCTATATTATAGACTCCATCTTACAATGTTACTGTTTTTCCTTTTAGTAGTCATTTGTCTTATAATAAATCATGAGAAGACAGGAAATAGACTTTTTAAGTTTAAATATTAATTTATTTTTAATTAAATATTTTATTTAAATACTCCTGGCATTTATTATTCCTCTTGTAGAAATGAGTTTCATGTACTATAATTTTCCTTTGGTCTTTTTCTTTAGGATTTCCTATAATACAAATAATAGCTTCTCTCTCTCTTTTTTTTTTTCTTTAATTTTAGCTGAAAATATCTAGTTTACCTGTTTTTTTCCTTCAGCACATTAAAGATATAGTTTCAGCCAGGCACAGTGGTGCACACCTGAAATCCCAGTGACTCAATACTGTAATCCCAGTGACTTGGGAGGCTGAGGTGGGAGGATGATAAGTTCAAAGCCATCCTCAACAATGTAGTGAGGCCCTAAGCAACTTACTGAGACCCTCAAAAATTAAAAATAAAAAGTGCTGAGGATGTGACTCAGTGGTTAAATGCCCCTCAGTTCAATCCCCAGTACCAAAAAATAAAAGATATTGGTTTCATATTATTCTGGCCTCTGTCATTTCTGATGAGAAGTCGATTATTTTTGTTTTCTTATATGTGATCTTTCATTTTTCCTTGGGCTTCTTTCAGCAGTGGGACACTGATGTGCCTTATTGTGGATCTTTTTTATCCTGCTAATAATTGACTGAGCTTCTTGGATCTGAAAGTCAATATTTTTCATCAGATTTGGGAAGTTTTGAAGCATTCTTTTTTTAAGTATTTTTTCTGCCTCAATCTCATTCTCTTTTTCTACTTAGACTCTTCTGAGATTTTAAACCATTTACTATTGTCCTTAGATGCCTAAGGATCTGTCTATTTTCCTTCTCTCTATTTTTTCTTTGCCTCTGTTTTTCAAACTGAATAATTTCTGTTGATTTGTTTATTCATTCTTCTATCACCTCCTGTCTGCTATCAAACTTTTCAGGGAATTCTCAATTTTAGTTATTGCCAGTTGTAGAATTTCAATTTTGCCATAGTTTACATTTCTCAGCTTAGATTCCGTATTTATTCACTTAAGCACTATTTTCCTTTAAGTCTTTGAACACAATTTCTTTGAAATTGCTGCATTAGTCTTTGCTAACATATGGGCTATTTTAGTTTAATTTCTGTTGACTCCCTTTTTCCTTGACTTTGAACTACATTTATTAATTCATTGCCTAGTGATTTCTTCACTGACTGTTGGGCCTTGTGTAAATGATATTATATAGATCTGACCTCTAACTTTTCTTTTCTTTTTCTTTTTTTTTTTTTTTTTTGATAAATGTTCATTATTTTAGAAGTGGAGTTACTAGCTGATCACTTTGAACTTATATTTTCTTAGGAATCTGTGGAAAGCCCAAGGTATTTTTTAACTCCTTCTATTTTGGTCAGGCTCAAACTCTAAAACTGTTTCCTCTGTAGATCATGATGTAACTTGATTTTAAGCTTGTCAAGGCAGAACTAGAGAAGACTTGACAAATATGAATTGACTACATTCTAATTGGCTTAATCCTTATTGACATGGAATAGAAAAGAAGAGGATATGAAGCTATCTAATTGTTCTGTAAAAAAAATTTTTTAAACCTGAAATAATGTGCTACTTTAACACTTAGTCCTGCTTAGTTGGCCATGTTTAGGATTAGAGTAGATATCTTCTTTCTTTATGAAATGAATTATCAAGAGTTTCTCACATGTTCTTTTAGCTAAATTTAACTGTGGAAATTAGAATTGATATATAATAAATGAAAGGTATGCTATTTTTGATTAAATATCTAAAGATAGATTGTATTAGCTGTTACAAGTTTGCACCCTTTTTCTGTAAGTAAAGTATTTGCTAAATTTTCTCTAACACTTTACTTTTCTGCCTGGCCTTTTAGTAACACTGGAGAAATTAGGTTTCAAATTAATGTTCAATGTGTCCTTGGAAGTAGAGTCTTTCAGTATTTCCCTGTGTTGTGAATTGTAGGAGACAGTATTGGAAAGGGCTAACAGTCTTCTGTGAAAACCCAAAGGAAGTACCAATGCAGTGTGAAAGTCATAGCAACCAAGGAAAATACAGCTTTAGGAAAATTCTTACTCACAAGAAACTGAAGTTTTTAATGAGAACAATTCTTAAGAAAAACCAAATTGCTGATTTTTACTGTGGCCTATGGGTGAAAAAGCTAAGAAAACGTTTGGTTTAGTTTCCTCCCTTCCTTATTATTTTTAAGGCAACAAATGTATGTTTTAATTGAAGGCAAGAAAAAGAATGGAATAGACAGATTTAACAGTTAATAGATGTTCAAAAGCAGCATTTCATTGTCACAGTACTTTGCTAGATAAGGACAAGGCTCAGTATTAGTTTACATATTAAGCAATTTTGGTCTGTATTTAGAGAAGGTAGTAAAAAGGATTTGTGAATCCAGAGGTTTTAATAGTTGGGACAAAAGGTATTCTCATCACTGTTTATTGCCTTCAACCAAGAAGGTGAATTGTTTTCTCCTGACTCCTTAAACTCAACTAAAAGAGAATTACACTTCCCTGACCAAGTATGGTAAGAACACTGCACATTAATATCATTAGTGAAGACCAGCTTAAAGTAAATTAATGGAGCTTTCATCCATTATTTTATCTGTGTTCTCTGTAGAAGTCAGTTTTTGGCAAAAAGGAGGCCTGTGTCTTCTGTGTGGCTCATACTCACATGACACCCTGAATTCCCTGGTTTAAACCACAATCTTTTGAACAATTTGAAATAATTTGTGTTTTCTTTTAGGGTTCACCTTTAGATGTTCTTAAAGATGAAAGGGTTCAATACTGGATTGAGAATTATAGGAATTTATTAGATGCGTGGAGGTTTTGGCATAAGCGAGCTGAATTTGATATTCACAGGAGTAAGTTGGATCCCAGTTCCAAGCCTTTAGCACAGGTAAGTATATTGTTTGTGAAGAATCAAATGGTAACAATTTAGAATTTAGTTTAGTAAATTATTACTAGCTCATTCTTTTGCTTATATTGTTTCCATTGGTGAAATCTAGACTGCCCTTTATTCATGGTCTTCCTATTCTTTGGTTCTCCCACTTCCTGATAATGGTCTTCATATTCTTTCCTGATAATCATCTGAGGTGGCTTGAAATAGAGCAAACCACAGCAGGTTCAGAGGATCTTAGGAAAACCTAA
Source organism: Marmota flaviventris (assembly GCF_047511675.1). Lineage (NCBI taxonomy): Eukaryota > Metazoa > Chordata > Mammalia > Rodentia > Sciuridae > Marmota > Marmota flaviventris. Next base: position 36,161,880 of record NC_092498.1, read on the forward strand.
ATCCTAAGACTGTCTGGAATTTTTCAGTACATGTCTAAATTATTATGTGATCTTAGAAATCTAAATTATTATGTGATCTTAGAAATCTAAATTATTATGTGATCTTAGAAATCTGTGTTTTTTTCTGTCCTGTTTATGTGCAGTAGAGGTAGATTTGAGTAATTTTCATTTTAAGACTGTGTACATATATTTATATGTCTGATTGCTCATGGAAATATTTTTATTTAAGCACTAGTTTAAAAAACATGAGATTGGTTATCCTATAAGACATGTGGCATGATAACATCTGTATTTTCATTCATGTTATATATTAAGTTATCCTCATTGTGAGCACTGGATGGTGCTATTTTCTTATTTTAGGAAATTGACAAATTTGTGTGCTTATGTTAAGACAACCAAAGTATAGGTAAAATAGTATTATATCGTATATGTTACTAATCTATGTAAGTGATTAAGAACTGAGGAATTTATTATAAAAGCAAATGAACAGCTTCTATTGCTTTTATTCCAAAATTTTAATAATTTACCATTCTATAATCCTTAACTCCTTTTTTTATCTTAGGAATAGACTGTTTTCTTTGTAAGGAAATTTTGTTCAGAAGATACTGAATTTTGGTTTAGAAGTCATATTGGGATATTTTATAGTGGCCCAATGTGAATTCTAATGTCCTTTTTAATTCTAAAATGTTGGAATCTAAAGTTGTTGGTTTTTTCCACTAGTATCAATAATATTAGGAAGAATATAACTAGAAAAGCTAACAGAAAGGAAGTACCCAAATAATGAAAATAAGTAGAAATTTTAAATGAGAGCTAGTCAAACTTAGCAGATAAATCATTTTGCAATATAAAAGTTTTAAAAAATTATTTTAAAATAATGCTAGCATCAAACTTATTGCATTGCTTTGCATTACATTTATTTCTCCTTTCATTTGTTTTATAGGTGTTTGTGAGTTGTAATTTCTGTGGCAAGTCAATTTCCTACAGCTGTTCATCTGTGCCTCATCAGGGCAGAGGATTTAGTCAGTATGGTGTGAGTGGTTCACCAACAAAATCTAAAGTCACAAGTTGCCCTGGCTGTCGAAAGCCCCTTCCTCGATGTGCACTTTGCCTCATTAATATGGGAACACCTGTTTCTAGCTGTCCTGGTATGACATAATTCTACAAGATATTTTTCTCAGTCTAAACTCTTCCTACATAATTGAGTTAATACTGAAAATAAAATACATACTAGCTTGAATTTGTATTATTTCTAAGAAAGGGCATTTTACTGATTTGAAAGCCTTTGTGGTCCTTCTGATTTATAAAATCTATACATAAGAAGTAAAATCTGGAGCTGGAGGAGTAGCTCAGTGGTAGAGCGCTTGCCTCACAAGTGTGAGGCACTGCGTTCAATCCTCAGCACCACATAAAAATAAATAAAGACATTGTGTCCACCTACAACTAAAAAAATTTTTTAAATCTTTATCCATGATATCTCAGGTAATTTCATAAATGCTGTCAAATCTAAAATTTGTGAGAAAAGCTTAAATATAAACCATGCTATTTCTACTAATATCAATTCTTTCATATTTCATGTTCAAAAAACAGTGTGCCCACATCTATTAACAAATACCTTGTATTTCTAAGGAGCTTTTGATAGTCTCATAGCTTTTTGTCATTTTTTTTTTTTTTAAACCCAGTGTTTTGCATATGTGAGGCAGGCACTCTACTACTGAGCTACATTCCAAGCTACCCACCTGCTTTTTTTTTTTGGTGGGGGGGCAGTTGTCAAGGAGACAGGTTCTTGCTAAGTTGTACAGGCTGGCCTCAAACTTGCATTTCTCCTGCCTCAGCCTCCCATGTAGCGGAGGGTATAAGTGTGTGTCACTGCACCCAGCTTTTAACATTTCTTCTTATTTCATCCTGGAAACGACCTGTGAGAGACATAGAGAAAAAATTAATCTCATGTCCCTTGAGTTCTGAGTTTTGGTGGTGCTGCTCCTGTTTCTTAATTACCTACTAAATGAATTTGATTTTAAATGGTTAGAAATTATTTTTTACTATTTATAGTAAACACATGGAAATTTTATTGATAATAGTAGAGAATTGACCATGATATACCAGTGGCTGGGAATACTCCAGCTATTCAATAACTTGGAAATAATATTGTGGCTAAAATTTTATCAAAAACATTTTGGACATTTGCCACACGGGTATAATAAATAAAGAATTAGATATAGTGTCATAAGGTCTGTTTTAGTACTAGTTCTATGATACTCACCCTGTGACATTCAGTTACTTTAGCATTCTTTAGTGTTGGGCTAGTGATTCTTACTGGCCTTGATATTTCATAATTCTCTACTACTTATTCATGTATGTAGTCTACTTTATTGTTATATTAATATCTGTGAAAGTCTGACTGGCATTGTTGGCTGAGTAATTATTTTTCAGTCTAGATGCCTTTTATTAAAAAGTGAAAACAATAAGTAATATTTTTAAATGTACATTTTTATTTAAATTTTAACCAAGAGTTTTTATTCTATTCCTTGCTTGCTAACAGTTTTTTAGGCCTGCCTAATCCTAATAAAAAATAACAATTTGAAATATCTATTTCAATGAAAGAACAAGGAAATAAAGTATACAATAAATAAGGCATATATGTATGTGAACTGACATATAGAAATAGTTAAATTTAGTACATCTTCTGGTCCATAAGAAGGAGATAAGGATTATTTGCCTTTTATTGACACCTGAGTGCTGTTCTATTTGCTTTTCAGTCTTTTCTATTTTTGAAATAAGAAAAGATAATAATTTTCTAGAACTTAAAATAAAATTTTAAAACATTTCAACTCTCTGTTGTAGGGCGTAATATAATAATAATAAATACTCAGATTTATCAGATCTTAACATTTTTTCCATGTGTGTTTCAGAAGTTTATCTAGATATGCTTCAGAAATAAATTCTTTATGTAATATATATTTGAGCACTTATTTTACTAAATATGTTAAAACATATAACAAGGTGAAATTCTTCGTGGAACTTATGGTGTACAGTAAGCATAGATAACTAATATAAAAGAAGAAGTCATGTGTTCTAAAAAGAAGTCCTGGTACACTGTTCCTCATCTGTTATTCTAAAATCTATAGAAAGATCTAAATATGCAGAGGATTTTTTTTAATATTTGTTTTTTAGTGGACACGATATTTTATTTTTATGTGGTGTTGAGGATCGAACCCAGCGCCCCGAGCATGCCAGTCAAGTGCGCCACCGCTTGAGCCACATCCCCAGCCCTGCAGAGGATTTTTTTAAAAATGAATTTACAATAATCTTATTTGGCAACAAAACCTTTTCAGAATTAACATGAAGCTAGTAAGATTTTTGCTTCTCTTTGTGAATATTTGTATTTTTCACTGTAAAAATGCTTATGTTTGCTGGACGCAGTGATGCACGCCTGTAATCCTAGTGGCTCGGGAGGCTGAGACAAGAGGATTGCGAGTTCAAAGCCAGCACCAGCAAAAAGCAAGGTTCTAAGCAACTCAGTGGGACCCTGTCTCTAAATAAAATACAAAATAGGGCTGAGGATGTGTCTCAGTGATCAAGTTCCCTTGAGTTCAATCCCCAGTACTCCTCCCCGCAAAAGAAATGCTTATGTTTTTGATCACAGATTGCTACCTCAGACTTCCACTTCACTGGGTGTATTACACAAAATATACTTACTAATTATATTTCTAAACTCTAAAAACATTCTGAATTTTGAATCACACTTTACCCCCCCCCCCAATTTGGATAGGGAATGTTATATTAGGAAAATGTTAGACATTTTGAAAGAGATAAATATTACTTTTATATGAATGATAATCTGGAAAGCTTCAGGATGAAGGTATCATTAAACTGGTCCTTTATCATTTGGTAGATTTATGCATGTGAAGATTTTGGGGAATACTTTCTAGGTATAGACCAAGATTTAAAAAATATGAACTAGGATAAATAGAATAATAAGTATAAGTACAGAAAGTATATGGGAAGTACCAAGTATATCAGTATGATGAGAATCTAGGAAGTAGAGTGATAGGATTATTGTAGGAAAATTTAGGGGGAGCCTGAATATGATCTTCAAAGACATTGCTGAAACATGTTAATTAGAGAATGAAAAGCATATTTTCATCAGAAGAATCCTATTTCCAAAATAAAACAGGAACCAATAGAAATCAAATACTGTTTCATGGAAGTTTAAAAGTGCGGGCAATCAATTCTCTCTGGTGCATCTGCCTATCATGTTTCATGATCCAAATAATTAGAATTTCCATGAGGTTATTTAACTGAGAGTTGCATAGTTTTATATTCAGTTGTGTATTGAAGACTAGAACTCTGTTGAAATAGTTCTAAGTAACATTCTTATAAAGACTATAAATTTTAAACATTATTTAATAATTGTTTATTAGTATATACTGTTATAAGTAGTAGAAACATTACAATGAACAAATATAATAATCTCTGCCCTTATAGAACTTAACTTCTAAATGGTAACATATTTGTTAAAAGTTAGATTATATGCTGGTTTTCTTTTTATTTTTCTTATTAGTGCATAAGTAAAACTCTGCTTTCTCTTCAGTATTTTCTAGTACTTCTCATAATTTGTTATAGATCTTTTTAAATTTGAAGTCACTTAATCTTAAAAAAAAAAAACCCTTTCCCTTTTTAGTGGGGTCGACCTTAATATTTCCAGTTTCATTAGAAAAACCTAAGAATTAGCCTACTCCAGACTCAGTCTGTTTTCTGTGTATGTTAGAAGTTACAAAAACGAAGTGAAACTCACTAATGAAAGCTTTACACAAAGATATAAAATAATGCTCTATAGTATCAATATTTTTCTCTCTCTCTTCCCCCTTTTCTTTTTTCCCCTCTCAATGTTAATTGTTGATAAGATGTTAAGAATAATTTCAGTGTACTTACATCTTAAACAGTACTTCTACATTCTTTCACCTTCATATCATAAGTGAAAATGAATACTTCTAGAAAGACTCCTTGACTCTAAGACTATTTCTGTGGTCATTAAAGTGTGACCAGCAGTGGTCTAAGGGGAATTTTGATTATAGCTTCCTGTGCAGCATGTCTTAGTAGATTATATTTGTTTTAATTAGACCTAACAGTTTTATTTAATATTTTTCTATTTTGGTCTCTAATTTTTATGGGGCGGGGGTCCTTAAAATAGTTTGGTTTGGTTTGTTGTTTTAGAACAAAATACATCCAAGTTAGCCAGAATCAGTAGAGTGAGCATTTTAAGAACACTAAAAATTACATAATGATGTATGGTCATGTACGTGTATAAATACTCTTATGCATTTTTCCTTAAATTTTTGTGAACTGTGTATAATATATATAGGAGTATATTTATTATGAACTATAATGAATCAAATATTAAGACCCCCTCCTTTGCTTGTCACTGTCTATACCAATACTTTTGATCATTCTTCCCTGTCTTCTATCTCTTATCTTCCCCCAAGGTAGCCACCATACTAAATTGCATGTTAATCAGTCTCCAGCTTGAATGGACAATTTTATCATGTTTAGTTTGCTTATGTTAAGAATTTTATATAAATTATACACAGAATTAATTCTCTTACTTGCCTTTTTAAGCCCAGTTTTGGACTTTCAGTTTTTTATTTTATTTTATAAATGAATATATCTGTGGTTTATTTTTCAATACTGAGTATTCTATTCAGGATTCTAACACAGTTTTTGCATTCTTTCATTGATGAACATTTGAGTTATTTCCAGATTTTTACTATTATGAATAATGGTGCTAAGAACATTCTTATAGGTCATCTTTTGAGATGTAGAAAAGCTTCTCTGATGTATTTACCTAGAAGTAGAATTGCTAAATCATAGGATTATGATATTGTAAGATTCTTATTGCTGACATTTTACCAAGGATTTTTGTCTTTTCAGGAGAGAGATTGATCTATAATCTTCCTTCCTTGTGTTATCTTTGTCTAGTTTTTGTTAACAAAGTTAAATCTGCCTCATGAAGTACAGTGGGAAGTTTCTTGTTTGAAAGAGTTTATATAGATGAGAATTACCTGTCCCGTCACTGTTGGGAAAACTCATGTATAAGTTTGATGTTTTATTTATGGAAATATTTTAAGCTGTTGTAAAGCTGTAACTCATTGTTTTATAGTTGGTTTTGATAATTTATACTTTTCTTTTGTATGGGCTATTAAAAATGTAAGAGAACCCCTTGCTCAACATTTATTTAATCTAAACAGCATCAATATTGCTATTTCAACATGATGTGAAACATAGTCTTAGAAAAAGCATTTAAGAAACTTAAAATATTGTGATATAGTTAATAAAGATATTTTTCTTTTCCTATAGGAGGATCCAAATCAGATGAAAAAGTAGACTTGAGCAAGGACAAAAAATTAGCTCAATTTAACAACTGGTTCACATGGTGTCACAATTGCAGGCATGGTGGGCATGCTGGACATATGCTTAGTTGGTTCAGGTAATCAGTACATTTCTTTTATAATCTTGGAGTTACAGGATAGAAAGTAGATAGTCTTTTAAGTAGTTTAGGTTATTATTGATATACTGTTAATGTATAATGAAAGGATGGATTTCTTTTTTACTCTCAACAGAGATAATTAGCTACATTTTCATCATTAGAGAGCCAGGTAACCTTAAATTATAAAATTAATTTTATGTAAATTAAACTAGTGGCATTACTTAACTTTATTTGGGGAGAGGAAATGTTTACAGTTTTTTGCAGCTGACTGAATATTCCATAATTTTTCATGTAACTGAATTATAAATATGACACATACCAAACTGCTATATCAGTTCTTTTCTAAGTGACCTTGGTATGTAAGAGGTAAACACCTCATGTAATGGAGAATTTCTAGACCAAACTTAACTTCTGTTTTGAATGGTTCCAGTGGTCGTATGCACCTCTCATTGTTTCACTGGCTTTAATTTAAAATCTGAGCATTCTTACCATTTTTACAACTATGAGATATCTTGCTATATATAAAGCAGTTCAGTTTCTAGTAACTTCCTCAAGTTTAGCCTGGCAGATATTTCTAATTTTTGTAATGTTTTGTCCCTCTGGGTTTTAATTTTCTAATTTTTTTTTCAAATGCTATTTTCAAAACTTTCATTAAGATACATAGATATAGATAAATATGTACACATACATATAGTTTGGAATTGTAACTGTTATTTGACCTGTTTTTTTAGGGATCATGCAGAATGTCCTGTGTCTGCATGCACCTGTAAATGTATGCAGTTGGATACAACAGGGAATTTGGTGCCTGCAGAGACTGTCCAGCCATAAAATGTTATCACCTAAACAGAAACCTTCAAGTGTGGAGCTTTCTAATAGATGTCCTTCATAGCTCAGAAACATACCTCAAAATAAGTCACTCATGACATTCCTATAATGGGAAAATAAATCATTCTATCAGATCAGCAATTTGATGTTTGAGTGATTTTGATGTGCTTCACAGAGACAAATGCTACTGAAATGAACATCAGAATGTAGACATGTTTTGTTGAGTAGGTTGGAAAACTTCATTTGGAAGAGCTTTCTAGGGTTTTGTGAAAATTATGAATGCTGTATTAGCAGAGTTTCTGCAATAAGAAAGAACAAACCTTGAGCCTATATCTTTGAAACTGAAATTGGATATCTTTCAATAAAAGCTATATACTTTTACAATACAGTGTTCAGTTCAGTGATTCAGGTGATAGTTTAAATGTATTCATGCATAGATTACTTTTAGATAAAATTTAAATTCATGAATTCTTTTTCTAGACAGCTCCTAACACACACTGGATAATAAATTTTATCAATATGTATTAATACACACACACACACACACACATACGTATGTGTATAAATGCATGTATGTATGTGTTTTTATTTTTATCTTTTCAGTACCAGGATAGAACCAGGGCCTCCTGCATGTAAAGCAAGTTCTCTACTACCAAGCCATCACTCTAGCCCCTTTCATTAAAGTTAAAATTTGGGATGGTAGTATTAATTTAAAAGAAAGTACATTGTGTTACTTGCACTCCCTAGGAATAACAATAATTAAAAGAAGTGGGCACTAATTAATCAACGTGTCTAACATCTGCTCAGATACAGGCATCAGAGAGGTGAGAGTGGTATGTTGTTAATTTGACATCCTTCTGTCTTGTGACTCACATAGCACTGACAGAGGCAGCTGCCTTATCCCCTATTCTAATACCTGACTGTTTTCCCTCCTGCCTGAACATTTTGTAGATTACTTTGCTGATTATAAAAAGCAGCCCTTTACTGAAATATTAATTTTTGTAAAAATACTCCTATCCAAGAGTGTAGAAACAAGAAAAGCTTCCCAAATGGTTTAAAACTCTCTTAACCCAGATAGCAAATTAATATAACTGGAGGACTGCAGGTATACCTGAGTGGTAGAGCACTTGGGCCTCACATACATGAGACCATGGGTTCAATATCAAGCACAAAAATATATAATTATTTATAAATTCGTATTAATTGCCAAACCCACTGATTACCAATTTTACTTATGAATTGTACATGATAAAGTCATAAGTAAAAAGAATATCAAATCTTACAGTATATTATTAAGAATAATAGTTACTGTTAGTGCCTACTATGTGCTTGGTACCATGTACATTATTCTATTCTCACATAACTGTGAAGCAGGTATACTATTACTGTTCCAAGTCTATACATGAAGCATCATAGGCTTGGGGACGTTAGATCACTCATGCTAGGCAAAATAAATTAGAACAACTGACAAATACAAGTGTTAAGTTAGTAATGGGCTGATTAAAGAGACAATAGACGGCTGGGGATGTAGTTCAGAGATAGAATGTGTGCTTAGTGTGAATGAGTCCCTGGGTTAGCTGGGTTCCCCAATACTACATGTGTTTGCACACACATACAATAGGATACTGTTCTTCTGTGGGCATAGATTTAAAAGAATAATATACATTTTGTGGATAATGCAAAGTGAACATTTGGAGATAATAGCTTGTGAAAGTTTTAAGTCAATACAAGTGTTTTTCAGCACAGGTGAGTGCCGCAGTCTGGCTGGGCACAATTCAGGAGCCACTTGTCAAAAGGAACGAACTTTATTTTTAGAACACAAACACCACACCACACAGCTCCTCAGGAAAAACCCTCAGAACCCAACTGCCACCACCTGCTTCCCACAAGCCTCTCAACCTCCCCCACTCCTCCTGCTCTTGAGGCTGATTGGCTGGGTCGTGTGGGCGGAGCCAAAAAAGTCCCCCAATGAGCAGCTCCGTGGTCTGAAAGGGCGAGGAAACAGCCCAGTGAGCATCACCGCAGAGTAGCCAATCAGTTGGCCTCTAGAAGTTTGCTGGGGCCGCTGTGAGCCAATCATCAGCTGGCAGCTGGAAGTTTGCTGGGGCCCATTCGGCTGTGGCTCTCAACAGGTGAGGAATATATATCAAAAGCCGTTTTTAAGGGTTTATGCTCTTTGAGAGTATACCAGAAAAAAAAAAAAAAATTTGAGATATTGATGGGATAAATGCCCAGGAGGTGTTTCTATAATGTGGTTCTCCACACTATTGGTTATAATAAAAACTTGAGCACCTAGATGTTCAATGATACAAGAGTAAATCATGTATACAGGGAAATACTAATAATCTATCAAAATGGTATAGATATCATAAAATCTATGATATATTTGTAGGTGAAGGGAAAAGGAAGGTTATAGAATATTGTATAGCATATATTTGCATGGGAAACTTTAATATAGAAAACAAAAGTGTTCAGGGTGAAATTTTCTGCTTGATATATGTATCTTCAACTTTTTTTCAATAATGATGGATGTATAAATAGCTGTATGTTTATCATATACATTATTAACTTATAAAAAGTATCTAGGACCTGGCATCTTGTTATTACCATCATGAAAAACCAAATACTGGGATTTATTCAATGAGATAAACATGCTACAAAGTATTATAAAAATTAGCACTGAGATCTACTTGTTCAGAAAGCATTTTCTGGATTTCATATTGTATAGTAATATATAAGTATAGCAAAAAGATGATGTCCTCCTATAATCATCTCTTTCATAATATTTGCAAATAGTGCATTTTGTTCTCCATTTAGCACATCCAGGAATGGTTTCAAAAAGTACTTCTGACTTCCTTGATGTTAGTGGTACATAATAACTTTTATTTCAATTTTTTCATTCCTAGATCTTCCTTATGAGATTTCTGACTTCTGTTTTGGCTCTGAGCCTATAGCAGGAAACCTATTTTCTGTGTATAGAATTTGATTGTTGCCTAATCTGGAGGGCATTATACTCAATTCATTTCCAATACTATGTTACTTATGTTTAAGTGGCAAATTCTGAACATGCCTGCATGACTATACTTCAACAAACAAGCAAGCTTTTGCAGGCCTACGTGTGCTACACACACTGTTAAAGGTTATGATGTTGACAGATTGACGTGCGGCACCTTAGTTACTTAGGAGGAGCTGTATGTCTAATAGAAGAGGTAGACATAAGCATAGTTTTCAACAGACTCATACAGATTAAGATCATTTTTGTATTTGTCTCTATGAGCCAAAGATAATGTCAATTTCTTAATTTTTAAATATTTTCTGATTAGAAATAATTTGAGGAAATAGAGGTCCATAACGTGTTCCAAAAATGTAATTTTCTTATTCCTGTATTAATAGTACAATGTTTTAAGATGCTTTGCTAAAAATGCAACATTAAGTTAAAGGATATTTACGTAATGCCAGAAAGAGTAACAATATTGATTTAGTGCATATAATCTTTTTTTATTCAATTTATGAAAAGCATATTGCCTTAACATAATTTTCTAGCTGGAAATTTAAATACAGGGATCTAATTAGTTGTACTTTTAAAGTATAAAGTCACAAAGACAGGGTAGTCTGGAAACATTTGAAGGGATTAATATCTCATAAACTTGAAACAGGCATTCAAGAATTTATGTAAATCATTGGTCTTGAATTTTTTCATTTGAAGAATATTATCCATGCTTGTATAAACATAAATTACATACATGTACAAACACACTTGAATATGCGTGTACATCTGTGTGTACAAGAAAACTTGGACTTTGAAATAGCAAATGTTCAAATTTATTTTTATCCAGATTTGTATTTCATGGGCTAGACACGTTTTGCTATTGACAAACAAGTTACCACTGTATAATGTGATAAAACTAAATTATCTTTTTTTTTTTAGCAACAAGTATTATAACTAATTACTTCATGGTAAAAACTTGAATGGTATAAAGTTTACATACTATTATATACCAGGAAAAATATTTTCCCATCCATTTGGATATTCATCAGGTATACTTAATATTTATACAACTATGGGTATTTACCTGTATGGTAGGTATATAAAGTTTCTAAAATAGAAGAAGATATATAATTGAATAGGCACAAATATTCAGCATCTTAATAAAATGTGTTTGAAGTATCACTTACACAAGTAATATGTGTTATTATCTCAAATCTTCTGACCTTTCCTTCCCTCTGCAGAAATAGAAATGTAGGGGGAAAAAATAACAGAATGTAGAGTCAGTTGTGACCCGGGAAAAATTAACATGTTCTAATGATAGACAGTTTTCTGAAGTGTTTTAACTATTTTAAAATTGTGTACAATTCTTTCAATTAATGCTAAGATATTCCTACCTTTCAAAAGAGAATACTCCTCCAGGCGGGAAAACTTATTTTCCATTAGAAGAATCAGACACAAATTGTAGATGAGTAGGCTAAGGCAGATTCTCAAGGTCATTTGAGGATACTGCTCTTGAAAATTTTGTTCACCTGATTTGATGAATAATAATTTTTTCTAAGTGTACTATGTTGAATTCTGTTACTTCTATCTTCAAAAAGTATTGTGTGAGTGTAGAATAAATATGTCAGTTCTTTAAGGGGATTTAAAACTGTATTATCCTTGTTGATAAAACATTTCTTCTGGGGAAAAATTAGCCCCAAATTATTTAATATCTTTCCTTGTTTGCCTTTTTTTACTACTTTTTTTTCCATTTAGAGTCCATTCCCAATATATGGAACTCAAATTTTTAAATAACTTTTCAAATATCTTACGCTAGACTTTTAGCTGTATGTATTTTCTCAAGCAGAGACACTGATCAGAATGAAAATGAATTCTCATAGAACAAAATTGCCAAGCATATGTGATGGAGCTGGAACTGTAGGGAAAAAGGGCATAACTTTAATCTCCAAAAAAGCTTAAAAATAGCTCCACAGTTATTATGCATGAGGCTGACAATTGACATTTCTCATTTTGGCAGCATTCACCTACAGCCCTCTCTCAGCTCCACAACACATTCATCTCTGGGATAAATGATTAATGAGCTGCCTATCATTTTCACTCCTTTTGTGCCAAGTGGTAGAGTCTTCGGTTGATCATATTGTAGCCATCAGCATCATTATTAAAATTGATTCTGCCACTATAGGATTGTACTAGGACAATTGATTAGCATTTAAATAAAAGAATTAAGTTTTACCATTAATAACAATCCTTTCTGAGTCACTATCACATCTGGTAAGGTGATTTGGATTTTGTTTGTGTATCAACTAGCATCACAAAACATTAGATTGAGATAGAAAACAGAAGGGTTATTCTTATTTCAAGAACAACCCCCTTTAATTTTCAGAGTTCCTATCATTTTATTAATCACTGTCACATTGTATTAAATGTAAATTTATGATCTCCTGCAACTTGCATGCCATGGTGAGCAATGCATTTGCCAAATTATTTCCATTAGGGAAAAAGTAAAATAATAGAGTTAGACATTTTTGAAGGACTAGAATTTATCCAGAAAGGAGAGCATTAGAGGATCTAGATTGAAAAATGATATTCAGATACCATGAAAGGAAACTCCCTACATTTCAGCAAGCAGATGTGAGAATGAGAGGCTAAAACATCATCATGTAGAAGTCTGGGTGATATGGTTTATATTTCTTAGACAGATGGCAGATAATGTGGGTCTGCGTAGGCCTACAAAAAAGTGACAGATTGTAGTTTCAGTAAAGTGATACATCCAAGGAAAATGAGTAGAACTTGGGACTTCTGTATTTTCTCTCTGCTCCTGAAATTCCTGTCCTCAAGTTTTCAATATTATAGAATTGAAACTCATCTACTTTCATTTCCCATCATGACACTGGTACATTCCCCTTATATTTCCTGTTTTCTCTCTTTGTCCCTTTCTGAATTTCATAAGACCAACTTTTCAATTTGCCTCTGAATTAAGACAATTACCTGAATTATATTGTATTAGTCACGCAATTGAAGGGCACATGCATTTCATTTCCTTCAGAGCTGAAACTGATTGTACAGCATAGTGGAGTCATTGTAGTTTTTTCTCACTTCAATTGCTTCTGCCCTATATTTGATTAATACTTCAGAGTCTAATAGTTAGGCTGTTGGTGGTCATACTGTGAGTTTTCATCTTTTTCCATCTGTAGGTATTTTAAGAAGCAGTTTGAAAAAGCTCCTTTGAAGACTGCTAAGTAGAGGACATTTTTACCTATCTTTGATTAATGTAGGTACCTGTGATTTGTATTTTGGGAAATGGGCATAATATAGTCATAGGAAGAAGAAAGTGTGATAAGATAAACACATGGGAGCAAGATTTCTACTTGTGGACCAATAGCAAACTTCCTTTATATATTAAAACTTGTTGAGGCTGGGGTTGTGGCTCAGTAGCAGAGCGCTTGCCTAGCATGGGTGAGGCACTGGGTTCGATTCCTGGCACCGCATATAAATAAATAAAGGTCCATTGACAACTAAAAAATATTTTAAAAAAGAACTTGTCAGGACAAAAATAACAACTCTTTGCAGTCACCATGAGATGAACAGGTGAGACCAAGATGTAATTGATCTGGTGGTGAGTGAGTGACCATACCCTTCTCTTCTTGAGCCAAGTAGCTTATATTTTATCTGCTTCCTCTCAGAACCCTAGTCAGCATAGCATTCTAGGCATGAACTATTAAATGGTCAGTGTTCACTTATTGGTTATTTGTAACAATCACTGATTTGGAAATTTACTAATAAGACATCTAAAATCATAAGTTGTTAACTGGAAGAAAGCCAGTGGACATTTAGGGAGGTGTTCTAACTGGGTGGTAAAGCTGAAATTAGATGTCTTGTCTCTTCATTGAAGTCTAACACTTTTATAGACCGATGAACAGGACCAGGTGAAGTCTTTGTTAATATAACATATGTGAAATTTCAATGATTTTTTTTCAACCATTTTCAATGATTTATTGTTGTTTTATTTTTTAAATAATTCAGGTTATTGGTACAGCTACTGTGGAAAAAAGTATGGCAATTCTTCAAGAAGTTAAAAATGGAATTACTTTATGATCCAGCAATTCCATTTCTGAGTGTACACTTAAAAGATTTAAAAGTACGGGTCTCGAAGAGATTTTTGTATAGCCATGTTCATAACAATTTTATTCACAATAGCTAAAATGTGGATGTACTTTGTGTGTCCAAGGACAGATGAATTGGTAAGTAAAATGTGATATATACATACAGTTGAATATTATTTAGCCTTCAAAAGGAAGGGAATTTTGACATGTTACAATATGAATAAACCTTGAGGGCATTGTGTTAAATGAAATAATACAGTCATGAAAAGACAAATATGACTCTACTTGTTGTATGAAGTACATTAGTTGAAAATCAAAAACAAACTAGAAAGGTAGTTACCATGGGTTAGAAGGGAAAGAATAAGCCATTGTTTAGTTGATAGAATTTCAGTTTTACAAGTCAGAAGAGTTTTGAAAATGGGTGGTAGTGATGGTTGCATAATATTATGAATGTATATAATACCACTGAACTGTATACTTAAAAATGGTTAAGGTGACAAATTGTATGTTATATATGTTTTACCATGATTTTTAAAAATTAGGAAAAAAACAATGCAGGATCATGCCAAAGAAAAGAAAACCAAAATATACAAAGTAAAAGTAAATGTCTTAGTCCTTTTTTCCATTATCCTTATGTTTTATAGTCTGCCTCCAAAATTCAAACCCTTACTTTCCAATGGAAACTGCTTAGATGGTAACATACATGAATCATATCTATCTGAGACTCTGTGTCAGTCTTTTCCTGTTTCTCTTTGCATGGATAAGATCATACAGTATAAACTTTTCCTCTAATTGCTTTTTTTTTTCACCCAAAATGTATATCTTATAGAGTTTTCCATATTAACCTATACATAATTACTTTTAAAAAACTGGTGTATGATTATATATGAATATAATAGAAAGTTTGCGTTTTTTCTATAAAAGTTAAGTGTGTTATATATTTTGATAGACAACTGCCAATGGCTCTCCAAAAGGATGTGTCAACTATTCCCGTATAAACTACGGGAATAGGAAAGTGTCTATTTTCCAACTAAAATTTCTACTTAAATCCATCTTGTAGATGAGAATATTAAGTTATAGCTTATTATAGCTGAGTGTGGTGGCTCACACCTGTAATCCCAACTATTCAAATGCAGAGATAGGACCACAAGTTTGAGGCCAGCCTGGGCAACCTAGTCAAACCCTGACTCAGAATAAAAAATAAATAGTGCTGGGGATGTAGCTCAGTGGCTGAGTACTTGCAAGCCCTGGGTTCAATCACCACACCAAAAAGAAAAGGAAAAAAATTTAAATAGTTCTGAGTGAAGTTAACCATAGATTTTGTATGACTATCTACTTTTTATCTTATACTCGGTATTCATTTCCATATGCAATGGTGTTTGCTTTTGAGGAAAAATAAATGTGAAAATTCCAAATTAGATGAAATTCTATTTATCCACATTTTCTCATAGAATTTGAAAATTGCCTTTGATCCATTTCTTCATTGTCCTAAATTGGTTTTAATATTCTTTAAAAATGTCTTCCTCCACAATGATAAGCCATGTATGTCACCTAACCCAAAGAGAAAAATGAAAGCCTTCCCTTGCTTTTCATCTCACTTCAGTTGGGAAGAGTTCAGCACTGGTCACATGAAAACAGCTATCTAGACTAACCTTTGTCAAGAGATGCAGTATGTCACAGTAAAGTCATGTCTTCAGAGTTAACACAGACATGACTTGGACTATCACCTACCTTAGCCAGATTAGGTAATACCTCCCAGCTTTAATTGTCTTACCCGAGAAGTGGTGGTGGTGATATGTTAAATATTATAAAAGAAGAAGCCTTCACGGGTATCTATTATTATTGCTGGCAAATAATTTGTGAGCTATAATGCATTTTGTATAATTTATGTAGTTTAAAACAAGTAACTCTAGCTTAGAGTTCTTTGCCAAGGTTTAAAGTTTTTTGGTTTTGTGTTTTAAAGATAATCATTTCTCTCAATGTTTAATCAGATTCTCCATGCAAGTCACTTGGGCTCAAAAGATACTGATTGTAGTTAGTGTGTGGAGAACTAATAATACTGCCAAAGGTCTCTTAAGGTCTTAGTTCATAGATATTTTCGTCATAACATTGCTAAGCATATTATACTTTATCATCTTGCCATTTATTTTAATCATTACTATTTATCTTGTCAGTAGTTTCCACTAATAGAATTGTGTTTTTAGGGATAACAGTATCTAATTTCCTGTTTTGAGGATGCTTTCATATACTGACATGCCAACATGACCTGACTTGGCTGATTTATTGAGAATGAATCATTCTGAAAATAAACCCTGTTTACTTTGAGCATTTACTATATAGGAACAAATCTCTATCATAAAGAATTTTAGTTATACTTTTGAATGGGTGATTTATTTGAATGTGTATTACTCAAGATTCCCCAGAGAGTTAAAACAAATAAGATATTTATAGATATATAAAATGGAATTTATTATGGGAATTGGCTCACAGGATTACAGGGGCTGAGAACTCCCACAATATGCATCTGCAAGCTGGAGAACCAGAAAAGCCTGTTAAGATAATTCAGTCCAAGTCTGAAGTCCTGAGAATGAGGGGAACAATTGGTGTAACTCAACAAGAGGATGAAAGTCTGAGAACCAGAGAGGGGGTGCTGGTATAAGTCCCAGAGTCTACAAGACAGAACCAGGAGTTCTGATGTCCAAAAGGCATCTAAAGACATGTGCCACTCAAGAAAGAGAAATCACCCTTCTACCTTTTTATTTTGTTTTAGCACCAAATGGATTGAATGATGCCCTGCCACAGACACGAAGATAGATCTTCATTAATTCCAGTGAATTGGATTATGTTCATTCAAACAGGTGAGGGTAGATCTCCTTTGCTGAATGTACCCATTCAAATGCAAATTTCATCCAGAAACATTCTCACAGCCATATTTAGAAATAATGTTTTATCAGGTACCTGAGTATTCTTTAGCTCATTCAAGTTGATACATAATTTTTTGAGCCTTAAAATTCTTTTATTTTCAATCAATTTTCCCACATTTCTTTATTGGTGCATTATAGTAGTACATAATGTGTTACATAAAATTAATCACAACATGGTTCCAAAGTCAAAAACTATAAAAAGAAATGAAGTGAGAAGTTTTCTTTTTAGTCCCCCTTATCTTCCAGTTCATCAAATGTGTAGTATTTTGGAGAAGTAAACAAGAAATTCTAATGAAGTGTGATAGTACACTCAGTCTTTTCATTATCAGTGATTCTTGGTAAGGTTTCAGGGTTCTGAGAGCAGGCTATTTCAGAATTCTAGGCTGTGAAACCCAGTAATAACTATTTTAATATTTATCAAAGAGAGGTGTAAAAAGACTGAGAAACACTGAGAAATTAGTAAGTTTCCACAAATGAAATAAAATGGTTCTTTGGCCTACTTCTTGGAATATCTGTTGCAATAATCACCTGTGTGTGGGGCATCTTTCTTGAGGTTACTTATATGAGAATGTGACCTGAAGTAATTCAAATGTGTTCACTCTGGCCACTTCTCACTAAAATGTGTGAGTTAAAACTAACAGTAATACTTCTGTCTGGATACAGAATCTAGCTAAGCAGAAATTACTTATTTCCAAGTTGCATTTTATTGCATGTAATTTTATATATATATAATATGTTGTACATAGCATTGTATAAATTTATATTTGTTTTACAATATTACTATGCAATGTAATTGTAATATTTTCAAGTCCTATGGAATGAGACTCCTCCTTTCATGATTGTATTCTTATGAAAAGTTACAGAAATGAGTAAATTAGTCTTTCAGAAAATTTTTCGAGTCTACTATTATTTAAATATGTGCACCTAAAGTTTCTTATCAATACAAAAGATGTTTTATCCTGAACAAAGGAATCTGCTTTGCTTTTCATGAAACCTTTAAAAAAATTTTAGCATACATTCCTTTTCATTTTAAAATCTGCAGTCTGTTATATAACCTACAGGCTACATGAGTGAGGTAATCTGCTTTCTTCTTTATTGGAGGGGAAATGTTTCCCTGTGACACCATGTAATTTGCTTTGCAACAATTATTGCTATTTGTAACCATATCTTGTGATCACAAGACACATGAAGATGAATTTAGAATCTGTTGAGAACACAGAAGGCAGCAGTACTATTTCTAAATGTCATTGACTTAATGATTTTAAACTCATAAAAATTTTAGAAGTTCAAAGTATCAATCCAAATCATCCATTTCTGAAATGTACTTTACATAAATTGCTTGGTGCATGTTGTTCCAAAGGACTATTTTAATGCATCATTTTATTTTACCAAATCCTTGTGATTTCTTAACCTCATTTCCAGTGAGATAATTTATCAGACAACTTATCTCTAGATCCTATTTTTAAATATTACCTAATCTGAATGTCATGTGTTCTAGATTGTTTGGGAGTCAGACTTAGAAGCATATGGTGCCTTATAATTCTTTTCATCCCTTTGATTAATGAATCAAAAAGTGTAAAAAATCATAAAAGTGTAAAAAACCTATATCTTTTATCAATTACTTTAGATAGAATTTACAAATGTTTCTTTGCACTTTATCTGGCTTATATTTCCTTTAAAAAAACTATCAATGGATTCAATCTTGAATCACAGATTAAACAGGAGACAATTATTTTTGTTTGAACACCTTTTCTTAAGCATAATTTCAGAGTTCATATATACTCATCATATATTTTTCATGGATTTCTTAAAATGTATTAACTTAATACTTCAAATAAGTTTAGATTATACAATAGAAAAAGAAAAGCAGCATAACATTCATCCTGAAATGTTATTTTCCTTAAAAAGGGATAAAGCAGGATATTAGTGCCAATTTTAGCAATGGGTAGTCATGTGACAAACAACAGTAATGAATCACCCCAGTATCTTCCACTGATAACTGAAGTTTACATTTGGGAAAATCACTTTGTATGAATTTATGATGAGAAATCAGGGAAAGGGTAAAAACCTTTGCAGCTGTCTCAAATTCTTTTTTGGAAATAAGAGGAGTATAAATAAATAAATATCATATCTCATCTTGAGTTGTTTTCATGACTTGAGTATACTGTTAAGAGTGAAGGAAATTGCCCAGAGGGTCAATTTCTTTAGGTCACAGGATTTCAACAGAAAAAGCAGTCTACAAATTCTCCTGGTTTGAAAGCAATGATTTCTAATTCCTAGTTCCTCCCTTTGTCCACAGTGTGTTCATCTGGAAAACATTTAGTCATTTCTGAGGAGATCCCCAAATGAGGCAACCTCTGGTCCACTGTCTGCCTCCCATAAAAGGTCAAATACGTGACCAACTAGGGCATAGTGTTTCTGAAGACATATGGAAGAAATAATTGACTAAAAGGGACTCTAATCACTTTAAAGGATAGATGCATCTCTTAAAAAGAAAAGTGTACTCTCTCACTATGTCCCACATTTTCATAAAAACAAAAGCTTCCTTCCCCAAAGCTAAAGAAAAATATTAAAATACTTCAATAAAATGTGGTACTATTTCTCATTTTCTACAGGGCTATGCTAAATTTACAGGACACATTTGTCATTAAATTATCATAATGTGTTAATTGGAGTTGAATTAATTAAAATAAATATTAGAATATAAGTAATATTTCCTAAATGAGTATCTAAGGTAAAAATAATTTAATAATTTTAAATTAGTAATTATTCATCAGAATTTTCCCCTGCTAATTTATCTTCCAAGATTTGGATTACAAGATACCATGATCTTTCAGTGAAACCATTCATTTAAAACTATCATTAAGTGAACTTCACCTCTTTAACATTTTATGGTGTAAGATTTTCAGAGCCTTAGAAAATGTCTTATTTTCCTGAGTAGTATTTCAGACTTCTGTGAAAAAATGAATAGTTTTTGGAAAAGGGGACGATTGAAGTCAGTGTCGTCGGCGGGATTGCCCATATACTACTCTGCTCATATACTTTCCTTTCTTCCAACTTATAGCACTCACTTTTCTTTTGGTAACTGCTTTCAAGTTTCTGTTCTTTATCCTTCAGTAAAAGAAACACTGAAACAAACATTTTTTTTTTATATGCAAAAAGCACCATTTTTTGTCTAAATCTTTAAAAATGATGAAATAACTACAGAATATGGTGCCCTGATGCTGACATTGTGACATGTAAAGAAGAAACAATACCATGCTAACTACAATTTTAATCTTACAATCCAGATGAATGTACTACATTATAAATTGTTCATAGCCTACAACTCTGGATTTAATTAGCCATTTCATAACCTCATGCTGTAGGTCAAATGGGGTCATAAACAATATAAATGGCTTACCTCAAATTGACATCATTATAAGAAAGTAACTTGAAACACATGCTTTATTAGTAGATTTAGTATCATCTTCATAGGAAAGATAACCTATGGTACCAGAATTATTAATTTTCTTTTTGCAACAGATCAGAATCAAATTCCATGTGTATTAAATAAGGGAAGAAACAAAATTGGAGTTTCACAAAATAGAACCTACAAAATTTGGTCATTCTTTTCCTTCCTCCCTCCCTCCCTCCCTTCCTTCCTTCCTTTCTTTTTTAATACTAAGGATTGAACCTGGAGGCACTTAAATGCTAAGTCACATCCCCAGCCTTTTTATTTTTTAATTTTGAGATAGAATCTTGCTAAGTTCTTTAGGGCCTCACTAAATTGCTGAGGCTGGCTTTGAACTTGAAATCCTCCTGCCTCAGCTTCCCAAGATGCTGGGATTACAGGTGTGTGCACTCTGTCCGACAGAATTTGATCATTATTAATCATGATGATCTCTTCAAAACCTTAGATAAGGAGATATTAAATAGCTGAGATTGAGTAATTTTGGGCTGGGGATATAGTTCAGTGGTTTTAATCCCCAGCACTACCAAAAAGAATTTGAGATATCTTTAGAAATTATTATTCTTTGTTATTGACTGAGATTCCAGAGGGAAGATTTCAGACTTAGGATGTATTTCCAGTAATAAGCCTAGAACTTAATACAAAATATTTGTTGAATGACAATGCATATCAAATTAATATTTTAAAAAGACAACCTCAAAACTGAGTAAATTTAGAGGTAATACTAGTGTATCAGAGCATTTAACTCACCTTATGAAGAGAGATGCCTTGAGAGCTGTGTATAGTTTTGTGGTTTTTCATATGAAAATAAAAGCAAAGATTTGAAGATTTCTGTAAAACTGCTATAGAAGATAACTATTTTGTTGCTTATCATCCCCTACATTAGATTGTGTGGTATTCCTTCTACAATTTAATATTAGGGAAAGTTTGTCCTACTGAATTGAAGCCTATTAAAAATTCTCTAGCCTATTAAAATTCCTTCCTTCCTCTATATGCCCAGCAGGACATGAAGATAAATTTAATGCCCAATTATATTTTGCATTTTAGGTTGGGAGATTTGTAGTTATCTTTTTTTCCATGTTTCTCATTTTATTTTTGTAGCACAATCCTTTTTTTAGAAAAAGTATGTCTCTGTTTTATCTACCCTTTATCTCCAGTTCTTCTTTGACATTTCAAAAAGTATTGTTCATAGTTCATGAAACACTCCTTGTCTTTCATGATATTCTGTCAGCAAATACTTATTAAATGCTTACTAGGTGTCCGGCCCTGTTGTGACTATTCTGTTGACTGACTGATTACTCTCCCTCATCCCATTTGCTCTTCCGACTTCTGCTCTGTGGTGGCATAGGCCCAGTATGGTTCTGTCATTGGTTTTATGATTTTTCTCACTGTAATCTGCACCTGGCTTTAGGGACAAAATTTCTTAGTTGAAACTCTCAGAATCAGATATACTTTAGAAATCAGAATTTTTGGAGTTTAGAAAAGCCATACGATATACCTACCATGTGTTATTTAACAACCTCCACAGGGAGAGCGGCAGTACCCTATAATTAAGTATATTAATATTTCTGCAGTAAAATATGAGTATTTCCATGACATGAGATAAAGACCATAAATAACTTCACTACAATCCTTATCATGTTTTGTTGGCAAATGAGTTTTGCCCTAAGTTTAATAAAAAGCTTTTGGTTTTCAAACCACTGCAGATCTCAAAATTGCAGATAGATAAGGAATTGTAGAACTCTTTTTATTATTATTTTTAGTTGTAGAAGGACACAATTATTTTATTAACTTATTTTTGTGTGGTGCTGAGGACAGAATCTAGTACCTCACATGTGCTAGGTAAGCGCTCTATGACTGAGCTACAACTTCAACCCAGAGTTCTTAAACTCTAGTGTAAATACTTTAGGTCTACTGGCTCTCAAATCTGTCTGGCCCTACATTATATGATGCTGGGGAATGAAACCAGGGCCTCATGAATGTTAGGTAGCCACTCTGCCAATGAACTATAGTCTTAGCCCTTGTCCTGTTTTTAATAGCTTCTGTAAAGGATCTGTCCTCACTAATTTTTAATATCCCAATTTGTATTGAAGCAAATTTATTTAACCCACTGAACTCTTTCTTGGCTCTTTATTCTGTTTAGCTTTAACATCATCACTAAGTTTTATGGAATCCATTATAGTTATCCTGAACTTGCCTCCCATCCTTGTCACAGCATCTGTTATGACTCAGGCCTTCATTACTCTTCTCCTGGTTTTGTGGCTTCTCAAACTAGACTGGATTGACTAATTTATCCATGCACTATGTTAGACATCAGGAAATACAAGAAGACAGACTTTAGGTTCCTCATTCATAAGTGCCTTTTCTTAGTGGGGAAAACTATGAGAAGACTGGTTAAATAAATTAGGGAACATTTGGTACAATGGACTATTTTGTAACCATTTGGGAGGATGAACTAACTCTATATGCCAAGTATCAAGGCATTTTAAGAAATGTATGTCACAGAACAGTATAGTGAGATCTTATAGACAGAATGTCTCTGTTGAGAAAGTTCTGGAAAATTGCACACCAAATCATAGCAATGTCTCTGGACCCTTGGAACTTTATTTTCTGATTTGTTTAGTGTTTTAAAAAATGAGAATACATATTTTTAATCTGAAAAAAAAGAAAAAAGAGATATAACAAAAAGTGACTAACTTTGCCTAAGACATGAAAATCTCAGGGAAATTTTGCTTTGGACTCATAAATGGACATTCCTTTTAATGCAAATACCAGGTTCAAGGGCACCCAGTTCCTAAGGGGTAGAGTGTTCTGGAAATGGCATATCTGGTGCTGGAGGGAAGCTTCAAGGGGAAAGCAGGTAAATTGAGGTGAGATATCAGATTGTGAAGGTTCTCAATTATTGTTTGGAAATATGGACCCAATTTAGTTAGCAGGGAGCCTCTGGAAGTTGTTATTTTAAAAATACATTTTTAATTTTGAAGCAATTTTAGATGTATAGAAAAGTTAACATGTGTTCTCCTGTAACACCTCACACAGTCTGTCTTCCTTCACGTCATCTTACATTACTGTGGTATCTTTGTCAAAACCATAAGAAACCAACTGATAAATTACTGTCAACTGAACTCTAGTCTTTCTTCAGATTTCATGTTTTCCCATTAATGTCCCTTTTCTGTTCCAGGAGCCAATTTGGGATCGTCATTTAGTTGTTGGTCTCCTTTGAAGCTCTATGAATTCTTGTCTCTCCTTTTTTTTTTTTTAATGAACCTTTACAGTTCTGAGGGGTGCTGATCAGCAAGTTTATAGAGTACCCCTCAATTTGGTTTTGTCTTATCCCATGATTAGACTGAAATTAAGGTTTTGAAAATAGTATCACAGAGGCTAAGGGCCCTTCTTATCACATCATATTAGAGTGCACATAATATCCACATGACATCACTGCTGATGTCAAACTTGATCACTTCATTTTAAGGTATTTGCTAGATTTCTCCATTGTAAGTTTTTCAAGAGTATTCCTCTTTTCATTCTCTCCAGGCTTTTAAATTTTATAGAGTGAGATTTGAATTGATATTTAATATAATCTTCTTAGTTAAGTGATGGGAGGAGTGTAGAAACAGGAGTATGTTAGCTTTGGTTGTTACAATAATTGAAGTGAAAGATGACAATCAACAGAATGCTCAGTGGCAATGGCACGTAAAGGATTGGAGGTATTTGAGTGTTTCTGGGCAATAGGTAGCTTACGACAGGCTTTAAAAGAAACAGAAAATCTGGGCTGGGGTTGTGGCTAAGTGGTAGAGCATTGCTTAGCATGTGTGAGGCACTGGGTTCGATTCTCAGCACCACATATAAATAAATAAATGAATAAGTAAATAAGTAAATAAAATAAAATAAAGGTCCATCAAAAAAGTTAAAAAAAAGAAACAGAAAATCAAAACCACAATGACATACTACATCACACACATTGGGATGGCCACACACACAAAAAAAATTCCAATAACAAGTGTTGGTGAAGATGTGGAGACATTAAGAGTCTATATACACTGCCGGTGGGAATGTAAAACGGTACAGTCACTTTGGAAAACAGTCTGCCAGTTCCTCAAAAAAATCCAACGTATTTACCATTTGATGCAACAATTCCACTTCTGGGTATACACCCAACAGAAATGAAAACATATGCACACACAAAAAATGTATACACAAATATTCAATGATAGCTTATTCATTATAACCAAGTGGCATCAACCACCCAAGTGTTCACCAATCAATGAAATGGATAAACAAAATGTGCTGTATGTGTACAATGGAATATTATTCAGTAACAAAAAGGGATAAAATGCTGATACATGTTACAACATACAGGAAGTTTCAAACACTATGCTAAGTGAAAGAAGCTAGTCACAAAAGACCAGGATTCTATTATCTGAAATGTTTAGAAAGGAGATAAGCTAGAGACAAGAAAGTAAAATAGTCCCTTCTTATTCAAGGAGTGATGTGTTATCTTATTCCAAGATACCCCCATAGATGCCTGAAAGCATGGATTAATGTGTTGTGATTCTGCAACAATGAATCTGATAACTGAAACAGCTATTAAGGTAAGTTGGTGGGTAGCAATCTACAGTGGACAAATGGATGATTTGTGTCCTGGGCAGGATGTAAGGAGATGGTGTAGGAGTTTATCATACTACTCAGGACAGGGAACAATTCAATTCTTATTAACTGTTTATTTCTACAATATTCCATTTAATATTTTCAGACAGAAGTTGTCTACAGGAAAGCAACCAAGGGAAGCAAAACTAGGGATAAGGGGGCAACTGCAAATCAGTGATTGCTTAGGGTTAGGGCAGTAGGTGATCATGACAGGATTAGGCTATTGTAGGTAAATGGTATAGAATTTACTTTGAGGGTGACAAAAATGTTCTCAATTTATTATGATGAGGGTTGTACAACTCTAAAACAAAAAGCATATGACTTATTGAAATTATTATAAGAAAAAACTGGAACGTGTGGTAGGAGAGCTATACTTGTTCAAATTATAGTCATTCAAAATGCAGTGCTGGTGGGACATAATAGGTATAGATGTTGAGCAGCCTAGAAACAACATTGGGGTTAGAGATATGGAATCATAAACATTAACACAGAAGATCTGACAGATCCTAAATTCAGGTAGCCCAACTTACTAAATACAGTAACTTAAGAGAAGGTTTAAGGGCACTCTCAACATTTAATAGCACCGACTTTCAGGGGTTAACACAGAATTAAGGGCTTGACCCTAGTCTTGTCATGCAAGACAACACTGAGACTGGCTGTTCATAATAGCATTATTCATCATAACCAATTTTCAACCAGTTGTCTTTGTTTTATAATAAAATGTTTTAGCTTTGGCTATGTCTTTTAAGTAATCTGGAGAATATTTGGGGATAATAAGTTAAAATTTAAAGTTATATTAATTTAAAATAAAACATTTTTGTACAGCTTACAAAGTATGTGAGCCTGGAATTATTTTACTTCCTCACTGAAGAGAACTGGTTAAGCCATAAAACCTAACTGGCTACATAGGCCATCATAGTTATTCTGTGGAATCTTATCTTATACCTGCCGTATCTCTCCTTGCTCACTCTTAATATTACCTGGTGTAGACAGGAATTCCATACTAAGGGTAATTGCAATTGAAAGTGTGTGTGGCGGGGAGGCACAACAAAAAAATAAAAACAAGTGATTCCACTAACTCTTTTGATGATCATGTACCCTTTGTTTGGCATTAGTATATGTTCAGTTTTTAAACCCAGAAAGAAAGATACTTCACAAATTACAGAAGATGTAGATTTATGCTTGTTCCTTTTCATAAAAATTACTTTAACTAGAGTATCAACTAACTAATATGGCAGAATTTATGAGATGGTGAGCATATCTTTCACACAGTTGGCCCAAGGTTTCATTTAGTAGTTCTAAGACCTGATCTACAGTTATGAAATTCCAAGCTTGTGTTTGAATTCAGGACTAAATAAAAATGAAATGACTACTAGTATGCATTATTTTAATTTTTTATTAATAAAATAGAAACTTGGACTCTAGACAACTGTTTTGATCTTATATCTTATCTGACCACATAATGGAGTGGCAATAGTTTATAAAAGGACTTGGGTGAGAACAGTCAATATATCAGTTTCAACAAAAATGCAGATTAGGATGTCTAAAGTTCAGTAAATGAAAATTTAAATGGAGCAAATTAAATATTAGAAATCATAGGAGTCTCTCCCTTAAACAAGTGGGACCTCCTTTAATTATCTTCATCATAGCCACTTGCAATCACAAGAAAATTCAGTAAGATCAATCACGTTGTGTAACCCCTAAGGGAAAAAACTGAGGGAACTCATGGGTAATTTTCACAGCTTCATTATAAAGTCCAAGATCTGAAAGAAACATGTAAGCAAACATTAAATTCACCATGAAAAGCTGTAACATTAATCATTATCTAAAAGATTTCTATTTCTCTTTTCTCTCCCTTTTAGAGGTCAACTTATTTTCACAACCCAATTTCTAAAATTCAGACATAAATCATTTTTTGTAGTTCAAAAATAGAAAAGACATGGAAAACAGGAGACAATCCACTTTTTGTCCATTATATAGGCAGTTTCTGCCTGGTCCATTTTAGGCGTTACTGCATTGTTCCATGCCTTCAATTCATATATTAAAATAAATATTATTTTTATCATATTTAAAAAATTTCTCTTCTATAAATATTAGACTTTGCTGAGTTTTCTTTGTATACAAGCAAAGACTAAGAAGCAGGCAAAAATGTCCTCCCATTTTTCTATGGGATTGGAAAACTATAGAAATTGAAAATATGGCAGGTCTGTGACTCAATACCAACACATAATAAGAAGAGAATTGTTTTCCTCCTAATTACATAAAACCATTAAATACTAGAATGCTTTATTTACCAAAAGGATTGTTATCTTCTTTAAACTGGACATAAGATGCACACATGATGGTTGCTTTTGCTGTTACTCTGCCAACTACTTCCACGATTCCAGAAATTTCTTCATCAAGCTAAAACATTGAATGTTAATTTGGTGTTATCTTATTTTCAGTTGATAATTAATTTGGAAAACTGTTATATAGTTTACTTATCTTTCGAATTATACAGTTTATTAATCTTTCATTGTAACAAAGTAACTTTAAAATTTGCCAATGTTAAAACTGAAGTGTAGCTTTTTAAAAAATGTTAAGTAGTTAACTGTCAGTATGTTACAAATCCTGTTAACCTTTTAGTTGTAGGTTACTGAAAATGTCCAGAATTTATACAAACAGTAATTTGTTTTAAAAAGACCCAATGAGAGGAACTTCATATAATTTTTATTTCAAAAAGAGTGAAATGTACACACTTACAAACAGCATAATAGATTTATCTTCATAAAAGCCAAGCAAGTGTTTTTAAACACATTAAACATTAAATGCATAAATGAGAACCGAAAATATGTAAAACAAAAATAAAAA
This sequence comes from Marmota flaviventris, assembly GCF_047511675.1. Taxonomy (NCBI): domain Eukaryota; kingdom Metazoa; phylum Chordata; class Mammalia; order Rodentia; family Sciuridae; genus Marmota; species Marmota flaviventris. The sequence continues at coordinate 36,190,153 of NC_092498.1, forward strand.
TAAAAGTCAGGTTTGGTGGCATCTGCCTATAGTTTCAGCTACTCAGGAGGTTAAGGCAGGAGTATTGCTTGGATCTCCAGCAGTTGGAGATCATCTTGGGCACATAGCAAGACCCTGACTCAGGGAAGGAAGGGGTGTGAGGGGTGGGAGAGAAAGAAAAAAGATTAAAAGAGAAAGATAGAAACTCAAATTCTTGAGGAAGGAAGAAGTAAACAGAAAAATTTTATTATGTGATTTTATCTTCTTTCATAAGGAATGAGAACTGTTACCCAACCAACACTTAAAGGATATATTAAAAAAATCATAAGCCCAAAGAATCATGTTGAAAATGTAAAGGAAAATACACCAAGAGAAGAGGAATTTAATTTTATAGCTAGGGAAGGTTTTTTTGTTTTTGTTTTTGTTTTGGGGGGGGGGGGGGGCGGGTACCAGGGATTGAACTCAGGTGCACTTGACCACTGAGCCACATTCCCAGCCCTATTTTGTATTTTATTTAGGGACAGGGTCTCATTGAGTTGCTTAGTGCCTTGCTTTTGCTGCGCCTGGCTTTGAACTCCTGATCCTCCTGTCTCAGCCTCCTAAGCACTGGGATTACAGGTGGGCATGGTGGGTCAGCTAGGGAAGTTTTTATAAGCTCCTTCTTATATTCACTCCAAACAATCAGAAACACCAACAAACCAATCCAAGATAAAGAATTAAACATATAGAAGTTAATACTTAAACATACAGGCTCCATCAATTCAATGGTTCCATTTTTTCCTTCTCCATCTGAAAGAATAAACATCTTTCCAGTGGGATGAATCTAAAAATAATAAATATACAATTTTAAAATTTCCACATAAACAAAACTTTTAAATATGTCACTAAAAGTACATAATTTTACCAAAGATGAACAGACTGACCCTTACTTAATTATTTGGTTCAAGTTACAATCAAGTGTTATCAGATCTGGCATGGGATGCCTAATTAATTTTGAATTTCAGATAAACAATGAAGTTATTTATTCATTAGAGGCTCCTATTTTCATTTAGAAAATCTGGTAACCCTATGCTAAAATCAAATAAAAGGAGGTAAAAGTGGAATCTTCTGGCAGTCATGATTTAGACTGTACTAAAAACTAAGCATGGAGTAAAAGAACTGATTGCTAGAAAATCTGGATTGTACTCCTAGGTGGCACCTGCTCCTGTCATATAAGAATAACTGATTTCACTCAGTGGATGTGAGGATGAAAAGAATTACAGAAGCCTTTATAAATGGTTTTCCTTCAGTGCTCTGAAGTCACTGACTCCAAGACTTTGCGTCTGTTTCTTGCCTGTAGGATGAGTGAGCTGCACCCTAACCTGGGGTAAGATAATGGGCTACTACGGCATCTGGGAGCGACAATCAAATAAATGTTTTATGGAGAAGCAAATTTAAGCAGAAAACGACGTTCATCAAGGACAATTACAGAAGGAAACGGGAGGATGAGCTTAGTTGGCATCAGTCAAATCTGGCTAAACCCCAAACTGAGAAGGCAGACAGGGAGTCAAGTATATAATTCATATAAATACAGAACTGGGTGAGGGGCGCTGGAATTTGGAACCCAGGGCATTCGAAACCACTTAGTTTCCGCGCCATGCAAGTGGCGCCCAAACAGAGCTGCAATGGCTAAAGTGTGGGGAAAGTTTTCTTGTGCGAAACAAAGCAAAAGGAAGGGGAATGAGGCTGAGGCTGAGGCTTTGGGTTCTCCTTCCGTTACCCTGAGTCCACCACCCAGAAGGTCACGGCTACCCACTGGGAAATCCCAAGACCGCGAGCCCGCGCACCTTTTCCAGCCTTCCTACGAAGCAGACGGGCCTGTCGATGAACTGAGATAGCATGCTGGCGTTGACGCGGGCCTTGGGCAACTCCATTAAGTCAACCATGATTACGCTCGCGGCCGGCGGGAAACTAGCGGACTGAAACTGAACACCCCGCGGGAGTCGGTGGGGATGATTTCCCCGGCACCAATCAGCGAAGGCCGTTGCTCCAGCTCCGCCAATCAAATACGCGGAAGCAGCGAACGTCGTCACGCAGTTCCGGACTAGGCTGGGGAAGGGCGTGAGCAGGTTCTGCCTACGGAAGTGGGAATCAGCTGCTTAGTGACGCGCGGCGTTCCGGAAGTTGTGCGGGTCCGGGCGGAGTGGGCAGTGGAGCCGGGTCTAGGAGAGGCGGCGCCCGAGGCTGCTCTCCAGGAGCTCCGGCTTTCTAGCGGCGACACAACCCCGGAAGTGGGGTGGCGGGCTCCGGTGCTGTAGTGGCGGCAGACTGCGGCGCGAGCCTCAGGTACCTCTTCTTGCGGAAGGCACCGCAGCCTTGCTGTTTGTTCTTCTCCCCTCGGACTGAGTCAAAGAGCTAGGAGGGAGTTGGGAGTCCGCTCCGCCGCAGTGTTCACCGTGCTGTGCACTGACTGTGACAGTTAGCCCACCTCCCCTCTTCGCGGTTCTGCGTGGGAGGCGGAGAGATGCTTGCTGAATGAAGTCTGTGTTTCGGGCTTCTTTCTGATGCCCACCTACCTGAAGCTGGAAAGCGGGGTCGTCAGTGTTAATGACTGGCTTTCGCTGCTAGGTAGCAGAGGGTCGGTAACCTCCAGCTGTGTCACTTTACAGCTCAATTCCCCCAGGTCTAAGAAAAAAGGTTGACGAGATTACCTATGGTCATTTCTAGTCCTGACATTACGGAGCTGTCAATTCTCTCACTTGCTCCGCTGAGTTATTAGCAAATAGAAGCATCTGTGGGTGGGCATGGAGAGGGCCGCAGGACAGGACCAGAGGAGACAGGCTTAACTAGCTGATTAAACTAAAACAGGTGTGCCTCTTCGTGAGTTACATTCTCCATCCGCAAAACGAGGGGGTTTGATTGATTTGCAAGGTCCTACCTGACTAACTTTTGACCATATGATTAATGGACTCTCCTAACCCATCTGCAATCTTTCCACCATTGCTCTTTCTCGGTAGCCTTCTGAAAGGGAGATCTGGAGATCTGGAAGATAATCTGTTCCAAAAATATTTGGGGGTTTCTCGAATCTGTTGCTGGTTAATAATGTGGTTTGAAAACGGTGAATATTGATTTTAAGGATTTCATCTGGTGGAGTTGGTATCTGCCTTGCTCCAGAGATTTTAGAATGAGTGCTCAAAAAATACCATCAAATGGTGCTGCAGAAATTGGGGAAAAAAAATCTTAATTGGGTATTATAATTTTGTGGAAACTGGGTATGAATTCTCCCAAAGCCACAAAATTGTCATTCAACTTTAGATACCCAGCTGGGGTCTTCAGTTTAGTCCCACAATTGCGTTATGCAAAGGAGATCTGTTTTGAGACTTCATGTGACAATCTATGATTAAAATCTGATATACCATGTTTAGATGATAGCTTCCCTCCGGGTTCATTTATACCACTTACTGTGTTTGTCTTAATAGTCACTAAAAAGTTCAAAGGATTTCATTAGACAAACGTGGGGTGCATTTTAGTTAGTGATTGTATGAGTGTAACTCATTGAAGTCTATATTTCTGCATAAAGCCTTAAGGTCTTTTGCATTTTAGAATTTCTTTGCAAAGGAATTTATTGTGCAATATACAGAGTACCCATGAATATGTTTCCTAGTTTTTTTATGAGAAGTCTTTAAAATACCAGAAAACAAACAATATATTTATAACAGTTAAAGGACCACTTTTAAGCAAAGACATTTTTTTTTTTTTTAAAGTGAGATGAACAAAAAGGTAATTTAAAACAGCACTTTGGATTTTTTGGAGTCACTTCAAATTTATTATGAAACAGATAATGCTACAGAAGAGTACATATAGCTGATATGGATAGTTTGGAGCCTCTAATTCAGCTTAAGAAATGGAAATTTACTACTTATTTGTTTGAACTCTGCTGTCAAGTTCTCCCTTCCAGCCAATCTTGAACAATACTCTCTTGCAGTCTGTTTTAAACTTCCTAAGATTTCTTTATAGTCATGTCACATAAAAGGCATACTGTTTTATTTTGTCAATTAGACTTTTATATAAATGGAATTATCCATCTCTTCTGATTTGTTTCTTTGGCTTGTTTTTAAGAGTAAACTATGGTGATGAATGTAGATAGATTTCATTCTTTTACCTCTGCTACTTAATTCTATTATTGACATTTTAAAAATATTTTTAAAAAGTTTGTTATATATGACAGACTGCGTTACAATTCATATTACCCATATACAGTACAGTTTTTCATATCTCTGGTTGCACACAAGGTAGAGTCACACCATTCTTGTCTTCATACATGTAATGATGTCCATCTCATCCCACCATCTTTCCTACACCCATGACCCCTCTCTTCCTCTCCCTCCCCTTTCCCCTACCTAGAGTTTGTCTATTCCTCCCATGCTCCCTGCCTCCCCCCATTGTGAATCAGCCACTTATATCAGTGAAAACAATAGGCATTTGGTTTTTTTGGGGGGGATTGGCTTACTTAGCATTATATTCTCCAACTCCATCCATTTACCTGCAAATGCCATGATTTTATTCTCTTTTAATGTTGAATAATATTCCATTGTGTATATATATCACATTTTCTTTATCCATTCATCTACTGAAGGGCATCTAGGTTGATTCCAAAGTTTAGCTATTGTGAATTGTGTTGCTGTAAACACTGATGTGGCTGTGTCCCTGTAGTATTCTGTTTTTAAGTCCTTTGACCAATGAGTGGGATAGCTGGGTCAAATGGTGGTTCCATTCTCAGTTTTCCAAGGAATTGCCATACTGCTTTGCATATTGGCTGCACCATTTTGCAGTCCCACCAGCAATGTTTGAGTGTACCTTTTTCCCCATATCCTTGCCAATAACTTATTGTTGTCTCTTATTTTTCCAGATTAATTTCAAGGCTGCTTTTTCTATGTATATGAGGAATGTCATTGGGATTTTGATTGGAATTGCATTAAATCTGTATAGTGCTTTTGGTAGTATGGTCGTTTTGACAATATTAATTCTGCCTATCCAAGAACAAGGTAGATCGTTCCATCTTCTAAGGTTTTCTTAATAGCTGCCATTCTGACTGGGGTGAGATGAAAATTTTGCATTTTCCTAATGGCTAGAGATGTTGAACTTTTTTTTATATATATATTTGTTGATTGTATGTCACCTTCCGAGAAGGGTCTGTTCAGTTCGTTAGCCCATTTATTGATTGAATTATTTGTTTTTTTGGTGTTAAGATTTTTGAGTTATTTCTATATCCTAGATATTAGTGCTCTATCTGATATGCATGTAGTAATTTGCTCCCCAAAAGTAGGCTCTCTATTCACCTCACTGATTGTTTCTTTTTGAATCCATCTCATTTATTGATTCTTGATTTTAACTCTTGGGCTATAGCAGTCTTATTGAGCAAGTAGGAGCCTAAGCCTATATGATGGAGATTTGGGCCTACTTTTTCTTCTTATAGACATAGGGTTTCTGATTTAATTCCTAAGTCCTTGATCCACTTTGAGTTGAGTTTTGTGCATGGAGAGAGATAGGGGTTTAATTTTATTTTGTTGCATATGAATTTCCAGTTTTCCCAACACCATTTGTTGAAGAGGCTCTTTTCTCCAATGTATGTTTTTGGTGCCTTTGTCTAATATAAGATAACTGTCATTATGTGGGTTAGTCTCTGTGTCCTTTATTCTGTACCATTGGTCTGCCCGTCTATTTTGGTGCCAATACCATGGTGTTTTTGTTACTATTGCTCTGCAGTATAGTTTAAGGTCAGGTATAGTGATGCCACCTGCTTCACTCTTCTTGCTAAGGATTGCTTTAGCTCTTCTGGGTCTCTTATTTTTCCAGATGAATTTCATGACTGCTTTTTCTATTTCTACGAGGAATGTAATTGGGATTTTGATTGGAATTACATTAAATCTGTATAGTGTTTTTGGTAGTATGATCATTTTGACAATATTGATTCTGCCTATCCAAGAACAAGTAGATCTTCCATCTTCTAAGGTCTTCTTTAATTAGCTATTGTGAATTGTGTTGCTGTAAACACTGTAGCATTCTGTAGTTTTTGTTGTAGAGGACTTTCATCTCTTTTGTTTAGTTGATTCCCAAGTATTTTCATTTTTTTGAGGCTAGGGGTTAGTTTTCCTCATTTCCCTTTCAGAGGATTTGTTACTGATATACAGGAATGCCTTTGATTTATGGGTGTTGATTTTATATTCCACTATTTTGCTGAATTCATGTATTCTAGATGTTTTCAGGTGGATTTTTTTTAGGGGTCATCTAAGTATAGAATCATATCATTACCAAGTAGTGCTAATTAGAGTTCTTCTTTTCCTATCCATATCCCTTTAATTTTCTTTCATCTAATTGCTCTAGCCAGTGTTTCAAGAACTATGTTAAATAGAAGTGGTGAAAGAGGGCATCTTTGTTTTGTTCAAGTTTTTAGAGAGAATGCTTTCAGTTTTTCCCATTTAGAATTATATTGACCTGGGGCTTAGTGTAGATAGCTTTTACAATGTTGAGATATGTTCCTGTTATCCCTCGTTTTTCAAGTGTTTTGAACATGAAGGGGTGCTGTGTTTTGACAAATGCTTTTTTTTTTTTTGCATTATTGAGATGATCATATTGTTATTATCTTTAAGTCTATTGATGTGATGAATTACATTTATTGGTTTCCATATGTTGAACCAACCTTGCATCCCTGGAATGAACCATACTTGATCATGGTGCACTATCTTTTTGATATGTTATTGTATTCAATTTGCCAGAATTATATTAAGAATTTTTGCATATATGTTCATTAGAGATATTGGTCCAAAGTTTTCTTTCATTGATTTGTCTTTGCCTGGTTTTGGAATCAGGATGATATTGGCCTCATAGAATGAGTTTGGAAGTGTTGCCTCTTTTCTATTTCATGAAATAATTTGAAGAGTATTGGTATTAGTTCTTCTTTAAAGGTCTTGAAGAACTAAGCTGTGTATCCCTCTGGTCCTGGGCTTTTCTTGGTTGGTAGGCTTCTGATGGCATCTTCTATTTCATTTTTTGAAATTGATCTATTTTGATATTTTTTATGATTAATTTTGCTTGAAGTCTATTTTATTTGATATGAGGATGGAAACCCCTGCTTGCTGTCATAGTCCATGTAAGTGGTATGATTTTTCCTAACATTTCATCTTCAGTCTGTGAATGTCTTTTCCTATCTTATGAGTCTCTTGGAGGCAGCATATTGTTGGGTCTTTTTTAAAAATGCAATCTGCCAGTCTATGTCTTTTGTTTGGTGAGTTTAGGCCATTAATATTCAGGGTTATTATTGAGACATAATTTCTATTTCTAGCTATATTTGTTTATTTTTGGTATTAAACTTGACACGATTTCTCCTTTGATTAGTTTTTCCTTTAGTGTAATACCTTCCTCTGCTGATTTTCATTGTTTTTCAATTCCTCTTCATGGAATATTTTGCCTAGGATGGTACAGGTTTTCTAGTTGTAAATTCTTTTAACTTTTGTTTATCATGGAAGTTTTTTATTTTATCATCAAATCTAAAGCTTAGTTTTGCTGGATATAAGATTCTTGGTTGGCATCATTTACTTTCAAAGCCTGGTATATATTGTTCCAGAATCTTCAGGATCTGCATTGAAAAATCTGCACATAACCTAATTGGTTTCCCCCGCTATATGTAATCTGATTCCTTTCTCTCATGGCTTTTAAAATTTTCTCCTCCTTCTGTATGCTAGGCATTTTCATTATAATGTGTCTTGGAGTGGATCTGTTGTGATTTTGTACATTTGGTATTCTGTGAACCTCTTGTATTTGGTTTTCCAATTCATTCTTCTTGTTTGGAAAATTTTCTGATATTATTTCATTGAATAGATTATTCATTCCTTTGGTTTGGAACTCTATGCCTTCCTCTATCTCAATAACTCTTAAATTTGGTCTTTTTTATGCTCTCCCATATTTCTTGAATGTTCTGATCATGGCTTCTTACCATCTTCACTGTGTGGTCTACATTCTTTTCAAGTTATATATTTTGTCTTCATTGTCTGAGGTTGTGTCTTCCAAGTGGTCTAATCTGATGGTGTTGCTTTCAATTGAACTTTTAATTTGGTTTACTGTTTTTTTTTTCATTTCAAGGATTTATGTTTTTTTTTTTAATCTTTTGCTTCCTTTCCTGTATTTGCTTATGTAGCTCTTTGTCAAAATGATCTTTTGCTGCCTATATTTGCTCTCTTATATTATCCTTTATGTACATCCTGAACTACTTCTCTGTCATTCCTTCTGCTGTGCTGACCATAGATTCTAATAATGTAGTATTTTTATTTGTTTGGGGCACTTTTTTCCCCTTGTCTTTTCGTTTTGTTAGTGTGTCTTCCCTTCTAGCAGTGGGGATCTGAGGTGTTACTGTTTTACCCTGAAGGCTTATAGTGCCTCTGCAAGGTTCCAATACTTCTCCTTTGAGGGAAAGGACAATATTAACAAATCCCAGCACAAACAGTGTATAACCTTAAACCAAACAGTTGCTAATCAGACATTTACAGTTTGATCACAATATACAGAAATGGTTAATTCAGTTATTATCTACAATATAAACTGTAGGTTTGGGTTTACAATTCCTGATGGTGGACAAAGAACCTGGATGAGGTGTAGGATGAGATGTTGAGAGAGTAGGAGGTGAGGATATAGAGTTATTATATCTTAAGGAGTGTGAAAGAGGAATCTAAGAAGGTTCGTAGCAGAAGACAGAGGAAGTAATTTTGGGTAGACAAGTAAGTGGTAAGACAGTAGAGTATATAAAACACACATAATAACTAAGAAAAATAAAAAATGTAAAAATAGAAAAAATAATAGACAACACAGATATAATATACTATTCAGACATCCCAGTCCTCAGAATCCTAATACTTGGTTTCACATATGTTGGGGATCTGAGGGCTGGAAAATAAAGAAGGAAAAGAAAAAAAATATTGAAGGAAGAAATAAGGATTGTTTTGGTTGGAGATCAGTATCCATCCTGCTTCCCTTCTCATCCAATAGTTAGGGTTATCTTCTGTTGGCTGGTATCTTCATCCACAGGATGGTGAAGGTTACTAGGGTGGTAGGGTTGTCTTGGGCGCAGGGCACCTGGAAGTGGGGTATGGCACCTGCTGGTCCCTGATAGGAGACTGCACCCCAGGATCTCCTTTGGTCTTGTGAGACTGCACACTGTCTTGGAGAGCTGTTTTATATTGGGCAATCACTGTGCTGGGTTAGCAGCTAAAACTGGGTAGAGGGGGGAGTTGTGAACTATCATACTTGCCCAGGCTATGTTTTAGACTGGGAGTTGCCCCAAATAAAGATGGCCGCGAAGGTGACCCTAGATGGAGGTGGCTGCTTTCAGTGATGGTGTGTCAGACTGGGTCAGGGGAGCTGGGCAATGGCGTTGGATGATGTGTTCAGAGATGAGCTCTGTGGTGTGCAGTGTTGTGGCTGTGTGTTGTCTTCAGAGCCTGTGCGATGTCCGCAGGTGCAGGTAGGCTACCGTGTGTAGGGGACTATGGCAGTGGCTGCAGAGTCCCAAGATGGAAGTGACTGAGAAAGCCCCAAGTTGGTAGAAGGGGATCCACACAGGAGTGGCAGCTGGAGTTCCTGCATGTGGGTAGCATTTAAGTGTCCTTCATGGGAGCGGGCATCAAGGATTTCTGCACTGGTGGGTTGTGAGGAGTCCTGCTGTGACGCTGAGTCTGAAGCCCTGTGCAGGCTGGCAGCTCTGGTTCCTGCATGGGAGCAGCTGTGGGGAGGGTCCTCTATTTCTCACAGAGAAGCAGTATTCCCACTACTTGAGTCTCAGGCCACTGAGCAACACAGAATGCTGCCTCCCTCTGGCTCACCCTCTTGGATTCCCCCTTTGATTGACCTTTTGATTGTAGTTCTTTTCTGTTGCTGCTGTGAGTAGTCTTGTATTGTGTGATTGTACCAATGTATAGCAGTAGAATTGCTGGAACATAGGGTATGGATCTTCAGCTTTATTAGTAAAAGCAAATGATTTCCCCGAATAGTGGGGTCAATTTATCCTTTTATCTAAAGTTTAGGAGAGTTCCAGGTGATCCATATTCTTGGTAGCTCTTAAAGCTCTTCCTTTCCAATTTGGTAGAAATGGGATGGCTTCCTGTGAGCTGAATTTATATTCCCTGATTACTAATAAGATTGAACATCTTTTTGAATATTTATTGGCTTGTTTTTTTTTTAATCTTTTTTTTTGCCCTGCTGATTTTTTTTTTTTTTAACTTTCAAGAGCTTTTTATGTTAGTGTGGACAGTAATGCAGTAAAGTGTTTTCTTAGTATTTTGGCCCATTTTTTCTATTCTTTTCCTTTCTTTCCTTCCTGTTTTTGACTATAAAGGACTTTTGATTTTAATATAATGAAGATTTTTCCATAAGTTTAATATAGTTGAAAAGGTCAAGTTTTAAAAATCTCATTTGAGCAGTCTTCCGTCAAGATCTTAACAATATATTTTTTTAGTTTTGTCCTTCATGTTTCACCATCTAGAATTGAGTTTTATATATGTCATCAGACAGGTATCCAGTTTGTTTTCATTTCAGTTGTCCTAGCATCATTTATTCACTGTGTCACTATTTTGTTACTGACCTCCAGTGACACTTTAAGCTTACAGATACATGTGGAGTCTGTTGTTGAGCTACTGCTTTTGGTCTGTTGTTCCTTTTTCTGTCCCCAAACCTACCCATTTTCTTCAATACTGTATGTAGCTGTATGATAGCATTTGATGTCTGAGACCATGTTCTTCAGGTATGTCTTGGTTATTCCCATCTCTGCCATTCCATTTAAAGTTTAGCTTTTAAAGTTCCTTGGAAAACTGTTGATTTTTTCCCATGTTGTGATTTTGATCAAAATTACATTGAGTCCTTGGATTTCTTTCAGAAGTAACATCAATAACTCTCACTATCCTTGAGCTAGTTTAGTCCTCTTTTAAAGGATTTCAGAATTTTCTCACTAAAAGCTTTGATTTTTAGATTAGATGTATTTCTGGGTACCTTGTTTTTGATACTACTATAAAATTTTTTAATTAAAGCTTTTAACCAATGGTTGCTGATGTATAGAAAGGCCATCTTGTTCAACTCTTCATTTTTTAAATATTTGTTCTTTTTAGTTACATATGACAGTAGAATGTATTTTGACACATCATACATATAGGAATTCTAACTTCCCATTTTTGTGATTATACATGACAGGGGTTACACTGGTTGTATAATTTATATAACAACAGAAAAGTTTTGTCTAATTCATTCTACTGTCTTTTCTATTCCCATCCTCCCCTGTTCCGTTTATTCCCCTTTGTCTAATCCATTGATCTTCTACCTCTCCCCTCCACTTATTGTGAGTTAGCATCCCCATATCAGAGAGAACATTTGGCCTTCAGTTTTTTGGGATTGGCTTATTTCACTTAGCATTATAGTTTCCAGTTCCATCCATTTGCCAGCAAATGCCATAATTTCATTCTTCTTTGTGGCTGAGTAATATTCCATTGTGTAAATGTACCACGTTTTCTTAATCCATTCATCTTAAACTCATGTTTCTGTAATTTTCTAAGAGATTTTTTTGAGTTTTCTTTTCATATATTAATAATGGCAATTCTGTTTCTTAACAATTCTTACACATTTTATTTAATTTTCTTGTCGAAGCTAGATCCTTTGGTACCTTTGAATAGAAATGGTGTTAAGATGGGGTTTGGGTGCATAAATTAAAGTATCACACATACATATACACTAATTCTCAAAGAAGTCAAAACAACCCAGAGTCATGCAACACAGCCCTTATGTGGAGGTGCAATTAAGCTGTCAGGGACCCAGGTTCCTTCAGTCTTTCAGTTCTGTGTGCTTAAAATCTAGTCTTATATTAAGGTTGCTTGATAGGCCAATATTAAGTACTGGACTTTGAAGTACTGAGTCTGCATTTCAGGAAGCAGAAATGTTGGCCAGCAAAAGGATGTATGTTCATGGGATTTAGTTCCTTTAAGGAAACTTCCTGGAAGTTATTCCCAACCTGGAGTTCTGCTGGTTAGGTTAAGATATTTGTCTATTCTGATTTGATAAGACTTAGGTTATCAAATTTGATAAGATGCAGTTTTGTGGTCTTAATTGAGATAATGAAATCAATGTATTTTTTCCTATGTTGAATCATGCTTTCATTCCTGGAAGAAATACAACCTGGTTATGATATATTGTCTTTTATTGTATATTTCTAGGTTTTATTTGCTGCTGTTTTAAGATTTTTGCATTCATGTTAATGAATAACATTGGCTTGTAATTTTTCTTTCTTGTATAGTCCTTGTCAGATTCTGATTTCACAGTTAATCTTATGCTATGAATTTTGCAGTGTTTCTCTATTTATTCTCCAATATTTTGTGTAAAATTGGAATTGTCTATTTGTTGACTGGTATAACTCACCTGTAAAACCTTCTGAGTCTGGTATGTTTGCCTGTGACTACTGCTTTAGATATATCCCATGCATTTTCATAAGTACACACTAATTATCAAATTCTAAATATTTTTCATGTTCCAACATAGTTCTTCTTTGACTCATGGGTTATTTGGTTTTATTTGCAAATTTGTAGGTTTAATAATTATGTTGTTAATTTCTGATGTAATTGCTTTGTGGTCAGAGGTATGGTCTGTTACTAATTATTTGAAAGTGTTTGAAACTTACTTTAGGCTTTATCAAGTATTTGAGAAATTTTTTTGTAAAGGTTTAACATGTATTATGACAATAGCATTAATAAATTTAACCTTGAGGTTCTGCTGTTATGAATTTTTGAAGCCTTGTTATTGTGAGGTAAAATGGTGAAATTAAATAGTGAAAGAAGCGACTATCATCATGCTTTTTGCATTAAAGTTTCTTTTGTTCTCCACATTTTTTATTGGTACATTATAATTGTACATAATGGTGGGATTTGTTGTTTTATATTAGTACATACATACAATTTAACAATATAATGGCCAACATTCCTCCCCAGCACTTCCCCTCTCCCTCCCCTCCTTCTATCTGTAGTCCCTTTCTTCTGTTCTGCTTACCCCCTTTTGCTTTTCATATGATCACCTCTACCTTTTTTTTTCTAACTTTCACGTATGAGGGAAAACATGATTATTGACCTTCTGAGTTTAACTAATTTCACTTAAGATAAGGTTCTCAAGTTCCATTCATTATTGACCTTCTTGAGTTTAACTAATTTCACTTAACATAAGGTTCTCAAGTTCCATTCATAATTTCCAATTATGCAAATGACATATTTTTCTTTATGGCTGCATAAAGCTTCACTGTGCATATATACACTACATTTTCTCTATCCCTCTGTTGATGGACACCTACTCTGGTTCCGTAGTTTGGGTATTGTGAATTGTGCAGCTGTAAACAGGATATGCATGATTGCTACAGAATGCTGACTTTAATTCCTTAGGATAAATACTGAGGAGTGGTTGGTATAGCTGGTCATATGGTGGTTCCTTTCATAGTCTTTTGAGGAGCTTTCATACTGGTTTCTATAGTGGGTGTACTAATTTAAAGTTCCACCGACAGTGTAAAAGTGTTCCTTTTATTCCACCCCCTCTCCAGCATTTATTGTTGTTTGTATTCTGAATGACTGCCATTCTGACTGGTATGAAATGAAAACTCAGTGAAATCTAGTTTGTATTTGTTATTATAGTTTTTTGGTACCAGGTATTGAACCCAGGGACACTTAACCACTGAGCCACATCCAAGCCCGTTTTTTGTTTTATTTTGAGACAGGGTCTTGTTAAGTTGCTTAGGGCCTTTTTAAGTTGCTGAGACTGGTCTTGAATTTGTGATCTTCCTACCTCAGCCTTCCCAGCTGCTGGGATTATAGGCATAGGCCATCACGCCCAGCCTCAGTGTAGTTTTGTCTTTTATTTTCCAAATTCCTATTTGTTGGCCATTTGCAGTTTTTCTTTTGAGAAGTGTCTGTTTAATTCATTTGCCTGTTTATTAATTGGGTATTTTTTTGTTTTGGTTAAGTTTTCTGAGCTATTAATATATTCTTGATATTAATCCTTTGTCAGAAAAGTAGCTAGCAAAGAGTTTCTCCCATTCTGTAGGTTCTCAATTATTTCCTTTGCTGAGTAGAAGACTTTTAATTTGATGTCTTCCCATGTATTAACTCTTGGCATTATTTCCTGAGCTTTAGGGGTTCCGTTGAGAAACTCATTGCCTGTGCTTGTATGCTGGAGTATTGATCCTGGGTTTTCTTTTAGGAATTGCATAGTTTCTGGTCTAATTCCTAGATCTTTGATCTATTTTGAGTTGATTTTTGTGCAGGGTGAAAGATAAGGATCTAGTCTTATTCTTCTACATGTGGATAACCAGTTTTTCCAGCACTATTTGTTAAAGAGGCTCTTTTTTCCAATGTATACTTTTGTCACCTTTGTCAAGGATCAGATAACTATAGATGTGTGGATTTGTTTCTGTGTCTTCCATTTTGTACCAATGGTCTCTGTGTCTGTTTTTATTACAGTACCATGCAGTTTTTGTTTTATAGTTCTGTAGCATAATTTGAAATAAAGTATTATGAGGCCTCCAACATTGCTTTTTTTTTTTTTTTTGCTTAGAAATTGCTGTGGCTACTGTAGGTCTTTTATTCTTTCAAATGAATTTTAGAACTATTTTTTTTCTAGTTCTGTGAAGAATGTCATTGGTATTTTGATAGGAATTGCATTGAATCTGTATATTGCTTTTGATAGTATAGACATTAATACTATTCTGCCTATCCATGAGCATGGGAGATCTTTCCTCTTTTCATCTTCTTGTGTCTTCAATTTCTTCAGTATTATGTAATTTTCATTGTAGAGGTGTTTTACCTCTGATTAGATTTATTCCTAGGGTTTTTTTTTGTTGTTGTTGTTGAAGCTACTGTAAATCGGATTTTAAAATTTCTTCCTAAGCATATTTATTGTTAGTATATAGGAAAGTTATTGATGTACATTGAATTTGGAACCTGCTATTTTGCTAAATTTGTTTATGAGCTATATCAGTCTTTTTGGAGTTTTTTTTGATTTTCTAAATATAGGAACATACCATTTGCAAAAGTTATAATTTGACTTTTTCCTTTACTATTTTTATTCATTTTGTTTCCTTGTCTTGCCAAATTGCTCTGGCCAGAATTTTTAGCACTATATTAAGTAGGTACTCCTAATTAGAGAGTACTAATTAATACTTGTCTTGTTCTAGATTTCAAAGGAAATGCTTTCACTTTTTCCTATTTACTATGACATTGATTTGGGTGTTTTATATATAGCCTTTATGATATTGAGGTAAGTTCATTCAGTGTTTTTATTCTGGGTGATGCTGAATTTTCTCAAGGACTTTCTCTGCATCTATTGAGAGGACTAAGTGATTTTTGTCTTAATTCTAGTTATGTTATGAATTACATTTATTGATTTGCGTATGTTAAACCATCCTTGCATCTCTGGGATAAAACCAACTTGGTCATGATGTACAATCTTAATATGTTGTTGGATATGATTCACTAATATTAAGGATGTTTGTATCTAAGTATCTAAGTTCTTCGGGGGTTTGGTCTGTAGTAGTTTTCTTTCCTTGTGTTTTTACCTGTGTTTTGTATGAGTGTGATATTGGCTTCATAAAGTAAATTTGGAAATGTTCCATCTCTATTTCATGGAATAACTTGAGGAATACTGGCATTATTTCTTCTTCAAATTCTGGTACAGGGCTGGAGTTGTGGCTCAGTGGTAGAGCGCTCGCCTCGCATGTGCGACATCCTGGATTTGATCCTAAGCACCGCATTAAAAATAAATAAGTGAAATAAAGGTATTGTGTTCAACTACAACTAAAAAATAAATATAAAAAAATAAATTCTGGTAAAATTCAGCTGAAACTCCATTTGGTCCTGGGATTTTCTTTGTTGTAAGGCTTTCTATCACTGCTTTTTTCTCATTACTAGTTACTTGTCTGTTTAGATTTTATATGTATTCTAGATTCAATTTTGGCAGGTTAGATATTTTTAGAAATGTATCCTTTTCTTCTAAGTTTTCCTCTTTATTAGAATGTAAGTTTTCAAAATAGTCCTTAATGATCTGCCATATTTCTATAGTGTGTGGTGATTTTTCTCCTTTTTCATTTCTAACTTTATTGAGTCTTCTTATTCTTTTGGTTAGTTTGGCTAAGGGCTTATCAATCTTGTTTATCTTTTCAAAGAACCAGCTTTTTGTTTCATTGATTCTTTGCATTGTTTTTTTTCCCCCTCAGTTTGATTTATTTCAGCTCTGATCTCAATTATTTCTTTCTACTAGTTTTGGAATTGATTTGTTCTTATTTCTCAAGGGGCTTGAGATACATCATTAGATTATTTATATGGGATCTATCTGATTTTCTTATGTAGGCACTTATAACTATAAAGCTTACTATTGGAACTCCATTCACAATGTCCTAGAGGTTCTGGTATGTTATATCATGAGTACCATTTTTCTCATTTGACCCTAAATTTTAAAAATTTCTCCCCTGATTCCTTCTATCACCAGTTCATCTCTCAAAAGTTTATTGGTCAAACTCCATGTATTTCTATACAGTTTTTTAGTGTTGGTTTCTAATTGCATTCCAATATGATTTGACAAGATGGAAGCAATTATACCCGTTTTTTTGTATTTGCTGAGAGTTGCCTTGTGGTCTAAAATATGGTCTAATTTAGGAGAATGTTCCAGGAGCTGCTGAGAAGAAAGTATATTCAGATGTTGTTGGATGAAATATTCTATAGAGTCTGTTCAATGCATTTGATTTATAATATTTTTCAGGTCCAAAGAATCTTTACTGAATTTATGTCTGGATGACCTATTTAATGGTGAGAGAGGTGTGTTTAAATCACCCAGTATTATTGTACTGGAGTGTGTCTGAATCTTTGAGTAGTGTCTTTTTTTATGAAACCATTTGCACCCGTGTTTGGGACATTATTATTTATTGTTATATATTGTTGGATTGTTCCCTTTATTAGTGTGAAGAGACCTTCTTTGTCTCTTCTGATTAATTTTGGTTTGAAGTCTGCTTTGTCAAATATGAGAGTTGCTTCTCCTTTGTGTTTTGGGTTCCATTTACATCCTTTCACTTTCAGCCTGTCTGTGCCTGTGAAGTGTTGAGTCTCTTACAAACAACATATAGTTGGGTCTTGTGTCTTAATCCATTCTGCCATCTTATCTTTTAATTGCATAGTTGAGAACATTTATATTCAATGAAATTATAAAAATATGTTTATGAATTTCTGCCATTTTGATTTATTTGTTGTGTTTAATTTGGTCCTGGTCTCATTTGCTTTGCTACTCTGGAAATGAGATTTGTTCATTTGTTTAATGCCAGAGTTTGTTTTTGATTTCTTCTGTGTGGAAAGTTTCTTTATAGTGCCATATTAGTGTAGTCATGGATTCTTTTAGTTTCTACTTATGTTGGAACATTTTTATTTCTCTTTTGATTTTGAAGGAAAGTTTTGCTGGATATAACAATCTTAGTTGACAGTTACTTTCTTTCAGGACTTGGAACATATGATTTCAAGCCCTTATATATTTTAGAGTTTGTGCTGTGAAATTGTTAAGTAATTCTGATTGGCTTGTCTCTATGTGGCTTGATAGTTTTTCCCTTGAGGCTTTTAAGATTCTATCCTTGTTCTGAATGTTAGGCATTTTAATTATAATGGTCATGGAAAGGTTTTTTTTTTTTTTTTTGGTCTCTTTGGGGTTCTGAATGCCTCCTGTATGCGGATGTCTATCTCATTCTTGAGGTTTGGAATTTTTTCTGTTGTTATTTCCCTGAAGAGGTTATCCATTTCATTAGCTGCATTTCCCAATACTCCTCAATTCCATTGGTTCTTAAATCTGGTCTCTTAATATTGTCCCAGAGTTATTTTGGATTCTGATTATGGTTATTTTCTTTAATACTGTCTGAATGTTCAAGGCTGGCCACTTTGTCTTCTAGCTATGAGAGTCTGTCTTTAGCATGGTCTACTCTGACCTTCAGTGGAACATTTTATTTGACTTATTGTGTTTTTCTTTCCAAGGTTTCTGTTTGATCCTTTTAAAATATCTCTACCTTCTTATTGAATTTCTCATTCATATCCTGTACTGACTTCCTTAATTCCTTCAGTTGGTTTTCTTTGTTCTCTTAGAATTCATTAATCATTTTTATAATAATTCTTTTGAATGCTTTATGTGACATTTTGTCAATTTCAATATCTTTGGAGTCAGTTGCTGGTGAATTATGAACTTTAGAGGTGTCAGGTTACTTTGTTTTTTATATTGTATTTCTGTGTTGGATTTTATGCATCTGTTGGGATAGATTTATCTCCCACTCTTGTGTGTGGGCCTTCCTAGCACATGACTTTCTTTTGCGAAAATGTCCTAGAGTGATCTAGATTGAGACTCCTTTGCAGTTGGGAGTTTTTGCTGTAGCAGTGAATACCCGTGAATGGGACCTGAGGCCCACTCCCAGCTGTTCCTACTTAGGGCCTGGTCATTAGTTTGGGTTTTTGTTACTTCTCTTCTTTGTTTAAAGCATAGCTGAAGATAGAAAGCTGTTAATATTTGTGGAGCAATGTATACTGTCTTTTGGCTGAATTTAGTTCAGCCGCAGGGTCTCTACCCTGTGAACTTGTAGTGTTCCTGTAGGTCCCTAGCATCTCACAGGATAGGGGAAAAGAAACAATAGTAACAACCAGTGCAAACAATATATAGCATTAAAATAAATACCCAGCTTCTATTATGACATCCACAACATTAATTACCACAAAAATCAGGAATGATGGGGTCAACAATTGTCGACAGCACCAACAATAAATAACCATGGATGATCTGGCTTTAAACCAAACAACAGGTGTCAACTATGTCATCCATAGCAGTAATAACTGCAACATGAATAGCGGGTGCAAGAGTTATAAAAAACAATTAGTTCTAAAAGATACATATTAAGAGATTGGAAAATGTGACAGGAAGGGAGAGAGTTTATAGTTTTCAAAAAGTGAACAGAGAGTATGCAGAATGATGTAGCAGTTGATGGTTATAAAGGAGGACAAGGAAAAAAAAGGGAAAACAGGGAGAAAGATCAAGAGAATTTGGCTGTTAGTGGGAGTAGAAAGAAGCGAAAGAGAAACAAAAATAGAATCAAACCAAAATAAACAAACCCAAACCCTATCCTTCAAAAGACAAAGAAAAAATAACTACATTAAAAGTTGGTAAAAATGAGAAAAAATATGTATATATGTCCATGAATCAATCATCACCAGCAAGAACACCCCCCCCAAAAAAAAAAAAAGATTCTTAATGAAAAAATGAAGAAATTGTATTCACTGAGATGATCAAAATAGTTGACTAGAATGGATAGAATGGATGTTCACTGCCTGCCTGACAGTCCTCCTTTCCATTTCTTCTTGGACTATGTACTGAGAGAGATGGAGGGAGGGAGGGAGGGATGGAGGGAAGAAGGGGACTGGGATTGTTAACCCCTTCCTCCTTTTGTATTGATCATGAAGCTGCCACTCAGAATGGTCTAGGACTAAAGTTGGTTGGAATGCCACTCAGCTTCCCTTCTCACCAGTATAAGATGTAATGGAATGGGAATTACTGTCCTTTGGAGTTTTGTGTACACAGACCAGATCAATGCACTTCCAGCGTTCTATGATTGGAGTTCCTCCAGCTGGGGATTAGGTCTAATCAGCCCTTAGGGACTTCATTGTGGGGTAGGGGAGCCAGTCTTCCACACCCACACATTCTACTGCCTGCTAGGTTCCTGAGTATATTTACACCTGTCTATTGAGATTCCCAAACCCCTTCAGCTTTTGAAGGAAATGCAAGTTGGGCTTCCCTTTGCTTTTCTTACTTGAATCCTTCTGGGTATAATGTTCTCCATGCCTGTTTTACTCACATTCTGCTAGGTACACCCTAGGCCACATGGCAGGCTCTTGCTAGGAAAGCATGGCAATGTTTGCCCTGATCTCCCAGCTCCTACAGCAGTAAGTTGCAGCTTGGGCACCTCCAGTTGGCTCCCACTGCAGCTCTGCCTTTGCCAGTTGAGAAACAGCATTTTTCAAATACCTTTTTATACATAGAGGTACAGCCTCTATCAATTAAGTTCAGGCTGCTTTTCTAATCTTAGGCTTTTCCATGTCTAATCATTGTATTTCTCTCTGTGTTACTGGTCATTGTGTTCTCCTTTGTGGTGAAACAGCACCGCTGCTGCAACCAGCTTGGCTCCAGTGTGCTTTCTTTGTTCAGTGAACCTGAATTTCTGGATCTCCCATGACTTTGACTGTCTAATATTGAATTTTAGTGAAATTTCCATTTTGCCCACTTCACGTGGAACAGTATTCCCACTTACTGAATCCCAAGCCATGGAGCAGGTAAGAATGTAGCCTTCCTCTAATTCACTATCTTGAATCCCCCTTAAAGTTCATTTTGTCTGCTACTATTGTAAACACACCAGCTTCCTTTTGGTAGGATTTGTTGGCTGTATCTTTTCTATCCTGTATTTCACTTTGGAGAGACAAGGCCCATGAGCTTGGATTCTTATTTCCTTATCTCCTTGCTGACTTATCTGAGAGCTGGTCTGGCAGATCTCAACTCAAGGTAAGAACAAGCTGGCTCCAGTGGCTTCCTTCTTAGCAAGGTCACTTAATCAGGAGGCTTCTATTAGCACATAATTTCCCAGATATAGATATGTAGAGAGGCCTGGCTTCTCTATTCATTAATGGTTGTATATTCATATACATGAATGGTTGCATATTCACCAGTGGTTGTTAATGATCCACCAACATGAATGATGTTGACCACCCAAAACCTACAAAAATAGAATTTATAACGTTCAAAAAGAGATAAAGTAGAATTGAAGAAAAAAGTAACAAAAAATGCAAAAGAAGTAAAAAGTCAACAAGAAAGTCCATGCATATGGGAAGAACAAAATAACTTGTAAAAATGGATCCAGACACACCAGTAACAACAATCAATAAAATGGACAAAAGATAGAAAAGTCAAACCTTCAGTTTTTTGCATTATTTATAAAAAAAAAAAAAACACACCTAAAATGTAAAGACAGGTATCAGGCCAACACAGACATATCACAAGTGCCACACAGTAAAAATATCAAGTAAGGCTTGAATTTCACTAAAATTCAATACTGGACAGTCAAAATGGTTGTTGTAAGCATAGATCCAAAATTCAGGTGCATTGAACAAAGAAAGTACACTGGAGCCAAGCCGGTTGTATAGCAGTGCTGGTTCATCATAGAGAGAAACACAATGAACAGATTTAGGTATGGAAAAATCTAAGATAGAAAAACCTTCTTATTGATGGTCTCATTCTTTCATCATGGTTTCAAGTCTTTATTCATATATTACAGAATGTTGGTGGACATGGAATAAAGGGAGAAAGTGAAGTCAAAGTTACACTGTGGTTTGTCTGTAGCAGCTGGTTGGACCATGGTGCTTCTTCCTGAGATAGAGTTTAGAGGAGGTTCCTGTGTACTGGGGCAGATATTGAGGCAGTGTATCAGAATAAAGAAAACAGACTTTGGAGCAGACAGACCTGGGTTAAATGTAGTCTTAATTGTGGTCTTAATTAGGTTAATTGTCCTAAGTGACTTGGACAAATTACTCAACCTTTCAGAGCTGCAATTTCTGTGTTAATATGGGGGATACTAAAGCCCTATAGGGTGATTGTTGTAAGCATTAAATAAGATCATGTGATAAAGTACTGAGCACAGTGCTTTATACGAAATCCTCATACTAAGGATTTTAATAACTGTATGATGCCTAGATTGTCTCATGTATCTATGGGATATCATGGTGATAATTAGTAGTGAGATGGAGAATGTGGAAAGAAAATCTCAAGCTGCTTCCCAAGGAGGAAGAAGGGTTGTAGGCTTATCTGAGATTGGAAATCCTGAATTGATCTGGGTGATATTTTTCCCAGCAAAATACTCAGCAGCCTGAATGTAAGAGATCACGTCCTCATAAAGCCATTTGAGGTTTAATAAGATGTTTTCTACATTTTAAATGTTCTATGGAAAATGACATCAGAAAGATATTCTTCCTCATAGTCTTTGGTTCATATTCTCCCTTATGTTGATCTCAATATGGTTGTTTCTTACTGAGGGAGAGACTGGATGGGTAGGGTAACTTTAGTTTCCTTCACTTAACTTTTTATTGCTGGCAGCTGGTTGTTTCTTTGTCTAGTCCTAGAAAGTCAGATGCATGTACATATTTCATTAGTTTCACCCAATTCCTAGTGACTAATAGGCATTCAACATGTGTAGCTCTGCTGGGCCATGATTGGCCTTGTGTGGCTCAGACTGTAAAAGGTCTCTGAGTGAGTTGGAGAATTAGGATTGGTTTGCAATTCTTTGAACTTGAAAGTAGACCTTCTCCTTGTGCTCTGCTCACATAACTTTTCCTTTCTTGGATTTTGTTTTACACAGTCTTCCTCAGGCAGTTACAAACCATTTTCTTCCTCATTCCTTCCTCTTGCCTGTCTAGACCAAAAGTTATGGTCTCTGAATGGAGGTGGAATAAGATCTCATGGGGAAGGGATAGGAGGAAGGGAGGAAAACTAGTTCTGTCAGATTTTGGAGAAAGTTTCTGTGCAGCATGATGTCCAACAACTGGTGGTTAAAGCTCGTATATTTTAGAATTTAAGCTCAGGAAGTGAGAATGGATGAAATGCTTTGTTCATTCTCCTGCTTTAGTTTGTTTGTGTGCTCACTTGGTCATTTATTCATTCTTTGGATAGAATTTTAGCTGTAGCATTTGGTAGAGTACAGAAATTAGTCAGTTTATTTTTTTGGTCAGTCTCCATTGATCATGTGCTGTAGGAAATTGACTCATACTGTAGCATATGATCTGTTATTTTTGGTTGATAACTGTTGTTAGTTTTTGTATTTCTTTACATGCATTTTGATGAAAAATTGGGAGGCAAAACAGGCAGCACTCTTGTTTATTCAGGAATTTAAAGCAAATTGAGAGAGAGCTATAATACTTCCTGACTAGATTAGATTGTTAATAACTTGTTATCACTAATATGACTGATACTGGTTTTATGCAGAACTCACCAACTTGTGTTATGCCCATTAGCACTATGATAGGTGGTAGAGAAGTAGGACAAAAGGCAGCAGCAGTTCCTTGAATCTGGAGAAAGTACCTTTGGTTTTGTTTCTCCATGGGCTGAAAACAGTGCCTGGCCAGTGTTTGGCCCTCAAAATAATATTAGTTAAATGAATAAAAAAGTGAATAAATAAATGACTGAATGTAAAATTTGTTTTCTTTGTTGGGAGAAAGTAAAGACTTTTGATGATGCAGTAAGGCTGTGTGAAAGTCAAATGATGCAGGGTTTTAGTGGGAAATTTTTGAAGTTTTTTTGTTGTTGTTGTAAATGAGCATAATAACTTTATTTAATTAATTTATTTTTAATGTGGTGCTGAGGACAGAACCCAGTATCTCACACATGCTAAGCAAGTGTGCTCTGCCGCTGAGCTATAACCCCAGCCCCTGGAGTCTTTTGAAAGTTGAGTTGGTTCCTCTTTTGTAGTAAAACTATTAAAGTGAGCAGAACATTTTAAAGACTCACACTGAATAATATTTCTTTCTCTATTCATTCTAGGTTCCTTTGTAGTATAGAGGTCTGACCTCTATACTACAAGATGAGTACATTCTTTCTTAGGAGGACATTATTATTAAGAGGATATTATCATTAAGGGACATTATTAGAAGGACATTATTGAAATGATTCAACTCATATTTCGTTTTATGCGGGAAATACTTTTTGAGTGGTCAGAAGTCTTTTTTTAAGGATATGGTTTCATCTCAGGGTTGCAACATTGAATAAAGTAGCTAGAGTTATACCTAATCGTCTTTGCCCAGCTAAATGACTTGTTAATAGTTATATACAACTGATGTTTGTAACTTTTATGACACACAAAAATGTATCATTGTATCATTAATTTAGAAGAATCAGCATGACACTAAAGGTCATAAATTATCTTCTGGTCAATGATTTGAGAACCAAGTGATAAACTGTAAGTGTGATTTTTTTTGTTTGTTTTATAATTTCTCAGAAGGCATCAAAATTTCTATCCTCCAATATTTAGCATCATTTGTAGAAAAATAAATCTGTTATTTTCACATGTACAGTGTTTTAGTCAGCTTTTTTTCTGCTGTGACTAAAAGACTGACAAGAACAATTTTAAAGAGGGCTCACAGTTTCAGAGGTCTCAGTCCATAGAGAGACTTCATTCTGCAAGGCCCAAAGAGCATCATGGCCTAAGAGTGTAATGGAGGGAAGTGGCTCAGGGTATCACACCAGGAAGCAGAGAGAGACTCCACTTGCTTGGTATAAAATATATATTCCAAGGGCATACCCTCAATGACCCACCTCCTCCAGTCACACTCTGCCTACCTTCAGTTACCACTCGGTTAATCCCCTTCAGGGTATTAATTCACTGATTGAATTAAGGCTCTTATAACCCAATAGTTTCACCTCTGAATGTTCTTGCACTGTCTCACACGTGTACATTTGGGGAACACCTAATATCTAAACCATAACATATAGTATTAAAAAGAGGGAAAGTTTTATATTAAAATCTCTTGAAATTAAGGTATTTCAGACTAAAATGCATCACATACTCGGCAGTTTCACATACACACAGAGGAGTAGGTTACAGCCTGTCTATATTGCTCAATGTTAGTATTCACAGAGAAGAAAAGGGCAGTGTTCGGGGAGTCCATAGGTGAAGTCTGACACTTCCAGGCCTAGAGAATTTCTTTACCCAGAGATTATTGCTCAATGATTTATACTGAAGAAGTCCATTTCCTCTAATGCCTGGGCTCTCAAGTTTTTTCCTTTGGGACATTTGACAATATCTGAAGACATTTTTGGTTGCTCCAACTTGGGCAGAGAACATTTAGAGACCAGGAATGCTGTTAAATGTTTTACAGTGCACAGGACTGCCTCCACCCCAAAGAAGAATTTACTGGTTCTGAGTAAAAAGATTGAGAAACCTTGGTCCAAAGTTGTGGGGGTTGTTTTTGCCCCTAAATTAGTATAATGAGGGTGGGAGTTTATTATTATTTTCAGTTTTTTAAATATTATGAATGAGAGACAATAAAGGAAGACAGTTTTTGGTTCTTTTTTCCCTGTCACTGTCAGGTATCTTTATTGACCCTGAAAATAACAGGATAGTTTTTTAAAATTTCCCAAATCTATGACCAACAATAAAATAAAAACTTCCCTGGTAATTCTCTAGTAGATAATTTGGGGTTCATATTTATTTATAGAGAAATACAGGAGAATAAAATCATTTGATGAAATTTTTGCCTTACTGAAACCATCTATATTCAGTGATGGAAATAAGGATCAAAGAGTTCTGAAGTTCCATGATTTTGTCATTTTTTAGTGCAGAGTAATACTCCATTGTGTATAAATGCCACATGTTTTTTTTTATCCATTCATCTATTGAAGGGCATCTGCAGGGAAATGGATGGCATTAGAGCAGATTATGCTAAGTGAAGGTAGCCAATCCCTAAAAAACAAATGCCAAATGTCTTCTTTGATATAATGAGAGCAACTAAGAACATAGCAGGGAGGTAGAGCAGGAGGAAAAGATTAACATTAAACAGAGACATGAGGTGAGAAGGAAAGGGAGAGAAAAGGGAAATTGCATGGAAATGGAAGGAGACCCTCATTGTTATACAAAATTACATATAAGAGGTTGTGAGGGGAATGGGAAAAAAACAAGGAGAGAAATGAATTACAGTAGATGGGGTAGAGAGAGAAGATGGGAGGGGAGGGGAGGGGGGATAGTAGAGGATAGGAAAGGTAGCAGAATATAACAGTTACTAATATGGCATTATGTAAAAATGTGGATGTGTAACCGATGTGATTCTGCAATCTGTATTTGGGGTAAAAATGGGAGTTCATAACCCACTTGAATCTAATGTATGAAATATGATATGTCAAGAGCTTTGTAATGTTTTGAACAACCAATAAAAAAAAATTAAAAAAAAGACAAAGAGGTCCGAAGATTTATTGGGCCGATTTGTGGCTTTGCAAGGCAGCTTTATCATATGACTATAGGAAACAATTCTGCTACAGTCAGTATTTCAGAAAGTTACATATAATATCTTGCTTTCCATTGGTAATAATATTTACTATTATAGCGACAGCATTGATTCCAGACAGCTCCTACAGGTAGATATTTTACATAATAATGCTAAGTAGCTAGCTGTTGAGATAGTAAATGAAGCCCCTGGGTTGTTGTACATGGGAGATAAAATCAACTGTTAGAAGTCTCAGTTGTGGCAAGAAAGTAAACTGACCTCTTCTTCCAGTACTATTCTAGGATTTCTTATAGTTAAGGAATTCATGTTTGAAATCCACATTTCCCATTTATGAAAAACTTTTCCTGCCTTCAATTTAGTATAAAGTAAAAGAAGAAAAGAATTTAAACTATGAGGATCATGCACACACATAAAAATTGTAAGATTAAAAAACAAGTTCCAGTTTGGCCCCTGAAAATATAATCACTGTGAAATTCTCTATAGCTCCTTTGCACTCTTCTAAAGTTTGCTCTTGCCTGATGCTCTGCGATCAATTTGTAGTTCAAGATTCCAACTTTCCAAGTATTTTAGATGTTCTGTTTTGGCTAAAAAATGTGATGTGTTCTCAGTTGATTAAAACCATCCATAAGGTCATATTAGAGAAGTAAGTTTAATTAAATCACATATCTTCCATTTTTAATAGTTGTTATATGTGCACATGAAGTCTCTTTCTGTTTAGATGACAAAAGGGTAGGAGTGTTAAATTCCAGCACAGACTCTCCTAAAAGTGAGGTTGATGCCATTCCATTCCTTGCCTTGCTTTCTCAAAAGACTTTCAGAATCAAGTCATTCCTGGCCAAGGGGAAAAAAAAAGGCAAAATTGTCCCATTTTCCATTGTATTCTGATGAATATTGGTAATAATATCAAGCACAAATCCTAAGAGGAGACTATGAAGAACCAAGCTGGATTTATAAGGAGTTGCACATAAGATGACACAAATATTCTGTATCGAGGTCACCGTCATACCTTATCAATCTGAAAATGTCACTGCTGGACAGCTGGGCATGTTTAATTGATAGTCTGATTTCTCTTTTTCTATTATTTGCACTAATAGGTTGGTTCTATAATAAATATGTGAAACTTTTTTTTTAAAGTGAGGTTGGCACCAGCAGCTTGTATTCATCTGTATGTATATATTGTAGAAGCTGCACTAGTGTGTTCTGAAAGTATTTTCAAGCTACTCTAGAGGAAGTGGAGTAGAAATAAGAATTCAAGAGAAAGAAAGAACAGTGAGAAATTTTCTACTGTTAGAAAAGAACTTGTTCAATTCAAATATTTTTTAAGTGGTTGATGGTGGGTATTAAAATGTTGCAGTATTTATCTTTCACTGCACTGGATGCATTTAAAATAATAATATAGTGGCTTTGTTTCAATATATAAACTATTTTACAATATGCTATAAACTATCCTTTATAGTTTTCAGTGGAAAGTTTTAGATATTAACTTAAGAAGTGCATGGACATACACATCTTTGCAAAAAATGTTGAGGCACTATCTGAGTGCTCAAGAATAATCAATGGCTTTGAAGTCTTTTTACCTGCAACCCAAATGAGAAAAACATTTTATATCATAACACAGAAAATGCATCCAAAAGCAAAATTTATAAAACATTACTTAAAATATACGATGTTCTCAGATCTGGTTTTGACTTACCCATGCCCCCCTCCAAAAAAAAAAACAAACCCCAAAATCTGCTTTTGACCAGAGAAAGTAGAGGAAGTAGAGTAGAAATAGAGTTTACTTCCACTGTATAGTTGGGAGGGATTTGCAATTTGAGAAACAAAAACCATCTAGGTTCAATTTTTTGTTTATTTTAATTTATTTGATCATTGTCCAAATCAGATTAGAAATAAAATTATGTTAGTACTTCAATGACTTGATTTTCTGTTTTATGACGCTCTTTTGTGACATCATTTTAAATGTCTTTCCTTTATCTTTTCCCCATTATTCCATATCAAAAAATCTACAAAAATAAAATGCAAGTGGAATGGAAAATTGGGAAGCATCTTTGGATAATCCGAGGTAGTTTAACTGATACTAAAAGATAAATTTTGAAAGAAGATAAAATAATGTCTCATGAATATAAAATATGTCACTTTACTGAACTCATTAATTAAGGAGGGAATAAGCTGTTACAACTGACTTATTGGGAAGGGGGGGACACTGGGGATTGAGCCCAGGGGTGCTTAACCACTGAGTCATATTCCCAGCTCTTTTTTTTTTTTTAAATACAGGGTCTTGTGTGGGCTGGGCAGTAGTGGAGCATTTGTCTAGTACATGTGAGGCACTGGGGTTGATCCTCAGTACCACATAAAAATATAAGTAAATAGTTATATTAAAAAATTAAGTTACTATTTAAAAGAAAAAAAAAAGGTTTTGCTAAGTTGCTTAGGTCATAACTAAGTTGCCTTGAATTTGCATTCCTTCTGTCTCAGCTTCCTGGGTTGCTGGGATTGTAGGCATGTGTCACTGTACTTAGCTACAACTGGTTACTACTAAAATTTTGTAGTGAGAAGTTTTCTACTGTTAGAAAAGAACTTGTTCAATTCAAATATTTTTAAAATAGTGGTCAAATCACATTTGTGGTCAGATAAGAAATGTTGAACTTATAAATGGATGTCAAATAAGTATCCCAAGGCTAAAGTCTTTTCTCTGAAATGTTCTCCGAACAACTTAATCCATAGAATTTGTTTTTTCTTTAATATTCTGGTATTCTCTAATGTAAAAGTTAGCAGATCTCCAGCAAGACCCTTGTTACTTATTATTCTCTTTTGAGAATAGTTAAGGGAAGTGATATTTTCAGAGGTTTATGACTCTACAGGAATGTTTATATGGAGATAAGGTGTGGGTCTAAAAATGTATATAAACATTGTAAGAAAAAAATCTAAATTCATATTATAAATCTTAATGAAAGACTTTTATTAAATGTATAAGACTAAAACTATTTTCTACTCTACATGTAAGTGAGATGACTGAATATTAGGCATGTGACTTAGAGTTCTTTTATACTTTTGGTGGATATGTTCTTTCATCCACCACACAGATTAGCTGGATTTCAAGTTGTTTTCAGAGAGAATAACCTACAGCTGCAAAATTATTACTAAAATATTTCTTGAGAGTAATGTTAGTCTTGTCATGGATGATTCAAGACCATGTACTCTGCCCATTCTTCTACATTCAATATATCCCTGGATCAAACTAGAATAGAAGAAAGCTATAAACAATGGAAAATTTTCTTATTCCTTTATACAGCAATTTTACTGGCCAAAAAACAAAAAACAAAACAAAACACACACACACCCCCAAAAATAATAAAAAGCTGAAAGTATCACACATCTGTGGTCAAATAAGAAATGTTGAATTTATAAATGGATGTCAAATAAGTATCCCAAGGCTGATAATTAATGCATTCTACCAGAAAGTATTTGTATGACTATCTGTTATCAACAAATTATTTCCTGTCATTATAGAATTATAAAATAGCCAAAACAAGTACAAGTGGAAAGGACCAGGAAGAGAAAACTAAAATTTTCATTATTTTTTCTTATGGGAAATATCCTTGTTAGATTTAAGCTATTAAAAACTCCTATCCTAGGGCTGAGGATATAGCTCAGTTGGTAGAGTAATTGCCCTATATGTACAAGACCCTGGGTTCAATCCCCAGCACCACCAAAAAAAAAAAAAAAAAAAAATTCCTATCCTATGTTTAAAACTTTGCTATCTGAATCCAAATCCAGTTTCAATAGGATATTTTCAATCTGCACAGTATTTTAAAAAATTTGTGGATTTGTTGCTCTTATCTAAAAATGGGATTTTTAATATAGTAGTTGGATTTCCAGTTTGTGTTGAAAAATCGGATTGAAATGCAATTTTTTTTCTTAAAATAAACTTATTTCCTTTCCTTATTCATATCAGTTTCATTAGTCCCATAGACTTGAAAATTAACCATCCTTTACTAGATCTTTTCCATTTGTATTTTGTAGAAGTGAGTCACTGGGCCATATTCTTTATAATTTCTTTTTATATATTCACTTTTTTCATTGAGACTTATCCTGTCTTAATCCAGTCCCTTTCCTTTTCTGACTTTCTAACTGCTTGATATTCTGCTCCCCTTAGTCAATCACTAAGAATTTTGTTTTAAATTTATTTCTTTGCCTAACACCTTATACTACACAATAGTATTCAACCATTCCTGATATGCTGCTCTGAATAATCTAACATTTTCTTGATTTTTAACCCTTAATAACTTGTGTATATCCTCCTTTTGCAGTTTTGATTTCTAATGCATATCTCTGTAGTTCCTTGACTCTGGTGAAGTTACTCCCTTCGCTGAACTCAAACACACTGTGCCTATTCATATTGTTCCTTTTTACAGGAAAGGCCTTCCTTTTCTCCTTCATTTTTATTTACACCCAACTCATCAGTTAAATCCTACTCATCAGTTAAATCTTCATGAGTTAAAATCCTACTAGGGCTTTTCTAGTTCTCACTGATGTTTCTGAAATGTTTTGTTCTGGTTTATGTCATGTATTCTTTTTTTTTTTTTTTTTTAAAGAGAGAGAGAATTTTTTAATATTTATTTTTTAGTTTTCGGCGGACACAACATCTTTGTTTGTATGTGGTGCTGAGGATCGAACCCGGGCCGCACGCATGCCCGGCGAGCGTGCTACCACTTGAGCCACATCCCCAGCCCCAATGTCATGTATTCTTGTCTTTAAGGTTAAGCTACGAAAAGCATGGACCAGAGTCTTAAACTATTTTTAGTATCTGTCAGGAGGACTTAGTAAACTTTTATCTAAATTTGTATTCTATTTGCATGTTCATGCATTTCAGTCCATTAAACATTGTTCAGGATTTAAATATTTTAGCAGTATAAAATTTACATATTTATTGAATATTGGCACAAATCTGTAGATAAAACTGTGTATGTGTGTATATACATATACATGTATTATCTCTGGGGTATCTGGTATTTATTAAGCACATAGGAATTTCACTCCTTTTGATATATTTACATTAACTAGTGTTCAGGTAAAATAAAAAAGATAATCAAAATAGAAAATTGTGTTGCCTTATTATTTTTTGTAATGGATAATATTAATTAAAAAGGAAGCCTTGGAATAATAGTGAAAAAGAACATTTTTTTTAACTGATTTTATTTTTTTAAATAAAATTTAAAAAAACGACAGCAGAATGCATTACAATTCTTATTACATTTAGAGCACAATTTTTCATATCTTTATATATAAAGTATGTTCACGCGAATTCATGTCTTTATACATGTACTTTGTTGAAAAAGAACATATTATGTGCTCTACCATGCCCACCTCTTCCCCCAGAGCAATAAGATCTGCCCTGTTCAGTAGTCAGACAAGCCCCTATATAAGCAGTGTGCATGCCATTTAAAAGTAAATGCATTGCCCTTTTGTTTCAGTTTGAATACATAGGGGAAAACAAGCGTTTTGTTTCATTGTACAAAGACTTATCTGTAACACACAAAGGGCTTAAGAAATTTGACAATTTTCTGAATATCTGTGAACTAAAACATCTAAATATGTTGATGATGAATTTTAATAGCTTTATTAGGTTTATCAGTAAATAACATGATGAAAGTGTACAATTTGATGAGTTTTTACACTGCTGAAACTAAAAGAATGATAAACATATCCATCACCCCCAGTAGTTTCCATGTATTTCTTTGAAATTCCTTTCTCTTGTTCTTTTTTTATGGTATCGCTACTCCTCCTGGGGCAACCACTGTCACTTTGTTACTTTCACTATACATTAGTTTGCATAATCTAGAACTTTATATGAATGAAATCATACAGTATGAACTCTTATTTTGACTTCTTTTACTTAACCTATTTTTTTTTAGATTCATACAAGTTGCAGCATATATCAGTACTTCATTCTCTTATTGCTGAATAGTATTATGAATATGCCATAGTTTGTTTATCTGTCTACTTATTGTTGAACATTTGGGTGACTATTACAAACAAGATATCATGACTTTTGTGTTAGGGTAGGCATATGCTTTCCTTTTCTTAAGTAAATACCTAGAAGTAGAGGGACCAAGTAATTTGGTAGTTATATGTTTATGTTTTTAAGAAACTACCAAACTGTTGTTCAGAGTGGTTGTACACTGGTGCCACCAATGTACAGAAGTTCTGGTTGTTCTACATCTTCACTAACACTTGTCATGTATGTTAGCTTTTTATTGCTGTTTCTAAAATGACAAGAAGAACTTAGAGGAAAAAAGATTCATTTTGACTGATGGTTTCAGTCCATAGTTAGCACCATGTCTGTGGACCTGAGGTGAGGCAAAACATCATGGCAGAAGGGCATGACAGAACAAAGCTGCTCAGCTTAGGCATCCAGGAAGAAGGGGTTGGGTTGCTGGGGGAGAAGATAAATCCTTTCAGGGCCCGTCCCCTGCTTTCTCCATCTAGGTCCTACCTCCCAGGAGTCCACTTAGCCATCAGTGGATTAATTTTCACTGATGAGATCAGAACCCTCCTGATCAAATCAAAACCCTACCTCTGGTTTTTTTTCTTGGGAAGATGGTGGCGAAGGGAGAGCATCACCCCTGTGTACCGCGTCACTGTGCGGGAGAATGACGAGTTAGAACGGCTAAAAGCTATCTTGTTAGGAATTTCCAGCAAAATTGGGGTGCTCCAAAACCTAGAGGAAGGATTTCCATCACACGAGGATCAGCTATGGGGGCTCAAACGTGAGAGATTTGTCCGCACGGAGGGTCACGCTGCTTATTCAGCAAATCGCCCCGCGGCTAGAGTCTGCGGCGCGCGCTGGGAAACGATGAGATAGCAACGCAAAGATACAGCGCTGCGGATTCTGCGGGCTTCTGCCAGCTGTGCAATCACCGTGCTCAGTGCTGAATTCTGGATTTGAGACGGGGGAAGGAAGCGGTCCAATTCGGTTCTCCACACCGGTCAGACCACAGAGGAAGCCAGCGGCCACCATCTTGGAGAGCTGACGTCACCATCCCTGTTTTCGACTGATCGCAGCTCATTCAGCCATAGAACAGGTAATTTCAGGCTGCCATTCGCCTGCGTCTCGCAGACAAATTACTCAGGCTCAGTGCTAAAGAACCTATGGAAACTGCTTCTTGGAGCCTGCTCCTATCAGAACATACACCGAGCCCGGAGCGGCCGAATTCCGGCTCCTGGAACAGCTCTGGCCCAGGGCTAAAGAAGCCGTGGAAACTGCTTCTCGGTCCGGGTCCCGCTGAATACTGTGGAGGTAAATACCAACCGAGCCTTCATAGGGAGTGGCAACAGGATTGAGACGGGGCTTGTGAGGGCCGGTCAGGACTCACCCGTTGCTTTGGGCACCCGGCAAAGGGAACGAAATGCTGCCATTCGCATGGGATACCAACATGGCAGAGATCTGATGTCATCAGAAAGCGGCGGAGGAGAGAACTTCATCGATACCAGCAGCGACAGAAACAGTTGGTCTCCTGGTAAAGAAAGTGAGTCACAAACACCCGAGTCTCTCTCACTTTGTCATCATGCCAGAGGGGTGGAGCAGAGCTGCCACCCGCGCCCGGAACAGGCCCAGCGGCCCGCCGGCGTGGCAGTCACGTCACCCCAATTGGAGTAGGGGCAGAGCAGAGCCTTCGCCCGCGCCCGTAACAGGCCCAGCGGCCTGCCGGCGTGGTAGTCACGTCACCCCAGTTGGAGTAGGGGCAGAGCAGAGCCGCCACCCGCGCCCGCAAGGTAGGAAGACCTGCGACCGACCGGCGGAACAGGCCCAGCGGCCTGCCGGCATGGTAGACACATCACCCCAATTGGAGTAGGGGCAGAGCAGAGCTGCCACCTGCACCCGGAACAGGCCCAGCGGCCCACCGGCGTGGTAGTCACGTCACCCAAATTGGAGTAGGGGCAGAGCAGAGCCGCCTCCTGCGCTTGGAACAAGCCCAGCGACCCGCCGGCGTGGTAGACACGTCACCCCAATTGGAGTAAGGCAGAGCAGAACCGCCGCCCGTGCCTGCAAGATAGGCAGACCTGCGACCGACCGGCAGAACAGGCCCAGGGGTCCGAGGGTGTGGTAGACAAGTCACACCAATTGGAGGAGGGGCAGAGCAGAGCCGCCGCCCGCGCCTGCAAGGTAGGAGACCTGCAACCGACCGGCGGATCAGGCCCGGTGGCCTGCCAGCGTGGTACACACGTCACCCCAATTGGAGTAGGGGCAGAGCAGAGCTTTCACCTGTGCCCGGGACAGGCCCAGCGGCCTGCCAGCGTGGTAGTCACATCACCCCAATTGGAGTAGGGGCAGAGCAGAGCCGCCGCCCGCGCCTGCAAGGTAGGCAGACCTGCGACCGACCCGCAGAACAGACCCAGGGGTCCGCAGGCGTGGTAGAAACGTCACACCAATTGGAGGAGGGGCAGAGCAGAGCCGCCGCCCGCGCCTGCAAGGTAGGCAGACCGCCGTCCGACCCTGCAAGGGAGAGTTTTCAACTATACAAGAGCAATATAAATATATAGGGGGAAGAAATTTTCAAAAACACAACAGTTTCACCAAGCAGAAAGAAATGCAAGCAGTATGAAAAGACAAGGAAAGAAAGGACCACAAGCAATGCAGGTCAACTCAACTTTAGAAGAGGTAACAGCTGCAGCAGATGGAATGTCAGATAAAGAATTCAGGATATACATGCTTCAGATGATCTGGAGTCTCAAGGAAGACATTAGACAGCAAAATCAGACAATGAAAGATCACTTCGACAATGAATTACACAAACAAATCCAGGCAGCAAAAGATCAACTATACAGGGAGATAGAGGTTATAAAAAAACAAACAAACAGAAATCCTAGAAATGCAGGAAGCAATAAACCAACTTAAAAACTCAATTGAGAATACTACCAGCAGAGTAGAACACTTAGAAGATAGAACATCAGACAATGAAGACAAAGTATTTCAACTTGAAAAGAACATAGACAGCTCAGCAAGACTGTTAAGAAACCATGAGCAGAACATCCAAGAAATATGGGATAACATAAAGAGATCAAATTTAAGAGTCATTGGGATACAGGCAGGTATAGAGGTCCAAACCAAAGGAATGATCAATCTATTCAATGAAATAATACGAGAAAACTTCCCAGACTTGAAGAATGAGACAGATTCCCAAATCCTAGAAGCCTACAGGATGCGGAATGTGCAAAATCATAAGAGATCCACAGCTACACACATTATAATGAAGATGCCCAACATACAGAATAAGGAGAGAATTTTAAAAGCTACAAGAGAAAGGAAGCAGATTACATTTAGGGGTAAACCAATCAGGATAACAGCTGATCTTTCAACACAGACTCTGAAAGCTAGAAGATCCTGGAATAACATATTTCAAACACTGAAAGAAAAGGGGTTCCAACCAAGAATTGTGTATCCAGCGAAATTAAGCTTCAGGATGGAAGATGAAATTAAAACCTTCCACGATCAACAAAAGTTAAAAGAATTTGCAGCTAGGAAACCATCTCATCAAAACATCCTCGGCAAAACATTACAGGAAGAGGAAATGGAAAATAACAATGAAAACCAACAGTGGGAGGTAGGACAGTAAAGGGGGGGAAAATAATCAAAGAGGAAAACAAACCATGTTTAGTAACATAAATAAACAAATATGGCTGGAAGAACAACCCATATCTCAATAATAACCCTAAATGTTAATGGCTTAAACTCACCAATTAAGACACACAGGCTAGTAGAATGGATCACAAAACAAGACCCAACAATATGCTGCCTACAGGAGACGCATTTGATAGGAAAAGACATACATAGGCTGAAAGGTTGGGAAAAATCATATCACTCATATGGACTTCGTAAACAAGCAGGAGTGTCCATACTCATATCAAATAAAATAGATTTCAAGCCAAAGTTAATCAAAAGGGATAAAGAGGGACACTACATACTGCTTAAGGGAACCATACACCAACAAGACATAACAATCATAAATATATATGCCCCAAACAATGGTGCAGCTATGTTCATCAAACAAACTCTTCTCAAGTTCAAGAGTCTAATAGACCACCATACAATAATCATGGGAGACTTCAACACACCTCTCTCACCACTGGACAGATCTTCCAAACAAAAGTTGAATAAGGAAACTATAGAACTCAATAACACAAATAATAACCTAGACTTAATTGACATATATAGAATATACCACCCAACATCAAGCAGTTACACTTTTTTCTTAGCAGCACATGGATCCTTCTCAAAAATAGATCATATATTATGTCACAGGGCAACTCTTAGACAATATAAAGGAGTAGAGATAATACCATGCATCTTATCTGATCATAATGGAATGAAACTGAAAATCAACGATAAAAGAAGGAAGTAAAAAATCATGCATCACTTTGAGAATGAACAATAGGTTACTGAATGATCAAATGGGTTATAGAAGACATCAAGGAGGAAATTAAAAAATTCTTAGAGATAAATGAAAAAACAGACACAACATATCGGAATCTATGGGACACATTGAAAGCAGTTCTAAGAGGAAAATTCATTGCTTGGAGTTCATTCCTTAAAAAAAGAAAAATCCAACAAATAAATGATCTCATACTTCATCTCAAAATCCTAGAAAAAGAAGAGCAAAACAACAGCAAAAGAAGTAGAAGGCAAGAAATAATTAAAATCAGAGCTGAAATTAATGAAATCGAAACAAAAGAAACAATTGAAAAAATTGACAAAACTAAAAGTTGGTTCTTTGAAAAAATAAACAAAATCGACAGACCCTTAGCCATGCTAGCGAAGAGAAGAAGAGAGAGAACTCAGATTACTAGCATACGGGATGAAAAAGGCAATATCACAACAGACACTTCAGAAATACAGAAGATAATCAAAAATTATTTTGAATCCTTATACTCCAATAAATTAGAAGATAGTGAAGGCATTGATAAATTTCTTAAGTCATATGATCTGCCCAGATTAAGTCAGGAGGATATAGACAACCTAAACAGACCAATATCAATTGAGGAAATAGAAGAAACCATCGAAAGACTACCAACTAAGAAAAGCTCAGGACCGGATGGGTATACAGCAGAGTTTTACAAAACCTTTAAAGAGTAACTAATACCAATACTTTTCAAGCTATTTCAGGAAATAGAAAAAGAGGGAGAACTTCCAAATTCATTCTACGAGGCCAACATCACCCTGATTCCTAAACCAGACAAAGACACTTCAAAGAAAGAAAACTACAGACCAATCTCTAATGAACCTAGATACAAATGGATACGAATGGATAAGAAAAATGTGGCATTTATACACAATGGAGTATTACTCTGCATTAAAAAATGACAAAATCATAGAATTTGCAGGGAAATGGATGGCATTAGAGCAGATTATGCTAAGTGAAGCTAGCCAATCCCTAAAAAACAAATGCCAAATGTCTTCTTTGATATAAGGAGAGTAACTAAGAACAGAGTAGGGACGAAGAGCAGGAGAAGAAGATTAACATTAAACAGGGATGAGAGGTGGGAGGGAAGGGGAGAGAGAAGGGAAATTGCATGGACACTTCAAAGAAAGAAAACTACAGACCAATATCTCTAATGAACCTAGATGCAAAAATCCTCAATAAAATTCTGGCGAATCGGATACAAAAACATGTCAAAAAAATTGTGCACCATGATCAAGTAGGATTCATCCCTGGGATGTAAGGCTGGTTCAATATACGGAAATCAATAAATGTTATTCACCACATCAATAGACTTAAAAACAAGAACCATATGATCATCTCGATAGATGCAGAAAAAGCATTCGACAAAGTACAGCATCCCTTTATGTTCAAAACTCTAGAAAAACTAGGGATAACAGGAACATACCTCAATATTGTAAAAGCAATCTATGCTAAGCCTCAGGCAAGCATCATTCTGAATGGAGAAAAATTGAAGGCATTCCCTCTAAAATCTGGAACAAGACAGGGATGCCCTCTCTCACCACTTCTGTTCAACATAGTTCTCAAAACACGGGCCAGAGCAATTAGACAGACGAAAGAAATTAAAGGCATAAAAATAGGAAAAGAAGAACTTAAATTATCACTATTTGCAGTTGACATGATTCTATACCTAGCGGACCCAAAAGGGTCTACAAAGAAACTATTAGAGCTAATAAATGAATTCAGCAAAGTGGCAGGATATAAGATCAACATGCATAAATCAAAGGCATTCCTGTATATCAGTGACAAATCCTCTGAAATGGAAATGAGGACAACCACTCCATTCACAATATCCTCAAAAAAAATAAAATACTTGGGAATCAACCTAACAAAAGAGGTGAAAGACTTATACAATGAAAACTACAGAACCCTAAAGAGAGAAATAGAAGAAGATCTTAGAAGATGGAAAAATATACCCTGTTCATGGATAGGCAGAACTAACATCATCAAAATGGCGATATTACCAAAAGTTCTCTATAGGTTTAATGCAATGCCAATCAAAATCCCAACGGCATTACTTGTAGAAATAGAGAAAGCAATCATGAAATTCATATGGAAAAATAAAAGACCCAGAATAGCAAAAACAATGCTAAGCAGGAAGTGTGAATCAGGCGGTATAGCGATACCAGACTTCAAACTATACTACAGAGCAATAGTAACAAAAACAGCATGGTACTGGTACAAAAACAGGCGGGTGGACCAATGGTACAGAATAGAGGACACAGAAACCAATCCACAAAACTACAACTATCTTATATTTGATAAAGGGGCTAAAAGCATGCAATGGAGGAAGGATAGCATCTTCAATAAATGGTGCTGGGAAAACTGGAAATCCATATGCAACAAAATGAAACTGAATCCCTTTCTCTCGCCATGCACAAAAGTTAATTCAAAATGGATCAAGGAGCTTGATATCAAATCAGAGACACGCCGTCTGATAGAAGAAAAAGTTGGCTACGATCTACATACTGTGGGGTCGGGCTCCAAATTCCTCAATAGGACACCCATAGCACAAAAGTTAATAACTAGAATCAACAAATGGGACTTACTCAAACTGAAAAGTTTTTTCTCAGCAAAAGAAACAATAAGAGAGGTAAATAGGGAGCCTACATCCTGGGAACAAATCTTTACTCCTCACACTTCAGATAGAGCCCTAATATCCAGAGTATACAAAGAACTCAAAAAATTAGACAATAAGAAAACAAACAACCCAATCAACAAATGGTCCAAGGACCTGAACAGACACTTCTCAGAGGAGGACATACAATCAATCAACAAGTACATGAAAAAATGCTCACCATCTCTAGCTGTCAGAGAAATGCAAATCAAAACCCCCCTAAGATACCATCTCACTCCAGTAAGATTGGCAGCCATTATGAAGTCAAACAACAACAAGTGCTGGCGAGGATGTGGGGAAAAGGGTACATTTGTACATTGCTGGTGGGACTGCAAATTGGTGCAGCCAATTTGGAAAGCAGTATGGAGATTTCTTGGAAAGCTGGGAATGGAACCACCATTTGACCCCGCTATTCCCCTTCTCGGTCTATTCCCTAAAGACCTAAAAAGAGCATGCTACAGGGACACTGCTACATCGATGTTCATAGCAGCACAATTCACAATAGCAAGACTGTGGAACCAACCTAGATGCCCTTCAATAGACGAATGGATAAAAATATGTGGCATTTATACACAATGGAGTATTACTCTGCATTAAAAAACGACAAAATCATAGAATTTGCAGGGAAATGGATGGCATTAGAGCAGATTATGCTAAGTGTAGCTAGCCAATCTCTAAAAAACAAATGCCAAATGTCTTCTTTGATATAAGGAGAGTAACTAAGAACAGAGTAGGGTGAAGAGCATGAGAAGAAGATTAACATTAAACAGGGATGAGAGGTGGGAGGGAAAGGGAGAGAGAAGGGAAATTGCATGGAAATGGAAGGAGACCCTCAGGGTTATACAAAATTACATACAAGAGGAATTGAGGGGAATGGGAAAAATAATACAAGGGGGAGAAATGAATGACAGTAGAGGGGGTAGAGAGAGAAGAGGGGAGGGGGGATAGTAGAGGATAGGAAAGGCAGCAGAATATAACAAGACACTAGTATGGCAATATGTAAATCAATGGATGTGTAACTGATGTATTCTGCAATCTGTATACGGGGTAAAAATGGGAGTTCATAACCCACTTGAATCAAAGTGTGAAATATATATCAAGAACTATGTAATGTTTTGAACAACCAACAATAAAAATTAAAAAAAAAAACAAACCTACCTCTGAACCTTGCTGCATTGAGGACTATGCTTTCAACACACAAGCCCTTTGGGGGATAGTCCAGATCAAAACCACAACAGCACGACAAGCTTTTTTATTTTAAAAATTCTATTAGGTATGTAGTGATACTTCATTGAGATTTTAATTTGTATTTTTAAATTGACTAATGACATTGAGCACCTTTCCATGTGTTTGTTTACCATATTTTCCTTGATGAAATGGTTGCTTATATCTCTTTGCCCAGTTTTTATTGAGTTATTCTGTCATTGTTATTGTTTTTGTGCTGTTACTGGGGATTGAACTCAGGGCTAGACAAGTGCTCTATCATTGAGCTACATCCCCAACCTTTTTGTTTTTCTTTTTAAATTTTATTTTGAGACAGGGTTTTCCTAAGTTGCTCAGGATGGCCTTGAACTTGCGATTTCCTGCCTCAGCTTCTCAAGTAACTAGTGTAGGAATGTACCACCATGACTTGCTTCATTATTGAGTTTTAAGAGTTCTTTATATATTGCAGATATGTGTTTGTGAGCAAATGTGTGATTTGCAGATATTTTCTCCCAGCCTGTGGCTGGGGCAAGTGAATTCTTTATACCCCAAATAACTCCAGGAGGCCTGTGTATGAGATTTGGAGGCATTCTTGGTTGAGTTCTAATTCAGCCTTACAAGAGTGTTGCTGCTAGCAAATAGTGGATTTTTAAGAACAAATTTTTGTATCTCTTCTTGCTTATAACTGTAAAATTTGCTCATTATAGACAATTTTAAAAGTACTGAAAATTGTAAAGAGGGAACAAGATTAGAGCATGCTTAGGAACTCTTTGTAGAAGTCATCCAACTGTCAAGGCCATGTACCTCAGAAGCAAGAGTGCTTGGTTCGGCCTTTTATACTAGACTATCAGAGATTTTCTTCACTTTGAGGATGGTATGCTTAAATTACCCTGTTTTGCTAGGAATTGTCTCAGATGTATGAGTGATGGGATTACAATTTGTTCTTCACAAATATGTCTGTTGCTGCGTCGGAACTGCTAGATCAGTAGCTGGCCTAAGCACTGATGTTTACAAAATATAAACCAAAGCCTTGAATATAGATTTTTTGGAATTCATAAATGTCTCCATAAGACAGAAATGGGTAAGGCTTGAAGAATTAGGGATTAATAGAAGTTGAATTAATCAAATGCATTTAACTAATATTGAGGAATATTAAAGAAAGTCTGATATATAAATTTGAAGAGCTTCTTGTCTCTGTTCCTTTATTGTTGGAAAGCATTCAGTTTGGGTACCAAAAGGACTTCATTTATAATTAAGCTCTAGCTGGTGTGGTGGTATGCACTTAAAAGTTCTAACTACGACGCTGAGGCAAGAGGATCTCTTGAGCCCAGGAGTTCATGGTCAGCTTGGGCAACATAGATGTCTTAAAAAAAAAAAAAATCAGCCATACTATTTACTTGCCATGTAAACATGGAGTAATACTTAACCTACGTTTACTTGAATTCTTTCACTTACACAATCTGAATAATTATGCATATCTGGTAGAGTATTATAAGGATTATAAGAAGTAGGGTAGCATGTATAAGCCATTTTAGTATATAGTGCCTGATACATTGTAGGAACCTATATATATCAGAGGTATTTATAGTTATTCCCCCTTTTCTTTACAGTTACTAGTTAGGAAGAGGAACTAAACCTGGCTACTGGATTGATGACCACTCACAGAGGGAAGATCTTTGAATGATGTTTGTTTGCCCTCTCCCAGAGTTACATTTTTATACTACTATTTGCTTTCTAGGCTATGAAAATAATACAATAGGATAAAGATAATTCATGTTCCCATGAAAAAAAAAATCTTTAAATCAACTGCAGTTGAGAAAAGAATTAAGGTAAATGTCTTCAGAACATGGTCAGATTGTCTGAGTGGTAGGTAGAAGGGTGATTAATACTTCTGTAACAATTTCAAAGCTGTTTCCAGCAGATGTTGTAGCAAAGTTATCTTCATGTCATTCTAGTTCTTTTGCATGGTCTCTGATCTCTTTTCCTTATTTCTGCACATTTAGAACCTAACTTATCCCTCCTCCTATAATGTGTATGGGATTCTATAATGTTCTGATGTTCTAGAGGGACAGATTGAAATGTTATGATTTACCAGTCATACTATCTAACAAACTACTGCAATGCATTTTGTTTAAATATGATGTTTTAGATCATGAAAAATGTAACTGTTTTATTTAATTACATAAGTTATAACTTCTGTACAAAATATATTTTAAAATATATATATATATTTTTTTGCAGTATTGGGGATTGAATCCATGTCCTAGCGCATACTATCCAGGTGCCCTACTACTTAGCTATATCCTCGGCCCTTTTTAAAATTTTATTTTGAGACAGGGTCTTAAACTTGTTATCCTCCTGTCTCAGCCATCAGAGTACCTGGGAATACAGGTGTGCACTACCACACCCAGAAAAAAAGAGATTCTTGGGCTGGAGTGTAGCTCAGTGGTAGAACACTTGCCTAGCAGGCATGAGGTCCCAGGTCTTAACCCCAGTATCACAAAATGAAACAAAACAAGATGCTCTGTTGCACTACAGCTGAGTTTGCTCTGACTTTTCTCAAAATGTATGTAAACTTTTGGGGTTGGAGAATAGCTTATCAGAGTCATTTTTGTGATTTCCATGTTTGTTCCATTTTTATTTTATGGCCAGATATGCAAAGGTATTGGAAATTTATGTTCTTCTATCAAAAGACTGTTATTTATATGTTAGAAGGGGAACCATTTTTTAAGGGCCCTCTCCTTCTGTGTCCGTATAACTCCTTGTTACAGCACTCTAATAGCATGAGGCACAATGAACAA
Organism: Marmota flaviventris; assembly: GCF_047511675.1. Lineage (NCBI taxonomy): Eukaryota > Metazoa > Chordata > Mammalia > Rodentia > Sciuridae > Marmota > Marmota flaviventris. Next base: position 36,233,339 of record NC_092498.1, read on the forward strand.
AGCAAATCACATGGCCACACCTGATTCCTAGGAAGGTAGAAAATTGCCTTATTTTTGTCTCCACAAAACAGAGCTGGAGCTGGGCGCCATGGCACACACCTGTGATACCAATGGCTCAGAAGGCTGAGGCAGGAGGATCGAGAGTTGGAAGTCAGCCTCAGCAAAAGCGAGGTGCTCAGCAACTCAGTGAGACCCTGTTTCTAAACAAAATACAAAATAGGGCTGGAGGTATGGCTCAGTGGTCAAATACCCTTGAGTTCAATCTCCAGTACCCTCCAAAACAAAAACTAAACAAACAACCCAGAAGTGATGAACTGCATTAGTGATCCCATGGTTCTTTTTTGTGTTCACAGTGTGTTCATATCTCTCTTCCTACTGTAGGCATAATCACTCAACTCTCCCCAAGAACATTTTCTGAAATTACCTCATTCATTCACAACATCAAGCTCAAAGCTCAGTATCTCTGGGTGGTGTGCAAAAAGACCTTCCCTTAGTTCCGATGTGGCACCTGTTGCTCTGAAGACTTCAGAACCAAACGGCTAAGGTATATAAGATAAGGGGGTGGATGACTAAAAATACCTCTGATATATTTTAGGTTCCTACAGTGTGTCAGGCATTATATCCTGCTCATGCTCTGACACCGTGGTGCAACTAGGAAGGATAATTGCCCAAAACAATTCCATTCAGAAAAAGGAAGAATCAGAGGTATATATCAGTCACAGCGCTATAGCAATTTGACAGTTCCCACTGGGCAGGCATTTTGGGCAACCCCTGTCTTGGGTTGGAGAATGTTCCTTAATTATGTCCAGATTCTTCTTGGGAGAAACTTCTATGTCCATTCTTTTCCATGCCCATTGGCTCTGTCCTCCTGGAGTTCTTTTTTTTCTAGCAACTTCTTGTTACAATTGAAGTGAGCACTGGAGAATAAGCCCTCCTTGGAAGCTGAGTAATTTTCTCTGTAGCTTCTTGTCTATAGAAAACTGCCACCTATTGGTTGTCTTAAATATTCAATCATCATAGTCCTTTTTAAATCCAGACTAATAGTTATTTTTTTAGTACAATTCTTAAAATTTTGTTGGCTTCTTTTCTATTTGACTGCATTCAGCTTCAGGCGTCACAATAGCCAGAGCTACAATTTTTGCTTGATGTAGTTCTGATATTTCCTGTATTTCTCATCCCCCCCGCCCACCACCGCCACCTCTGCTCATATTTCCTTGGCTCTATTAGGGTTCTAGTTGGAGACGACTCCTTTAGTCTCTTTTTCTTGGACCAGGTTCTTCTAAGCACAAGAATTTACTGAGTGCCATGTTAGTTTGTGCTGAGTTTTAATATCAGGTATGGCTTTGATTTGATTCTTACTGAGGTTGAGTTTTAATCAGCTGTTTTTACTTCAAAGGCCTTCTCAGTTTTATTTTTAAGTGTTTGGAGCTGAAAAGTGATTGCTTTTTCCAATCTAAAAAGTCTAACTTTTAAAAAAATTATTTTTGTGTTAAAACTATACATAACAGTGGGATTAATTTTTATATAATTGTACATGCCTACAACATACTAATATAATTTGGGCAGTTTCATTCCCTGATAACTTCCCTTTCCTCCATTCCCCTGTAATCCCCTTCATTTACTCTGTTGGGATCCCTCCTATTTTCCTGAGATTTCCCCCACCCTGTGTTTTTCTTTTTTTCTTTTTTCTCTCATATGTATGAGAGAAACATAATGACCTTTGACTTTCTGTGTTTGGCTTATTTTGCTTGACATATGTTCTTAAGTTCCATCCATTTTCCTGCAAATGACGTAATTGCTTTCTTCTTTATGGCTGAATAAAACTGCATCGTGTATGTATACTTCTTTGTGGTTTGGCTATGAGGTGTAATATGTAGGGATATTCAGAGATGAGATGAAATTGTGAGAGGTGTAACCTCATCAGTTCATTCTAGTTTAAATGGATGGAATGGTGGTAACTTATAGGCAGATGGGACATGGTTGGAAGGGTTCATTTTCCCTGTGGCCCTTTCCTTTCTCTCTAGTTGTTTTCTGCTGCTATAGATGAGCACTGCCTCTGCTCCCTGCTACCCCATCCTTTAGTCATGGCTCCAGAGCAATGGAGTCAGACATTTATGGACTAAGACCTTTGAAACTATGAACCACTAATACTTTTCCTCCTTTAATTGTTCTGGTCAGGTATTTTGTTCACAGTAATTTTATCCAGATAAGTATCTGTTGAGGGACACCTTGACTGATCCTTTGTGGCTGGCTGTTATGAATTGTGCTGCTATAAATATGGGTATGCATGTATCATTATAGTATTCTGACTTTAATACTTTAGGATAAATGGAGGAATGAAATAGCTGGGTCATATGGTTGTTCTATTCCTATCCTTTATATCTTTGGTTTTGAATTCTTTTCTTACTTAATTGCTTTTAAATCAAATGGTACTATTCTGACTTCATGTTTTCCTTGCATGAGTTTCTCTTTGTCTTAGTTACTTTTTAAAATCTGACTTTTATTGGCTCATTTTTTCCTTTTGCATTTTCATCTAATCTTCTTTTTCCACCAGTTTCATGGAGGCTGTGCCTCCTTGTACTCTAGAGTGAGTGCCAAACTATTTTTAGAGCTTTTTCTTTGGCTCTGTCACTATATCCACCAAGCCCTTCTTTGAGGATTTCAGAAGCTGTTTCTTTTTCCTTTACGGGAATATTTTTCTTTTTTCTCATGGATGGTGTTTTTCTTCTTTTTGTTTTGTTCCTTTTAAAAGTGAAATCTGACAACCGTGTTGTCTGTAAACAAATATGTTCCTTTTACCCACTTACGTTGGAGTTAATACCCTTATGGATCTATTGCTTAGTTCAGGGAGCCTATATAATCCCAATTAAATTCTCAGCTTCTAGAAGGCTTTCACTCAGGTTATATCTTACCTAGTCTCAATTTTTCTGGTATGGGTGGAATTTATGTAAACTAAAATGTTGAGTGCTTATTGCCACCAGGAGTCATCCTTTCTTTGCCTTCTCTTATGTTTTTCTCCTTATAAGGGACTGTGCTCAAAATGTAATGTGTTCTTGCAAACTACCCTTCAGCTTTCATCCCACTTGTTTTCTGGAAGTTTTGCCCTCCTTGAATGTGCAAAGATGAGAGTAGGAGGAGAGGGTGTGTGTGTGTGTGTGTGTGTGTGTGTGTGTGTGTGTGTGTCAGGGACAGTGATCTCACCAACACAAAGATCTGGTAATTTAAAGTTGGCTGCAGTTTTATAATTTGTATACTCTTTGAGACTGAATCAGGTAACCAACAGCAGAGGTTGTTTGAACCTCTTTTTATGTGTGGCCTTAGTTTTATGAGTCTTTAGCTAGTTATAGGATGAAAAAGCTAGTGTTTTATGGCTAGTGAAATCTTTCCAGATTCTGGCAGTAGCTGTTGGTTTTAGTTTTACATGAGGCAATTTCTTGGATATTTTGAATCTTCAGAAATTGAGAGGTTGCATTGCAGATTGAAAGGCGCACATTGTTCTAGACTACAAGTTTGTGTTCCTTAATTTCTAGTTTTGGCTTCTGATACCCAGAGACGACTCATGGTCCAATGTCTGGCAATATGATTCCTAAGAGTAATTATTGCAATATTTACAGTTTTATGTTGTGAGTAGTTATTATGAATTTTACAGTTTCATCTGCGTTTAATGTTATATAGCATTTCTGTTTCAGATAGCAGCAGTGGCAGCAGCAATGTTTCACTTCTTCAGGAAGCCTTCAGAATCTAAGAAACCCTCAGTTCCAGAGACAGAAGCAGATGGATTTGTCCTCTTAGGTGAGTCTTTTTAAGAAACAAGATCATAATTAGATGAATTGTTTTTCCCTTAAAAAGTACTTGATAATTATGATTAGTTTTTAAAATATTTATTACTAATTTCAGAATGAATTTATGTGTATAATTTAAAAAGTGAAGTCTGTAAAAAAAGAGTTCAGCAATTACGTGGAATAGTGTTATCAAATTAGACTCTTCTTACACATTGGTTTGGCTGCATACTTCTAATTATATTTGTAAACTAGCTGAGCATGGTGGTGAACACGTGTAATCCTTGGGAGGCTGAGGCCAGTGTCAACAACTTAGTGAAACCCTGACTCTCATGGTCCCCTCCCTGGGATGTTCCTCAGGGCCTTCCTTTCCAAATATTCTACCTCTTACTACCTGTCAGACTGGAGTGACCCAGTCAGTCTGGAGTCTGCTACTTCACATTCAATAGAAGTAGGGTTGGTTGGGACTCTTGTTCATCATCCCTTCTCTTTAGGATTTGGTCTTGTGCTTAAAGGTACATGGATTTCAGCTCTATGACTCTTTTCCATTTATTGATCTTTATCTCTGGGAAATTAGAATAGAGGTTTTCTCATGGATAAACTTTATCATAGAATTTCCAAGTTTCCCAGCCAAGTTTTGGAAGGACTTTGTGTTTTTCTGAGTTTGTCTTGTAAGATATGGGACAGGGCAATGATTAGGGTGGTCAGAGTTGTACCAGGATTGGTGTTTTTAGTGGACATTCTTCTGACTGGGATAAGGTCTGGTCCCTTGGATCTGACTGCTTATCTGACCCTTCTTTCTTACCAAGTTGGGGATTTGTGCCTTGTTTTCAAAGTTAGAACTGGTTCTGTCAATTCCAGTTAATACTTGCCTTAAAAGATGCTGACATTGCCTTCCTGTCGTCTTCTGAATTAGTTTCACAAAAAGAAAAACTCCAAATACCTCAGGCCTCCTGGGAAATATCTCCTTCACAATAAATTCATCATAAATTCTTTTCTCAGAAATTTCTTCCAACAAAGCCTGGTTTTCCAAATTGTGTTTTGTATTTCTCATTCTAACATCTCCATAGTATTAAGACATATGCAGAACTTTGCTCTTTTTTGTTGTTACATTATTAGAAATCAACATTATTCTTTTTTGTTATTTTGTAATCATTTAAGAATGTTGAGTGGGGTGCACTGGCATCTTAGAGAGCAATACAATTTCAAATGCTAGACCTTAAAAACTTTGTGTACATTTTCTTCATGTTTATCTCTGTTGCCTGCCACTTGGGACTATTTCAGAGACAAGTTTGACCACAAGTGAAGTGGCCCTTGGTGTTGCTTTTTATAAGAATTACTCTAGTTCTGCTGATGATTGTCTCTGTTCAGCCCTGTTTCCCTCCAGGCGCAAAGCTTCATCTCTTCACCATTTTTCATGAAAAATGGGTGTGGACCTCTTATTCTGTGTGCTTAACTCTCCTCACGTTTTCATGATACCAGTCAGCATCATCTCTTCTGTTTTTTCTCACTCTTCATCTCCCTTATTTCTCAGGAGCATCTTAGAGGCTCTACAGTGAAGTGCAGATAAGTCTGGAGTCAGACTGCCTGAGTTGACATCCTGGTTCCACCATTTATTAGAGTTTCTACCTCCGGCAAATTATTTAACATTCCCAGGTGTCATTTAGCTTATCTAGAAAATAAGCCTGTTACCAGTGTCTTTCCCATAAGGGTACTGGAGGATTGAATGAGTTAGTGTGTGTAACATACTTAAAACAAGCCTGTGAGTGAGGTGGTACTATTTCTACATACAGATGAGGACTTAGCTTTTCCAAATTTCTCTAGCAGATATGGAATGAGCTCAGGCAGTCTGATTTCAGAGCCTTCTAACCACTGGACTATTCGTGCTGGTGGTTTTGTTGTTGTTGTCATATTGCCATATGTTTTAAAGATTTAAACATATGGAAAAACAGGAGCAAGAAGTTTGAGTGGGGATTTCCACAGTAAGATGACTACAGATGATGATAATATACTGTATATTTCAAAAAGCTAGAAGGAAGGATTTTGAATGTTTTCACCATATCAGCAGTTTTGATTCTAAAACTCCCTGGCCCTTTTTATTTTTTGAGACAGGATTTTGCTAAATTGCTGAGGCTGGCTTTGAACTTGCTATCCTCCTGCCTCAGCCTCCTGAGTTGCTGGGATTACAGGCATGCACCACCATGCCCAGCTTTTTAAGTACTCTTTAAAAAACAAACACCAAAACCAACCACCAACAAAAAATTGTATTCTCTACTATTTAAAAGAGAAAGCACTATTTTTTTTTTTTTTTTTGTATTTTTACTAAAAGAGCATTGCTATTGTATTACTGTCCATAAAGTTTGGCTCTTATTTTGGCTACCTCATTATTTTTACTAATACTTTAAGTAGTATTAAAATGTTGCAAATAACAGTAATACCCTTGAAATTGAGCAAAGGTGATATTCATTGTTTAGTTAATTTAAAAAAAAATCTTTCAACAGTTAAGGACTTAACTGAAATTTGTGATAAAATTCCTGATAGATTATTTAGAATCTAATTAATTTTCTTTAAAAATAGTATGGTAAGCTGGGCATGGTGGCTCATGCCTGTAATCCCAGTAACTTGGGAGGCTGAGGCAGGAGGATCACAGTTTCGAAGCCAGCCTCAGCAACTTAGTAAGGCTGCAAGCAACCTAGTGAGACCCTGTCTCAAAAATAAAAAGGGCTGGGGATGTGGCTGAGTGGTTACGCACCCTTGGGTTCAATCCCTGGACTTAAAAAAAAAAAAAATAGTGTGTTAAACTCTGTTTAGAATAGGATGGCATACTGTTGAAAATATTTTGGTAAGTGTCAAGTAGGTTAAATGGCACATATGAAATACTTTTGATACTTTTATTATTAACATAGCACCATATATGTGCACACACATGTATTTTGATTAGCATGTAGCCATCTAAATTTTTTCTTATTAAGCATCATGTTCAATAGGTACATTACAGGAAAATAAGTATATTTGATTGGGTTTGTGTTTATTGACTTTTACAGGATACAACTAAGTAAAGACTTAGAAACAATTTATAGCAACAGCTTCTTAGCAATATGAACTCTACAGAATTTGTTATTTTGTTATGTAGCCTTTAGAACCTGTTTCTGTATAGGATAGTCAATTATGTTGTTAAAGCTATAAAAGAACTAATTTTTCCCATTTGAGAATACCTTTTCTTAGCCTAGTGTTTTGATTAATGCTAATAGGTTTTAGATCACAATTATTTGATGGCATTGCTGAGTTGATAAAATCAACGCATGATGACTTAAAATTCAGGATCCAAGCAGAGCACAGGCACTTTTGTTGATAATAGGAATATCTGGGCTGTTCCTACACAATTAGCTCACATTTGGATGGAAAGCCTTTCTCCCTATTAAGATTTCCAAAGCTTTTAGTCTTTGTTTTAGTCCAGAGTGCTGAATAAGAGTGGGATGGGGGAAACCTAGTAGAAAAACATCCTTTCCCTTGTAGCCAGTTTGTATTCACAGAAGAAGGTAATAGCTGTTCCTTCATTCAGTAATGAAGTTGAAGTAATCCTCCAGGGTGCTCATTTTACACAAAAACAAATTGCAGTTTTCATTTGCATCACTGGGTGGCGATTTTTCATAGTTTTATGCTACTGTTTAAACACCCAGCAGCATGGCACTATTTGTAATTACCAGGATTTTCTTCTGTTATGACATATTTAATTGTACTTTTAACACATTATCTTTAAGTTGATTACAAATTTACTAGTGTAGTGTGCAACCTCATAGTTATTTTAAATTAGGAAAGGATATTTCCTAGATGTTGGAGTATAATTCCTTCCAAAACCAAGACAAAGGAATGAATTAGCTTATTATGTTATAGCAAAAATAAGGAAAAATAACAACAAAATCATAGGATATAAAATGAAAGGAATAATTTAGGCTATTGTTGTTATATTCACCAACATTGTTGACCAAATATTGAATGTAACTCTGGAGCAGGCAGAATAAAATTAGGCAAGCACTATTACAGAGATTAAAGGAGTTGGGTTATAGTACAACTGAAATTCAACATGTTTTTCAGAATATGCAGGTGCTTCTTTAAGTAGAGCATAGGAACTTCTAGTTTCTACTAAGATAATTATTTTGTAAAATCATTAGATTTAAAATCAGTTTGGTAATTTACAGAAAAAAATTTTATCTTTTAAGTATTGATATTGAAATATGTAATTTAGTCTCACTTTCTGTTTTCTACTATAAATGACAAATCAGATTTCAGAAAGCAATGTGTTATTTTTAAGATTTTTTTTTTCCTATTACATATTTTTCATCCTGGGAAAGAAACCATGCATACATATTTAAGTTAGACTATCCACTTTTTGTTTGGAAATTTTAAAGATAATCTCTTCATTTCTGTTTTGTTTTCTTTATTTAGAAGTAGAAACCTAGCTGTGTACATTAAAAATCTACATTCCAAGGAATGAGGGACAGTAAGGAACTTTAATTCTGTACAGGACTGAAGGCTTTAATTAGAACAACAATGAGAAAAATCCATAGGTTTTCAGCATGTGCTTGGTATATTTACTCTTTGTTTTCACAAGAGAAATATATCAAACCTTAAAAAAAAGAATGTTTATGGATTCAAAAAGTAATTTATCCTGTCTCCTTATGTTATGCAGAAAAATTCATGCACATTTAACTTATTGACTGATCTTTGTGTTTTTACTCTTGACCTTTAAATTCTAAAGGAAGTATGCCAGGATTTTTCAATTAACTTCATTATGCAGTAAAATTGCTTATTTTCCCATTAAGAAATTTGGAGTTGTGTGTTTAATGGATAGAATTAACAGAACTTTTACTTTAATTTTACATAATTCTGGTCTACCTGGTAATCCAGCAGCATTTCAGTTTCTCAGAGGTTAGCAAGGCTGCCCTCCATGTAGGTTGTACTCCCCTCTTTTATCTCTTTGAATGAACAGAGTGAGAGGGAATTGGAATTGCAATTGCATGGGGGCGAGGGAGAGATGCCAACTATGCTGAGGGACAGAACTGAGCTCTCATTTTTCTGTTGACTCAAATGTAAATTAGGCCTCTGTCTCCTTAAGTCTGTGGTTCTAACCTGCGATGTATTAGGGGGCACTTTGAGAATATGCTGGTGCTGGGGCCTGTCCCTGGGTTCTGATAGAATGGGTATGGGATTTAGTGAAAGGTTGGTGGTTTTTTTTGTTTGTTTGTTTCTTGTTATTTCCCCCAGAGTTCCCCAGATGGTTCTAGAGTATATGCAGGGCTGAGGAGTACTGTAGTTCACTCTCTATAATTTAGTAATTGTATACTGTCAAATAATATGTTAAGACACTTTGCAAAAGACCTCATAAAATACAAAGATAAAGTCTCTTCCACTTAACTTAGTTGAGTCATAAACATATAAACAAAAAGCAAATAAGACCACACAATTTTAGGGTAAATATACTTCCTCCAGTACATTAAAGCAGGAAGCTTAACAATTCTAAGATGTGAAATTTGTTTCTACATATAATAAATACATATAATAAATGTAATAAATACATATAATAAACAGATTTTTTTTTGTTTTAAGTCACTGGACCAGATGTGAAACATCTTGTTAAATTAATTATACAAACATGAATTTTAAGTTACCTATGACTTTTTGTCTTTAGCCATAGTATATCTACATTGACTTTAAGTAAAATTTGATAAACACCTATAAACTTTTCAAAGAAGCATCCAAGTTACCTTTTTATTGGACTAAAACCTTTAGGCAGTCATAGTTTTAGTTATAACTGTTGAGGTGGGAGTTGACTAGTTTACTATGGTACTACTTTATTGCACTTATTCAGTACAATATCAGTAGGGAAAAACTTTAAGTATGTGTGCCATAGTATGTAAATGGAGTTTCCTTCCATAGTTCCTTATAGGATTTCCTAATGATATAACTTCCACATCTGAGACTATTTAATTAAAAAAAAATTGTGATAAGTAGCTTTTATATTTTTACTTAAAATTTATCTCATTTTGTTGAGGAAATAAGTGTCAAGATGAGAATCTAAGTAGAACGTACAAACAAGTATGAACCCTGTATTGAAGTAAATCAGATAGTGTTGAAAGACTTCAATATCTCTCTGATAATTTCTTTTAAATGGTACTGGGGATCAAACCTAGTACCAAACGGGCTAGGCAAGCACTCTACCACTTAGCTATATCCCCAGCCCTTTTTGTTTTATTTTATTTTAAGAAATTTAAATATAATGAATATAATAAATTTTGTTGCTCAAGCTGGCCTCAAATTTGCTGTTCCCCTGCCTTAGCCTCCTGAGTAGCTAGGATTACAGGCAAGCCCCACCTAGCCCTCCTTTCTTGTTGGTAATCTTTATAACATAGTTGGCCTTTGTTAGTATCCACAGATTCAATCAACTGTGGATCAAAAATATTAAGGAAAAAAAATTTTGTCTGTACTTAACATGTACAGTTTTTTTTGGTCATTACTCCCTAAACAGTATAGTATAACAACTATTTATGTGGCATTTACATTGTACTGGGTATTTTAAGTTATCTAGAAATGATTTAAAGTATATGAAAGGATATATGTAGGCCTTGAACATCTGAAAATACCTCATGGGAGTTTTGGAACTAACTGGATACTGAGGAACAACTGTAGTTACTATTCTTTTATATTTAAGTGATTATCTTTATTCAGCATCTTGTTTTCCCATTGTATTCAACTGAAGCATATTAGGAAGAGGAGTTATTATCATTGTTACAAAAATGTGATTTTTTTTTTTCAAAAAAGTGTATCTTATTTCTTCATTGTATCATGAGAGAATTATGCTGTTATCTTGGAAGAATGTTATGTAATAAAACAAAGCAGAAGAAAAACATTGTAAATTAACGTGATAGCAGTTTTTTCTCATTGTAGTAATCATTAAGTGAATATCTCTGTTTGGATGCTTTGCTGCTTTGTAAGGATGTTACAGATATGTGGGCCAACCTTTACCTAGTGAAACAGAATCTTAGGAGATATAGCCATGGAAGAACTCAAACTATTTCTCTTTGCTGACAACATGATTCTATATTTAGAAGACACAAAACTCCTCCAAAGAACTTCTAGAACTCAAAAATGAACTCACCAAAGTAGCAGGATATAAAATTAACAGCAATAAATCAATTGTTTTCCTATGTATCAGTAATGAATCAACTGAAAGAGAAATTAGGAAAACTGCCATTGAAAATAGTCTCAAAAAAAAAAAATTGGGAATCAATCTAACAAAAGCAGTGAAAGACCTCTACAATGAAATCTACAGAATGCTAAAGAAATTGAAGAAGACATTATAAGATGGAAAGATCTCCTATGTTCTTGAATAGGCATAATTAATATTGTCAAAATGGCTATATTAACAAAATGCTATACAGATTTAATGAAATTTCTATTAAAATTATAATGATGCTCTTCATAGAATTAGAAAAGGCAGCCATGAAATTCATTTGGAAAAATAAGACATCCAGAATGGCTAAAGCAATCCTTAGGGAGAAAAGTGAAGCAGGACACATCACAATACCAGACCTTAAATTATACTATAGAGCTATAGTAACAAAAATGTTATGGTATCGGCACCAAAACAGACATGAAGACCAATGGTAAGTTATAGAAGACATAGAAACAAACTCACGTAAATATAGTTATCTCATAATAAACAAAGGCTCCATAAACATAAACATTGGAACAAAGATGGCCTCTTCAACAGATGATGCTGGGAAAACTGGAAATCCATATGTAGCAAAATGAAATTAGACCCCTATCTCTCACCTTGTACAAAACTCAACTCAAAGTGAATCAAGGACCCAAGCATTAGACCAGAAACCCAGCACCTACTAGAAGAAAAAGTAGGCCCAAATTTACATCAGTCATCTTAGGAACCAACTTCCTCAACCAGATTCCTAAAGCGCAAGAAGTAAAATAAAGAATTAGTAAATGGGATGGCATCAAACTAAAAATATTCTTCACAGCAAAGGAAACAGGAATGTGAAGAGAGAGCCTACAGAACGGGAGAATATCTTTGCCACCTGCACCTCAGATACAGCATTGATCTCCAGGATATATTTTTAAAAACTCAAAAAACTTAACACCAGAAAACAAATAACCCAACCAATAAAGGGGCTAAGAAACTGAATAGCCAATTCAAAGAAGAAGAAATATGAATGGTTAACAAATATATGAAAAAATGTTCAACATCACAAGCAATTAGAGAAATGCAAATTAAAACTATATTGGGAGTTTATCTCACTCCGTTCATAGTGGCAGTTATCAAGAATACAAGTAACAATGAATGTTGCAAGGATGTGGGGGGAAAGGTACACTCATACATTGCTGGTGGGACTGCAATGATGCAACCACTCTGGAAAGCATTGTGGAGATTCCTCAGAAAACTTTGAATGAAACCACCATTTGACCCAGTTATCTGACCCCTCAGTCTATACCCAAAGGACTTAAAATCAGAATACTTTAGTGACATGGCCCCATCAATATTTAGCATCTTAATTCACAATAGCTAACCTATGGAACCAATCTAGGTGCCCTTCAACAGGTGAATGGATAAAGAAAATGTAGTACATATATATTACTCAGCCATAAAGAAAGATGAAATTATAGCATTGGCTGGTAAATGGATGGGACTGGAAACTATCACGTTAAGTGAAATAAATTAATTCCCCAAACCAAAAGCTGAATGTTCTCTCTCATATTTGCTGACTCACAAAAGGCTGGGGAAGGGACTGGAGTGGGGGCAGAGGGAAGAGACAGGATATGGGAATGGGAAAGACAGTAGAATGAATCATACATAACTTTCTTATGTTCATATATGAATACACGACTAGTGTAACTCCACATCTTGTACAACCACAAAAATGGGAAGTTATACTCCATGTATGTATGATGTCAAAATACATACTACTATCATGCATAACTAAAAAGAGCAAACAAAAAAATTATAAAAACATAACTGTTGAGATATACCTACCTCCCCCATTTCTTCTTCCATTTCCTCATCCTGGGTAATGGATACAATAATTTGGAAGAGTTCTGGCCGCTGGTGTCTTGGCCCATGAGGACTAAAGTATATTATGAGGATGACTGAAGAGTAAGCCAAGAAGATTCTGGTTCCTTGAAGACTGGGGAGTTGCCATACCTGCCCGGTAATGCTTTCCTTTGAACTTCTATTCTGTTTTAGCTGTTATTTTGTTTTGTCAGTTTTACATGAACCAAACCCAAACTAGTAGAGGTACTTAACTGAAAGCCATAGCATTGGGATTCTATTAAGTTCTGTCAGTTCCTTCTATGTTATTTTGAGCAAGCTGCTTACATTTCAGCCTTCTTTTCCTTACACAAAGATTAATAATATATGGTTTCCTTATTCTATTATTGGGTGATATGAAACAAAGAAAGAACTATATGTGAAAGGGGAACTTTTGCATTGACAAAAGTGAGTTCAGAGAAGTTTTAATTCACTTGTTAATTCTGTTCAGTTCAGTAATATGCTTGGGGAAATGATTCTGAGGATATTGAGGTGTCTAGGCCCTCTGGAATGAATGTTAGGGCCGTTAATGATATGCCTGCCACATAGGTGGAGGAATGGTGAATGCCCTACCAATGCCATGCATAGCCTGTGCAGCTATCACAGAATACCATGAAACTGGGTAATTCATAATGAATAGGAATTTACTGGCTTCCAGTTCTGGAATCTGGGAAACTGAATATCAGTGAGCTGGCATCTCATGACATAGCTTTGTCATTCCATGGCAGAACATCAGAGAGGGCAAGAGAAACTATAAGAAGGATCTGCACTTGTCTTTTTATAAGGAACCTACTTTGTCAGTAATGAACCTATTCCCACAGTGCTAATGTTAATCTGGCCTAATCACAGCTTAAAATGGCAATTTTGAAATGAAATTTTAAAATAAGTTTGGGAGGAGGGGACAAAGTTTCTCTGCTATCAAGGTGGAAGTCCACTCTGTTTTATGTGATCAGCCTACCAGAAAATGTATCCACACCCCCTGAAAACTCAAACGTTTCAACTGTGCATTGAATCATGGAGCATGAAAGAGTTGGAAATCACTGCCAAACTGTGGTTATTAGTTAAATTTGAAAAGGACTCATTTATTTTACCATTGGTATTTTCTTAAGAATGGTGTATATGTTTGTGGCCCACACCTGCATGTGTGTGTTAAATGGACTGTATTAGTGACTTAAAGGAAATCATTGTTCTGAATTTTTTTTTCTAAATCAGCTCAGCTTTAAACTTATAAAATGTCTTATTTTTATTTCTGGCATCTATCATTTCCCTGATGAACCAGTTGAAAATATGTTTGGCAGCATTAAAGGAAAATTGTACCCCTTAACATAGTTTGTTGATGGATTGCTTTAAGGAACTGATAACTATGATATCCAACCATTGTCCCTGCTATTACTAATATGTTAGGGGTTCTTAACCCATATGAGCTTGGCTAGCTAGCTAAGTGGAATGGTCTGTAAACCTACTGAAATTATATGCAAAATTTTCATTTTCACTCTCTGGGAAGAAGAGTCTCTGTTTTACATCACATTCTCAAAGGTCTGTGATCCTAAAATGGTAAGAACTGCTTTTCTCAAAGTACATAAATGCATTCTACTGTCATATATAACTAATTAAACCAAATAAAAAAATTTTCAAAAAGCTGCTTTTCTCCATGTTACATTGTTTTTACTAGCCACTTGGACTATCGGAATTGCATTAGACAACTTTCCATTACTATAACAAATACCTGAAATAATCAGCTTAGAAAAGATTTACTTGGCTTACAGTTTTGGAGGTTTCAGACCATGATCAGTTGGCCTCTTTGGGCTTATGATGAGGACATCATGGTGGATCACATGGTGAAGGACAACTGCTCACCTCCTGTTTGGGAGGTGAAGAGAGGAAAAAGAAGGGGCTGTGATGCCACCAACCTCTTCAAGGGCATGCCACCACAATGACCTGAAGATATCCCCACTGAACCCCACATCTTGAAGGTTCCACCACCTCCCAGTAGTGCAACACTGGGGACTACACCTTTACTGCATGGACCTGTGGAGGACATTTTACAGATAGACTTCCTGTTATATATTCCCACATGTATAATTTTTTTTATTAGTTGCTCATGACAGTACAGTGATCTTGACATATCATACATTTGAATCAACTGGGGGAGATATATATATATATATATATATATATATATATATATATATATATATATATATATATATGATTTTGAGGACTTGATTACTAATGTAAAACCGGGTATTGTACTAATTTTGGATCAGGTATTTTTAAGTCAGTATTCCTGCTAATGATAATGTAGTTTTATAAAAGCAACTTGTCTATATCCCTCATCTATCTTTGTGTTGCATATTTAGAAATACATCTTTTTTTTTTAAAAAATATGGGAAGGAAATTGAAGTGTTTATTTGTCTTCTTTTATCATCCCAAATGTATATTTCTAAGGTCACTTTTTAAAGCTTAAACCCAATATGTATTATATTTTTGCTTGTATGTTAATCATGCTCAGTATGCTGCAATTTAAGGAGGAGTTTTTAAAGGTAATGATAAGCATTTTTATTTAAAAATATTTACATTTTCATTACAAATTGAACTAAAATTTATAATACTTTGCCATTAAAAGGTGGGGGTGATGTACTATATAATTTTAAGGCTAAAACTAGGTCATAGGGATAATTCTAAACAGTTCTGTTTGATAGTGATATATTCAGAGTACTTTGAAATATGTAATTTCTTTTGTTTGCTAGGGAGAGGAAGGAGGGTAAATATAGTAAGGAGCTACATTGTAAAAAATGCCAAATTATGATATGAACTGATTATAGTAAAAGCACTCACATTGCAGTGAAATATAAATGTGTTTCTAGCCTGTAGGCATCTTTTTATTGTGGGAGTTGAGTTATATATATCACCATAGATTCATTTATGATTTATACCTGTTTTGAAAATATGCTAATGCATCAGATATATTTTAATATTCTCAGTTCAGATGTAGTTAAATGCTTTCCATTCCCTAAAGGAATACAATTTTTTTTCAGCTCTTTTTGGTCTCCAGGGTCACAGGACCTTGAAGAATGTAGAATTCAGCATGGTAGAAATTTGTGTTTCTTGAGTTCTGCTTCATGTACATCTTCCTGAACTGGGCAGTGGTATTATGCTGCCAAAATCAAGCAATGGTGGTGATCTTTCCACAGTGTGTATTGGAAGGCTAGCTAATGAATTTCAGCTTTTTTTGTTGTTGTTCTGAAAATTCCCTAGTGTAACAAGAGCCAGCACTAACTTTTTTTTTTTAAGGATTTTTAAAATATTTTATTTGTTTTTTTGTGGTGCTGAGGATTGAACCCAGTGCCTCACGTGTGCAAGGCAAGTGCTCTGCCAGTGAGCCACAACCCCAGCCCCAGCACTAACTTTATAAGCAGGCATTAGACTGATAAAAGTAATAAAAGAGGCAATTGATTTTTAAGGAAAAAAAAATTGTGAAGAGCCAGTAATATTTACTTCGGCAGTTGTTTTGTTCTTTAGGCTTTTGTAGTTATAGTCACGATTTTTTAAAGTTATAGTCACAATTTTATGTATATATGTGTATATATATTTTTTAAACATTTATTTTTTTAGTTGTAGGTGGACACAATACTTTCATTTTATTTTTATGTGGTGCTGAGGATCGAACCCAGTGACCCATGCATGCTAGGCAAGTGTTCCACCATTGAGCCACAACCACAGCCCAATATTTTTTAACCTGTAAATTAAAATAAATTGAACATTAATAGCCATGTAAACTTAGAATAGCTAAATATATAATTTTGTTTAAAATGATTGGTTTGTGTGATAGAATTTTAAATATCAATATTTCATAATGTTCTACAAAGAGCGTTTTGACTTCCAGGTGCTTTGCTGCATTCACTGTGGAGAGATTACATTTCACAGAAGATGGGAATTCTGTTGTTTATTTTCTTATTTTATGTACTTCACATCGTTTTACTGGAGCACAGATTCCTTACACTGTAAATGAGGGAATAAATTGGATTTTTTTCTTTTAAAAAGTTTTAAAAAAATAAGTTTACATTTTACTGATTTTTTTTTGTTGTTGTTTCTATGAATTTAAAGGGACTGACAGATCTATCAATTTGTTCTATCTCTGTTGGAATACCTTGATAACACCAAAGTGTTTTCTGATACATTGATTGCTTTTTTTTTTCCCAGAGGAGGGATGGGCGAGCAAAAATCAGTCTATTGGCTGTCAAAAGTCAGTAAAAATATTTTTTTAGTTAAAATTTTATCTGACTAGTAGCCCCAATTTATCTCTGACTAATCTTTTACTAAATTTCTCATGAAAACATAGAGGGAAATTCTTTATTCCTAAACTTTAGGGTAATAGATGCATAATGCTAGAATTTGGGGTGGATTTAGGCTGAAGAAAAACAAGCTAAGTTTCTAGACTTGGCATAGTATATTGAGACCTACATGGTAAAAACATATGTTGGCAGTTCTCCCCCTCTGGGGTTCCATTCTGAGAAAAAAGTAGAGAAATGTGTTTCCTATTCCTACAGTTTGCTCATATAACATCATTTACTGTGGCTTCAGTGTGTCTCCCAAAGTTCATTCATTGGAAACTTAATTTCTGGTGCAATAGCATTGAGGTGGTGCCTTTAAGAGGTGATTAGGTCATGAGGGCTCTGACTCAGTTATCATAGAAATGGGTTCCTGATTGCTGTGATATGGTGTGCATTTGGTTCCCAAAAAGTTTTGTGCTAGAGGCTTGGTCCCCAATGTAACAGTATTGAGAAATTGGTGGACCTTTAAGAGGTATGGCCTGGTTGGGGGTGATTAGCTCATGAGAGGCACCACGCTTGGATACTTCTCTCTGAGCAGTGGGTCCTGATCTAGCAGGACTAGATTGGTTACTATGAGAGCAATTTGAAATAAAGCAAATAGAGCCTTTTGTGCTCTCTCCCTTGCTTCCTCTTTTCACTATGTGACTTCTCTTTTACTGTGCCTCTCATTGCTCTTACATGTGCTTTTGCCATAATACACTCCACCATGTTATAACACAGACACAAGGCCATCATCAGAAGTCAGATAGATGGGGCAGTCCAATCTTGGACTTTAGCTTTTAAAACTCTGAGCTAATAATATAATTATTATTATTTCATTATAATATACTCAGCCCCAGATATTTTGTTTTAGCAACACAAAACAGTCTAAGATACTGATAAAAGAATGAATTTACTCTCCTTCACCAACACCTTTTTCATCTGCCATGGGATGAACCAGCAAGAATGCCCTCAAGATGCCGGAGCCTCAACCCAGAACTTCCCAGCCTCTAGAAGTCAAATAAATAAATCTCTTCTACATAAATTAGCCAGTCTCAGGTATTCTGATGTAGCAGGACAAAGCAGACTAAGACAGCTTTCCTCTTTGGAAAGCAGCTGGTCATCAAGTAGAGAAAGGAGTTGTCATGATGGAGAGCAAATGGGGAGGTACGTCTAATTCCAGCAGAAAAAGAATGTGGACTGGAGTAGAGGTAAAATTGGTGCTGATAGCACATATAATGGGAATTATGGTTGGTTTGTTTGTTGTATTCCTGAGGATTTAGGTGGTAGAAACAAGAGGAGAAGACATCTCAAAAGTATAGTGCCTAACACAGTGGCTCACACCTGAAATCCTAGGTTTTTGGGTAGATGAGGCAGGAGGATGGCAAATTCAAGGCCAATTTGAGCAACTTAACAGGACCCTGTCTCAAAATAAAAATGGCTGCAGAGGTTCAGGGTTGTAGCTCAGTGGAAGAGTGCTTGCCTAGCATGTGTGAGGCACTGGGTTCAATACTCAGCACCACATAAAATAAATAAAGGTCCATAGACAACTAAAAAATATTTTTTTAAAAAATGGCTGTAGATGTAGTTCAGTAATAGAGCACTTGCTTAGAATATGCAAGGCCCTGGGTGTTCTCGTTCTCTCTCTCTCTCACACACACACACACACACACAGTTCTACACAAATATGAAGATATTTCTTCACTACTTTTATTTACATTTTTATTTTTGAACTCTTTAAATCTTGTTTAATAGAGTAGATAGAGGAGGTGACAGAACTTAGAAAAAAATCAGGCAAATGGATTGAATGCTATAGTGGACTTCTGCTTCTACCTGATGTAAATTAATATTTGCATAGTCTTTCTGGAAGACAGATTGTCAGTATATATATTAGAAGCTTTAAGAAAGTAGATTGCCTTTGCTTAGAACTTCTAGTTTTAGTAATTGATTCTCAAAACAAAAGCAGTTTATAAGGTCTGATGTTTAAGGTGAACCTTTTGTTATATATGCCTAAAATATCTCTGGAAATGAAAGCATTTATTTACCTATAGACCATATGATTACAGGTGATTTAATTTTTTTCTTTTTTGTATTAATTATATTTACTTAGTCATTCAGTGATGTGTTATTTCTGTAACCTTAAAATCAAAAGGAGTCCCCAATATACATATTCCTTTATCTTTGATTCTCTTGCAAAAACTGTAGTTCTTCTAGAAGAATAAGAGCTACTATTAAATTATATTTTGCTTTCTCTTTTCAGTATATAGTTCATTTCAGCAAACATTGATATAGTAACTATAATGCTGTTCATTTTTCTTAAAATATTTTTTATCAACTTATGTTATTTTGATAGTCCTAAGGCCAGCGTGTAATATAGGAAAATCTCATCTTTTAAGTTTTCATTCATTTTGCAATAACATAATAATTTGTAATATGTCTGGTGGTGAGGAATGTCTTGGGGGAAAAAATGTAACCAACTCTTCATTCAGTTTTCTTTTATATGTTCACAATTCTTTTAACCAGAATATCTTCCTGGGACCTTCGTGTATCAGGAGGCATCCTATAAACATTAAGGTCAATTTTAAGGTGAATTTCAGTATATTTTGAAAGTCCTCTTTGTAAACTGTATTATTTTTAATGGATTACACAAATTTTTACCCTCTTTTCTGATTTTAATAATTTTGCAATTTTAATATAAACATTTTATGTTCTTAATTATTTTGTGAGATGTTTCTCTGAAATTTTAAGTTTAAATCTTAAAACTCTAATCTCATTATCACAAGTTACTGTGAACATATGTAACAACTCCCTCTACAGTGGGTTTTGTGTTGGTTATTTAGTTAATAAAGTTGAAATCACATGTTACCTTTATATGGCAGTTATTAAAAAGATCTCTCTCTCTAGAATACCTGTTGATATCCTGTTAACTGAAGGCAACTGAGTATTTTACAGCTGAGTAATTATTAGACACTTGCAGCAAATATACCAAAAACTTTAATTTAAAAAGAAGAAAAATCAAAACCTTTGGATTTCTTTCATACTTATAGCATAGTAGTATTAAGTAATTGGAAGTTTATCTGAGTCATATTGGAACATTCTGAAGAAGGAATTAAGGTGTTTGCCAAGTAGAGAGAAGTACCATTGCTCCCTGCCAGGTAAGCTTGCAATAGTTTATTTTCTATCAACATTTGCTCCACCATAGTTTATTTCATACAGAATTCTTAAGCCCAGCCAACTGCAGGATTTGATTTATAACACAGAATGTATATTCTATCAGATAAGAGAAGATAGAAATAAAAACATGCTAAACTTGTTTCTCTATATTTTTCGAAAGCAGATTGATTTTTACTCTGATACTCTCTAATTAACATTTGTTCCATGCTTTAGAACATACTCTTTCCTTATTACTTTTAGGCATAGAACTTCCTAAATGTTTAGTCTCAGGCTTTTCATGGTCCTTGGCATTAGCTCCTGTAACACATTGGATTTCTCGCAGTAGAATATCTGATGACAAAATCTGACCTGCTTGCACCTTCACCCTGAATAAAGAAATATTGCTTCCGAGCATGTGCACTTCAGCAACAACCCTAAAATACCTTTTGTCTAAGTAGACCAATCATCTTTTATATCTGTTTTGGGAATTATGTCGCCTTTAGATTTTTATTTCTCCATATCTGTCTTCTATGATTGTAAATGTTGATTGTTGTGCAGCAGCATTTTGTACATTACCTTTTATGCATTCATGATTCATGTTTGAATTTGGGAAAGCATGAGTGTGACAGATTGAGACACACTTTTCCTTTATCTTTATGAGGCTTTTATAAACCCTACTCTGTGTATCTTAATGTGTTTCTGATAAACTTGTAACACTATAATTTGTTTTGTGTTTGAGCTCATATGAGACTGACTCTTTTAGAGCCAAAATGAAAATATATATATTAGGTTAATGTAAGGAAAAAACAGAAAATAATTGTGGCATGATTTGTAAAGTATTACAATAAAGACATTTTGAACAACTATGTGGAATCTGGTTAGAAGCCACTAGGTATAAATATAATTTTCTAGAAAAAGATTTCTTAGAAAATCTGAGCTTAGCCACTAGAATTAGTCATGATGGCTGATTTGGAAATAGAACAACCTGTTCTATGAATTTTGTGAATAAAGTTGTGGAAATTCAAATTTCATGTGATCATTAGGGAGCATATTTCTCCCAACCAATGTCAACCATTTGAAATTTATCTGTCTAAAGACTCTTCTTCATTTGTTGCCAATAGCTCTCCCTTCTTATGGAACAAATGATTCACATGCTCAAGCTTAAATAAAGCACTTAGTGAAGATTTTCTTCCTCTAGAACTGCTCAAAGTCAGCTCTGAATAGTGGGCACTGATCCTTGCCAACTGATTTACTCTTATTAACTCCATGGTGAGGGCCCTTTCAGACCACACTCAGATGTAGACGCCCAGCCCCCAACTCTTTTAAAGACTGCCCTTTTCAGACATTCCATCTGAAATCTGTTAAGAACAACATAAGACTAGTCACAGATTTATTGATTTTTCCTGGGCATTTGACTTTGTGAAGTGGAACCAGCTATGACCTAAGCTAAGTTAGCTCAGTAAACACCCTCTCTTAGCTCCAGGTTCTGTATAACTTCCATCTTAATGCATGTTCCAGGCAGGGTAAGTAGGATGATCTTGTGTGAGGTCAGATAATTTTCAGTGAGTATTAATAAGATTGTTTTGTTCTTTTCATTTTTTAAAAATCTTATTTTTTCACATTGGAAACTCTTGGGTATATGCCTCTTTTCATTGAATTGTGTACCTGACTCTTCCATGTACTAAAGGGAGAGATACACATTCTACAATGCAGTTTTCATAGTTCTTTTTTTTTTTCCTCAGATCCCTCCTTATCTCAGTTTCTATTAGAGATTTTTAAAAAATGGATAATGTAAAATTAAACTTGAAAAATTATTGTAGATTCTCTTATAGCAGTCTTCAAAACATTCTTCCAGTGAATTTCAATGAGGAAACATCATGAATATGTTGCTACTAGGGTTGGCACTTAGCTTCAAGGAATTTTTTTTAAAGCTGGTGTTATCTCAAATTCATGTGAAATTTATACTCAGTACATAATATAGTTGTGATTATTTAACAAAAAGTGCTTTAAATAATGAAATATTGTACAGTAAATTAGATAATAGGAGGTTTGCTGTACTTTTCCTTTGTAATCACGTGTCTTCTCACATACTGTGTGTACTGGGAGTAATCATGTTCCAGTTTGAGAAGTATGAATCAGAGTGCTTCAGTTGCTTAAATGACTCTTGTTTAATGAGTCCAGAAGTGTTTTTGGAGGAAAATTTTGGTATTCAGCCCACCTGCATGAAGACTGTTAAAAAGACTTTTCTTTGGAGAGTTTGACGAATTAGATTATTTTACAAGCTGACTTCTGTTCATTTAATTGTTAGAGTATACAATTCTGCTTTTAGTTAAAATAGAGAATTTCTGCCCTTTAGGTTTTGGCTACATAGTATATTTTCTGAATTTTTTTGTTGTTAGTTCTTATCAAAATCTCAGTAACAAGCAATAATATTAGTAGTAGATTGCCTGAAAGATAAATAATTCTTCCATTACTCTAAGTAAGACTTACCCTGTGTTACATATGGACTGTTTGAGAATCTCATTTTAAAAAATCCCATCTCTGCACAGTTCTAGTATTTCACTTATAATTTCAAGAGATTCACAAAATCCCCATGAACCATTCATGGATTTCTGGTAAATTAGTCTTTTATTCAATTAATGAGTATATACCTACTAAGTTTCCATGAGTTAGACACCATGGTTACAGACTCTAAGAATGAACAGATTCCTCAGTTTCTAGTGTATTGATACACATTTTATAAGACTTTTTTTTTTACTTCAAATTTGCTTCTATGAGATTACAAAATATAGTTATATAGTTATTTCATTATTTAAAGAGAATTATTTCTGTAGTCTTTTAAATAAATATTATGAGATAGTGCACTCCCATCTCCATCTCTGCCATCAATTTCAACCAACTTGTTAGTAGTTTTGTTTAAGTGAGAAATGCCTGTAAGTCGACTTTCAGTGTTTTAGAACTTAGCCTTTTCCTTATAAATCACTTCTTGAACCAGACTCACCTGAG
This sequence comes from Marmota flaviventris, assembly GCF_047511675.1. Classification (NCBI taxonomy): domain Eukaryota; kingdom Metazoa; phylum Chordata; class Mammalia; order Rodentia; family Sciuridae; genus Marmota; species Marmota flaviventris. The sequence goes on from NC_092498.1 coordinate 36,256,687, forward strand.
TTAACAAAAATTTTTTTGAGATTGAATTATTGCAGACTATATTCTGTCTGAACATTTTTCTTTCTTTGTAGTATACATCATCATTGAAGATCCTCTTTGGGCAGTTCATCAAGTGTTTTACTATCAGTAGCTCAGTTGTACTGTGGGTGTTACAGCTTCAGCTTCTCACATTTGATTTGGAGCAACCTTCTAATCTTCCTCCCTCAGCTGTCTTTGTTATCACTTATTCCACCTCCTTACTAATTACTTAATAGTAAGGTAAATAGGATACTTGTCTTAAAATTAACTCAACTGAAAGTGATTTGGAGCCAAAAACTAGACCGTGACTTTTTCCGCAACATCTAAATGCTGAGTACAGTGGATACTCTCAAGGGGCTCTGACTTCACTGGTGATGGGAATGCAGACATTTCTTAGAATGTATTTGTGTTTCTTCTTCTTTTCAGACTAATTCTTTTTAAGATAATAGAATTACTTTTATAGATCTCTTAGATTCTTTTTCCAACTGATGATTTAAAAGTTAAATATTGCTTTACTCATTCATGAACTTGAGCCTCAAGTTGAAATTTGATTATCCTTAGATCCTTAAAGTTTTATAAGAGTTTATAAATTAGAGCTACAGATTTGTTTAGTTTTTACTTACATTAAAATAGGAAAATCATTAAACTGTTTAAAAGTAGTGGCACCAGACTGAACTAAAGAGGAGCACTGGAAAGTTTCACTTCAGAAACTCTGCTGGAGAATTGAATCCCTAGGGTGGTCCATGACGTTCTACTGTGTAAGGTCATCTTGGAAATGAATATAGATCAGAGCTATGTTTAGCCCAGAAAAGTCTACTTCCTTCCTCCAGGCTTATCACATTTAACCCCAAAGCTGTATTAAGAGGGGGTAGTTACATTTTTCAACTCCACAACTGCTGGGGAACTGCATTTTGTAAGATTCTATAATCATGGTGCTCCTGTAATGCCTTATGAAGATTAGGTGTTTGGTAAATATATGTTGAGTGAGAAGAATGACTGGATGATTTTGCATGGTAAAAATGCTAAACTGAGCTTGGGGTTATAAATTAATATTAGTGGAAATAAGTGTTATGTTTATTCATAGATCAAAAAACTACATTTTAAAGTCCTAAGATAAACAGAAAGTAATAAGTAATTAAGATTTTTCTTCTTATAAAATAAACGTGGTGATATTAACCTGCACAAGAGAGACTCACTTGAGTATCTACTTCCTTGGAGGGTGTCTTAGTTTGGGCTCCTATAACAAAGAACCAATGCTGGGTGCTTAAAAATAACAGAAATTTGTTTATCAGCATTTTGGAGACAGGAAATTCACAATCAAGGTGCTGGTAAGTTGGGAGTTTGGTGAGGGACTTCTTTCTGATGCATACATGTGCCATTTCTGTGTTCTCACATGGTGGAAGGCATGGCGGGTTTCTGGGGTAGGTTTTATAAGGACACTAATCCCATTTGTGAGGACTCTATACCTCCAAGACCTAATTACTCCCCAAAGACCTCCTAATACCATCATCTTGGGAGTTAAGCTTTCAACTTGTGAATTTGGGTGAGACACAAATATTCAGTCTATAAGCCCCAACAACTTATAGTAAATCATCATCATCATCATCAGACAAGTATAACTTGCACATGGATCTCTAAAAGAGATTTGGTTTAATATTTCAATTGTGTATGAGGCATTTAATTAACACAATGTCCTTCTAGAGAAAATTGAGGTAGAATGGAATCTGTCATATCTATTTAATATATACATATAGATTTAAATGAATGAATCATATAGTTTTCTCCCTAATGTAGAGCTTAGGATCTTGAAGATGCATGCAAAGAATTTGTGGCTGAGGAATTTAGAATCTTAAAATGGAAATTGAGGTTAGGTGGGCCTTAAATTGGAAGTGTTTTTGTGACTATTTTTGCATTTGATAAGAGAAAACAGTAGTACATACTAAAGACAAACTATAACATTTTATACATCTTAAATTGGTGCTGTACTTAAATTGAAGCTGTACTGCTCCATTTACTATTTTTATTTGCTAGAGACTTTCCCAGATCTTGCTCTCCCAAGCGTGTAAATTTGTACTGCTTTGTTGAAGATGAAATATTTATGAAATTTTTTTTTCTCTGAGCCTTCTCCTCTATTTGAATTTTCTTTCTGCTTTTTTTTTTTTTTTTTTACCTTTTATTTTATGGTACTGATATTGAACACAGGGCCTTGCATATGCTAGGCAAACACCCTAATACTGAGCTACCTCCCCTTGCTGCTTTCTGCTTTGCTGATTGAATTGACCTTCACTTCCTGTAAGTGATCCTGGCCATGATCTTAGAAAAGTATGACTTGGATGGTTAATGGAACAATAGGGTGTTTGCCTGTGTTTACTTCCTGTTCATCAGCTTCCCTACTCTCTCCAGGCTTTGACAGTTGTAGATTTCCCTTGTCAAGCGCTTTTCCCCATATCTGTGACCGCCATCTTTGTAAGGCTTCCTTCATGTGTTTACTTTTCTTTCATTTCACTTTCTTAGTATTTTATTGTAATAATTTCTATTATTTCTTTGCCATCAGATATACTTCCTGTTCTACTCTGATCTCTTTTATGAATTTTACTATAAGAGGGGTTTATGATTTATAAAAGTGAACTGAATTCATAGAAATTTAGGAAGAAAATGTATACAGAAGTATATTCACATGTAGTTGAATTTTATATAAGAAATCTCAAGGTAGGGGAGTGATGACCATATGTAGATGTCTAATTATCTTCCATTTCCATTATTATGTTTGAAAGCTATATTTTATAGGAAAAATTATTCATAGCATGGCCTTAAAAATATGACATTTTATAATATTAGTACAGTAATAGCAGACTATTTCATTTTTCAAAAATCTAAATCTCTACCAACTAGTGTTTTCACACTGATAATTATTGATATTGTCAATATTATGATAATAATATTGATGAACTGACTTTGAAAGAAAAATAGAACTGTGTTCAGCGTATTTTAAGTGTTAAATATTTTAGTAGTATTATTTTTTAAATTAATATTTTTTAGAGGGAGACTTTTAATCAGCTTTCCATTAATGCGCCCAAAATGCTTGACAAGAACAATTTAGAGGAGGCAAAGTTTAATTTGGGCTCATGGTTTCAGAGGCGCAATCCTTGTTTGGCTGACTTCAACAGCACAGCCTCTGCCACATTCCACCTGCCCATAGTTTACCACTCAGTAATCCATTCAAATTATTAATCCATTAAATGCATTTATCCACTGACTAGGTCATACCTCTCATGATCATTTCACTTGTGAATAATCCTGTATTTTCTAACACATGAATTCCTTGGGGCCACCCATATCCAAACCATAACCGAGACTATAGAATATAATAGAATTCTAGTCTTTGAGGCAAGAAACCTGGATATTATACCCACTCATATAGGTTTTATATGAAATTCAGGTATTCTTGTTCTCTGATACTTAAGTAGCTATTCACATTTAAATTTTACCCCCTGCATTTTTCCTGATGCTTAACATTTGTTTCTAAATGAACAGCTCTCAAGGATGAAAATAAAAAGGCAAATGTTTCTTAATGCACTACAAATATTTGTATATGAATTAAGTTATTTTCTTTAAGTTGAATCTTATTTTTCCACTGACATCTATTATGATCTCTGAAATGTGTTCCTGTGTCTTAAATTTGTCCCTAGTCAGGAAGACACAGTCCACCCTACATGACTATAAGTATCCTGATTTCTTCTTTGTAAAAAATGCCAAGAGGCATTTTTATTTTTCTGTGGTACTTCTGTTAAACTGGAAATTTGCAGAAATATAATGTTTTTTCCCTACTTTTTTTGTTTTAGAAAATATAGTTTTTTTATAAAAACATGTTATTTATACTAACATGTAAACCAAATTTAATGAATTAATAAATGTGTTTTAAAATGTTTTTTTAAATTTTTTATTCTAATTTATTATATATGCCAGCAGAATGCATTACAATTCATATTACACATATGCAGCACAGTTTTTCATATCTCTGGTTGTATACAAAGTATATTCACATCATTCATGTCTTCATACATGTATTTAGGGTAATGATGTTCATCTCATTCCACCATCTTTTTTTATCCATTGCCCCCTCCCTTTCCCTTCCTCCCCTTTGCCCTTTCTAGAGTTCCTCTAATCTTCCCATGCTCCCCCTTCAAACCCCACTATGAAACAGCCTCCTTATATCAGAGAAGACATTCAGCATTTGATTTTTTGGGATTAACAAACTTCAATTAGCATTGTATTCTCCAACTTCATTTATTTACTTGAAAATGCCATGATTTTATTCTCTTTTATTGCTGAGTAATATTCCATTGTGTATATATGCTACATTTTCTTTATCCATTTATCTACTGAAGGGCGTCTAGGTTGGTTCCACAGTTTAGCTGTTGTGAATTGTGCTGCTATAAACATTGATGTGACTGTGGCTCTGTAGTATGCTGTTTTTAAGTCCTTTGGGTATAGACCAAGGAGTGGGATAGCTGGATCAAATGGTGGTTCCATTCTCAGTTTTCTAAGGAAGTGCCATACTGCTTTCCATATTGGCTGCACCATTCTGCAGTCCCACCAGCAATGTATGAGTTTGCCTTTTTCCCCACATCCTTGGCAACACTTATTGTGTTTGTATTCTTAATAGCTGCCATTCTGAGTGGAGTGAGATGAAATCTTAGAATAGTTTTGATTTGCATTTCTTTAATTGCTAGAGATGTTGAACATTTTTTCATATATTTGTTGATTGATTGTATATCACCTTCAGAGAAGTGTCTGTTCAGTTCCTTGGCCCACTTATTGATTGGGTCATTTGTTATTTTGGTGTTTAGCTTTTTGAGGTTTTATATACCCTAGAGATTAGTGCTCTGTCTGAAATACAAGTGGTAAAAATTTGCTCCCAAAATGTAGGCTCTCTATTCACCTCACTGATTGTTTCTTTTGCTGAGAAGAAGCTTTTTAGTTTGAATCCTTCCTATTTATTAATTCTTGGTTTTAACTCTTGTACTATAGGAGTCTTATTAAGGAAGGAGGGGCCTAATCCTATATGATGGAGATTTGGGCCTACTTTTTCTTCTGTTAGACTCAGGGTCTCTGATTTAATTCCTAGGTCCTTGATCCACTTTGAGTTTTGTGCATGGAGAGAGAGAGGCGTTTAATTTCATTTTGTTGCATATGCATTTCCAGTTTTCCCAACACCATTTGTTGAAGAGGCTATCTTTTTTCCAAGGTATGTTTTTGGTGCCTTTGTCAAATATAAGATAACTGTGATTGTGTGGGTTAGGCTCTGTATCCTCTATTCTGTACCAATTGTCTACCAGTCTATTTTGGTGCCAATACCATGGTGTTTTTGTTACTATTGCTCTGTAGTGTAGTTTAAATTCTGGTATAGTGATGCTACCTGCTTGACTCTTCTTGCTAAGGATTGCTTTAGCTCTTCTGGGTCTCTTATTTTTCCAGATGAATTTCATGACTGCTTTTTCTAATTCTATGAGGAATGTCATTGGGATTTTGATTGAAATTGCATTAAATCTGTATAGTGTTTTTGGTAATATGGCCATTTTGACAGTATTGATTTTGCCTATCCAAGGACAAGGTAGATCTTTCCATCTTCTAAGTTCTTATTTAATTTCTTTCTTTAGCGTTCTTTCACCTCTTTTGTTAGGTTAATTCCCAAGTATTTTATTTTATTTTGAGGCTATTGTAAATGGGGTAGTTTTCTTCGTTTCCCTTTCAGAGGATTTGTCACTGATATACAGAAACACCTTTGATTCATGGGTGTTGATTTTATATCTTGCTACTTTGCTGAATTCATTTACTAGTTCTAGAATTTTCTGATGTAATTTTTTTGGGTCTTCTAGGTATAGAATCATATCATTGACAAATAGTGCTAATTTGAGTTCTTTTCCTATCTGTATCCCTTTAATTTCTTTCGTCCAATTGCTCTGGCCAGAACTAATAGAAGTGGTAAAAAAGAGCATCCCTGTCTTGTTCTAGTTTTTAGAGGGAATGCTTTCAATTTTTCTCCATTTAGAATGATGTTGGCCTGGGGCTTAGCATAGATAAGATAGGATGTTGAGATATGTTCCCATTATCCCTAGATTTTCTAGTGTTTGAACGTGAAGGGGTGCTGTATTTTGTCAGTTGATTTTTTTTTTGCATTTATTGAGATGATTATATGGTTATTATCTCTAAGTCTATTGATGTGATGAGTTACATTTATTGATTTCCATATGTTGAACCAACGTTCCATCCCTGGAATGAACCCAACTTGATTGTGGTACACTATCGTTTTGATATGTTTTTGTATTCTATTTGCCAGAATTGTATTGAGAATTTTTGCATCTATGTTTATCAGAGATTTTGGTCTGAAGTTTTCTTTCTTTGATGTGTCTTTGCCTTGTTTTGGAATCAGGATGATATTGGCCTCATAGAATGAGTTTGGAAGTGCTCCCTCTTTTTCTGTTTTCTGAAAAAAATTGAAGAGTGTTGTTATTAGTTCTTCTTTAAAGGTCTTGTAGAACTTGGCTGTGTATCCATCTGGTCTTGGGCTTTTCTTGGTTGGTAGTCTTCTGATGGCATCTTCTATTTCCTTGCTTGAAATTGTTCTGTTTTATTTGTGTATATCATCCTGATTCAATTTTGGCAACTCTTTTGCCTCTAGAAATTTGTCAATGCTTTCAATATTCTCTATTTTATTAGAGTACTAGTATTCAATATCTAATTATCCTATGTATTTCTGTAGTGTCTGTTATGATATTTTCTTTTTCATCACGTATATTAGTAATTTGAGTTTATTCTCTCCTTCTCTTTGGTAGCATGGCTAAGGGTTTGTCAATTTTGTTTATTTTTTTCAAAGAACCAACTTTTTGTTTTGTCAATTTTTTCAATTGGTGTTTTAATTTCATTGATTTAATTCGCAGAACCTTTTAATCAATTGCATCCTGTACTCCTTCTGTGTTCTTTCTTCTGCTGTGCTGGTCATGGGTTCTAATAATGTGGTATCTTGATTTGTTTGGGGCACTTTCTTCCCTTGTCTTTTTATGTTTTTGTGTGTCTTCCCTTCTAGCACTGTGGATCTGAGGTGTTACCATTTTTACTCTATAGGCTTACAGTGCCACTCTAGTGATCCAATACCTCTCCTTTGAGGTGAAGGATAATGTTATCAGATCCAATATAAACGTTGTACACCCTAGAAACAAATGTTTGCTATTAAGATGTTTCTAATTTGGTCACAATATATAGAAGTGGTGAGTTCAATTATTATCTAAAATATACTCAGTAGGTTTGTAAAAAGGTTTACAGTTTCTGATGGTGGACAAAGAACCAGGGGTGAGGAGTTGGATGATATACTGTGGAGGATGGAGGTAAGGATATAGAGTTATTATATCTTAGGAAGTGTGAAAAAGAAATCTAAAGAGGAAGATTAGTAACAGGAGAAAGGAGAGGAAGTAATTTTTGGTAGATAAGTGGCAAAGACAGTACATAAAACAAACACGTTTATTAAGAAAAATAAAAAATGTTAAAATAGTAGAAATTGGTGGGATAAAAGGGGGAAAAAGTATATACAACACAGCTGTAATGTACTATTCAGGCATCCCAGTCCTTAAAATCCTAATTCTGCAAAGTACCTGGTTACACATATGTTGGGGATGTGAGGGCAGGAGAATAGAGAGAGCAGAAGAAAAATCTTGAAGGAAGAAACAGGATTGTTTTGGTTGGAAATTTGTATCTTTCCTGCTTTTCTTCACATCCAATAGGTGGGACAGTCTGTTGTTAGCTGGTATCTCTGCCCTCAGGATGGTGAAGGTAACCAGAGTGTCACTGTGCTGGCATAGAGCTGCTGGGGAGAGGGGAAAGTTAGAAACTGGGTTCTTGGCCACCCAGAATTCCACACTGGATGTTGCTCCCCACTAAAGATGGTTATGAAGGTGGCCCAAGATGGAGGTGCCTACTTTCAGTGTTGGGCTATCATATCTTGTGGGTGAGGCTGAGTTATGGTGTTAGAGGATGAGTTCAAAGACAAGCTCCGTGGCGTGCAGTGTGTGGCTGTCCATTGATTTCAGATCCCGTGTGAAGTTCCCTGGTGCAGGCAGGCTACCGCACGTTGTATCTCGCTGCTGCAGAGAACCAAGATGGCAGCAACCAGGGGAAGCCCCTTGTTGGTAGATGGGGGTCCACACAGGAGTGGCAACAGGAATTCCTGCAGGTGGGAAGCTGCCAGGAGCCTTGTGTGGGAGTGGTGTCAGTGATTTCTGCTCAGGTGGATGGCGGAACATTCTGTGTGGGTGTTGATGGTGCCCGCTCTGGGTACCTGGTAGTCCTAGGTGGGCATGTAGTTGGGAGACCTTCTCTGATGCCGTGGCCTGGAGCCCTGGACGGGCACAGTGGCCATGATTCCCATGCAGGAGCAGGAATATAGCTTGCAGAGGAGCAGTATTCTTACTACTTGAGTCCCAGGTCATGCAGTGACACAGAATGCTGCCTCCCTCTGGTCCACCATATTGGATCTCCTGTTTTAATATCTAATATGAAAAATATCAATAGATATAAGTGACATAAATGAGAGCCCTTAGGTCTCCAGTAATTTTTTTAAAAATATTTTTTTAGTTGTAGATGGACACAATACATTTATTTTTTATGTGGTGCTGAGGATCAAACCCAGTGCCTCAAACTTGCTAGGTAAGCACTCTGCTACTAAGCCACCACCCCAGCCCGTCCCCAGTAATTTTTGAGAGTGAAACAGGTTGAGATCACAATTCAAGAATTGTAGCCTTAGAGGATTGCTTTTGTCCTCAAATGCTAATTCAACTTATAAATTGTTCCTAATCACAGAAGGATCATCAGTTGGAGTAAAAAAAAAAAAGGATGATGTGATGATGTGTTTTATTTGGTAGAACTAAAATAGGGAAGAAGGGGCAGTGTACCTTATCTGAAAGAAAAGAATATAAGAATATTCTGGAATTAACTCAGCATGTAGCTGAGGAATGAAGCTAACTGGCATTCATGATACAGGAGTACTGATATTGTTCTTACTGGCACTGTATTTTAAGTTCAAGGGAGCTTCTATTTCCATTTTATTAACCTGTCTTTGGATTTACACTTTCTGTGCAGTAGTAAGAAGAGATTTCAACTCAGACTACCTCTTACTGAACTGCGCAGAATAGGAAGTAACATGAACTTCCAGGATGATTATAACGAGGTTTGTGTAATTAATGTACTAGCATTTTTATCATTATTAAAGTTGTACTATAGAAAAATAAGTGATTATAAAAAGAATCAACATAGTTTTGATAATGATGATATATTATTAGTGTGATTTGAACTTAAAAAGTAATTTCACATGTTCTAAGTGATTATGTAACTATAATAAAATAACTATAGGTTTAAATATTTATATATAATTGGATTGAGTCACTGGTATATACATACCCAGTGTTCACATCCTGTGTGTTACCATAAATGTATAATACTTGTTTAATTATATGACTGTAAGTACTATACTTTTTTAATCCATTATTTTGATAATCATGACTATTTTCATAGTAAGGGCAATAAGTTATAATTTAAGGTGAAGTTTTTGAATTTACAATTAGAGAACCATATCCTCGTATGAATTTTGGGAATAGTGAAACGACTCTTTAAAATAGTGTAATGGTAGATTTATATCATTATAAGTTTTTCCAAACCCCTTGCATATACAACACTAAGATTAACCCTAATGTAAAATATAGATTTTGGTGATATTTGTAGGTTCATTGATAGTAACGAAAGGATTACACTAGTGGAGGATGTTGACAGTGAGAGGGATGTGTATGTGTACATCTAAACCTGCCCTAAAAATGTCTATTTTTAAAAGTATGTGTAGTCTGTAATCTTTTATTCAAAATCTTTATTGGTATTTTTTTTGCATGGAGAAAAACAGATGAAGTCATTATTCCCTAGAATAAACTATGAAAATTGCCATTCGAAGTTATGGAGTCAGGGTGCTACGAAGAAAACAGATAGTTATTGTCTTAGTTCATTTTCTTCTGCTCTAACAGGATAGTTGGACTGGGTAATTTCAAAAGAACAGAGATTTATATTTTATAGTTCTGGAGATAGGTGGTTCCAAAGTTAGAATCTACATCTGGTGATAACTTTCTTGCAGTGTCAACCCATAGTAGAAAGTAGAAGGGCAAGAAAGGTCAAGGGAGCTAGAGGGGGGCAAGCTCAATTTTATAAAGTTCACAATAACTAACCCATATTTGCAATAAAGACACTAACCCATTCATGAGGGCAGAGCCCTCATGATCTAATTGCTTTTTAGTAGCCCCACTTCCCAAATCTGTTGCATTGAGAATTAAGTTTCTAACATATGAACTTTGGAGGACATAGTCAAACCATAGCATGATTCTACATAATATTTGTGGCTGATTTTGAGAAAAGAAAGAATACAGATAAGTGCAAATATGTAAAATCCATGTTGAATCAGAACAAAATGGGAAACCATCTTTTGAGAAGAAAAATTAATCAAAAAGTGAAAACACTGGTGCAGGGTTTAGGAAGATATGAAACATTGTGGTTTACCACGTTATCACCTTATTCTACATTTACTGGTTAGAATATATATGAAGGACACACTCAGGAAATAATCAGCAGATCATGGGAGCTATATTAAGTTCAGTATTTATAATATTTGTTATATTTTTAGTCTTTTTAGGCAGCTTCCAAACCCCCTTTTAAATTATCACTAAAAATGTAAGGTATCAATATTCTTTAGAGTTAGGGAAAATGAATACAAAAAGTAATGGTATTTATTGAAAGTCACACACTAATAGACAGTAGTGATAATAATTATGGATTAGTAATATGGCTTCATTTACACAGCAGTTTCAGAGCTTAATACTACTTTCCCAATTCACAGATGGGGAAACAGAAAGTTCAAGAATTTGAATAACATGCCAAAGTTAATAAGAATAATAATAATAACATGCTATAGTTAATAAGTGACAAAGTTGGAATTTTAAACTGAGTTTGCCTGTGCTTTTAACCAGTATGTTCTACATCCTATCACTTGTTTTTTTTTTTTTTTATATTTTTGGATAGATCACCTTGACTTACTTAGGTTTAAAATCAAATCTAATATAGTACAAACATCTCTAGAGGTGGTTAAGATCCTATCATGGTCCAGGGAGATGACAGGAAATGTTTCTAATTGCCAAGCTTATATTTTTGTTCCCTTTGTAACTTTGAAGTCAAACCATTTTCATGCAGTCCCTAGAAACTAATTAATTAGTATTGAGGAATCATTTTCTGATTATTAGTACATAACTATTGCATTCACATTCTTTGGTTAATAGTTTGCTGCATATATTTTGTGCGTATATTTGAGAAATTGGGATACCAACAGTGAAAATTTGGTTTCTACACCTTTGTGTGAATACTCTTCTGTATAGTAAATATTGTGTGTGGTATGGTAGTAACCACCTTGCCCTTACTGCAATATTAATAGAGAATGAATATTATCACCAAATAATTGTAACTTAGAATATCCTTATGAGTATTAAATTGAATTTGTAACTGTGGCACTTTTTACTTGACTTGACTTCCTTGGAAGCCAGAGCATTGCGTTCTGCACCATCATCACTGTTACCTTGGCTGAATCATTTTAACATGTTGTTAAACGTATGTTCCATTCTGGAAGTGAGAGTGCCATATGCTCTCAAAATTGTTTCATTGTGATTTTGAACAAGTGACATTGATTTTAAAATATGAATGTATAAAATGATTCCACCACTTATTAAGTAGTATGCATTGCGTGCTTTATAAATTTAACAAATAAAAAAATAACAAATATTTTAGAGCTTAAAAGAAAAAGGCCTCTATTCTTTTTGATCCAGAATCCAGCTTACTTTTGCCTTAAAGCTATTCTTGGTGTTAATATCTAATGCTTCTTAAAAATCAGTCAAGATATCTTTGGGCATGTAAATTCCTTTTTTGTTCAGAAATGTCATTAACTTGAAATATAAAGATGCTTTCTAAGAAAACTGGTTCGCATAGCCAGGCCTTTTAATGTAGTTATTTTGCAATGTGACCTGTAAAACCCAAACATTGAGGCTGTTTTCCACAAGCCTTGTTGCCCAGACAGTGATGTCATGTTTTAAGCATGTTTAGTTTGCAAAGGTCCTGCTTTTGATCCTTTAGTTGTCACTTTTTTTTTTTATGCAGCTTCTCCTGAATTACAAAGGTACTGAAAGTAATTTGCTTCATTAAGGTCTGTTGCTGACACTGTTGTATTTCATTCCTCATTCTTCTCCTAGCCTCCTTCATTAAGACCTTATTGAAATTTGGATCATGGTTCTACTGCGACATCCATGCCATTATCATCTAAATAGCAATTACATATTCAGAAACAACAGCTTCTCTTTAACTGTCTGTAACTTCACATTATACATAGATTCAAGTGGGAATTAAGAATAAAATGAATCTTTTCTTTGTGATTCACAACTCTACTTTTCACCCTTGATTTACTAGTTAAGGTTGAATAAGCTACTTGTAGACAAATAAGACAAAATTATTGATTGCTCAGCTTTAGTTGTGTGTGTGTGTGTGTGTGTGTGTACATACACACATGTAAATATGCATATATGCATATGTGTGTATATATACATATTTAAAACAAATTGTTTCTGGATTAAATAGCTTCACAGTGACAGTGACCCTAACTCAATCACCCATACATTTACTAGATAGCAGTTACTGTTTGGGGTATAATGGATCATGTTTAGCACTCTGTTAAGAAATTAATAGATCTTTTATAAAAGCAGCAGTACTTTATAACTTGAAACATATAAAGGAGACCTTTTAAAATGAAGTCAATATGTTTGTTCTTGGAGGACAGACCTTAAAAATAAATTCTATTAATAATATATTTTTCTAACTATTGTGTTTCAACCATCTTAAAATTATGTTTTATAACATCAAATCCTAAGCTGCTTTGACTGAAATGAACAAGTATGATTACTGGAAATAAAGAGCTACTGGATGTAAATGGTACTACATATGAGGAATTTTTGCCATTAAAATGTGGTTTAAATGAAAGTTATTATATGATACCAACTGCACATGTGTATATACAAGTATAGACAGTTATATGGATCACTTTAAAGAATTTCTTAACTAGCAAAGAGTGTGTGTGTGTGTGTGTGTGGTAGAGAGGGAAAGAGAGAGAGAGACTGTCGGCAGGAAGTAGAGGAGGTGGGAAAAAAGAGGAAGGTAGGAAAAGAGAAGATAGGAAAGTAGAGGAGAATCCTAACAATTAAAAATACTAATTAGCTATTCAATGCCAAGTCTTTCTGTACTTTGCATACAAATTTCTTTATATTTTGTAAATTTTCATGTGATCAAGGAATTTTGTAATAAAGTATTTTATTTCATGCTTGTTGAAATGAACTTTGATTTCTTTGCTTTTTTGTCCATACTTTCAAGTATTTCTGAATCACATGTGTGAATAACATATCATACATTAGGTTATTTCTAATATGGATTTTCAAAAATTCCTTTATTTATTCATTTATTTTTACATGGTACTGAGGATTGAACCAAGTACCTCACACATGGGAGGCAAGCTCTCCATCACTGAGCTACAACTCTAGCCCCCTAATATGGGTTTTTTCAAGTGAGATTGTAGACTTAATTTTCATAGATATGAACATTAAAAACCTATTCAGTTATAGATCCTTATCAAGTAGTTAGGAAGATTCACCATTTGTCCTCTCACCATCTCTTATGAAGATGAAACGTGAGGATAAGCTGGAGAAGTCAGAAACAAAGGTTGGTGTTCATTGCAAACAGTGCCAATTGAGGAGGGCAGATTACAAAGCAGAAGGGACTGTCTGGAGAGAAGGTGAGCCATCGGGAGACTTGAAGTTGAAAGAAAATTCAAGTAGGGAACTTCCAGGACAAGTGAGCCTTGTGGGATGAGGAGGGTTACTCAGAAGTCCTCTTCCCTAAACAAGAGTCTATTTGATGTATTATATTTTCCCTGTAATGTTGTTTTGAGACCCACTAAAATGACAGAACTTACCAGGTATATTTTTAGGTCTTGCTTATACAGACTCCAATTTTCAAAATAAATGTTTGTTTTTAAATCATGAGAAAGTATTCAGAATGACAGTGTAGTGAACACTGCATCCCTATTACTGAGTTTAAGAATTTATTGTTCAATTTGAAGTTCTCTAATCTTACTCCCACTGCAGAAGTAAATTCTACTTTATAAATTTTGTTTTTCATTGTCTTTTTGAATAGCTTTAGCATATTTATTTACATCTCTAGTTTGCTTTTGTATGTGTTAGAACTGTGCTTAAATAGAATCACATCCTAATACATATACAATATTATTCAGCAATTTGCCTGTGCCACTCAACATCACCTGTCTAGAATTTGTCTGTATTGCTGCATGTACTTCATTTTTATTTGACATTCTACTGACGAATATATCACAATTTATGTATCTCTTATGATGATGAACATTTGGAGTTTTGTTTTACTACTAAAACCAATGTTATATTGGACATTCACAGCAAAAAATCAAACTTGACCTTATATAAAAATTACAAAAGAGCTGGTGTGGAGCTGAGTGATGGAGCACTTGCCTAGCATATATGAAGCCCTGGATTTGCTCCCCAGCACCACAGAGACAAAGAAAAAATTACTGAAAATGAACCATAGACTTAAATATAAAACTATATAACTCTTAGAAAAGAAATAGATTTTGTGAAATCTAGGACAAGGCAAAATGTTCTTGGACTGGATCTTGAAAATATAATCCATAAAAGGAAAAACTGAAATATAATATTTTATCAAATTAAAAACATTTGTTTTATGAATGACCTAAGGATGAAAAGACACACTGGAATGGGAGGCCATATTTATAAGCCCCAGGTTTGTGAAAAGTTTAGTACCTAGAATTTATATAGAACCCTCAAAACTCAACAGTTAAAAAAAAATCAGAAATGAGCAAAAGGCATGAAGAGACATTTTACTGAAGAGGATATACAGACAGCAAATAAGCATGTAAAAATTGTTCAGTGTCATTAGCTACTAGGCAAATGCAAATTAAAACCATAGCGACACATCACTACATACTTAGCAAAATAAAAAAAAAATGATAATACCAAATGAGAAACTGGATCACTTGTTGGTGGGAGTGTAAAATGGTACAGATACTCTTGGAAAAAGAGGTTGTCAGTTTCTTCAAAACTGGAATCTGCTGTTAACATATGACTTAGCATTTGTACTTTTGAGCATTTATTCCATAGAAATTGAAGATGTATGTTCACACAAAGACCTGTGCCTGAGTGTTTGTAGCAGGTTTATTCATAATAGCCCCAAATTGAACACAACCCAAATATCCTCCAACAGGTAAGCGTTAAAGCAGTGGTGGTACATCTACACCATGGGATAATACTCAGCAGCAAAAAGTAATAATATTTATAAACAACAACCTGGATAGATTTCCAGAGGTTTTTGATGAGTTAAAAAAAAAAAAAAAAAAGCTAATCCCTAAAAGTAACATTGTAGATTCCATTTATAGAACATTTGTAAAATGACACAATTATATGGAGAAAATGGAGAATGGATTAGGGGTTGCCAGTGGTTTAGGATGGCGTGGGGATGAGAAGAAGGTGAGTGTGACTATAAAAAGGCACCCAAGGATCCTGTTGATGGTTATTTATCTGAACTGTGTCAATGTCAGCATTTTGGTTGTGATATTATACTATATTTTTGATGATGTTGCCATTGTAGAAACCAGGGTACAGGGAACATGGGCTTCTCCTCTATCATGTCGTCTACCTGCATGTGAATCTCCAATAGTCTCAAAATAAAGAGCTCAGTTAAGAAACAAGCATTCTCTTATAAATATTTTTGTACATGTACATATTTCCTGGTACATATGTGAGCATTTCATTAGATGTTATTCTGGGAAGAATTATATGCTATGCACATGTTAATTTTTTTTGTACCAGATACTGTACCCAGAAATATTCAACCACTGAGCCACATACCCAGCTCATTTTTAATTTTTAATTTTGAGACAAGTTCTCTCTAAGTTACTGAGGCTGGCTGTACTTGCCATCCTTCTACCTGAGCTGCTGGGGTTATAGGTGTGCATCACTATGTCTGGCACATATTAACTTTAACAAATAATGACAATTTTTTCCAGTTGGTGTATAAAAATTATGTGGACTGGGGTTGTAGTTCAGTGGAAGAATGATTGCTTATTGATCCCTAGCACTACAAAAAAAATAAATAAATAAAAACAAGAAATTTTAATGCTTAAATTTTTATCAATTTGATTCTAATGGGTGTAAAATGATATCTTCTGTCTTTGTTTTCCTGAAAATGAAATTAGGCATTTTTATTTTTTAGTAATATATTTTTTTTCTCAACAAAATAACCATCCATCTCTTTTCTATTGTTCTGTTGTCTCCCATTTTCTTACTGATTCTAAAGGGCTCTACATATTAATCCTTTGTAATGTAGCATTATACAATAACCCAGTGTGTCAGTCACCTTTGTGTTACTGTAACCAAAATACACAACAAGAACAACTTAGAAGAAGTAAGTTCATTTTGTCTCACAGTTTCAGAGGTTCGGTCCATGGTCAGCTGAGTCCAATGCTGTGGGCCCAAGGTCAGGCAGAACATCATGGCTGATGAGCACTGCTTCATTCAAGGCAGCTAGGAAGCAGAAGAGAGGAAGGGGCCACAGGAAGATGCACCTTTCCAGATCCATTCAAGGTAGCTAGAAAGCAGAGAGAAGTGGGGAAGAGGCTACAGGAAGATGTATCCTTCCAGGGAATGCCCCTAGTGACTTACCCCCTTTAGTCACACCCCACCTGTTTGCAGTTACTACCCGGTCCATTCAAACAAGGATGGACTGGTTAGGTTATGAGTCTTGCAGTCCAATTATTTCACCTCTGAAAATTCCTGTGCTAACATAGGGGCTTTTGGGGGACACCTCATATCCAAATCATAACACTCAGTTAAAACTTATTCTTCTCATTTGTTTTAAAAATATTTTTTAGCTGTCAATGGACCTTTATTTATGTATTTCATTTATTTTTATGTGGTGCTGAGAACCCAGTGCCTCACACATGCTTTGCAAGCACTCTACCACTGAGCCACAACCCCAGCCCTTATCCTTCTCATTTTAAATTTTATTTCTTGATGAAGTTTTACAGTTACTGTTCTTTAAATGTGTAAAATGTTTTCTTACTTTTTTTCAGTTTAGTTTAAGAAGTGTTTTCTTTCTCAGATTTGAAAAATACCTTCCCAGCATCTTCTTAAAGTTTCGTAATCAACTTTGGTTATAGTGATTTAAAGATTCAATTTGTTTTTATTTTCATATGGAAAAACAAATTTCTTGGTATCATTTGGATTAATTCATTTTATTTTCCTCTTACCTATTCAAGCTCATAAAAGATGAAGTTGAAATTCTATGGAATTGATGCAGCAATATAGAATTATCCAGTTCTTGTTTTAAAAAACAATTGTGATCTTGAGATGAAAGTCTCAAAATGATATATATCATAATGATATGATATTTATGCATATCATTTTGATTCTCTGTTCTACTTCATAATCTTTTATATTTCGGTCTCTGAGCCAGTTTCATAAAGTTCACTATAATTCTTAGTTCTTTATTAGTCCTAACATAATTTTTAATGACCTCTCAATTAAAATTACCCATTCTGATGTGACTTCTGTTAAATTTTGTTGAATGTATAGATTAATTTAGGAAAAAATGATGCATTTACAATATTTAGTCTTCTCCATAAAGATTTCTGTTCATTTACTTTTCTTTATAATTATACTAAATATTATATTTACACTGTTTAGCCTTCTCAAGATATTTCTGTCCATTTCCTTAGGTTTTATTAACAAGTTTTCATAAAATTACTAAATTTTTTTCTATAAAGTTACATTTACCCTTTTATTAGATTCAGTCCTAAAGTGCTTTTTTTAAAAAAAAAATTTATTTTTGTTAGTTGTAGTTGGAAACAATACCTTTATTTCACTTATTTATTCTTATGTGGTGCTGAGGATCGAACCCAGGGTCTTGCATGTGCAAGGCGAGCGCTCTACCGCTGAGCCACAACCCCAGCCCCCTAAAGTGCTTTTTTGATTGTTAGTAGTAAATATTTTCTTTTTAAACACTGCATTTTGAGGACTAGAGGTATAGCTCAGTGGTAGGTTACTTGACTACCATGTGTGAGGCTCTGAGTTCCATCCCTAGCAACCCCACCCCACCCCATATATACACATCAAGTATATTTCATTTTCTGTTTGTTTGAATACAGAATTGATATTTAGCAACTTTTCTTGATGACTATTTTTTTTACTTCTAATAATTCATCTTTAGTTTCAATTGGATTTTCTCAGTTGATAATCAACCTCTGTGCATAATGAATTTTTCTTTCTAATCCAGATAGCTTTTATTTTATTTTTAGTCTTATTCCATCATCTAGTTCCTCTAGTATTTTGAATACACATATCAAGGCAGGCATCTTTCTCCCATTTTTGATTGTAAAGAAAACTGCATATAGCATTTGCGATTTTTAACTAGTAAATACAATGTATACTGTTTATTTGGTTACTCCTGGTTTGCTGAAGTTTTATTTTTTAAATACAAATAAGCAGTATTATTAAATGTCCTTTTTAGGTCTCTTGAATCAATTGCTTCTTTAATTTTTAAACATTGCATTCCTGAAGTAAACTTAAAATGCATTTTATTTTTGATACTAAAAAATAAGTTATTGTATTCCTTATATATTTGCTTTGAGATTTTTTATCACATATTTTATAAGTGCAATTTATGTTTTTCCATCCTGTGTTATCCTTGAAAAATTTGGTTCAGGATTTTATACTGGACTCATTAAATGAAATGGGAAGTATTCCTTATTTTTTTAAAAAAATGTGTTGGGAAGCTAGTCTAAAATTTGGTTTTAATAGAATTTAATTATAATAATTATCTGGGTCTGGTGTTTCCTTAGTGAATGAATTTGTTTATCATTATAGGCTGGCCTGTTGAGTTAAACTTGGTAGGCTTTATGTTTTTAGGTGATTCCTCAGTTAAAAAAAAATGAGAGAGAGATTTATCTAATGTATTACTTCAATGAATCAACAGTGAATAATGGAAAGAATTTTGTCAACAAACCTTTAAAATTCCTGAATGGAATTGCTAGCAGTATTACAGAATAGACATATTTAACCTTAGACTTCAATGATTCTAAAGATGTAATGATAAACTTTTCAGTTAAAGATCTCAAAACTGGGAACAAATTTTTACTCCTCACACTTCAGATAGAGCCCTAATATCCAGAGTATACAAAGAACTCAAAAAATTAAACAATAAGATAACAAATAACCCAATCAACAAATGGGCCAAAGACCTGAACAGACACTTCTCAGAGGAGGACATACAATCAATCAACAAGTACATGAAAAAATGCTCACCATCTCTAGCACTCAGAGAAATGCAAATCAAAACCACCCTAAGATACCATCTCACTCCAGTAAGATTGGCAGCCATTATGAAGTCAAACAACAACAAGTGCTGGCGAGGATGTGGGGAAAGGGGTACTCTTGTACCTTGCTGGTGGGACTGCAAATTGGTGTGGCCAATTTGGAAAGCAGTATGGAGATTCCTGGGAAAGCTGGGAATGGAACCACCATTTGACCCAGCTATTGCCCTTCTCGGACTATTCCCTGAAGACCTTAAAAGAGCGTACTACAGGGATACTGCCACATCGATGTTCATAGCAGCACAATTCACAATAGCAAGACTGTGGAACCAACCCAGATGCCCTTCAATAGATGAATGGATTAAAAAAAATGTGGCATTTATACACAATGGAGTATTACGCAGCACTAAAAAATGACAAAATCATGGAATTTGCAGGGAAATGGATGGCATTAGAGCAGATTATGCTAAGTGAAGCTAGCCAATCCCTAAAGAACAAATGCCAAATGTCTTCTTTGATATAATGAGAGCAACTAAGGACAGAGCAGGGAGGAAGAACAGGAGGAAAAGATTAACATTGAACAGAGACATGAGGTGGGAGGGAAAGGGAGAGAAAAGGGAAATTGCATGGAAATGGAAGGGGACCCTCATTGTTACACAAAATTACATATAAGAGGTTGTGAGGGGAAAGGGGAAAAAAAACAAGGGAGAGAATTAAATTACAGCAGATGGGATAGAGAGAGAAGATGGGAGGGGAGGGGAGTGGGGATAGTAGAGGATAGGAAAGGTAGCAGAATACAAGAGTTACTAATATGGCATTATGTAAAAATGCGGATGTGTAACCGATGTGATTTTGCAATCTGTATACGGGGTAAAAATGGGAGTTCATAACCCACTCGAATCTAAAATATGAAATATGATATGTCAAGAGCTATGTAATGTTTTGAACCACCAATAAAAATAAAATTTAAAAAAAAAATCTCAAAACTGCAGTATTTCCAGGAGTTTCTGACATTTTTAACAATAACTTTCTGAGACTTTTTCTGAATAGTATTTTAATAAATTTGAGTTCAGTAGGATGTTCAGCTTTGCAAGATCCTTCATGAACAAAGCTTTTTAAGTCAGTTTGGAAAGTTCTGAATACTATAAAACCCAATATTATTAAAACACAGTCATATATTAAATATTGAAATTCCAATTTACTTGGAAATTATTATTTAAAAATGTAATGATATATCTAATGTATCTTTGAAATGAGAATTGGAAGTGTGGGATTGGTCCTTGATAATTATTTGGAAAATTGAAATCTATTTTTATTAAAATCCTCTGAAATTTTTGCTTCCTTTTCAGTGCCTCTATTATTCATTTCTTGGGCCTTTTCTTTCTTAAAAAAAAAAAAAGTGTATAAGTCTGAACTGACCTCCACTTATATCACTTTACAGCTTGAATAAAATTCTGCAAGTTTTGTATGAAGTCCTAAATGCTTGAATCATCTAGGCTATTCTCTCATGAGCCAGAAGTGCTTTGGCTTTTCCAACAGAATAGTGTAATTTCCACATTGCTCCTAAATGTGTGTTTGTTACTGTAACTATATAATTTAATCATAATATGATTTTGAATTTCTACACAAGCTTAGTTAAATGCTTTGGAAATACAATTGCTAAAATTAAAAAGGAGCTGTCAGTGTAGGTGTGGGTGAGAGGACTTGGATTTAACCTAGGAATCTGCAGTAGACTGATTTGCAAATGTCTTTAAGCTTTCATTTGGTTAATAGCAGTTGAAGATTTTGCACAATGCATTATATGTTGGTCCTGTGTAAGAAAGGTTCAGAACTTTAATCAGTTATCCCTAATGACAAATAAAGGTCAGGCCCCAAACTTTCCTCAGTGAGAAGGTTGAAATCAAGTAACAGAAGTTTGGAAGAAGTCAAGTATTTGGATTATTGAGTACTTGTAGAGAGAAATTGTGTCCTGATCAGTATGATCGAAAATACTCGAATCATTCATCTTTTTTATTAATTTAATTAATTTTTTAATTTATATATGACAGAGGAATGCATTACAATTCTTATTACACACATAGAGCACAATTCCTCATATCTCTGGTTGTATACAAAGTATATTCACACCAATTTGTGTTTTCATACATGTACTTTGGATAACAGTGTTCATCACTTCTTGTTAATGACAGTTGGAGATGTTTTACCATGAGTTGAAATAGCTTTTCAAAAATGGTGGCATAGAGGGGCTGGAGATGTGGCTCAAGCGGTAACGTGCTTGCCTGGCATGCGCAGGGCACTGGGTTCAATCCTCAGCACCACATAAAAAATAAAGATGTTGTGTCCGCCGAGGACTGAAAAACAAATATTAAAAAAAATGATGACATAGAAAAGCAGATCATACAGCAACAATAAGAAAAAAGAACATCTAAAGAAGAAATTATAGCTGGGCATGGTGGTGCCTATAATCTCAGCAGCTGTGGGAGACTGAGGCAGGAGGATCGCAAGTTCAAACCAGACTCAGCAACTTAGCAAGGCCTTAAGCAACTCAGGGAGACACTTTCTCTAAATAAAATATAAAAAAGATGTGGCTCAGTGGTTCAATCCCTGTTACTTAAATAAATAAATAAAATAAAACTACAAAAAGAAATCAGAATTGTCATATGGACAGCAGTGCAACTAGATTTAACAAACTACAGGTTTTTTTTTTTGTTAGAGGCAAATGCACAAATATTAAAACTTTAGAAAATTATATAGCATACAATTTTTTAAAGTTTTTTCAAGAGAATTTGAATTACTTGCAGTTTTTTACCCATTAATATGTACATTCAGCCTAGAAACACTTGAAGAAACTTAAAAGGTAGCTCCCTGTTCATTTTATTTCATCTCTGTCTTCTGAGGAACTTAACAAGGCAGCATATAAGTAAGAAGCTAAAAGTTTTCACAGTATTTATTGATGTAGTTTCATCAATGATCTTAGTGGTACTAGGAGAAGAGTTGGCCTATACTTTATAGCTATTAAAAGAGTTAGTTTAATGAATTTTCTCCTAAATCTGAAATTCAAAGCTGCCAACAACCAAAGCTAGTTCCTGATAAGTTAGTGAGTAGATACAACTATTGCTTTCATGAAGTTATGTAGTTATTCATATATTAAAGCAATATCTGAACACTTCCCATATGCTAGGTGCTGTGTTGGGTATACAAGGATGAACAATATAAAAAAGACCTCTGTCTTCATATAGTTATGTTTATCATTGCCCTTCTGTAATTGTTTAATTAATGTAATCTGTCACATGTAAGCATTAAGTAAACTTCCCAGTTAAACTTGATGTTTGATTGTTTTAGAATATTACACATAGTGAAAATGTATCATAGATTTTATATGTTGTATATCTATTAGTGTATGCTTGAAAGAAATGCAGTTTTTACAACTGATACAATAACATATTTTAGCAATGTGATTGAATAACCTGCTATAGAATGTTGATTCATTAACTTCACATTTTTTGTATCAAAAACTAATTAAATTTTAGATCAGACAATAAAGTAAAAGTGCCATTATTCATTTGGAAGAGAAACATTGCAGAACTTGGGTGATTTTTCCTAGTAATATGTCAGCTATGACTTGAATGTGTTATTTCCTCAAAATGAATTGCTGTGAATTTCTTATGATACACTTTATTTTAATCCTAAGATTACTTAATTTTTTTTTGTAATGCCATTTGTGATGCTGTCTTCCTGGTCAAGCATGGATTGTCTTTTCTGGTCTAATGCTACATTACCAGTACTACCAGGGAATGAATTGCTAAGAATCTGGAGAGTAGGGCTGGGGCTGCAGCTCAGTGGCAGAGCACTTGCCTAGTATATGTGAGGCACTGGGTTCAATCTTTAGCACCATATAAAAATAAATAAAATAAAGGTATTCTGTTCATTTACAACTATAAATAAAAAATAGAAATGCATAATCTAAATTTTAAAATGTCTACCATCAAAATCGTACTTTTAAGTTATTTTGAAAAAAACAAAACAAAACTATACATTCACTAAATTGAAACAGATACCTAAAAACATGACTATTTTTAAATGTGTTGTATTCCTTGTCATTATTGTTCCATCTGAAAAATCTCAGGATTTTATTTATTCTTCTGTTTTAAAGTTCCTCTGATTACCTCATCTCTTTGTATAGAAATCATTCTTTTTTTAAAAAAAGTATTTTTTGTTGTTAATGGACCTACTTATTTGTTTATATGTGGCACTGAAACTCAAACCCAGTACCTCACAAATGCTTGGCAAGCACTCTACCACAACCCCAGCCCTAGACATCATTCTTGACACACAACATTTGTTAAATATGGACAATAACTGATAGTACAAAGACCAGCCTGAGAAGGGCAGACATCTATTCCTTTCTTTCATTTTTCTTTCTGACTCCCAGAAACATTACCAACATAATGCTTTATTTATCTTCAAAATAATTTCAAAAGAAGCCTTTTAAACTTATTACTCAATAGGTCTAGGGTAAAACCAGGAAACATGAGTGTTTTAGTGTCCCAAGTTGTTTTGATCATCAGTTAAGTTTAGAAACTCCTAATTACAATTAGTTAATCAGTTTCCTTAAGATTTGCTAGGATGTTTAAATTCAAGTAGGGAGAAAATGGAAATTTTTCAAAATTTAAAAAAGTACTTTTGTCTTTTTTTTTCTCCCTGTGTACTGGGTATCAAACCCAGGGCCTCAGATTTCTCAGAGTGTTAGGTAGCACTGTACCATCAAGCCCCTAAAAAAAAAAAAAGTATTTTTGAAGATTCATAACTTTTATTTTATTAACAATTCTTTTAATAATAGTGTTTTCCTGCCTTTTGTTAATAAGTAAGATTTAGTGAAGGGTTAGGAGCTAAAAACAACTTTGAGGTGGATTCAGAAATCTAAAAGATACAGTGATGAAATATGATATTCGAGCTATAGGGGAGGATCACAAATGTGTGATTTTTAAGTATCCTCTATTTGGAATCAATCTAGAGTCTTGAATTGGATCCAGTGTATAGTATGCTACAAATGGAAAGATTAAACTGGAGCGATATAATTAGGGTAAACCATTGCATCTGCACTCGTATTGCATCAACTGAATTTGAAACCAGCTGCAAAAATGGTGACTAATCTTTGGCAAGCCCACATGAGAGTGTAGTACAATAAGCCAGCTTCAAGCTTCATGAGCACATGTTTCTTCAGCTCGCCTCTGAGCAGGTGATGGTGGTGATGCAATCTGATTATACTTTTGAATGTATTCTAACCACAATCAACAGTTAAGTCTCACAGGGATTTCACAAAAAAGACTTCAACTATATTTTTTCAGATAGTTTCAACTATAGAAGGTCATGGGAACTAGTATTTCTTTTCTTTCACCTTAGTGGCTACAGTACTTGATAGTAGTTTATAATCTTAAGTGTGAGGCTTTCTTTTTTACATGTCAATTGCAGAATACAGAAATAATGTGGAAGAAAGCTCTTGTTCAGAATTGTGCACAACTACTTAACACCAATCAATGAAAATTATTAAATTGTCCATACCATTTAATTTTGTAGAAACAGAAGATGGTTAATCAGTGTGCTGTGTAAGTGGTACAATATTTACAAGATGCACTCTCTCGCCATTACCTTTCTACTGATGAGGTGATATTTAACAGTGTAATGAACTTTAAAAGTGTTTAATAAATACTGAGTTTGACTTAGACTTAAGACCCTCTTCACTTTTTTTCCCCCAATCTTTGGAAAGAATAATAGTTTTTTTATTCCAGTGCATCACAAAGAATCTTGGTGAAGATAAATTAAACTCTCTGTTTGAGAGTATAGCCATCTTTGGAAAGAATTGCTCCCAGACTTAAAATTTATTCACCTATATTATTTCAGAAGTAGAATATTTAGAAGTTGCCTGTTAATCTTAACTGGAAATATATAAAAATACATGATATAGCTTCCTATAATATACACAGATCCACAAGACCAATAAAATATAAAACTTACAAATTGTTTCTGAGAATTAAGGGGCAAATGGGTGTAAAAAAAAGTCTAGCCTGGCTCACACTTTGTGTACAAAGAATGACTTTAGAAGCATGTCAGAAGAGAATAAGCCTGAGCCTCATTCACATCACTTCTGATTTTGAGGGTTAAGAGTGAGTCCCAGGCACCTGTGTTTTTAGTCATTTTCCTTCCTGATACCTGCCCCCACCATGGCTTTGATGCATACCAAAATGTGAAAAACAATAATCCAGACTACTGAAGTATTATATTACTGTAGGCTACACAGTATAGCTAAGATTTCTAGTTGTCCAATTTTGCATTGTCATCAAGAGAAAGAAATATTTTCATGGTAATTAAAAAAAGATTGAAAAAAACATGATTATTGACTTTAATAGTAATTTTGTAGAAGGAGATAATTTACTATTATGTTTTTTAATCAAATAACATTTTGTAGGATGCCATGGATTTGGACTGAGCACCTGCACTGAACTCAACAAGTCATTATGGTGTTTAATCACTCCGAGCTTTGGCTGGTTGCAACAGTTGTGTTACCAGTTAACTGATTAGGTTATAAACAGTAGATTAGTTGAGCTGTAACCAGTTAATTGAGTGGCAGACTAGGCCATTTCAGTTGTTTTCTGCACCTTATTTTCTTTTCATCTGGTCATATTGTTGGAGTTCCTGGAGTCTGCTATGGTTCTGGAGGCTACCCTATTTGACTCATGGTTTGGTTTGGTTTTGCTCAAATAAATTCTACTAAATTTTAAAAAATTTATCCTTTAACTGATACATGAAAATAAAAACTGTACTTATTTATAGGGTACCCTGTGATATTTTGATACATGTATTCATTGTATATTGTTTAAATCAGGATAAACATCTCTACTCGAATATTTGTCATTTGTATGTAGTAAAAACATTCAAAATCCTTATTCTATCTTTGTGAAATATATGGTACATTATTGTTATTTATAGTCACTCTACTGTACAATAGAAGACCAGAATTTCTTTAGTCCTATCTGACTATAATTTAGTACCTATTATGGTTTGGATCTAAAATGTCCTCCAGAAGCCCTGTTCTAATGCCTTGGTTGCCACCTGTGGTGTGTTAGGAAATGGTGCAACCTTTAGGGGGTAGAGCCTAGCAGGAGGAAGTAGGTCACTGGAGGTGGGTTTTTTGGGGGGCCACTTTATTTATTTTTATTGGTTCTTTTTAGTTATACATTGCAGTAGATTTCTACTGGAATGTGTTTTATTCTAGTTAGGACCTCATTCTTATGGATATACATGATGGTGGAATTCACTATGGTGGATTCATATAAGTACATAGGAAAATTGTTTTGGATTCATTCTACTGTCTCTCCTTTCCCTATCTCCTCTCCTTTCCCTTCATTCCCTTTTGTCTCATCTACTGAATATCTCTTCTTTTTCTCTCCCCTGTTATCATGGGATTTGCTTGCACATATCGGCAAAAACATTCTACCTTTGTTTTTTGGGGGGACTGGTTTATTTCACTTAGCATGGTAATTTCCAGGTTCATCCATTTACTTACATATGTCACAAAGTCATTCTTCTTTATGGCTGAGTAAATACTTCACTGTGTGTAGGTACCAGTTTCTTTCATCTGTTGAAGAGCATCTAGGTTAGTTATATAGCTTAGCCATTGTGTATTGAGCTGCTATAAACATTGATGTGGCTGTGTTACTGTAATATGCTGATTTTAACTTGTTTGGATATGCAGTGCTGGTGGGGATGGGCTTTTGAAAAGTATGTTTTGTATGGGCTCCTTTCTCTCTTTCTCTACTTATGAAAGCCATCAAGTGAATATCTTTTCTCTGCCACAGCCTTCTGCTGTGTTGTTCTGCCTCATCACAGGCCAAAGAATAATGGAGTCAGCCAACCAAGGGTTGAAGCCTCTGAAAGTATAAGCCAAAACATTTTCCCCCTTTGAGTTGTTTTTCTTAGGTATATTGTCACAGGTATGAAAACCTCACTAACATAGTGATCATAACTAACATTGATCAGTCCTCTCATCAGTTTTTCTCAACCTCTCATAACCACCATTCTATTATCAATTACTACAGTTCAAGTTTTTAGATTTTACCTATGAGTGTGATCATGTGATGCTCATGCTTCTGTATCTGCTTTATTTCACTTAACATAATGATCTCCAGTTCATCCATGCTATTGCTGATTATATGATCTCATTCTTTTTAATAGCTGAACAGCATTCTATTGTGTACATGTATCATTTTCTTTATTAGTCGATGGACTTTGGGTTAGTTTCCATTTCTTGGCTATTATGAATAGTGCTATAGTAAACATGGGAGTACCAATGTCTCTTTGACATTCTGATTTCATTTTCTTTGGTTACATATTCAGAAGTGAGATTGCTAGATCATGTGATATTTTTAGTTTTAGTTTTTTGAGGAATATCTATCCTGTTTTCTTAAATGGCTGTACTAATCTATATTCCTACTAACAATGTGGAAGGGTTCCATTTTCTCCACGTCTTTGCCAATACTTATATCTTTTTTTATTATTTTTTAAAGAGAAGAGAGAGAGAATTTTTTAATATTTATTTTTCAGTTTTCAGTGGACACAACATCTTTATTTTATTTTATGTGGTGCTGAGGCTCGAACCCAGTGCCCCACGCATGCCAGGCGAGCGTGTTACCACTTGAGCCACATCCCCAACCCACTTATCTTTTTTAAGGGTGCATTATAATTATACATAATAGTGGGATTCATTGATGCATATTATTTTTGTTTTTTTAATAGGCATTCTTACTGAAGTGAAATGATAGTTTATTGTGGTTTTAATTTGCATTTCCCTGATGATTAGTGATGTTGAACCATTTGTATGTCTTGAAAAATGTCTGTTTAAGTCTATTGCCCATTTTTAATTTTATTTTATATTTTTGCTATTGAGTTTTTTAAGTTCCTTATATATTTTGGATGTTTGCCCCTTTGTCAGATGTACAGCTTACACATATTTTCTCCCTTTCTACAAGTGCTCTCTTTGTTGGTTGTTTGCTGTGCAGAAACTTTTTAGTTTGATGTAATCCCATTTGTCTGTTTTTGCTTTTGTTTCCTTAGCTTCTGGGATCTTTACCATCTATGAGGATTTTGGCAACCGATTTTCTGTGGATTTTTTTTTTTTTAATCAGGCTCCCC
The DNA here is from genome assembly GCF_047511675.1 of Marmota flaviventris. Lineage (NCBI taxonomy): Eukaryota > Metazoa > Chordata > Mammalia > Rodentia > Sciuridae > Marmota > Marmota flaviventris. Next base: position 36,285,422 of record NC_092498.1, read on the forward strand.
ATCCAAAATTATTCTCCCTGGTTTCCCGACCTTGGCACTTCTATTCTAGTTTTGTTTGTTTGTTTTTAGTGCTGAGGATTAAACTCAGGGACATTCTACCACTGAGCTACATCCCCAGCCCATTTTTAAAATTTTGAGACAGGGTCTCAAAAGTTTTCCTGGTAGGCCTGGATCTTCCTTCCACTGTGGCCTCCTGAGTTACTGAGATTACAGGTGTGCACCACCCCACTCAGCCTTTATTCTGTCTGCAGTGTTGGAGATGAAACCGATGATGACCTCTTGCATGTTAGGGAAGCACTACCACTGAACTCCATCTCCAGCCCTCAGCCTCTATTCTCAAGAGCACTAGGTTGAAGCTAGTGCTCTAATATGTTCTGAGCTGTGTGCACATCAAAATTCACTTTTGGGGGATAATTTGACCTTCACTATAATACCCTTTGGCCAACTGTATATAAAGGTAGATTTCCTCTATCTGAAAAAGTCTTGGGTCTGGCACTTCTCAGCATGTTATTTAAACTCCAAGCAGCAATTTCCTCATTTATAACATTGATCACACATCTCAAAAGGCATAGAGGAAGCACTGAAGAAATGGTGTCTTTGGCTGCTGTATGAATAGTATCAAGATTCCAATCATCTTTTCATTATGTTCCTTCTCATTCATTCACTTGACAGTATTTGTGGTGGGTCTGCCATATGTCAGCCACTTTGCTAGGGAGTGGGAATAAATGGTAAATATGATGATTCAATCTTTATCCCTATGGAAGTGACAGTCCAGGAGAGAGACATTAACTATATGGTTATCCAAATTAAGTGTAAAACCACAGCACTAATAAGTGCTATGAGATCTGATGACCAGACATGGGAGATTGAGGAAGTCTTCCCTAAGTAAGTAATATTTGAGCTGAAAATGGAAATGTGAATGAGTTAACTAGAGGGCAGGGAGGTGATAGATTTCAAAACTGAATAATAGTGGGTGATGGGCCTTGGGTGGGAGGAAACAGCATTTTGGCGAGTAGGAAAAAGGCCCAAGGGCCAGGAGAGAGTATGAAACATGATGAGGAATTAGGTAGTTCAGAGGTCCAGTACAACCTGGGAATTAAACAGACCCAGGTGTGCTCGACCTCTTGTAACATCTTTATCTTTTCATCCCTTCCTACCCCCTCGTGTGTGTGTGTGTGTGTGTGTGTGTGTGTGTGTGTGTTTTACTGGGAATTGAACCCAGTACATTGGGCAAGTGATGTACCACTGAACTACATCTCTAGCCCATGTCTTAAAGAGCAGTGGAAGCCAATGATGAACATGAAGCTGAGGGTAGGAATGACCTGAATAAATTTGTGTTTCAAAAGATGCTGGATTTTCTTCCTTCATTTTAGAGGACTCAGCCCTCAGATGGATGCTGTTCATTCTCTCACACACTTGGCACTTGACTTCCCTGCTTTGTCAGTCTCTTGCAGGCACTCTGCCACTTCAGTACATTTCTCTTCCACTTCATAAATAAGGCCACCATGTTCTGAGCTTTTGAATGGGCCACCTGGTTTTAACCACTGGTATTTTCTACCTGCTCTAAATTATGTCATAGATTTCATGTGGCCCTTTGACCTGTTTTCTTCCTTCTTTCATCCTATAGTTTTCCTGGGCAATTCTAAAATCCATGGTGATCTCCTAGCTAATTCCCTAACCTTAATCTCTTGTTCTCTGAAGACCTTATTTGCCAATAACTTTCACTTTTTCTACTTTAGCCGTTCCCTGCAGTGACCTTGATCTAGACTAAATAATCACAGAAAATAGTGCCACCTCTAAAATCTTAAATCTTAAACTCAGAAATCCTCCTCCCTCTCAAGCTGGCTCTCTTTTGTGCTGCTGTTATTATTTACTCACCTAACTCATTGATAGCTTGTTTGTTCAGGCTCTCATCACTTCGTTATTACTTTTCTTATTCAGTTTGGAGTTGGTAGTAAATCATTTTATTGTTGTGATATCAGATCTCTGTTATTTTAATCTGTCAGTTTCTTTTTTTTTTAAATTTTAATTGTTGGTTGTTCAAAACATTACATAGTTCTTGATATATCATATTTCACACTTTGATTCAAGTGGGTTATGAACTCCCATTTTTACCCCGTATACAGATTGCAGAATCACATCAGTTACATATCCATTGATTTACATATTGCCATACTAGTGTCTGTTGTATTCTGCTGCCTTTCCTATCCTCTACTATTCCCCCCTCCCCTCCCCTCCCCTCTTCTCTCTCTACCCCCTCTACTGTCATTCATTTCTCCCTCTTGTATTATATTTCCCTTTCCCCTCACTTCCTCTTGTATGTAATTTTGTATAACCCTGAGGGTCTCCTTCCATTTCCATGCAATTTCCCTTCTCTCTCCCCTTCCCTCCCACCTCTCATCCCTGTTTAATGTTAATCTTCTTCTCCTGCTCTTCGTCCCTACTCTGTTCTTAGTTACTCTCCTTATATCAAAGAAGACATTTGGCATTTGTTTTTTAGGGATTGGCTAGCTTCACTTAGCATAATCTGCTCTAATGCCATCCATTTCCCTGCAAATTCTATGATTTTGTCATTTTTTAATGCAGAGTAATACTCCATTGTGTATAAATGCCACATTTTTCTTATCCATTCGTATCCATTTGTATCTAGGTTCATTAGAGATTGGTCTGTAGTTTTCTTTCTTTGAAGTGTCTTTGTCTGGTTTAGGAATCAGGGTGATGTTGGCCTCGTAGAATGAATTTGGAAGTTCTCCCTCTTTTTCTATTTCCTGAAATAGCTTGAAAAGTATTGGTATTAGTTCCTCTTTAAAGGTTTTGTAAAACTCTGCTGTATACCCATCCGGTCCTGGGCTTTTCTTAGTTGGTAGTCTTTTGATGGTTTCTTCTATTTCCTCAATTTATATTGGTCTGTTTAGGTTGTGTATATCCTCCTGACTCAATCTGGGCAGATCATATGACTTAAGAAAATTATCGATGCCTTCACTATCTTCTATTTTATTGGAGTATAAGGATTCAAAATAATTTCTGATTATCTTCTGTATTTCTGAAGTGTCTGTTGTGATATTGCTTTTTTCATCCCGTATACTAGTAATTTGAGTTCTCTCTCTTCTTCTCTTCGTTAGCATGGCTAAGGGTCTCTCGATTTTGTTTATTTTTTCAAAGAACCAACTTTTAGTTTTGTCAATTTTTTCAATTGTTTCTTTTGTTTCAATTTCATTAATTTCAGCTCTGATTTTAATTATTTCTTGCCTTCTACTTCTTTTGCTGTTGTTTTGCTCTTCTTTTTCTAGGATTTTGAGATGAAGTATGAGATCATTTATTTGTTGGTTTTTTCTTTTTTTAAGGAATGAACTCCAAGCAATGAATTTTCCTCTTAGAACTGCTTTCAATGTGTCCCATAGATTCCAATATGTTGTGTCTATGTTTTCATTTATCTCTAAGAATTTTTTAATTTCCTCCTTGATGTCTTCTATAACCCATTGATCATTCAGTAACCTATTGTTCATTCTCCAAGTGATGCATGATTTTTCCTTCCTTCTTTTATCGTTGATTTTTAGTTTCATTCCATTATGATCAGATAAGATGCATGGTATTATCTCTACTCCTTTATATTGTCTAAGAGTTGCCCTGTGACATAATATATGATCTATTTTTGAGAAGGATCCATGTGCTGCTGAGAAAAAAGTGTAACTGCTTGATGTTGGGTGGTATATTCTATATATGTCAATTAAGTCTAGGTTATTAATTGTGTTATTGAGTTCTATAGTTTCCTTATTCAACTTGTGTTTGGAAGATCTGTCCAGTGGTGAGAGAGGTGTGTTGAAGTCTCCCATGATTATTGTATGGTGGTCTATTAGACTCTTGAACTTGAGAAGAGTTTGTTTGATGAACATAGCTGCACCATTGTTTGGGGCATATATATTTATGATTGTTATGTCTTGTTGGTGTATGGTTCCCTTGAGCAGTATGTAGTGTCCCTCTTTATCCCTTTTGATTAACTTTGGCTTGAAATCTATTTTATTTGATATGAGTATGGACACTCCTGCTTGTTTCCGAAGTCCATATGAGTGATATGATTTTTCCCAACCTTTCACCTTCAGTCTATGTATGTCTTTTCCTATCAAATGCGTCTCCTGTAGGCAGCATATTGTTGGGTCTTGTTTTGTGATCCATTCTACTAGCCTGTGTGTCTTAATTGGTGAGTTTAAGCCATTAACATTTAGGGTTATTATTGAGATATGGGTTGTTCTTCCAGCCATATTTGTTTATTTATGTTACTAAACATGGTTTGTTTTCCTCTTTGATTATTTTCCCCCCTTTACGGTCCTACCTCCCACTGTTGGTTTTCATTGTTATTTTCCATTTCCTCTTCCTGTAATGTTTTGCCGAGGATGTTTTGAAGAGATGGTTTTCTAGCTGCAAATTCTTTTTAACTTTTCTTTATCGTGGAATGTTTTAATTTCATCTTCCATCCTGAAGCTTAATTTCGCTGGATACACAATTCTTGGTTGGAACCCATTTTCTTTCAGCGTTTGAAATATGTTGTTCCAGGATCTTCTAGCTTTCAGAGTCTGTGTTGAAAGATCAGCTGTTATCCTGATTGGTTTACCCCTAAATGTAATCTGCTTCCTTTCTCTTGTAGCTTTTAAAATTCTCTCCTTATTCTGTATGTTGGGCATCTTCATTATAATGTGTCTAGGTGTGGATCTCTTATGATTTTGCACATTCGGCATCCTGTAGGCTTCTAGGATTTGGGATTCTGTCTCATTCTTCAAGTCTGGGAAGTTTTCTCGTATTATTTAATTGAATAGATTGCTCATTCCTTTGGTTTGGACCTCTATACCTTCCTGTATCCCAATGACTCTTAAATTTGGTCTCTTTATGTTATCCCATATTTCTTGGATGTTCTGCTCATGGTTTCTTAACAGTCTTGCTGAGCTGTCTATGTTCTTTTCAAGTTGAAATACTTTGTCTTCATTGTCTGATGTTCTATCTTCTAAGTGTTCTACTCTGCTGGTAGTATTCTCAATTGAGTTTTTAAGTTGGTTTATTGCTTTCTGCATTTCTAGGATTTCTGTTTTTTTTTTTTTTATAACCTCTATCTCCCTGTATAGTTGATCTTTTCCTTCCTGGATTTGTTTATGTAATTCATTGTCGAAGTGGTCTTTCATTGTCTAATTTTGCTGTCTAATGTCTTCCTTGAGACTCCAGATCATCTGAAGCATGTATATCCTGAATTGTTTATCTGACATTCCATCTGCTGCAGCTGTTACCTCTTCTAAAGTTGAGTTGATCTGCATTGTTTGTGGTCCTTTCTTTCCTTGTCTTTTTATACTTCTCGCGTTTCTTTCTGCTTGGTGAAACTGTTGTGTTTTTGAAATTTTCCCCCTATATATTTATATTGCTCTTGTATAGTTGAAAAGTCTCCCTTGCAGGGGCGGGCGGCAGCTGTGCTCCTCCTCCAATTGGAGTGATCTACCACGCTGACGGTCGGCTGGGCCTGTTCTGCCAGTTGGTCGCAGGTCTGCCTACCTTGCAGGCGCGGGCGGTGGCTCTGCTCTGCCCCTACTCCTATTGGGGTGACGTGACTACCACGCCGGCGGGCCACTGGGCCTGTTCCGCTGGTCAGTTGCAGGTCTGCCTACCTTGCGGGCACGGGCGGGGGCTCTGCTCTGCCCCTACTCCAATTGGGGTGACGTGTCTGCCGCGCCGGCAGGCCGCTGGGCCTGTCCCGCCGGTCAGTCGCAGGTCTGCCTACCTTGTGGGCGCGGGTGGCGGCTCTGCTCTGCCCCTACTCCAATTGGGGTGTCGTGACTACCATGCCTGCAGGTCGCTGTTAATCTGTCAGTTTCTGACTCTGGAAAAACCTAACCTTTCTCTTTATTTGCCCCTATTCCCAGACTACCAAGTATTCCTGGAGAAAATCAGAGTGATGTTTATAGGCTTTATAACGTGCTGTTGCTTTCCAGTGAGCTGTCAGCTATCCTTTGCTGTATATTTCATCCTCTTTCTTTTAGGACAAATTTCAACCTTACCTGTACATGGAATTACTTGGGAGTACTCTAAAAAATACTGGTGCCTGGATTCCACCCCCAGACATTCTGACATAATTGGCCTGAAGAACACACAGCAGGGAGGTTTAGATGCTCCCCAGGTGATTGTGTGCATCGAAGATTGTGAACCTCTTTGCTAATGTGCTAAGGTTGTTGGATATTTTTGTTGCTTCTTGAGCCTTCTACTAGCCTTTCATCAGAAAGATTATCTTATCTAGCTTCTCATCCTTTTTCTACCTTTGGGTAGAAAATACGTTGAAAATTCTTTTCTTCTAGATAGAAGGAGTAGAATGATCCAATATATATTTTAAGTACAGAAATGTGGTAGCTGGGCACAATTGGGCAGGGAAAACAGGTTAGAGACATGAAGGACATTTGGGAGCCATTTGTAGTGGTCCAGGCAAGAAATGATAAAATCCTGGGCTAATCCTAAATGTGACCACTAAAAATTCCTTTTTTACTGTGAGGATGAAAGAGAGAAAATATCAGGTCCTAGAGATATTTTTGGAGGTAGAATCAAGAATATTGCATCATTTTGCATTTGTAAAAATTATATTGAAGACTCATTATTATGTCAACAGCTTAAATAAGTTAGTTTGCTCAAAAGACTGTTGGATTGCCTCTTTTGTTTATTGGTTGCCGCAATAAAAAAGAGTTTTCAAAGTCAAATTTTTAAAAAGAATATAAACCTCTTGTATGTGAGTGCAGTGTTGGAGTGAGGTTAAAATGAACTGTTTGATTAGTGATCCAGAATGTTTATCATGATCCATTAAAATAAAGGAAGTCTTAAGAATAAAAATACCATAATCAGGAGAAGTATCTGTAATTAAGGGCTTGGGATATGGAAATATCTGGATCTGAGCTTATCTTCTACCCTAATTGATCTGATGACCTTGAGCAAGTTGCTTAACATTGCTTGGCTTCATTTTCCTTACCTATGAGATGGAGCTAGTAAGAGGACTCACCTCATAGAACTAAGAAGAATATTTGAATTAAGTGTTAGCATTTACCACTTTTGTTATATTGTCAATTAATAAGTATTCTTAAGGTTCTGCTGGAATTGCTTGTCTGGCCATTGAAAATCACTAAAATATTATTTAGAAAGCAAATGCAGGAAAAAAGAAAGCAAATGCAGTAATTCCTTTCTCTTTTAAAAAAGAAAGTATTTATTGACTGAATACTATTCAGTTGATAGTAAAGACTGATGTTTTACTCAGAAAACATTAAAAAAAAGATTCTTCAATGAAGTTCCAGTTGAGTTTTTTTTACTGAAATTATTCATTTTCCTCAACTGTTGTATAACCATGCATTGTATGAAAATGGACCTCATAAGTGATGGTGGTCCAATAAGAACTGAAAAATTCCTAATGCTTGCTGGTGTTAAAGCTATCTTAAGGTTGTAGTACAATACATTTTGCTCAAAGATGTAATATTGGCATAAACAAACCTATTGTGTTGCCACTTATATAAAAGTGGAACACATACGATTATGTACAATATACATAATATACTTATTATTTTAGAGTGTACTCCTCCTTACTAAAGAAGAATATTTTGTGAAACAATATGTTTTATTATGCTAGCAACAACCTAGTGTCTTATGTTTACCAAATATTTTGGTTGCAGTAAGAGGCCACATGAGTAAGGACACTATCATGTTCTCAAAATGATGAAATCACCTACTTTGCCCAGAAATTAATAAATAAAAATTCTTATTATAATGAGTAAATTCTGTGAAAAGAAATAGGCAGATCATGAAAACAAGACACAATTATTATTTTTTCCATGTTTTCTTTCCTTTCTTCTTCTTTCTCTCTGCGCCCCTCCCTTTTGCGGGGGAGGATTGAATCCATGGGTGCTTTACCACTGAACTACCTCCCCAACCCTATTTTTTATGTTAAGCAGGGTCTTGCTGAGTTGATGAGGATGGTCTCAAACTTAAGATCCTTCAGCCTCAGCCTCAATCTTCCAAGTAGGTGGGAATATAGACATGTACCACTATACCCAATTTATTTGTTTTCACATTGTCTATTTTCTTTCTGTTTTCAACTCTTCCATGAACATATGTAGGCATACTCTCTTTTTATCTTTTATAGGTATCTGAGTCATTTTTTGCTGTGTAACAAACTACCTCAAAGTTAGTGCCATATGACAATAATTTATAATTCTCTCATAGGTCCATTGGCTGACTGGGCTTAAATGGGAAGTTCTTGCTTGAGCTCATTCATGTGGTTGTAATCAGGTGTCAGCTGGAGTTACTGTCATCACAGATTCTTCTAGTCTTGATGTCCAGGTTGACTTACTCAACATGACTGCCAATTGATGCTGGCTCAAACTAAGGCTGTGAAAAAGAATACCTATACATAGCCTTTACATATTGCTTGGCTTTCTCATAATCTGGTGGCTGGGTTCCAAGAGTGAGCATTCAGAGAGGCAGGAAGTAGAAGTTTCCATGCAGTTAAGGGCTACACCCAGTAATGGTACAGCATCAGTTTCACCATGTTTCATTGGTCAGAGTAGCCTCAGGCTATTCTCAGATTCAAGGGTGTAAACAATAATGGCACTAAATTGGAAAATCTTGTTAAAGAACCAGAGTGACAGGAGATATTGTTATGGCCACTTTGAAAGATAAAATTTGTCACAATTAGTATAGAGAAGAGGTGGATTAGGGAAGTAGGCAATATTCTCATTATATTAAAAAAAATCAGTAAATCTTCTTGGAATAATTTTAGTTCTACAGAAAAACTGGAATGATTATACAGAGCATTTCTTTTTCTTCGTCCAGCTTCCCCTAATGGTGACTTCTCACATAACCACGATAAATTTGTCAGTCCTAAGAAATTAACACTGATATAGTAGTATGAATTAAACTGAATCTTATCAGTTTTACCCCTGATTTTCTTTTTTTGTTCTACAATCCAATTCAAGATTTTACATTACATCTAGTCACATTGTATTTTAACTTGTTAATCAATCTCTTTCTCATATTGATAATCTTTCTTCCTCTTTCACAACCCATTAGGAAATGAATTACTTTCAAATACATATCCTTATAAATAGTAAAAATGTAAAAATATAGTTCAAGTTAATTGGAGAATTAGTGATCTCTAAAGTATATTTTAGCTTTTTAGGATGCTATAGAACATTTTTTAATGAGTTGCTCAAGGGAAAAGTAACAATTTCTCATAGATGTATATAGTATCATAGTCATTTTGGATGTTTTTAAATTTTCTGTGTTAACTTTGAACCTTAATCTTTGTTGTATTTGTGGTAGAAAAAATTAAAAATGACTGAAATCAGTGTGTACAGGGCTTTAACATTGCAGTTTAAATTTATAGACTTCAGTATAACCACCACTTTTTGGTGATCCAACATTCAGTCTGATTTTCCACCTCATTGAAAACATTCTCCAGCTGCTGCCGAGTGATTTCATAAATTGCATTCATGATCCTGGCTTGAAGTTCCTTTAAAGAATGTGGTCTGGATGAATACCCAGCAGTTTTAACACAGTCCCATAAAATATAGTTCAGTGGGATAGGTCAAGTTTAAAGTTGCACAAGGATTTTATAAACACTCTCAGTAGATGGGCACTAAAACTTTGAATGTGTTATATGGAAAAACCTTATAAAAGGATGGCAGAGTTCCAAAGGTAGATTAAGTTGGTCATCTATGAAACAATTCCCACTACTGATGGTTCTTAATAGTACCACCTGCTAGTTCTTTCATATTAAATTGTGTGAAATAACACATTCTGTAAACTGATGAACTACTTATTTATTTGATAAACCCATCAGTGAAAGAAACTTCTGTCATAAGAAATGGAGCTATTTATTAGGCAAAAGGTCTTAAGCCAGAAATATCAGGCATTTTTGTAGAGAAAGAGTGTTGTAATCTGGCATTGTTTTTAAAAACAGCAGCAAGTAATACACTATACCCAGTTGGTATGTTTGTCATTTAGTTGGCAGGAAACTCCAGAATCTCTGAGTAGTCAGCTGAATGCCAAGTTAAACCTCAGAAATATCAGTGGTCTTGGTGTATAGTTTTTTAGATACCAGGAGGCTATAAATATGCACTAAAGGCTGACATTTTAGGTGCTTCACTGATGCATTTCCTTTGCTGATTTTATTTATTGGTTTAGTGAGAGTATCTCACCCAGCCATGACAATTGCTATCCTAGATAACAAGGCCAAACAATATCAATCTTATATTCCTAAATTAGAATTATAGTTCCATTGTTAGAATTGCTATTACTTGTTTTTGGAAATTAATATTATATCATGAAATGAATGATACACAGAAAACTTTAGCAGCATGTGGCAATTATGACTATATAGACTGATGTGTCACCAGATGTACAGAATTAATCCCAAAGCAGTTTTTGATACTAGCCAGTCATGTCAACTGAAGTTAAATATCCTGTTAGAATACCTTACTGAATTTTAACTCTGCCACTGAACTTTTTTTTAAATACTGATAACACATCAGTTTTTTTATGTGTTTAATATACTCCATTCATATTTGTAGTTTAGAGCCATCTTAAGTCTAATAGTGAAACCCCAAAACAGATTTCCTATTTATGTGTAAAGTTAATTAGACATAATTAGACATACATAATATGAATATCTCTTGTTAAATAAGAAAATATGAATGTAATACCTGGTTCTTTTAGATAATTCTGAACTTTTAATTTTTTTGTATTCTTAAACAATATAATCTCTTTTAATTTTGTTTTTATAGTTAAGAATTAGTAGTATATGCTGTAATTTCAAAATATAAGGTCATTTTCTCCTTTTTAAAAGACTTGATATTTTTATATCAATGCCATTATCAGCTTTATAATTAATTATTATAAAGCCATAGTAGAGCTACAGTTTAAAATTACTTCTGAGATGTTTCTAGTTCTATAATCTTGGGGAAATTCTCTTAGTTAATGGTCTCAGAGTTTGGAGTCCCCTGTGGAATGATTTTGGGTATGCTAAGTCAAATCAAACTGTTCAATTTAATCTAGTGTAGATGTGACTCTTATTTCCCAGAACTACTCTAGTTTCTGTACCTTGGTATAGCTAAGATTGTTTTAATTTAATTAAGATTTATGTAAGACTTTTATTAAGATTAATTTAGTGTAAGACTTTTAGATTTGAACCCTTAAGTTTATGAAAGTTAGGAGACTTATACTTTCGAAATTTTCTTCTCTATTAAGCTATATTTTAGTGCTTTTCTTTCAGAGTTAATTCTATATCCCTATTTAATTTTCATTCAGATGAATTGGGAAGATCTTTTATTCTTCATTATATGAAACAGTAGGTAATCATTACTATACATTTTGATGTTTTAACCTAAATATTAAAGGTCAGTTGAGTAGAATTGTAGTTACCATTGGCTGGGAAGAATAGGACAGATTGATCAATGAGTACTAAATTATAGTTAGATAAGAGAAAGAAGTTCTGTTGCATAGTAAGGTGACCTTAGGTAGTGATAATGTACTGTATTTAAAAAAAAAAAAAAACAGAAGAGAGAATTTTGAATGTTTCACCATAAAGAGATGTCATTCATTGAAGGAGATATGTTTACCCTGATTTGAGTATTATATAATATATACATGTATTAAAACATCACATGGTACCCCCCAAATAAGTAATTTTTATGTGTCAGTTAAAAAAGAATGTTATCCACTATACTGATGAAATTTTAGAAATCTTTATTAAGAATCTTGTACAACTTGTTTATAAAAATATTTTTATTAAAATATGTGGTGATGATTTAAGAAAAAAAATCACAAAGAAATATACCCCTTTATGATACCATACTGAAACAAAATGTTTTTATGTTCTTTCTTGCTTTTCATTCTTTCCTTAAAATGAAATAATTACCTATAATTTCATTAATTTTCATTAACCATCTTATAAAATATCTTCTTGTCTTTAAAACAGAATTATATGCTAGCTAACTTTAAGTTTTTTCATGCATAAAGTAATGTTTTAAATTCCAAATGCATTAACTAAAAACACTTCGAAATTTCCCATAATGTTTAGGAATAATCTAAGACCCAAGACTACTATACCAAAAAGCATTTTCATTCAATTTGAATTGTATTTTTGTAGGAAAAATATAAGATTATAAAATGTTTTACTTATACTGCTGAAAGTGTGATTAAGGAATACATGGTGAATAGAGTGTTATTTTAGTAGATTCTGTCATGGAACACTTGGATCTTACAAAACCAATGGTATAAAAAATTTCAAGGAACACATTAAATGAATCACTGATTAATAGACAATGATTTGTCCATGAAGAGTGATTGTGCTTTAAATGAATATTGTTGCAAGGTCAAAGAGAAAGATGACATTGATTGATCAATAGCGTGCTACTCTTGATGACAAAGATATTATAGCTAGAAATAACCTATTATGGGATCAGATTAGAAGGAAAGATGGCATAATTTAAAGGATTTCTTTTGTTGTTTTTTTTTCTAGTATTGGGAAGTAAACTTAGGGCCTTGCACATGCTAGGCAAATGTTCTACCACCGAACTACATCCTTATCCCTATTTCAAGGTAATTTTTAAGAGTATAGTATGTACAAACACATATGTTGAAGACTTATGCAAATTTTAAATCCAAGTTCATTATTAGTTTATTACACACATTTCTTGGAGAGTCACTGGGGAAAATCTCACATCCTTATCCCAAATATGAATCTTTTTTTTTTTTTTTGAGAGAGAGAGAGAGAATTTTTTTTTAATATTTATTTTTCAGTTCTCGGCGGACACAACATCTTTGTTTGTATGTGGTGCTGAGGATCGAACCCGGGCCGCACGCATGCCAGGCAAGCGCGCTACTGCTTGAGCCACATCCCCAGCCCAAATATGAATCTTGTTTGATTAGTTCCTATAAAGGGAATTTTAATTATGTTGATCTGATAGTTGTAGTTTCCCCAAGGCTGCCTTCTCAGTTTAGGAGGACTCAGAAATACCCTTAGTTAGTGTCTGTTATGGTTTGCATATGAGGTGTCCCCCCAAAACTCTTATGTTAATGAAAGAATGTTCAGAGGTAAAGTGATTGGATTGTGAGAACTGGAATCTAATTAGTCCATCATAGTTGGAATGGACTGACTGGGTGTTAACTGTAGGAAGGTGCAATGAGGCTAGAGGAGGTCCATCACTGGGGGTGTGATTTGGAAGGTAGCCCTGTGTTCCCTTTCCCTCTCTCTCTCTGCTTCCTGGCTGCCATGAGGGGAACGGCTTTCCTCTGCCAGACCCTTCCACTATGATGTGCTCCCTCACCTTGGGGCTGTTTATGGACTGAGCTCTCGGAAACCCTTGGCCCCATATAAATTTTTCTTCCTCTAAGTTGTTCTTATCAGGTATTTTGGTTACCGCAACACAAAAGCTGACTAGGATAGCTGCCATAGAAATTTTGCCACAGGAATTGTATTCTTGAAATTTTGTGCTATCATTAGAAAAGGGTCTTATCTGCCCATGATGAGAGAATTGTTTTTTCTAGTAAAATCTTTACATCTCCTTGTAAAGGGGAAGCATTCATATTTCTTAGAAAAATCTTTGTGTTTGATGAGAGAGAATAGTGTCTTTTGAACAGTGCAGTGAATTAATCACGTGCAATTTTATACTCTTTGCCACTGCCTTGAAGACATTCTTTTGTAATAAAGACTGGTTGCAGTTGGAAGTCTCAGTGTTCTTCGTTGTTTAGTCTGCCCTTTTGTAATTTCTTCAGTTTCCATTATATTGTATATTGTGACTTGAAAAGCTCAGTCTTTGGAATGACGCTGGGATCTTAATTGGAAACTCATTGAGTCTGTATAGCGCTTTGGGTAGTATGGCATTTTGACAATATTAATTTTGCCTGTCGAAGAGCATGGGAGATCTTTACATCTTCTAAGGTCTTCTTCAATGTCTTTCTTGAGTGTTCTGTAGTTTTCATTGTAGAAGTCTTTCACCTCTTTTGTTGATTCCCAATTATTTTTTTTTCCAGAGGATTCTTCACTGATGTATAGAAATGCATTTGATTTATGGGCATTGATTTTATATCCTGCTACTTTGCTGAATTCGTTTATTAATTCTAGAAGTCTTCTGGTGGAATATTTTTGGATCTTCTAAGTATAGATAGAATCATGTCATCAGCAAATAATGATAGTTTGAGTTTTTCTTTTCCTAATGATATCCCCTTAATGTCTGTCATCTAATTGCTCTGGCTGGAGTTTCAAGGATTATGTTGAATAGAAGTGGTGAAAGAGGGCATCCCTGTTTTGTTCCAGTTTTTAGAAGGAATGCTTCCAATTTTTCTCCATTTAGAATGATGTTGGCCTTGGGTTTAGCATAGACAGCTTTTACAATGTTGAGGTATGTTCTTAGTGTTTTGAACATGAAAGGGTGCTGTATTTTGTCAAACTCTTTTTCTGTATCAATTGATATAATCATATGTAAATATTAATGTTTCTTAATGTCTTCATGTATAATGATAGGGCAAAACAGGAAGCAATAGACTCAGACATAAATCTGTTGAGAAGGAAGTCACTATATCTCTCCTGTGAGCTTTTCCATAAATATCATCTGTTACTAGTGCCCCCATGATGTTGGAGCTGGGCTTCTAAAGGCTACCCGTCGCTTGCCATTCCTCAGTGGTAGGAAACAATCTGAAAACAACCCAGGTCTCTAGAGGTGATGGTCCTAAGGTTTCCTGGAGATAGTGAGGCTTCTCCAGCCTCCTTGGCTGAGAGGTTTCCCTTCCTTGACCTGGACCCCAGCTCCTCCAACCAGATTCTCTATAGCTGCCTTTTTAGAATCTTGTTGTCTTTTAGAGAGAAGGAAATTAAGCTTACAAAAAATACATAATTTTTATATATAACAGGGGGAAATTCCATTGTCTGCTAAGTCAGACATCTTAATTTGAGTCTCAGCACTTCTATTTGCCCAGCTGGGACTGTGATGAGTTAATTAACCTCTTTGGGCTTCAGTTTCCTTTGCGGTAAAATGAGGCTGGTGACATGGTTTCAATGGGACTGTTGTGTTCGAATCTGATAACTTACGCGTAACATGGAACAAGTGCACCAATTACAGCAGTTTCTCCTTCTCTCCAGCAGAAAGCTTAGGTTTTTGCTCAAGTGTACCTCTAGTTCTTAAATTTGGATTTTGTTTTATGCATTGTTTAAACTCCAGAACAAACAATGTTTAGTCATGTCATGAGATCCAAAGACTGGAGAAAACTAACTACTATCATACTATAGAAAAACTCAATCAGGAAAAGCTCAGCATTATTTGATTCATTTTATAACATTCTTATAAATTTTTTTTGGAGACACAGTAGTGGTTGTACTATTATTTTAATGTTCATACTGAGATTTTAAGGTTTAGTTATATATTTTCATTTATCAAAAAATTATTTTTGCTTTTTGTCAGTATGTTTTTGCAAAATTGGTCTCCTTGATGCTGGACATTTTGTCTTTTTTATAGAATTTAGATAACTGGAAAAAATCGGCAAGTAGCATAATTTACAGTGGCTAAATTTTGAGATAAAATGTAGAAACATCATAATATAAGGTTGGTACATTTGCTTTATTTCAACTAATCCTGAATATTTTTTTGTCTTGATGTGGAGACTGTTTCCTTGGCTTTGCCTGGCATCTCTTTTGCATGCTCTAAATAAGTATCTATAGATCAACTTCAACTCATCTTGGAGTTTAATGCTCTCTTCTCGGATTGTTGCTTGCTGCTTGCTAGAGAGCTGTCTTGAGTTATCTTCAGGGTTACATGGTTCAAGTTGTTTTCCTGCAAGTTGTGTGTGGTGAATTACAATGTAAGAGTTCAGTAAGAGGAGTCTACTCTAGTGTCTAGGGGCTTTTCTGTTGGAATTCATTAGACTCTTCTGTTACAGTTCAGATCTGGTGCCTGTGACATTAATTAGCCCTGTGTCTTTTTACAAGTCACTATCTTCATGCCTTAGTTTTCTCATCTGTAAAATTGAATGATAATAATAACACTTAATTTATCAGATTGTTGTAAAGGTTAAATGAGATAATGTGTGTCAAAGGCCTAGCCCAACATTTGCATATACTGAAGTGAAATATTTTCCATTATTATGTAGTGGAAAATTTCAGTGTCACTATGACTTTGTCTTAGTAGTCATCTTAAACTAACAACATAACCCATTTTTTTATGTTATTAAGAAATGAATTCTACAGCCAAGCTAATAGAAAAATACCATTTTGATACAACCAGGGATATAATTATTTTGAATTGATAAAATTATCCATAGAGTATTAAACAGTAGTTACTAAAAAATTAATTCAGTTTCTTGAAGATGTTTAATATGACCAAGGTCTAGTGTAAACATTGAAAGATTTAGAATACTTTACAAAATTTTTCCATAATGGGTTATGACTCATCAAAACTGAAAATGAAACAAATAAACAACAAAAAAGGAAGATTGTTTTCCTTATGCCTTCTGTGCCAAAAAATAAATCATTGCTGTACTCATGAAGTCATAAAATTCAAATCATCCCTATTTGAGTCAGACACTTTGCTGTGGTATTTGAACCATTGGTTCAAGCAGGACCTGGTGATATTTAATGGCCTATTGTTCAATAAATTGACATTTGGCCATTGCATCAATATTAAAGTATTGCAAAATAATACGATTGTTAAAATTTTTTTTTTTTTAGTAAGCAATAAATAGACGTTATTTGTCCTTGTAACCAAATGCTGTGCATCAGGATTTTTTTTTTTTTTTCCTTTACTGCTGATTTGCTCCATTTTTTTTTTTTTTTTCCAGAATACTCTTAGGACTATAGCTCCCTAGTACTGTCACGTATAGGGATTTCTTTAAATGTTTCTTCTGCTTTCTTATTTTCTGGAGGACGGAGCCCCCAGCTGTCATCTTCTCTGGGGTGGTGTCAATGTTAAAAAATGGCATGGTTCTTCAAGATCTAGTTTTTCGAATGAGGTGCCAGTTTTTTAATTGCCATGTGGGAATTCCTTAACAGGGCTGCATTTAGAATTTAGGTAACTGGAAAAGGCTCAGCCATTGAATGTAGGGTGGATGTTATAAGTTCCAAGGTTATAGAGTGGGAAGAGGAAGCAAAGAGACTGGGTTTAGGGAATGAAATCTTATTATTTAGATTACTGAATAAACAAATTTCGGGAAAAAAGATAAGAAATTATTTTCATTTCTCAGCATCATATTTCATGCATGTTCAGGTCAGCGTTTTTGCCACTGTCATCAAAACACCCGACAAGAATAATTTTAGAAAAGGAAATTTTATTTGGGGGCTCACATTTTCAGAGGTCTCTATAGTTCATAGACAGCCTGCCTCCATTGCTGTTGGTCTAAGGTGAAGCACAACATCATGGTGAGAGTGTGGTGGAGGATATAGTCACCAGGAAGCAGAAGTGGGGTTGGGAGAGTGTCATTTTGGTCACCAGGGATAAAATATATACTTCAAAGGCATGTCCCCAGTGACCTGTCTCCTCCAGTTATCCTACCTGCTGACATTTACCACCCTATTAATCCCTACCGGGGATTAGGTTGTACAAATTAGGTTAAGGCTCTCATAGCCCAATCATTTTACCCCCAAACTCTCATACATTGTCATACCCATGAGTTTTGGGGGTACTACATATCTAAACCATAACAATATACAATATCTAACTAAACATAAGCTTTTAAAAACAGTATTTCAGATGTTGCTTGATTGTTACTTAAATAGCTTATATTATTTTAATTTTTGAGTGGAATATTAATAGTTTGTTAAATCACATTTTAGATTCAACAAACCATAGAGGTGGACATACAAATACTTGGTAATGAACCGCTGCATGAGCAGATATTAGAGGTTTAATCATTCAGTTAATTTTATTTCTCATTGTATTACCTTGCTGTTTTCTGTGAAAGTTATCATTTTTTTTTTTTAAGGAAAATAAACCTTAGGTTGATTTGGCATCTCCCCATTTTCTTTTTGATGTGACACTCAACAAAATAAATTTATTGTTGTTGTTTTGGTAAGCTCAACAAGTGTTTCTTTGAAGCAATTATTTGCTCTTGTACTCTCAGCAGCTTTACTGTCTAAAAGGGGCCATAAAGTTTAAAACTTAAAATAGGTTCTTCAAGATCTACTTTTTTTTTTTTTCCTCCAAGGAAACTGATGGGTATTCCTAGTGACAAATCAGGTCAATCAAGCAGAAACTTGCAGTAACTTTAGAAAATTTGGATATTTGTACTGTATTAGGGTCAAAAGCACTTAGTATTTCTTAAGATACCTTTGTAGAAAATGGAAACTAATTTATACTGATCAAGTTATTTCATGGTCTCCAAAGAAATGATAGGACTTTTTGGATTTCCACATTGAAATTAAGATTAATTCAAAAAAAAAAAAGATTAATTCACGAAGAACTTACTTACCATTAAATGGTTAAAGGAACTTATGAGGTCATTCAGATTCTACTTATTATCTATACAAATCAGAGCAGAAAAAAGGTTAAAGAATGCTGGCCTGAAGAGAAATCGGTGTCAACTTACAGCTACCTGTGTCAGCGGGAAAATGGGAAGCCAGGTTGAATAAGGCAAAAGTTTAAGCATCTGATAATTACAGAGCAAACCCTGTTTCCTCCTTAAAAGGAGCATAATGGTTAAAAGTTCTTGAAACTCTGGAATTGCTAGTACTTCAAGGAATAAGACAGATGTGAAATTCTCAGCTGCAGGCTATCTTTTGTTTCAAATCTTTCTACCTTCCTCCTTTTCTTTCTTTTTTAATTTAAGTCAATTTTTTTTTTTTCAGTAGAAAATTTTGGTAGGAGCAAAAGAGTTCTAATATTAGGGTCTAAATCTGTTTTTTTTTTTTTTTTTTTTTTTTTGAGGTAACCTCAAAGGGATGTATGGTGAAAACTCATGACTGGCTTTTGTAATAACAACTTTAGAAAACAAGTTAGCTGTTCTCCTACCCAGAGATATTTGCAATATTACCATAAGTTCATAAATCCATAAATCACTGAAATTCTTCTTCAACTATTACAATTTTAGCTTTATACCTCTTTTATGGTAAGATTGCTATCTACTGCTCAAAACAATATTTTATTGTCATAAATTGTTTTGAATTTCAATTGATATTATCTTTGTTCCAGAATTCTGAAATTGTACTTTGTTGAAATTTGGTGAACAAGTTCAAGTATGACAGACCTTTCACAACAGTCCATAATATTCTTTTACTCTGCATTTTGCATCTCACTTTCCATACTGAAAAATCATAGCTGTCCGTTATAGTGTACCATTTACAACAACTAATAGATTCCATAATCATTTTAGTTTCTTTGGATCTTGTCCAGTATTTCCTTATGTGGCTACCAGAATTAAAGACAACTTGATTACAGGTGAAGAATAAACTTAGTTTTCTTCAATTAATTTAGACATTTGGGATTAATTCCTGGAGTTAAACCTTAACTTGTAGCCATGTTATTTTTTCGATGAAAACTTAAGCAAATAGGATGGCTGTGTTTCACAGTGGAACTCTGAGTCTCTGAGAGTTGGGCCTGTTACGTTTACCTCTTCAGGTTTTTAAAACCCCTATTTTGTATGATGAAGCAGTAAATCAGGGAATAGCTTTTCATAAACTTCTCCAGATGTTGAACTTACTGGGAATACTTTGAATACCTTTTTAGTGCAGGGGGAAAAATATTGTAGTCTTAAAAAAAAAGGTTTTAATGCAGTGAATTGAAATGCATTTAGAATGAGTTTATATCATCTTTATTCATTGAACCAACACCAACAAACTTGAAACCATTGGCTTACTGAATACAACTGTAGACTTTTCAGTTAACTATAATTGATATGAAAGCAGAGAAAAACCTGCATTTCTTCTTCCATTTAAAATGTGGCTATTAAGTACAGTCATGTGTTGCTTAATGATGAGGGTACAACCTGAGAAACGAACTGTTGGTGATTTTGTTGTAGGAACGTCAGAGTGTATATATTTACACCAACTAAAACAGTTGCAGCATGACTTGTGATATGATCTTATCGGACCACTGCTGTTTGTGGTGTCCATCACTGGCCAAAATGTTATATAGCTCGTGACTGTATAGGCTTTAAATCAACTTATTAAAAGTTTGTTTCTTTTATAAAATGACAAAAATTAAGTTATTTTATACTCTTAAGGAAATTTAATTTAATAAAGTTAACTATTTTATAGTTATAAAGTTGAAGAAATATTTTTTACCAACTCTTTACCTCCCTTGCTTGGCCCACTCTACTCTGCCTTACAGAGTGCTACTTTCATCTTCACCTCCAATAAATCTGTACTTTGCCTGTTTAAAACAAAAATAAACAAACAAATGCTATTGTTAAACCAATACTGACTTTTGCCACCTCCATTTTATAAAGCAGCATATGTGCTTATTAGAGTAATAAGTGATAGGAAGGCAGGAGAGAGACGCTTGGTACATAATAGATGTTCAGTAAACACTTGTTGACATGTTGAAGGTTTATTTAGTAATGGCTATATTTTCTGTGTGATATTTAGTTTTTTCCTAGTCAAATTCTCAACAGTTTTTACTGTATTTTAATTACTGTCAAGACCCTTTTGCTACTTCTATTTCATTACCTTTCTAAAGCTATTTTTAGCAGTTTTTTCTGCTCCCTTTCTCATTTTTTTTAAAGATGGACACAATATCTTTATTTATTTTATTTATTTTCTGTGGTGCTGAGGATCGAACCCAGTGCCTCACAAGTTGCGATGCAAGTGTTCTACTGCCGAACTATAACCCCAGCCTCCTCTAAAGTTATTTTTATTAGATTTCATTCAAATGTAAAAATTGTAGTGGGAAAATATACTAAAATGTGTTCATGTTTGAACTCTTTTTATTTTAAACATGTTTTTATATGTTGAAAGGTAACAAAAGAAACAGTTGTAAAGGAAAGGTAGCTTCTAGGACCTGGGAAATGGGGTATTATTGAGAAGGAAAATTTTTAATTAATTTATTCAGCAAATAATTTTAAAGTGCCCATTATGTGCCAGTTGCTGAGCAAAGTGTTGGTGTATGGTGATGACCAAGCTAGGCATGATCCTTGTCTTCATTCATCTTACATGCTAGTGGAAGAGCCGGAGATTTCATACATACATATACACAAGCACATGAACACATGCATGCATGTGCTTGCTTATTTACTTAGAGTAATGAGTGATAGGAAGGCAGGAGAGAGATGCCATGTGAAAGAATTATAAGAGAGAGCTAATTTTATTTGGGGATTTAGGGAGGCCTCTCCTAGGAGGTGATCTTTGAATAGAAACTTGAAGGATGAGTCACAGTTACCTAGGGAAGAAGTGGTGGAAAGTGTTCCACGTGGATAAACTAGCATATAAAAAAGTCATGAGGCAGTAAAGATTTGGGCTCAATAGAACTGGAAGAAGAATGAAATTATATTGTTTTCAGGAAGAAGATGGAACTTGAGGCTATTAATGTTAAATGAAATAAGCCAAACTAAGAAAGTCAAGGGTCCTATATATTTTCTATCCTACTTGGAAGCTAGAGAGGAAAAAGGAAAAGAAAGATAGAAGTAGAATTTTATGCAAATGCAAGGGAGATCAGTAGAGTAGGAGAAAGGGACTAGGCTAAAGGGGAGGGAAAGGAAAGAGGAAATATTGGCTAATGATATTGGGCAAATTATATTGTTATATCCTGTGCATGTACAAATATGTAACTATGGATGCCACCACTTTGCATAATTATAATGTGTCAGTAGAATGTATGGAAAAATATGTAAGATAATTGCAGGAAATTTACATATGTATTATGTACACAATATAGAATTCAGGACTTTTTTGGTTAGGTATACTAACAGTATTATAGGAAATTTTATAAGAAGATGCATACATATAACTCTCCTTCTTTAAGTAGAAGAGTTATATTTCTGTAAGTCATTCTGTCAAATAAAAAGAAAAAGAGAATTTGGCATAATGTTACTTGTTAAGTCTAGGTTGAAATTATATAAATGTTCATTCAACAATTTTTTAATTATTTTGAATTTTTTAAAAATTTCATAATGAAAGGATGTGTACACTAAAGACGAAGAGGGAGAAGACAGAGAAGGAAAGAGAAGTAAAGGAGCACACAAATATATTGCACATATACATGCACACATACTTATTTACTTACATTGTACACATACGTGCATGGAAGGCTGGAAGGGGGAGGCAAAGATCTGAAAGAAGAGTGCCATTCAAGTAGGAAGAGGAACAAAGAACATGGGTTGAATATGGAAAGAAACAGAGAGGTCAGAAAAGGCAAGATTTGGCAGTTTGAATTTTGTTTTAAACTGCAATAGGAAATTATTGAAGGATTTTAAAGCACAGGATTTTTAAAAAAGTATTTTTAACAGATATAAAATATTTATTTACATATAGCTTTTCTTGACAAATAGCAATTACACATTTTTTAAGAGGGAGCATGGGAGGAATTACACATTTT
The DNA here is from genome assembly GCF_047511675.1 of Marmota flaviventris. Lineage (NCBI taxonomy): Eukaryota > Metazoa > Chordata > Mammalia > Rodentia > Sciuridae > Marmota > Marmota flaviventris. The sequence continues at coordinate 36,307,942 of NC_092498.1, forward strand.
TATGGGCTTCATTGTGATATCTAATAGATGTACACAATGTGTAATCAGATCAGGTCAGCTGGTATATCAGCCACCTCAAATATTCATCATTTCTTTTGTTGGAAACATTCAGAATCTTCTGATTTTTAATTATGTATCAGTTGTTGTCAACTATAGTTATTCTACTTTGCATAGAATTTTGGAAGTCATTTTTCCTATCCCACTGTAGCTCAGCACAGGATTTTTTTTTAAGTGATAATAATAATCCCATTGAGAAATGGTGTTGACTTGAACTAGAGGCAACTTCTTAAAGGATTCATTCTGTTTATCAATGAACTTAATACTTAGAACCAAAATGTTTAGGAAAGGAATTTTTCATGAATGTTAATTTTAAAGAAAAATATGCATAATCACAGATTTGAGATCTTATATTCATTTCTCTACAGTAAACGTGATTGAAGACAGTTACTATTGTTTGACATTTTAATTTTTCTAGTGTCTGATATTAACGCCTTATTTTGTATAATATGGCACTATCGGAATATTTGCTATTCTTTGTCATAATAGACTTGATTCATACTGAATTCATCAAAGTGTACTATCTGTTTAAAATAGAGTGATGTTTCAGTAATAATTCTCAATGTATGGAAAAAATATGTGTAGAAAAATATTTACTAGAAAGCATGTAGGTTTAATACTCCAAGTACTATGTCATTTTTGTTTGGTGTGTGTGTGTGTGTATGTGTGTGTGTGTGTGTGTGTGTGTGTAGTTGAAATCTCAAAATCTCAAAGAGGTGGTATGTATTTAGACATTATCCTATTTTTAGTTTATTCACATTATTTAATGCTTCTATTTAAGTATCTATCTAGAATTGGTTTAGAAGCAATGGAATCAGATTTGGTCTGGTAGGTGAAGATGAAATGTGTACAAAATTACAGCCATAAAACTTAAAACAAAAGTAGGAGAATAAATGTAGTGTGATGTTTTAGGCAAAATTGAGGGACAGCATAATTAGCAAAGGATAGTAGAGATGCTGTTTGTTAGAACCTAAATTGTAGCAATTAATTTCTCAATAGGAAATATTAAAGCAGTTCAAAAATATCTGTCAAAAACAGAAAGGCAGGCTAAAGAACTACATAAATGAAGTTTATGAATTGTAAAATTGAAAACATAATGTTCAGTAGTACTTATTTAATGTCCTTTGTAGCTTTTTTGTGATACTGATTGGTTCATTTCAATGAGCTTCCCAAAATCATGTTAATATTTTCCTCTGTGTGTGTGCATGCTTATGAATTCCTTTAGATGTAGAATTTTCCTACTCTGGACAAAGTGAATCTATTAGAGAAAGAATCTACTCATGATTTTGTTTAGTCTGTGTGTGTGTGTGTGTGTGTGTGTGTGTGTGTGTGTGTATATATATATATATATATATATATATATATATATTCCTCTTGAAACCTGAAAGAAGTGATATGTATTTAGATGTTATCTTATTTTTAGTTTATTCACATCAGTGTGCATTGGAGATATGCCCTCACACATCCATTTTGTACTTTTTATTTAAAAATTGTGTTAAAATATGTATAACAGTATTATTTTCCACTAGAACCACTTCAGTGTATAATTTAGTGGTATTAATTACATTTTTAATATTTTAAAACTATTACCACTATTTCTAAAAGTTTTTCATCACCCCTAACAGAAACTACATTTTAAATAAAATCTTTGAGTTATAATTCATATACCATAAGATTATCTTACCTAAAGTGTACAATTCAGTTGCTATTAAGTTATCCCCAAGAGTTGCACAACTATTTTCATAGTCAATCTTAGAATGTTTTATCATCTAAACAGAAACCTCTGTACTCACTAGTAGTCACTCACTCTTTTCCCCCAAATCTTTGTTCCCTCAACCCTAGTCACCTACTATTGAACTTTGTCTTTGTAAATTTACTTATTCTGGATATTTCTGTATATGAAAGAAATCATCTAATATGTGATCTTTTTGACTGACTTATTTTTATGTTTTCCAGATTCATCCTTTTTGGATCATCTGTCATTACTTCATTCCTTTTAATTGCTGAATAATATTCCCTTTGTGGAATAAAATGCTATACCGCATTTTATTTGCCTGTGTATCAGTTTATGGACATTTACGATGTTTCCACTTTTTGACTGTTAGGAATAATGCTGCCATGAACATTTGTGTGCAGACTTTTGCTTAAGCATACATTTTTACCTCTCTTGGGTATATATCTACAAGTATAATTGTTGGTTTACATGGTAATTCTGTGTTCTAACTATTAGAGGGTTTACCAGGCTATTTTACAAAGGGACTGCCCCATTTTTCAATTCTATCAGCAGAGTACGAGGATTCTGTTTTCTCCACATCCTAGCCACACACTCATTATTATTGTCTCTTTGTAGTCATCCTAGTAGGTGTGAAATGGTATCTCCTTGTGCCTTTGATTTGCATTTATCTGATGGCTAATGGTGTTGAACATCTTTTTATGTGCTTATTGGCCATTTGAATGTTTTTATTGGATGTCTATTCAGATCTTTTGCTTATCTCTTTTAAACATTAAAAAGTCTCTTTCTATGATTTTTTTTTGTATTTTTACTTAATGTAGAAAATAACCTATAAAGAATATTAAACTATACTCTCCAAATCACAAGCTGCTGGAACAGAAAATAGCATCATGGGTGACATCTAAAATATATATTGTATTTTTAATCATTTTCTTTAATAAACATTTTCTTTAATAAGTATGAATTATATTATTTGATCAACAAATAATATAATTTATACTTTTTCCTTAAAGGCAAAATATTTACTTTAATTATATTGCCAATTTTAAATAATGTGCCTATGTCTATGAAATAAATAATCTAAGAAAAACCTCAACAACTTTTTTTTTTTGAGGTGCTGGGGATTGAACCCAGGGCCTTGTGCATGTGAGGCAGGCACTCTACCAATTTAGCTATATCCCCAGCCCTTGACCTCTTATTTTTGATACCAAAAAGGAATTGGCTTCTGCTATTTCAAAAGCTCACCAGTCTGCTTCTAAGCCTTCATCACTTTCCCAGATCATTAGGTCTGGAAAAGGCAAGCTGGCCATAACCAGATGGCAGAGTTCCAGAAGCAAGACTTACCTGCAACTTCATGTTACACTGGCTTTTTATTTTTTATTGTTGGTTGTTCAAAACATTACAAATTTCGTGACATATCATATTCCACACTTTGATTCAAGTGGGTTATGAACTCCCACCTTCACCCCATACACAGATTGCAGAATCACATCAGTTACATATCCATTGATTTACATATTGCCATACTAGTGTCTGTTGTGCTCCGCTGCCTTTCCCATCCTCCCCCCTCCCCCCACCCCACCTCTCCCCTCCCCTCCCCTCCTCTCTCTCTACCCCCTCCACTGTATAACCCTGAGGGTCTCCTTCCATTTCCATGCAGTTTCCCTTCTCTCTCCCTTTCCCTCCCACCTCTCATACCTGTTAAATGTTAATCTTCTTCTCCTGCTCTTCCTCCCTACTCTGATCTTAGTTACTCTCCTTATATCAAAGAAGACATTTGGCATTTGTTTTTTAGGGATTGGCTAGCTTCACTTAGCATAATCTGCTCTAATGCCATCCATTTCCCTGCAAATTCTATGATTTTGTCATTTTTTAATGCAGAGTAATACTCCATTGTGTATAAATGCCACATGTTTTTTATCCATTCGTCTATTGAAGGGCATCTAGGTTGGTTCCACAGTCTTGCTATTGTGAATTGTGCTGCTATGAACATCGATGTAGCAGTGTCCCTGTAGCATGCTCTTTTTAGGTCTTTAGGGAATAGACAGAGAAGGGGAATAGCTGGGTCAAATGGTGGCTCCATTCCCAGCTTTCCAAGAAATCTCCATACTGCTTTCCAAATTGGCTGCACCAATCTGCAGTCCCACCAGCAATGTACAAGTGTACCCTTTTCCCCACATCCTTGCCAGCACTTGTTGTTGTTTGACTTCCTAATGGCTGCCAATCTTACTGGAGTGAGATGGTATCTTAGGGTGGTTTTGATTTGCATTTCTCTGACAGCTAGAGATGGTGAGCATTTTTTCATGTACTTGTTGATTGATTGTATGTCCTCCTCTGAGAAGTGTCTGTTCAGGTCCTTGGACCATTTGTTGATTGGGTTGTTTGTTCTCTTATTGTCTAATTTTTTGAGTTCTTTGTATACTCTGGATATTAGGGCTCTATCTGAAGTGTGAGGAGTAAAGATTTGTTCCCAGGGTGTAGGCTCCCTATTTACCTCTCTTATTGTTTCTTTTGCTGAGAAAAAACTTTTTAGTTTGAGTAAGTCCCATTTGTTGATTCTAGTTATTAACTTTTGTGCTATGGGTGTCCTATTGAGGAATTTGGAGCCCGACCCCACCGAATGTAGATCGTAGCCAACTTTTTCTTCTATCAGACGGCGTGTCTCTGATTTGATATCAAGCTCCTTGATCCATTTTGAATTCACTTTTGTGCATGGCGAGAGAAAGGGATTCAGTTTCATTTTGTTGCATATGTATTTCCAGTTTTCCCAGCACCATTTGTTGAAGATGCTATCCTTCCCCCATTGCATGCTTTTAGCCCCTTTATCAAATATAAGATAGTTGTAGTTTTGTGGATTGGTTTCTGTGTCCTCTATTCTGTACCATTGGTCCACCCGCCTGTTTTGGTACCAGTACCATGCTGTTTTTGTTACTATTGCTCTGTAGTATAGTTTGAAGTCTGGTATCGCTATACCGCCTGATTCACACTTCCTGCTTAGCATTGTTTTTGCTATTCTGGGTCTTTTATTTTTCCATATTAATTTCATGATTGCTTTCTCTATTTCTACAAGAAATGCCGTTGGGATTTTGATTGGCATTGCATTAAACCTATAGAGAACTTTTGGTAATATCGCCATTTTGATGATGTTAGTTCTGCCTATCCATGAACAGGGTATATTTTTCCATCTTCTAAGATCTTCTTCTATTTCTCTCTTTAGGGTTCTGTAGTTTTCATTGTATAAGTCTTTCACCTCTTTTGTTAGGTTGATTCCCAAGTATTTTTTTTTTTTTGAAGATATTTACACTGGCTTTTTATTTTATTAGTTCCTTTCAGTTATACCCAATATTAGGGTTCATTTTGACATACATAATTATACACTTTTGCTTATCTTTTAACTGGGTTGTCTTTTTTACTTTTGAGTTGTAAGAATTATTTATGTATTCTAGATTTGAGTCTCTTATGTGATATAGGATTCACAAGTATTTTTCCTATTCCTCAAGTTACCTTTTTGCAATAATTTCTTTTTGAAATTCTACTGCTTCTTCTCTCTGGTTTCTAATTATATTATGACTTGACTTTGGGAAATTCTGAACTCATAATAGTGTGTACTTACCAGTGGCAAGCTGAGAAGGATTTCTGTCTTAGTGAAGTCCTTTTCCTACTCCTCCTCTCTCTGCTGGAGCATTCAGAAAGCATTTGTTTTAGTACCTGATAATGTGCTGGATATTGTGGCCGACTTCTGGGGATATAAGATGGGACTCATTCTCAGTAAACTTACTGCCTAGTGGGCAGGTCAGAAAAAGTTTAGTTGTCAGGCAAAGCATTGTATCTTTACAAAAGAACATTTATTTTAGTAGATTTATAATCTTGCAAGTAGCGGAAGGAGACTTGAATATCATTGAGTATATTTTACTTTATGGTCTGTAAAAACTAGTCTACTACAGTGACAAATGGTCTGTTTCCCCCCGACACTTTGTACTGCCCATCAGAGCTCTTAGCTCAGGCTCTCTATGCTCAGGCTCTCTCAAATGAATGTTGATTCATTGCTCCTGTCATTTCTGGAGCTGTTTCTTTTCTCTGCATGTACCCAAGTCGATTTGGCACCAAGATCTACCCTAAAGCTTAATACTGGCACCTTTCTGATTACTGATGATCTTTTTCCTCCAATTAGAGTAGTACTATTGAACCTCAATTGTGTTTGTTAATAATCTTATATTTGAATGTTTAGTTACCTCATAGTTTGCATGTATCTCATAATTCTGGCTGTAAGTTGCTTTGGAACACTACTCATGGAACTGAACAGAAGAAACATGGCTAAAGCAAGGTGTTTCTGTTCTAACTTTGCAGAATCAGTAGAAGTAACACAGGGGAACATACTGTAGGCAAAATCAGAGCAACGGGTCAGATGATGGAGGAGGTAGTTTTATATTCATATATATAATGTGTGTGTGTGTGTGTGTATATGTATGTGTGTATGTATGTATATATATATATACATATACATATATATATACAGGAATAGTAGTATATATATATATATATATATATATATATATATATATATATATATATAGCTGGGGATCAAACCCGGAGCTTCATATACACAAGGCAAGTGCTGTATTACTGAACTACACCCCCAGCACTAGTATAATTAATTAAACAAGCTGATGGCAAAGAAATTTCACAGTTCCATTTTAGGCTATTTAAAATATTCCTTTTATTTCCAACTTTTCATGGGATGGGCAGATTTAGGGTGCCCACTTGGAACTAATATAGATTTGAAGCTTTTCACTCCACACATGTTGCCTAAATATGTGCACATAGTTTTTTGCTTTAGCTACCGGCCTAGTAAAAGCCTCTTGTGAATGCTTATCACCTTGTAAAGTAGTTACCAGAGCTACAGTAAAAATTGCCTGCAAGTGAAAAGACTTTGACTTCCCTAGAGAGAGAATAGAAAACATATGGGACAAACAGCAGCAACCAAAATTATCTGGCATAGAAAGTGGAAGAATGCCAGCCAAATGTCCTATCCCTAAAATATTTTACACCTTTATCTTAACTTGCTGTGAAGGCCACCTTGTTTTAAGAACTTCAGTTACAACTTGGAAATTTCTCATTATTTGGTATAGTTTATACAAACAGTTCCTTTCCTTATTGATAGATTTTACATTCCTATAGATTTAAAATAATTTTTGAATGTTCCTATTCCTTTTAAGTGAAGTGTTTATGTGTATGTGTGCACGCACATAATTACCAAAAGATGTTATCATGTTTATTTTAGGTACTTGGTATATCTAATTAAAAATGAGGTTGATTGTTAAATAGGAAAAGTAGGACTCAAGTACATGATAAGAAAGGTAATGAGATCTTAATTAGCCATTATATCATGAGGACTTTCTCCTAAATAATAGAGAGGGAAGGGATTGATAAATCCTAGTACTTTTTAGAATTGTCACAGAACAGACCACATTTTATAGCAGTGTTTTGATACCTGTCCTAGGGCAGAAGAAACTTTAATTTTTGCTCAGTATTAATTTTTTTTGGAAGTTATCTTCTAAAAACTCTAGTTACCCTTTTCCTTTAAAAGTCTTAAAAAGAGAGATCTATAAAATCCAGTTATATAGTTCAGTTTTTTTTAATTTAATCATTAATGTTTTTGATAATAACACTCATTTGTTTAGCATTTTTTATAGGACATTCCTTAAATCCTATTGTCTTTGACATTTTTAAAAATCCCTAGAAGAAGGCAGTGCACATGTTTCCAATCTGGCATATGGATGAGGAAAGCTGAGGCTCAAACATATGCAGAGACTTCATCAAGGTCACAGGGCAGTAAAGCAGAGAATGGCTTTCTTTCCACCTCAGTGCCACTGAAAAAGCTTCATATCTTATCTTATTGTGACACTTGGGAATTATGAAATATATTATTGCCAAGAAATAATAAAACTTTTAGTCATTGAAACTGCCAGAAAGGCTGCTGGAGTAGTAACTCAACGTAACAGAAACTGAGGGTTTTGGTCTTTTGATCTGTAAAACTCCTACCCACTAGATCAAGGTTTCAGGAAATTAGAAATCATTGTTGCTTGCTAAGTTAACCTATTTCTCCTTATAACGGAAAACTTAACCTTCATTATTTTCAATTTAAAAGACACTTTTCTTAAAAAGATTTGCCTGTGTTTTGGGAAGAAAGTATAAAAATTAAACCGAAACCATTATATTTTTAGAGAATATACTGTTTCTGAGCAAGAAAATAGGAAAACAATGTATCTAACAAAGCATTTTTTATGTATCTGTTATATGCTTTATTTTATAAAGTTATGTTATATGTTTATATTATAAAGTTATATAATATTACAATAATTCTTAAAACCAAATTCTGGATTATATTAATAGATTAGAACATATTATAAATATCTATTCATAAAATAAAGATTTGTAAAAATATAACAGACAAATGATGATGGTTTGAAATTGCTGCTACAGAGCTAGGTAACTGTTGTCAGCATTTTAATATAGAATGATCAATCTGATGGTTAGAGCTATTGTAATTCAGGGGGGAGTAAATGAGGTAAGACTTATCTATCTTCATCTTGGATATACATTTACAGCAAGGTAATCAACATTTTGCTGTAGTGTGTTTCATTAATAATGTAATAATACTGTCTTCACCCATTTACCAGATTTTATGAAGTAACTATTACCTTTTTATGCCTGTTAAAATGCTATACATCACATTAGTCTTTCAGGAATAGTAGTATATTATGTATATATAAATTTAATTTTTTTTATTATTTTTAGAAGTAAAAATCTGGGGAAAGGAATGTAATACTTGTCAAAATACTTTCTGATTTAGCTCTGTCGGCATAGAGCTAAGCATGTTCTAAGCCAGAGACCACCAAACTTCCCACACTCTGAATACCTTCCTTTCCTCCCCTTTTATTGCCATACGGGAGACATTGTATGTGATATACCCTGTAGTCTTTCACCTAGATTAATGTGATTTTGTTATTTGTTTTACTTTTTCTCTATTTTTCAAAGATTTCCCTTGATAATCCTTTTTAAAGTACTAGTCTGTAATTTTGGGGTTAGTATCCCACAAGAAAAATTGTTTGGGATTCTAAAACACATTCTGTCTTTATCAGTTACTTATTTTTAAAGTTAAAATAATTACAATAATTTGGGGCTGGGGATATAGCTCGGCGGCAGAGTGCTTGCCTCGCATATGTGAGGCACTAGGTTCTATCCTCAGCACCACATAATAAATAAATAAAATAAAGATATTGTGTCCATATTTTAAAAAAATATTTAAAAAATAATAATTACAATAATTCCATGACAAATACAATGGAATTTATTATGCTAAATTATTTTAAATGGTCTGACATTTTTTCCTTGATGGACTCTTTTCTGGGTTTTTACAATCTCATCTAAGTGAGGATACTGTGTGGTTTAATTACTTTCCAGCAATGCACACTTTAATAGCCACCGTTTCAAGTTAAAGCTATGTTTCTTCTCTGGGTTTGAACTGTTTCCATCTAATCCAAGGAAAAAATATTTGAGGGACATTAGTTAATGCATTTTCCAGGAATGGGAGTGTAAGCATTTTTTTCATAACTTATGGAATATTTAGCAATTTTAGCCTCTAAAACTTAATTTTATAGCATTTTTAGTACTAGTGGCAAAGGCTTCTTCTAGAAAAATGAGAAATTATGTGAACTCCCTTCTTGGCATGCTTAGGAGGCAAATCATAAATCTTTAGTTTCATTTTTTTTAAATAAAACTGGGCATTGATTTTGCTGCAATCTAGTATGCAGATATGATGAAAAGATTCATGGTGTATTGAAATTTTTGAAAGTTCTTATAAAATGTGCTATTAACTGAAACTGTTATTACACAGAAAACAAGTAACATAGAATTATTATTTTCGATCATGGCTTATCTAACTTATTTAAAAATTTTAATACTGTAGGTACTAATGAAAGGATCAATGAAAGGACCATTTGGATTCATAAATATCCATGAAGGATCTCTTTGACCAATGTTACTCAGTCCTGGGCAAGGTCAAACATTGATGATGTTTGACGGTCTTAACAAAAATGAATTGGGAAGATAAATTTCTTTAATTGTACTGCTAGAATGGTGAGGGGCAATGGCCTATAATACATAAAGAGGAATATTAATAGATAAAGTGATAATAGTGAATTGCATTATAACAATAGCTACCATTTATTGGATATATGCAAGGAGCCAGGCCGTATACTAGCTGTTTATGTATGTTTTATATAACACAGTTTTGGCAAAAAGTTTGGATAGTATTATATCCATTTGCCCAAATTGGAAACTGAGGATCCCCAAAATTAAATGTCTTGCCTAAATCTGCAGAGTCCATTTCATATACATGAGACTCCACCATACCAAGGTGCTTATCCAAATGTTTAACTGCCTCGTGACCAGATAAATATGGTATTGATGATATACAGATTTATTTATCTTAGAAATGATTTTTTGTTTAGATTTGAATTAACTGCCTTTGGAATTTTGAAATTTAAAACACTTGACAGAAATACTAAAATTCCACTCAAATAAGTACTCAATTTCTTGATTATAACTTCTCTAGTTTTTTACTATTTCATATGGCACATAGATTTTTTCCTCAAATTTAACAAATGTGTATATACTCCTCCTATTGTGTGTCAGGCCCTGAATATAAACTCATTCAATCCTAACAGTGGTGCTGTGGTGTTGGTATTGTTTCAACCTCATTTTATAAATAATAGGCACAGGGATTAAGTAAGTAACTTGCTCAGGATTGTACAGCCAGAAAGTAGCTAAGTGTGATTACTTTGGCCACAGAATTTGTTCTCTCAATTGCCTCTATTTTTAAGATTGTATAGAATTTGATAAGATCAGTGCTTGTTCTAATCCTGTTGTTGGACTTATAACTGTGAGAGGGTTTTTGGAGAGATAACTAGTGCAAATAAAATACTTAATAAGAAGTAGTGACCCCAGTAAGACCTAGAAATTTCATGTTAAAATACAGGATGAATTATAAAGAGAAACTGAAAACCAGCTTTAACTGTGTTAAAAGCCAATTGAGACTCCTATTTTTCAGGTCTACTTGATGTTATGCAGGCTTCGCTTTGTGTACATGGTTGAGCAATATGAATATAATGTCATCATTATTGTTTCCCATGTTGTACTAGTTACATTCATCAAACTTAGGAAGTACAGAGCTCTGTGATTAACATTTCTTTCCCCAATTATATTTCATGGTTTTAGCCCACCTGTTGTAAATGAGAGTTTTGTTTTTGTTTTTGTTTTGTTTTTAATGGATGTGTGGGGCAAGTGAGACTTTTAGAGTTGTTAAAATAGGATGAAGTTTCTAAATGTTAGAGAGAAGCTAGATGTGCCAATCAAAACAATGGAACAGTAAAACTGAAACTGAAGAAGTTTCTGTAACACCAGCAACTAGGGAGTCTGAGGTAGGAGGATTGCAGTTTGACCAGCATCAAAATGAAAAAGGGATGAGGATATAGCTCAGTGGTAGAGTGCCCTGGGTTTAATCCCCAGTACTGCAAAACAAAAGCAGAGACAAAACCAAAGAAGTTTTTGAAGAGTCAGAAATTTTTGGTTAATTAAGATTTTAATTTAGGTAAATCTGAATTTTGGCAAAAACTGAGTTAAACAATTCTAGCTGTGCAATGTGGGAAAGTCGAAGAAAGCAAATTAGAGTTCGTAGTAATATTGCTTATAAGTGTACTTCAGCTTAAACTTGAATCTTCTATGTGGGGTTGGAGGACAGGTGGAGACAAACACCCAATTCTTGTGGGGCTTGAGTTAAAGACCATGGGTTTAAGTTGGATCTTCTAACTACTCTGCTTATCTGTAATCAGAGGCATGTTTACCAGGACCTAATTTACTGTGATTTATGTTCAGGGCCCCTGATTTGCAGCATCCCCCTCCACTGCCCCAGGAAGACTAGCAATGTGCTCACATGGTTGTATGGTTTTGCAAATTTTGAAACATTTTAAAGTATTTAAACCACAGTTAGTTAAGACCGTTGTCTCTTTCCTACTCTGACCCTTCTTTTATCATACTTCCTCTCTTGTGATTGCTTTGGAGCGATAACAGGTATTTCTGGATCTGGCTAAAGGGGAATTTAGTTGGGAATACACAACTTTAACTGGAACTAGAAAAATGTTTTGGAATGTTTCAATAAGACAAATTATAGATTCCTAATTTAGGCATATATGAATGATTAATTATTTACTTACCTTTGCATTTATTTACAAATGAATTGAAAAAATTCAGATGATGGTATACAAAACTAAATGCAGAGATGAATGATGAAATAAATAAAATTATTTTGACATAAAAAATGTATTGAAAAATAAGATTATACCCCAAACAGTAAGTCATTGAGGATAAGGGGTAAATCTTAAATAGAAGTAATAAATAGACTCAATGAATTGTTTGAAAATCTAGTTAATGAGAAATAATGAATCATATGGATATATTGGGGAATGTTATGTTTCTTGCTGATTTGACCGTAAAATACTAACATGGAAAAAGATAGATATAATATGTAACTATGTGAAGTTTATAATTAATGAATATCTTCAATATCTGACTATTTAGAATTAGTCTTCAAATAAGAAACTTTGCAGATAATAATATTACAGTTCATAAACGAAAAAAAAATACCTTTATTGAGGTTTTCTTATATTTGACAGTGATCCTAAAAACTGACCTGATATGAGTAATAGTAACTTCGAAAGAAGCTTTCCTTTTTTTTTTTTCCAGTGCTACATTGAATTTAGAACCTCACTTATGCTAAGCAAGTGTTCAACCACTGCCCTATATCCCTGACCCCTGAATATATATTTCTAAAAGTTGTTTCTGTATCATAATTAGGATGAACACCAGTTGTTCTTCAATTTTATATTATGGAAATTAATATCCCCAAATTATCATCTGCCAAAATCTGTGTAACAAAAAATATGTTGAAAAAATATATTTTAGATTAATGAATAAAAATAAATACCATTTTTATGGATTTCATGATATTTATGGCATTCAACTGTTTAAATTCATAATTTTTGGTAATATTTTTTATTCTAATTATATTCATTATCATCAACTTTATATTTATAATTTTGTATTTTTTTCTTTAAAAGACATCTTATAATCTGTGCCCATTCTGTCTGTAATTAGTAGTTTTTAATGTGAATATATACATATTTTGTGTGCATATTCCAGAAGGCATAAAGTGAGGAGTAGAAGACCCCTTTTCACTCTCATTTCCAAGTCCAGAAGAAAACTTGTTATTTTCCACAATTGGTTAGGTATGCTTTGTCCAATAAAGTGGTCACTATACATGTGACTAAGGTACTGAATTTTATATTTTATTTAATTTCATTAAAATTTAATTGATTTAAATTTAAAACTAATATTCAGTTTTGTTATTAAAAAACATTTTTAATTGTATTTAAAACAACTTGAGTACATGAGTTTACTTCTCAAGCTATAAATTTTGTGAAATGCAAAGGACAAACAACACTGTTGTGTGAACATTGGGCATGTGTGTGTATGTACATTTTTTTTTTCCACAAACAAGATCGTATTCTGCATGTATTCTTTTGCATCTTAGTTGCATATTTATGTGGTTTGTGTATCTTATGTTTGTGTATCTAACATCATTACAAGTTATGATGTATCTCATTCACTTAATTAGCTGCATAATATTCTATTTGTACAGTCTTCACACAGCTACTGAGTGATTTATTAAAAAGTGAAAAATAAGATCATACCAGTTCTGTGTTCAGAACCCTATAGTAGCTTCAAGTCTATCGCAAAATTAAGCCCCAAGTCTTTAGGACACATCTAAGGCCTGACATGTTCTGTGCTTACTGGTATTCTGCCCAGTTTAGTGTAGGGTAGGCATCTATTACTCTATAATGTGGTGATTAGATACAGGTATTCATTCTGTTTATAAATAGCCACAAATAATACTAGTAAAGCAAAGACTTTCCATTTATAGGATTTAAAGTCTTGTTTAGTTTTTTATTTATCTGACCATCACCAGATCCTTTTTAAGTAAAGACATCCTATTTTTCCTCACTAATAGCACTCACTGAGGTAATCTAAACCTTGTTAACTAAAGTAAAAAATGATGCAGGCTGTCTCTAATCAAGAGCACATTGAAAGGAGGAAATAGCGTTATGGTAGATAGCTGAAATGTACTGTCTTAAGAATTTGGTGCTTCTTTATTGCTAGATTGAATTTCAGAACTCAGAGTCTAAATTTTCCCTTTCACATCTGGTGGCACTCTTTTTCAATCAGTGTGCAAAAAGGAGAAAAATCTGTTTGCCTTCTCTCTATGCTTCTCACTATAGTCCAGCCTATGCCAGGCTTAAGGAAAAGGCTTTTGCAGTGACAAACATACTCCAAATTGGTTTCCAAGCATATTAAAAGCAGGGTTTTGCAGAAAAAAAATTAAAATTAAGATTTTTTTTATATCAGAATGGTAAAAGATAGGAAGCTATTTTTAAAATTAAACAATGATAACTAAAAATGTGTTAGCTAAATGTGTATGTAATGTTGATGCCCCACTGCCACTAGTGGGAATCCTTGGATCACTGAAGATTTAAAACTTAAGAATGTCGAATTTAGAGAACTTACAGCCATTTGAAAGCTAAAGGGATTTGATGCAAGATATGTTGATGGTTATACATGTGTGAAGCGGCACACATTCATCACTGAGTAAATGTTAGATAATCAAATGAATAAACATATGAACCATACTGCTTTTAGCAAGTAGTATTTTTAGAGCTTTGTGCCCTGGGAGCAGGGGGACTAAAGAAATCAGGGTGGATTAAGCAGAAAGAAAGGACTATACAGTGATGGGGGAGAAGCAGTAAACTCTAAAACTGAGGACAGTATGAGGTAGGACCCTGTAGGAAAAAGATTATTTAAAAGACAGTCTTCTACGTGAGACCAGGCAAGAAACATTCCCCCTTTGGAGTTATTAGCACTTTTTAGACTCAGTTTTAATGAAATCGAAAATCGGGACATATGGGTTTGGGCCTGGTAGATTGACCAAAAAGGAGTTTATTAGTATTTGAAGAAGAGAAGTTGAGAATTAAAGCATGTCTCAACTCAGAATCATTGAGATTATTGATGAAGAAACTGACAGAAAACTTAATTTGGCTTAAGTGAAAAGGAGCATCTATTGGCTCATATAACCAAGCAGTCCTTGAATTGGACTGCAGAAACCTGATTTAAGGTTCTAATATGGCCCAGAATCTGTTTCTTTGTACCTCCTTCCCTTTGTATTTAAGTTCCATCTTCAGTCTGGCTGCCAAATGAATGGCTACAGTAGCTCCAAGCAGGTTATACTGTTCTGATGTATGTGTTGGTCACTATTATTTCCCAAACTCTGGCTTGCCCTCCTACTCTACTAGGGTGTCTTTTGATAAATAAGTTTTTAATTTTAATGTTGAATTGACCAATCTTTTACCCTTTTAGTTAACACTTTATGTGCAAATAATATTTGCTTACCTTAATATTAAGAAAATATTCTTTTATGTAATCTTCTAGACACCTTTATTGTTTTACTAATCACAGATTTGCAGTGTGCTTGGTATTCCTTTAAAGTTTCTGGATGATTCTACCATGCAACCAAGGTTGAGGATCTCTGGCCTTGATGCTGAGAAGTTTTCCTGAACTTCTTGTGTACTGCCATAGCTAGCATGTGGTACCTGGTTACCCTAGGGAAAATAATCAGTTTGATGGAACCCCTGCATGTTGATTTGTTATAAATTAATATGCATCTCTTTGTTTGGAATGAATAGGGTTTTTCCTTTCTTTAGGAGTTGAGTTACTGTATTAATCAAGAGGAATGATGTAAATGTTTTAGTAAAAAGTGAAGAGTCCAGAAGGGGTATCTATATATAAATAGCTATCAATTATATTATGTATTCAAAGTGTCCTTTAGGATTCTGAGTTCCTGAGACTCTTGAGCTTCAGGACTCCCTGATTCTTTATTTTTTACATTGTGTTACACTATGAAATATCCAAGATGTGAGAAAATAAAATTATTCCAGATGGTGTTACTTTTTTTTTCTTTCTTTTTTTTTTTTTTTTTTTTTTTTTTACATTTTAGAGTGTTTCCACATAATCCTTTCCCTCAAAAGAAAAATTCCCCTTAGAATTCCTTCTGTTATTATTTGTATTCATTTTTAAACCTTGACAACCATGTGAACATAGTACAGGTGGTTTTTTAACAGAGTGATCTATAAAGTTCTTAAATTACCAAAGGAAACCTGCTTTAAACTTATTAAGTATGTTTTGGAGCCACATGTAATTGAGGTAACTTTTTTGAAGATGAGTTAATTTTCAGATATTTGGCAGTTCTAATTTTGGTTAGACAGAAAGGCAGAATAACATTGATTGCATGTCTAGCTCTAGCTAGAATCCTGGCTCTACCATTTGCTAGCTGAATAGCCTTGAAAAGTTCTGCAGCTTCTTTGAAAGGATTGTGAGAACCATTTCCCTGTAGTTGTATGGATTAAATGGAGAATGTTGATAAAGCTGCAATGTCTATTATGTAGCATGTGTTCACTAAAGCTCAGTTATGCTATTGGTTCTACTACTGCCACCATTCCAGAGGCTGCAGCAAGGTTCTGAGTTGTGTTGGATACTACCTCCTTAGGCTCTACCTGGAGTCGGGCCATTAGGGTAGGGAAGGACAAAGAAAGTAGAAATGCAGAAGTCAGGGGAAGGTTTTAGAGTATTAATTTAAAACTTTAAAAAGATGTGTTCGCTTGGTTGGCATTTTGGTGTGTGTGTGTGTGTGTGTGTGTGTATGTACGTGTGTGTATAAAAATTTGGGGATTGGTTTACTTCACTTAGCATTATATTTTCCAACTCCATCATATTCTCTAAACTTGTGATATATAATAGAAATAGTCATTGTTTTAAATTTGAATCCATAAATAAATAAATAAATTTTTGTTTGTTTGTTTGTTTTCTTAGTACCAAGGATTGAACTCAGAGGCACTCAACCACTGAGCCACATCTCCTATTTTGTATTTTATTTAGAGATCTCACTGAGTTGCTTAGCCCCTCACTATTGCTGAGGCTGGCTTTGAATTCGTGATCCTCCTGTCTCAGCCTCCTGAGCTGCTGGGGTTACAAGCATGGGACACCTCACCTGGCTTACTGTTGTATCTTGAGAACCAGATGTTTCTTTGGTTCCTTCTGTTGCATAGCCTGTTCCAGTAGTTTTGAACCATTCCCCATGTACACTGCCAAATCTTGTCCCCCCCGCTTTTTGCTGATTTTTTGGTAGCAAATATCTCAAAAGACAAAAGTGTAAATTCTATTTTAGATATTTTTATCTTGAAATTTTATTATATAATAATTAATCTTTACAAAAGTTATGAGATTTAATACATAAGCATTCACCTAGCCTACTACCTCACTTTACAAGTCAGACATTATGGATAAACATCATAGAAGTAGTCTGTGGACCCTTTTTGCTCAGACATAGCTACTCATTCTTATGCTGTTTTCTTAAACTTTTACCATAGATATATAATTACATGATATATGTATTATTATTTCACTTATTTAAAAAATTATGTATGCTATAATTTTGTTTGTAATTTGCTTTCGTTATTCAGCATCACATTTTTTTTTCAGATTCATCCATGTTTGTAACTCTAGTTAATTGATTTTAACTTCCATATAGTCTGTCTTTCCTTCTGCTGTGTGTGCATGCGTGTGTGTGTGTGTGTATGTGTGTGTGTGTTGGTACTGAGGATTGAATTCAGGTACTCTCTCCCACTGTGCTACATCCCCAGCCCTTTTTATTTAAAAAAAAAAAATTTTTCTTTTAAGGTTGGCTGCACCAATTTGCAGTTCCACCAGCAATGTATGAGTGTGCCTTTTCCCCACCTCCTTGTCAATACTTATTGTTTGCATTGTTAATATCTGCCATTCTGACTGGAGTGAGATGAAATCTTAGAGTAGTTTTGATTTGCAGTTCTCTAACTGCTAGAGATGTTGAAAATTTTTTCATATGATTGATTGTATATCCTCTTCTGAGAAGTCTGTTCAGTTCCTTGGCTTACTTATTGATTGGGTTATTTGTTTTTTTGGTGTTAAGGTTTTTGAGTGCTTTATGTATCCTAGAGATTAGTGCTCTATCTGATGTGCTTGTGGTAAAGATTTGCTCTCATTCTGTAGGTTCTCTCTTCACTGATTTTTTTTTTTTTCTGAGAAGAAGCTTTTTAGTTTGAATCCTTCCCATTTATTGATTCTTGGTTTTAATTCTTGTGCTACAGAAGTCTTATTAAGGAAGTTAGGGCCCAATCTGGAAAGCAGTATGGAGATTCTTTGGAAAACTTGGAATGGAACCACCATTTGATCCAGCTATCCCTCTCCTTGGTTTATTCTCAAAGGACTTAAAAACAGCATACTACAGGGACACAGCCTTATCAATGTTTATAGCAGCAAAATTCACAATACCTAAATTGTGGAACCAACCCAGATGCCCTTCATGGATGAATGGATAAGGAAACTTTGGAATATATACACAATGGAGCATTACTCAGCATTAAAAGAGAATAAAATCATGGGAATTGCAGTTAAATGGTGTTGGAAAATATAATACTAAGTGAATAAGCCAATCCCCCCAAACCAAAGGCTAAATGTTTTTTTTTGATATGAGGATGCTGACTCATAATGGTGATGGGGAGAGGGGAGCATAGGAGGAATGGAGGAACTTTAGATAGAGCAAAGGGGAGGGTGGGGAAGGGAGGGGGCAAGGGGGTAGGAATGATTATGGAATGAGTTAGACATCATTACCCTAAGTACATGTATGAAGACACAAATGGTATGAAAATACTTTGTGTACAGCGACTTGAAAAATCATGCTCTATATGTATAATGTGAGATGATTTATATTCTGCCATTGTGTATAACAAATTAGAATAAATAATTTAATTAAAAAATTTCTTTTGAATTTTGAGATAGGATCTTACTAAGTTGCTGCTGATAGCCTTGAACTTGCAAATCTCCTGCCTCAGCCTCTCAAGTAGTTAGGACTACAGGCATGCTCTACTTTACCTGGCTTGTGTATATTTCTTTGCATAGAAATATCACAATTTATTTATCTCTTCTCTCAGTCATAAACATTTATAGGGTCTCCCCTTGTCCCACCATAGACAATACTGTTACTACCACAGACATTTTTGTATGTGTTTTGCTTCACAGGTCTTTTTTGGTATGGTTTGTTTTTATATAGGAAATGAATTGAGTCATGAATTGGGGGCTTTAGTTTATTCATCATAAGATTGAGCTAGCTCTTTTCTAGTTCAAATTGCACTTATATGGTTGTTTAAACTGGATAGTTTGGGTTATTGGATTTTGCTTTAACTAACTCCACAATTCCATGAATATTATGCAGAATATGGATTTTATTTTTGCAAGGGTAAGTTCTATTTTTAATTTCTTGGGAACAAAAGTATAAAATACTAGAAATGGCCATTAATATGACACAAGACACTAAACCTTCCTCTTCCTCCAATTTTGTTTATCTTTTCTGGAATCTAGTAATTATAAGTACTAATAATTTGAATAAAGTTAATTATACATGTATTTAAAAATATGTTTTCTATTCATATTTTTATTTTATAAAAATATGTTTTCTAATCAGCTTCATCAGGCATCAGCCAGATAGAGCATTCAGTTCCTCTACTTCATTCCACAAGAATTTTGAGTAAATTATACATTTTGTAAATTTTCCTTCAAGTTTAAAGATGACACAAAGTCAAAGACTCACTCCATCTATTATTCTTTAACTTTCTCTTTCTATTGTCTATTACATAAATGAAAACCTAATAAAGAAGATGATGAATGGGAAAAGTACTCTAATGAAGAAACAAGCACTTGGGAATCTGAAGCAATGACAGATTAAACTTATTAGGAGGACTTGGAAAGGATTCTGGGAAAAAGGAGAATTTAAATTGGATCTAAAAGTTTATCACATTTGCTTATGTGGAAGGAGAAATGGGGAGGCTTTTCAGGCAAAGTGAACATATTGAGCAAAGATAACTGTGTCATATTAGGGAGCAGTGAGTGAGAGAAGTAGCCCAGACCACTTAAAGTCTCTGCTACTCTTCTCCCTTCCATTTTTTTGTGCCCTGCTTCAATGTTAAAACATAGCGGTATATTCTTTGACACACCATTTAAAAGTGGTCCAGTGTTCCCTCCTCTTGAATTGGACAGGCTTATGACTACGTTAACAATAGAGTATGACAAAGACTAGCTTACAAGGGTCACTCACAAAACGCCTCCTTGCTTTTGCTCTATTCACTGGAACCCTTGCTTTTGGAGCCCAGAGCTACCATTTAAAAAGTCCAACGAGTTTGAGGCTGCTACGCTGAAGAGGCCATGAGTGCAAATGATCTGGTAGACAGTCCCAACTGAGCTCAACCTTTTAGTCATTCTGCCCATTTGAATGAAGTTTCTTAGACCCTTCAGAATAGTCTGTTAGCTGAATACTAAAACCCAGAGTGACCTTTTATGTTGCCACACAGAACAGAAGAAATACTCAGCTCTGACTCAATTTCTGACCAATAAGCTTGTGAGGTATAATAGAAATAGTCATTGTTTTAAATTTGAAGTTATGTACCAACAGATAATTGGAGCACCAACCAAAGCCAAAGGGGATGGATCTGGATGCTTGTGGATGGAGTGTATTCAGTCATCTAAAACTTCTCCCCTAAATATACTGCTGAATGCAATTTAGAACTTTTAGCAGGAGGATTGGAGAGAATTCTAGGCAAAAGAAATGGCATTAATGATAGCAAGGTAGGGAAGAATGGGACACATGTAAAGTAGATGTAAATTAGTTTTGACTGGAAATAGGGCACCTTTTGGGGAAAAGTGAAAGACTACACTAAAAGAAATTAAAGACATGGTATGAATGGCCTTGAATGTGAAGTTGAACCAGTTGTACAACAGAGCCACAGAAGCCTTTTTGCAAAGAGAAGTTATACTAGTGGAACTCTTCTGTAGGTGATATTTTCAGCTGTTTGTAGGATAGATTGAAGTGTGCAGCCATTAGAGGATCAGTTCAGAAGCTTTTGCAAGATGTTATTTACAAGTGCCTGATTTGTAATGGCTGCAGCTAGAATGAAGACTAGAAAATGGATGGGAAACATTGTGGACAGGGTTACCATTTGTTGTATTCTCTGAATTAAAAAGGCACCCTTCTTTGAGAAATTTTACTTCCATCTATTAGAAAATTGTGTTATATAATATTTATATATAAATAAAATCTATAAATAGTTTATATATATACACACACACACACACACGTATATTAGATTAAGACACTTGACTGCCACCTGTTGGAAATTATTA
Source organism: Marmota flaviventris (assembly GCF_047511675.1). Taxonomy (NCBI): domain Eukaryota; kingdom Metazoa; phylum Chordata; class Mammalia; order Rodentia; family Sciuridae; genus Marmota; species Marmota flaviventris. The sequence continues at coordinate 36,329,165 of NC_092498.1, forward strand.
AAATAAATATATCCATCTATAGAGTGAATGTTCTTGCACTCAGGTGTGGCACCCTTGTGTATTCCATAACTTGTGCTACCCTGTCTGTGGCTCTAATTTTATAGGTGGGCAATGATAAGACTTGTTATCAAAGGGAAAAAGAATTTCCTTTTAACAGAATTGAAATCTGTCTTGGGAATAAATTCATCAAACACAAGCATTCTTAACATGGAAATTCAAGAAGCTCCTAATTTAAAAAAAAATTTATCCCAGGGGTGTATAGAGTTTTCTTTTCTTCATAAATCTAAGATTTCCATCCTAAGTAACATTTGAGAATGTTGCCCGGCCCCTTTCTTGTATTCCATTCACTTCCTGTATTTTTACCATCTTCTGTAGACATTGCTCCTTCTCAATTTCTTTTGAGGCTCCTTTCCCCTCAGGTCTCCATTCTTATACTTTTGAATACAGTAGGTGCTCAATAATTATATATTTAATTGAATTGTGTTGCTCCTGAAAGATCAATTTTAGGGTTTCTCTGAGACTGACTCATAGGCAGTTAGAAACTAAGGGTGTTGCCAGAGTTCAGAAAGTAGAAACCTATCCTGAATATAGCTCCTTGTGTTAGACTTTATTTTTTTATACAATGGCTCACTCTTTATTGGAGAATTCCTGTACTGTTGATCTGTTCGTCATTGTTCAGCAGTGGCAACACTGGGAGAAAAAAACTATTTACATTGGCTGTGTCATATGGGTGTATCTCATTCAGAAAATAGTTTCAAACAAAATAATGAAGCTTCCCCAGCTTCTAACATAGGGAGGAATGAAAAGGTACTTTTTTGAATTTTGGGTCTTATTCAAGCCCATTAGTGACTAGTTAAGTCACATCACATTTGAATATTTTTTATTTGAGGTTAGTTGCTGACATTCTTACCACCACAACTCATTCATGGAAGCTACTTTTCCTTTCATTTTTGTTGAGGCTTGTGTATCAAGGCCAATTCAACAACTTCGCTCTTCTGGTATTTGACAAACATTTATTGTGTGGCTGTTCAGTGTGAAGTGCTATGGGAGGCCTTAGGGAAGATACAAAGGTTTCACTTTGCTTCTGCCTTTCAGGAGAGACTTGTTTAGTGGGAGAAGTAGACACATATGTAATTGCTCCAGGGCAGGCGATGACAAGGGTCGTAATATAGTACAGACAGGCCAGGATTCCCTATGTAAACATCACTCTAGACTGAGACACATACATGGAGTTGTAGTATTTCTTTCTTAAACTGCATATGTTTAACTCTTAACTTTCTTGGGTTGGATTAGAAAATGTCTTCTTAAGGCTGCCTGATTTAAAAGCACGCTATGTAGAATTAATATTTAACAGAATTTAATTTAAATGCATTGACTAATTTTAGCAAGTTTAATTTTTTTAAAATGCCCCTAAACTGGCACTGTGAAAAGAAAGTACAGAAGACTAGAGTGATATTAAATAAACAAGGATATTAAACAGGAGTTTTATGTTTATGGAAACCCAGTATTAAGTAAGTAAATATCCCCCAATTCCCTAGTCAAACTACATTTTAAAATGTGTTTTAAGCACAGGAAACAAAAATTGTAAATAGCAGTAGAAATATGTGTGTGTGTGTGTGTGTGTGTATGTTACATGTACATATGTAACTTTAATAAGTATAATCATGTAGTATTTAAAATGTTGAATATGAGCCACTGATAATTAAAGTACCTTTAATTAAAATCAGTGACACATTTTACAATCATTGGGGACCAAAAGATATTTTTTTAAACTTTAAATATGTTTAAGTTCTGAAATGTAAATTGTGATTTTTCTTTTTAAGCAATAATTACTCATACTTTAACTTAATCTCAAAAAATGAATCAGAAATGTGAAATTGAACCAAGTATACACATTATATAAATGTACATTACTAAAATTATGCCAATTTTTGCTTGAAGCTACTCACGAAGCATATGATTTGTATGATAAGTAAACAAGTTTACTTACCTAGTAATTTGATGATTTATAATTTTAACTGAACAAATTTATTCTTGCTAAGATGAGATACAGCTTCTTCATGAAGGCCTATTACCTGGTTTTCCTTTGCATTTTTATTAAAACTTTAATTTTAAAGTTTTAATTGAATTGAAGTGTTTCAGTCAGTTTTATAGAGACTAGTAAATTGGGAAGCATCTCAAATAGTGAAACAAGAGAAGTATCACAATGATACCTAAAAAGGTTTCAAAGTAATCTAGGAAATAGTGAGATTCAGCCTAAGAAAATGTAAGCTAATACCTCGAAGAACAAACAATCTGAAATAGATATTCAGTGGGAGAAAATGTTTGGTAATTCTGAAAGGGAACCAAGGTAATATCAGACAGCAAAGTAGATATGAGGTTGCAATGGGATATGGCAGTCTTGTACAAAAAGCCATTACTATTGGGGGGGGGGGGTCATCTTGCAGACTAATTACAGTAAAACAGAGAAACAGAAGTCTCTTACAAATTGTCAGTATTAAGACCACATTTGTCTCATACTAGTCTAAGAAATTCCAACCCAGGAACTATTGATATTTTGAATAGTTAGGAAAATGAAATTACAGTGTTTGGGGCTGAGAGTGTATAGCTCAGTGGTAGAGTAATTGCCTAGCACACATACTTGAACCAGCCCTGGATTCCCTCCCCAGTACAGGGACCCAAAAAAAACCCCAAAACAAAAAACTACAATGCTTTACAATAGGGAAGACTTAGTGAAAAGGATTTTAAAAATAAGATCTCTTCTTTTGGTTATGAAATAAAACAATGGGAAGTTATATAGTAGATATAAACAACTTGTTGAAGATAGATTTGTTTAGATTAAGCTTAGTACCATGGAAGGTGGGAGCAATGTGGACTCTTAGGCAGTCCTCGATGTCTAGGCCAGTTATGCAGATTGTGAAATTGCATCTTAAGGCAGTGATGGGAGCTGGATTACTTGAACTAAGTTTGGACTTCCTGAAGAATTCCATTAGCTCTTGGTGCCAGAATTGATTGGAAACCACATGTTTTAACAATGAGGTCATGTTTCTGCTGTTGTCTGTGCTGGTTGGATTTCGCTGCCTCATTGTTTACAATCAGTGGTTCGGTGTATATATTCAGGAACCATTCAGATGTCTTTGCCAGGGTACTCTGCCCTTTCTCTTAGCACCCTTTTTGACCTAGGCTTCTAGAATTTCCTTGACTGCTTTACCTTTTATCTCTTATCTGGCCTGCTGTTTGTTTGAAAGCACTTCCTTTCCTGTATATACCTGCTATTCTGGCTTAGCTCTGATCACATTTGTACTTCTGTAGTCACTGCCTACTACTGATGACACCTCTTTACTTTAATTCTTAATATCTTTCCCCTTTTTATTTTTTTAAACATTTTTTACCTTCATTTTATTCATTCATACATTCATTTATTTAATATCTTTATTATTTTCATGTGGTGCTGAAGATTGAACCTAGGGCCTCATACCTGTGAGGCAAGCGCTCTACCACTGAGCTATAGCCTCAGCCCTTTTTTTTTTTTTTTAAGTAGAGATAAATTTGATGTCTTCTCACACTTAAATTATTTGAGTCCTATTCCTAGTGTTCCTTTCCCACATTCAGAAAACAACAACAACAACAAATCCAAAAACGCAGCTTTCCACTTATACCTATGAGTGCAATGTTCTCACTGGTCAAACACCTTACTTCCTTTTAACCCTCATTTGTATCATCTCCTACCACTTCACTCTTTATATATCTTATCTTCAAGTAGCCAAATTCTTAATCTAGCTTTGAAATCTTTCTCTCATAATATTCCTTTTTTTACAGTACTTAAATGCTTAATAACATTCAACAAAATCATACTGTAATCTCAAATTACTAGTGACTTAAAAATTTAGTTTAGATTATAAAAAATCTTATGAAAAGAATTATTTACTAATAATTAAACATATTAAGTAACTTTGTAGCTTAATATTAAACCACTGAAATATGCTTTTAAATTTGGAAACTTTTAGGTCATGGAGTTTGTTTTCTTTTTTTGACCTATCAATCACTTCTTGAGTTCCAACTCTGTGTCAGAGACTGAGATAGGCCTACATTGAGAATTATAAATGAGGGATAGCTTTGGCCTTAAGAAATTCTCATTATTGTTATAAGCAATACTTTTGGTTGGTTGAGAAAATCATGCATATGTTTAATAGATATTGAGTTCTGGCTAACCTAGGCACTGTGCTAGAGCCTAGGGATATAATATGGTAAGCAAGACAGATCCCTGCCTGGCTTTCATTCAACCGAGGAGACAGATCATTAAACAGTAAACTGGATGTCCAGGGTTGATGTACAGCAAGAGGAACTTAACTGAAAGATGAGTGAGTAGAAACTGGGTGAGGAAGGCTGTCAGGAATGACATTGGGGACGAGAGCTGCAGAACATGGACAGAGAAGATTATTGGTATGGATTGAAGGTTTGGTTGAGAAATGGTGGGTTTGACTGTTAGAAAGGAGGAAAGAAAGGGCTAGTCACTAGAGGGGAATCTGGGGATTCTTATAGGCTTATTTAATAAATACATATCTTTCTGAAGTTTTAAAACTAAAATGTCCTACTCCAAACTTTAGAAATAATAATTTTCCCCCTATTTTGTATCTTTGGGATATTTTTCTGAGTATTTATTATATTCTTAGCCAAGGAAGTAGTCCTCATGCATATAATAAATGGTAGAACACAGTTCTCCTGAGTTACATGGCATTCTAATAATGGAATGATAATTTTAGTCAGATTTTGCCTTCTGGCCATTTGTCTTGGATAGACTGTTATGTTAGAATTCAAATGTGGCAGTTAGAATCCAAATGCAGCAATTTTCTTATTTTAATAACATTGTGACAGTGATTATACTAGGACATAATAGAGCAGCCTAGCAAATAAGCAGCAAAATTTACTTGTCTGTTTTTCTCTCAGGGTACATATGTAGTTAATTCAATCAATTTTTAAAACTGTATTTCACCACAAGTTATTGCTTATCCCAGGCATGCCCAATGACATGCTATTTGTTAGTTATATCTGCAGGCCAAGAATTTATACTGGGAAGTAAAACTTTTACTGTTTAACATTAAAGTTCATCTGATTAATAAGCTGATATTACCTCAGGTTTCAAACTCAAAATAGGTCCTCATGTAGTTTAGAAATAGTATACCAGCTGCAAGTCCAGAAAGCACTTGCTGTTACTCTTATAATAAAAGAAACCCCAGAGCCTTAGAATTAATATATTCATAACTGCTTCTTGTTGGATTTCGTTTTAAATGGTGCAGGTGCTGCTTTGGTTGAAAACATATAGTCTTCTAAAGGCAACTGACAGGTTCTCCAACTTCTCCCCTTCTTATATTGTGAGTTGGTTCATGTTGAGGATAAGCTAAACACTTCATTTAAAGCTTAAAAGTGTGATTATTTTAAAAATTTACCTAGTATCTGTTGATTGTTTATATAAAATGTGGACAGTTCATTTTAAGCCATATCATTCATTTGTTTAAAAAATATTAAGATCCTGCCATGTTCCTGGAATGTGTCTAGGTGCTGGTGCTACTTTAGTGAACATGACATAAAGTCCTCACCTTAGTTTATTATCTTGCGAGGGGGTTATATTCTTGTGGATTCTATAGGCATTCTTGTAATTCTGCTTTCATGGATGCTCCAGCCTAGAACAACGTAGACGAAAATTCCAGGTTTTTTGAAAATCCTTTCACCCTAAGAAGATGGCAAATGGGTGGTTCCAAAGATGGCCACTACTATTATGAATAGTGAACATTCCAAGAAATTAAGCTCTTAGCCAAAAGTAGGATTAAATAATCAGTATTGTTAAATATGTTTATTTTAGATTTCAACTCTAGGGTATTAGTAGCTGGGAGGCATTATTTTTATAATTTAATAAGAGGATAAACATTTTTCCAGGAGATCTTCAATGGCTAAACGTGGATTCTATAATACAATATGCAGCTCCAGGTCACAATAGCAACAAATAACCACCATCACTCCATAGATATTCACAGTTTGTACTTGGGGACCAAGTACCATTTCTAATATCTTTACATGTATTTCCTAGTTTAACCCTCAATATATTTCTTGCAGCTAGATACTATCATCATACCCATCATACTTCCATATTATCCATGAAGAAGCGGAGACTAAGTGACTTCTCCAGTGTTACGGCACTAAGAGACAAGGCTAAGACAAGAGCCCAAGTAGTTGGTGCTCGGCCCCTGTACCTCTCATACTTAAATATATGCTTTTTTGCTTTTTCATGTTCTAGTAATCTGCCTTATTTTAGATATGTAAATATTAATTTGTGTCACACTCGTAATTGTACTCTGAGTATGATAGGGAACATGCTGGCTGCTTTTTAAATTATGTTTTTTCCCTTTTCATAGCTAAGTTTAGAATTGCTTTTTAAAATTGTTATTTCAACCGGTAGTAGCCTGGAAATTCATTTGATTTTGGTTTTTAATTTGTGTTTACTTCTTTATTTATCAATTTTTATTTGTTTCCTTATACCTAGTGCCCTGGCAGATTTTATCAAACTTAAGATGAAAATTTAGTCAGACTCATTACCTTCAGATTTTTATTTTCCAGCTCTGGAAAACAGTGGAAACAGAGAAGTAGGTGTTATTTTTCCATAAAGAAAAAGAACACAATTTTGCCATCCTCACATTTTGAGAGAGGTTTTCTTCTTTTCTTCTAAGATTAGCATAAGGGTATTTGGGATTGGGTCTCCCCTCTTCTCACATATGTGCAATTTGCTTCCTGGGACCATGTTCCTGGATCACCCTCCTTTTCTGTCCCTGTGTTTCTGTTCACCCTCCAGGTTCAACTGGTGAGTGTTTGAAACTCCTTCCTGACAAGGCTTGAGGGCTCCTCCCAGCCTGGAGAAGTTGCTGTCTGCAGTGTCTCTGCTTCATTTTGTTTGCTCACTTGTTTATAAATTAAGGCCCTTCTTACTGTTATTTTTTCCTATTTATTTCATTACTAAATCCTTAGCACCTCAAACAGTGCCATATACTTAGTAGGTTGCCTACATTTGCTGAATGAATGTGTGCCTATATTATAGCATTACTATGTTGTATTTAATAATTCTATACACCTTTTTTTTCTTGCCCAGATCATAAACTTCTCCTTTTATTCATCTTTGTATTTCCCCCTATGTCTATAACATATTAGTCAAGAAGTGACTGGTACCTTTACATCCATGTGGTATTTGGGGGAGATGATTAAAAGGAAGGGTCTGCTTATATGATTACATGACTGGTGTAACTCTACACCATGGACAACCAGAAGAATAAGAAGTTATACTCCATTTATGTATAACATATCAAAATGCATTCTACTGTCATATAATTGGAACTAATAACTAAATAAGTCTTTAAATAAATAAAAGAAAGGGGCAAGAACCAGGAGTGACTGAACCCTAAATCAAGAGAGGAGGAGCAGAAACACCAAGACCAGATGGCCCCTTTCATTCGTCTGTCCAGAAGTTAAGCTTTTGCAATTCTGTAATTTGCACATTTGGACATACCAATGAAAATGAATCCCAGATACTCATTGTTTTTCAGGGTAACATGGTCAAGGAAGTAGTTCTAGAGATAGGAAACTTTAGTGAAAATTCCGTAAATCTGTCTCTGTCAATTAAGGAACATAGGTGGCTTTAACTTCCACAAAAAAATCTCAAAATCAAGTGCTCTTTATGTTTATTTTTTTAAGTCATACTGCACTTTAGAGGAGCACATTTTAAGTTTTGGATTGAATTAATTATGGAAATAAGGACCTCGGGAATCTCATACCAGTGTATTATACACTTTTGCGGGGGAGGGGATATCTGAAGATGTTTATTATGCCTTCCTCTTCATATGCCTTAGAGAAGCTGCCTCACATAATGGTTTTTTGCTACATATCATATGATTCCTTCCCAAATCAAATGCTTTTAGAGTGCCCACTTTGTACCCAATTTATTTGTTTGCTGGCATGTTGACCTAGGCTGATCGAATTTATTTTGGGGTTTTCCTTTTTAGAGTGTTTTGTAAGTAGTGAGATGCAGAGGTGCGTGGAAGGAAGCACATTTGTATAGAGAAGGCAGTGTATCTTAAACAGTGTCCTGACAGCATATGTTCTGGAAGTGGTATAGCATGTTTATTGTGGTTGGAACATACATTGCAGCAGAGGAAGAGGAACAAAATTCAAAGCTTGGTGAAAACTCAGCTAAATGAATAAAGGCAGGGGTTGGAAGCTGTTGGTAATTTAAAAATCCCTCAGCACCATAATCATACTACTACCTTTCTCCTACCACCCTTGAAAACAGCTTTTGTCTTTCTGTGCTGATTGACTCCACTACAGATTTATTATTTCCAATCTTGGCTCAGTATTCAGGATGATTTCCCTCTCCTTTTTATTTTTTTCAAATTTATTTCAAATGAGCTGTTTTATTATTTATAGTGACTGTTCCAAACTGGAACCACTTTTCTCAGGAACTCAGCCCTCCTGTCCCCTTTATTTTAAAGTAATAATCTACCTTCCTTGTATTTTTCCAAGGAAATAGATATTATCTGGCATATAACTCCCTCAGCTTGTCTCCTCTCTATAGACAAACGTACCTCCATCTCTTTCTATCCTTTGAGTTTGTCTCTGTTCTTCAAAGGGAAGTGTGTGTCTCCATCATTATTGCAGCTGACCTTCTATAGGACTTTTCTACCTACCTGTTCTCTGGGACTTTGCTGTATTAATCATCTACTCTTCTTTCTTTCTTGACATAGGCTCTTTCCTTTTAGCTTATAAACATTTTCAAATTTCTCCTCAGTCTAAAAACCCATTTTTTACTTTTCATTTTCCTCAAGATATCTCCTGTTTCTCCTTATTTGGGTGAGGGAGGTGTCTGAATATGTAAAAACATTATTCTGGCTGTGATATGGAGAGGGAAGTTCAAGAAGGCAGAAATTAAAGGGAAAAGACTAGTTAGAAGCGGCATTGGCTGAAGGTGTGGTGATGGAGAGGACGGGGCAAGTTTAAGAGGACCTTAAGGAGAACTGACCAGACTTTGAAATTGAATGGATATACTACTTGAAGGAGAGGGATAAATCCACAATGATTCCCATGGATAAGAAAGTGTATAAAGAAAAAGGAGGAAGTTTGATGGAGAAGATAAGCTCACTTTTGGAAGTGTTGAGGTGAACTGCTTTGGGACATTCAATTGGATAGAGTAGGGACGTGGAAGTAGGGGATATATGGTCTATATGGTTCAAGAAAAATGTTTGTTCTTTAGAAATAGCTCTGGTAGTCAAAGATATCTTGTTATATCTTGAGTTATAGTCTTGAATAAAATCCCCTAGAAATAGAATGAGAAGAGAATAACACTGAGGAATAACATAGGAAGTAGAGGACTAGGACCGTGTATAAGAACATGAGGAAAGATAGCCACAGAGAAATGAGGCAAATCAGTTTTCATATATATATATATATATACACACACACACACACACACACATAGTGTGTGTAGTTGATGTTGTTGTTTTAATATCTTGTGAGTCCATGAGGACAAGGATAATTGTGTTGCCACTTTCTAGCAAAGAGCTGCACAATTGTATTTACTCTAAAGGTAACTCTTGCATTGCATTTTTTTCTCCTTGACTGTGCTGGGGATTAAACCCAGGGCCTTATGCATGCTAAACAACACATTGCATTATTGACAGGATTCATCACTTGGTGAGAAATTCTTTGCCTGAAATCACATAGTAAGAGTTTTGGGAAAGATAGGTTTGTAAATGAGACAGTTTGCACAGGTGAAATATTAGCAGATGATATATGGAAAGACTGAGTGACCATCATGGTGAGGGTGCAGTCAGTGCAGTGGCCACAGGCTACTGTTTTCCTACTGGAAATCTGTTTGCTGATCTAGGTGATTTTGATTGCTGTCTTGTGTGATAGAGGAATCACTGGTAATTTCATGCTAACAATTTTGTGACTAAAGAATGGGCTTATGTATCTGATCTTCTCTTTGTTTTTATTTCCATGATCCTTGCAACACTTAAGTCATAAATCAGAAAGAAAAAAGTCCTATACTTGATTATACCCTTATGTTTATGCATTAAAAAATCTTCTTGATCAGGGTTAGAAATTTACGGCAATCAAAAATTCATCCAAAGCCACTAGGGACATAGGTAGGATTCAGGGTAGCCATGGTGCACTTAGGATCCCCACAGGCAGGAAGGAGGGAGGAAGTGTCCCAGTGGATGTATGTAAAAATGTCCTAAAATTTCTATGTAGAAATTATTTTTATCCCATGCTTAATAACTATTTTTGTGTATGTTTTTAAACGTGCATTGGATATTAATGCATTGCTTCATGTTTGTAATAAGTAAATCACTTATGATTTTATTTACATATATTCAGGGGAAGAACGATCTAACGTTTTTCAATTGGTGTGTATTTAACTAAAAATACACTTTAAAAATCTCAAGTTTAGATCAGTTACCCTTTGAGCTTTGTAAGTAAGTTGGGAATATTTAGCAGTTTCTTAACAAAATTGTGTCATTCAGTCTGGTTATCAGATTTCAAGTGTTTTAGTTGCAAAATGCAGATGTGTCCCTTGAACTTAATTTCTTACTCTGGATTTTAATGGAGACCACTGAAACACATTTGTTTCACTTTTTGTGAGCATGATGAAGTTTTCTCATGAACTACCTAATGCCTCTCCACATACGGTATGTTCTTTGCAGTCATCCTTTAGTCACAGGCAGTTTAAACTGTTAAATAGTATCTTGCTTTAAAAGGTAGGCTGATGGCGTTTCTATCTTCTGGTACATCTGGTAAGTTAATATATACAGTCTGTGAGTATCCTGCAGGGACCTGTTTTTACATGCATACAGGGACGTTTATGTAGAAATCAAAGGCCATGAATCAGAAGAACACAACTCTTGTTTCCAGTATACTGGAGGCTTAAAAAATTGGCTTTGAAAAATTGAAAGTAGTGTGGTTTGTTTTTATTGTGGAACCGATCAGGAGGAACAATTTACAGTCATTGCCATTCTTCACAGCTGAATGGAGTAGAGGTGCCTGCCTCGTGAAATGGAGCAGCTGCACCGGTTTTCTCTGGGCTCACAAAAACATTTGCTTTTTAATTGAGAACTTTAGATGGTGGGGTACAGTTTGTTTTCATGATGGAAGTGGTCAGTTGTGCCTTACCAGACAGCTGTAGTGTAATTAAGAAAAACTGTGTGAAAGTGGATTAAATTTAACAGAAGAAGTCTTTTTTGTTAAAGAAGGGATTTCACCTTAAATTTATTCTCTTTTTTTCAAATGCAGAAATATCACTATAATTTTGGTATGCAAAGGTTTTGCTATTTTGTAGTTTCATTTAGCTCTAGGAAAGGTGATGCTCTGCTACAGGATAATTGTTTTTGTAACAAGTGCAAACTGAACAGTAAAAGTTTTAATATGATTTAGCTTGTGAGGTCTGCTTTCAAAATAACATTTACAACAAGGAATTGTACAGTTATATTTATGTTAAATTTAATGCATTAAAAAGTTAGTGATCTTTTACATAAACTGTAATGCCTTTTAGACCCACTTTAGACTAAGCAAGTGTTAAGAGTATTATTTTTTGAGACCAGAAACTGTAAGAAATGAAAAATTACATTTTTCTTAAATTTTAAAAAGAATTAGTCAAATAATAATGAAACAAGCTGGAGAAGTCTTGGTTTGCTGTAATTTAATGTGCAACATTAGGCTGTCAGTTGACTTTGAAAAGCATACACTTATTTTATGCAGCAGACTTTGAAATAAGAATAGAAATGCATTAATTTGCATCACAGCTCTCAGTAGCAAAATAACTGTTTCAAGGTCAGAGGGAGATGAATTTAAAAAAAAAATTGTAGTGTTCATAACCAAGATTTGTACTAGACACACATCCATTGTAAGTTTTTATAATGATTGCACAACAGGCTGAAAAACAAAATGTTTATCGTAGACAAAATAAAGATGCCAGTCTCTGGTTTTCTCTATGCTTTATCATAGATTGATTATTTTCTAGGGGAGACTCTTAGGCTTTACTTAAGTTAGGGGAATTTGGAAAGTTGAAAGGAATGATGTGAGTAGGGAGTTATTGCTTGAAGGCTCTGGCTGTTGCCAGTCTTGCAAGCCCTTGGCCTGGGAGGCATATAGGAGGAGGACTCTGCATTAGAAACTGAATGTTTTTGAGAAGACTCCCAGCTGCCATTTCTCTCTGGCTCTGTGGCTTCTGCTCTTTTGTCTTTCCTTCCCCTGGGGGAAGGAAAACCTGAGTTCCTTCTAAATGGCAAACCATAACTGCAACTTGAAAATTAGTTCTTTTTCTGTTAGCAAACTGAGCCCTGCTGAGCTCCAATTTCTTTTCCCTTTTTGGAGGAGTTCCCCAGGTTCAGATGCCATTGTATGGCTTCTCTGAAGACCTGTGTAAAGCATGGGCAGAAGTGATTAGAAAGGCAAAGGAAGCAGCCTGTGGGGTGGAATGGAAAGGTGAAGTAAAAATTAAGGAACTGTTTGAGACCAGGTTTTAAGGTAGGAACATCAATGAAAAGCATTGAAAATAATGCAGTGTGGGAGTTTACTGGAAATTCTAATTACTAGAATTAGAATCAGAAGATCTGAATTCAAGTCTCAGCTAGCCAAACATTCTAAGAGAGCCGTTCTCTCAGTCTCTGTTTCTTCTTGTGTAGAGTGGAACCTGTTCTACATACCAAACAGGTTGTGAGTCTTTTTAAAAAAAACAAAAAAACAGGTGGGGGATGGGGAGCATGAGAATGAAGGTGTTGTGAGATGGGTAAGTATTATGGTTATGGAACCATTGATCTATTTGAATCATATATATTTTTTTTTTTTGGATGGGAGTGGCTCTTGGAAGTCAAGGAAAGAGAAAGCAAAATTTTAATTTTACAAACATAGATTCTTTTTCTTTGAGTACTCTAAAGCTCCGTGATAACCCCATAATTTATCTTTATTTGATTCCAGCCCACTACTTTCCCACAACACAATTCCAAATCCTTACACCCTTCTCATCCCCCAGTCTTGACCCTTTCTTATTTTAGTTGCAGTAGGTAAACTCACTCCTAACTTTGCCAGGAAAGTTGAGCAAGGCCCTTGCTCTTTCCTGTCCAACATCTCAAAATGTCTTTTTTTTTTTAAATAAAATATTTATTTTAGTTGTAGTTATTTTATTTGTATGTGGTGCTGAGAATTGAATCCAGGGCCCCGCACGTGCCAGGCAAGCGCTCTATGGCTGAGCCACAACCCCAGCCCTCAAAATGTCTTTTGAGTTCAGTTGCCTTCTCACTTCAGATTCTTCCTTGCAAAAGGTAAACTGTGTTTGTGACACATTTTCATGCTACCTCCTCTCCAACCTTGCTTAGTAAGTTATTTCATGTCTTGTTCTTGTCTTCTCTATAGTCTGCTCTTTCTCCATGGTCAAGAAGTGTTCTTTGTGGGTACTATTATATGTTTCTTTCATTTTAATTGCTAAAATTTTCTGAAGAGTGGTTTGAGCTCTTCCCTTTGTCATCGTCCATGCTTTCTTTTGATGCATTTTAGTCTGTCTTCTTTCTCTCCCATTTTATTGAACTCTGTGTCTTGAGGTCATCATTGCCTCATTGTCAAGTCTAGTGACTGTCCTCTGTTTGCTTGTATTGGTCTCTGTGTGTACTTTGACAGCATAAACTCTCCTCAAATTGAAGTGCTTCCTCTTTGGCTTCTGCAGGTCAGTCTGTTGACTGTTCTCTTTCAACTTTGTCACTGCTGCTTTTCCCCTTCTTACAGTCCCTCAGATTAGAAGTTACCTAGGATTCATCCATGGCGCTCACACTATACAGAAATTAACTCAAATAAGTGATGCTCCTAAATATAAAATCTAAATCTATAAAACTGATAAATGAAAATGTAAGAAAAAAATCTTTGTAGACTTGCATTAGGCAAAGATTTCTTAGATGAGACATTAAAAGACATGATCCATAATAGTAAAAAACTGTTAAACTGGGCTGCATCAAAATTAAAAATCTATTCTTCAAAATACATTGATTAAAATATGAAAGGAGCTGTAGATTGGGAGAAAATATTTATAAAGTGCATATCCAATTAAAATACCCAGAATATAAAGAACTTTTTAAATTCAGTAATAAGAAAATCCACAGCCCTGTTTTAAAATGTGGACAAAAGATTTGCCTAGACAGTTAGTGAAAAAAGATATATAGATGGCAAATAAGCACCTGAGCAGATGATCAACATCATTAGTTATTAGGGAAAAATGTAAATTAATATCACAATGAGATACTATTGCACTCCTAGAATAGCTGAAGTTACAAAGATTGACCATCCCATGTTGGTAAGGATATAGAGGAATTAAGACTTGCATATATTGCTGGTGGGAAGGTAAAATGGTGCTGACATTTTGCAAATTGGCCGTCAATCATGCAATTACCATGTGGACCACACATTCCACTCCTATGTATTTACCCAGGAGAAATGAGAGAACATGCTGCCTAATTCCATTTATATAAAAATCTAGAAAATACAAACCTGTAGTGGTAGAGAACAGAGTGGTTGCTTGGGGATGAGAGTATGGGATAGGAAGACTAGATTGTAAAATAGCACAAGGAAACTTTGGGGCATTAAGGATATATTCAATATGTTGGTTGGGTGATGATGCCTCCACAAATGTATATGAACTGATGGTATTTGATACCTGAAAATACTCAATGTATTATACATTAAACAAATTACAGAATGCTAGAATCTCCTCCCATCCCACTTCTTTCAGTCACTTCACTCAATTTTCCAAGCTATCCTGACCACTAACAGCATAGATTGTTTTATGTATATGAAACAGAAGTAAATGGAATCATAGTATGAGTGTATTTTTGTGTTTGATAGCATAACAGAAAATTATACCATCAAGAGACATAGTAAACACAAAATATATGAGACTGCTGCAGGCATAACATGGCATACTATTTTATAGCAACCTTTTTTATAAGTAGAAGGGGTACACTCTAATGATAAAAATTATAGCATAGGAAATACATGAATCAGTAACATTGATTGTCATCAAATATCTGTGTTGTACATCATTTTATGTGCTATGCTTTTAAATAGTACCACAATGGGTTTGCTTACATTGGCAACACCATTACCACTTGAGTAATGCATTGCACTATGATGTTAAAACATGTACAACATTACTAGGTGAGAGGATTTTTTCAGCTTCTTAATAACCTTTATAGTACCATTGATATATACACATTGTTATTGACAGAAATGTCATTAATGCAGCCCACGACTATACATGACCAGGTTTTTAAATACAATGTTAATGGCTATCTAATATTCCAATGTATGAATATACCATTTACTAACTATATGAAATACTATACATATTCCCCTATTACATTTGCCAAATTTTCATTGTTAGAAATAATGCTGAAATGAACATCTTTGTATAAATACTTAAAAATTCCTCATAATTTTTACAATAAATTCTAAAAGTGGATTCACTGGTTAAAAGTTTGTAACTCTTCACAAGTTCTTGAAACGTATTTCCAAATTGCTTTCTAGAAAGATTATATCCATTTCCTTTCCAACTAGTACAATACTGACTTAATGTTCAATAGAACCACATCCCCATCCCTTTTTTCTATTTTATTTTGAAACAGGGTCTCACTAAGTTGATTATTGCCTTACTAAATTGCTGGGGCTGGCTTTGAACTCACAATACTCTTATCTCAGCCTCCTGAGCTGCTGGGATTACCTGCACATGCTACCATGCCCAGCTTGCATCAAATTCTTTTATATCCTGAGATCCATTTCTGAGGTTTCTGTGTCATTAACCTGTCTTCTTTCTAATTCATTATTGTTTTAATTAATTTAAATTTTTAAGAACTTAATAGTATATAGGGCACAGCTTTCTTCCTTTAGTCTTTTTTCAAAAATTATCTGGTGATTCGAATCAAACTTTAAATTACATTGCCACATTCTGAACAAAAAAAGGCACTGGCAATTTTACAGAAATTCTGTTACTGGCATTTTTATACATTAGCATGGAAAGAATTTTTCATGTGTATAATCCTATCTAGGAATGATTCACTATTTATTTAAGTACTTTTATTCTCCATTTACTAAAATTTTATAGCTTTATTTGCCTAAGGACCTGTATTTTTTTAAAATTATATTTTGAATATTTTCTATTTCATGGCTACTGGGAATTGTATGATTTCTTCCCCATTATTTGAAACACCAGTTTTGGATCCTCCCCCCACATTTTTATTGGTTCTTTTTAGTTATACATAACATTAGGATTTATTTTGACATAATTATAAAAGCATGAAATATAATTTGCTCTTTAAAGCATGCAATATAATTTGCTCTAATTCAGTCCTCAGTATTTTCCATTTCCCTTCCTTCCTCCCTCCCCCATTCCCTTCCCTTTACCATACTTATTTTTTCTGCTATTTATTTATAGTTTTATTAGAAAGCTGAGTTTTACTATTAACAGTGTATTAATTTTGTATTAATTCTCTTTACTGAACTCTGTTAACAGTTACTTATCTTGCATAATGCTTTTGGGATGTTCTAATTTCTAAGTTCAGAAAGGGAGAAATTAGAAATTGATATCTGAAATAAAGAAATAGGAAAACAATAACCTAGAAAATATTTAAAAATAGAAAAACAGTATTTTGATCATTTCAAAACTCTGTTATTTTTGTGCATTGAAATATTCATCTTTTTTAAATCCAAAGTATTTTCTCTAGTTTTATATTTCGAATGATGACACAAATCACAGTTAAAATTCATGAAGAAATTTTAAAAAGTGAAAATAATGTATCATTGGCCAAAGTAGTTATAAAAACACATTATTGACCACTTGTTACTCTAAATTTATTTTTTCCATTTTTTTTAAACTTCCCTTATCTCTTCTCTGTTATGGTTCTCTTCCTCCCACTCCCAGGAATACATAGCTTGGGGAGAAGTTTTTAAAATCTAATGAAAAATAAACTTTAGAGTAAAAAGGAAAAAATGAAATTCATTCACTTTTGGTCTCAGATTATTTTTCTCCTGTATTCTCATATACCTTTCTTCTGGATCATTCTAATGATTCTTTACTTCCGTATATCATTTTTTCATCTGAATACCTTTATGTTTATGTCACATTTTATCTATGTTTCCTCAAGAAAAAGAAAATATATCTAAGTTGTGGATATGTATACTATTGCATATATAATAAATTTTTTTTCCTCCAGTTAATTTTTTAAACTTTGAATTTATTGTTTTATTATTTATTTATTTGTTCATTTTAAATTTAGGTTCTTTCATTAAGGGTCATTTCACCTACCTAGAAACTTGAACCCCAAGCCTGATCAGAAAATAATACTGTAATTGTAGTTCATCCACATTATTGACCTCCTGTGCCTATAGCAGCAACAGTAGCAGAACATCTAGTGTATGGTCTCTTGTGTGAACCTACATACTCATTGGCAAAGTCTGATCTAGAGATTAACTGTTCTCATTTGAGATGGTAGTTCTGTGATTTTTAGGAAGAGACTATCTAGGCTCTCATTTAATCTTTGTAAGAGAAGTCTGGTTGCACCCTCTTGTCCAATTTGTAAAATGAAACTAGGTCAGATCATTTACAGATAGTTGAATCTTGTTCTGAGTGATCTGTAAGCCAAGGCTGTTACTTGTTGAGATATATTTTCTCTTGTCAAAATAAAAAGAATTCTCTATCTCTAGTGATAATAGAATTGGAGTATGAGAACTTGAGAATTCTATCTTTTGAAATATAGAAGATAACAAAACAGATGTTGTGGGGTTTGTTTCCATGTGTTTGTTAAGCTTTGGAGCTGGAAGGTAAGAATCAGGACACTCTGTTCCAGATCTCACTTATAAAATGGATTTGGAAGTGGGGATGAAGGAGCCAAGATAAACTCAAAGGTTGCTTCCAGACCTTAACTACCAAGACTTTTAGCTTAAAAATGAACTATTGGGAATTTAGAGGTAAGCTAATGTGCTTTCACTAAAGAGGTATAATTCTGGTTTCAAGACCTTAAGATAAAATTGAAATAAAACACCAGACCCCCAAATAAACACACCAATGGCATTATTAAAAACTAACAATAACAAAACTTCTTCAACAAATGTCCACCCACATGTGGTAATTCAGTCCAGTTTGTACAAAGCTATGAAACAACAGAGTACTTCTTGTTAAGTGACACAAATCCAGAAATGATATGATATCTTCTCTAATTCGGTACATTCACACAAAAAGAGGTGAACTAAAGAAAAAAATTGAAGACAATAAATGGATTCAGGTACCTGTGACAGTGTGCTATTCTAAGTGTAGATATTACTCATGAAGAAAATTGTAAATAATTTCATTTTATAATTACATTAGAAAAAATATGTTTCTTGAAACAGATTTTAGTTTGAATGTGACTCTACCACATAGTTTGCAATGCTAGGAACATTTTAAACTTTCATTATTTTCTTTACTTGTTAAATAAATTATTCATATTTCACAAAGTTGTTATAAAGAGCTTGTTATAAAGGAGCTTATCTCCTTTTAAGAAGCTATCAGAGTTTCCATAAATAGTAGGAAAAATATTTGCTTAAAATTTTTTGAGATAAATTCTGTATGTGAGAATAAACAAGACCAACCTGGTTGTGTACATTTTCATATCATCTGCATATATTTTTAAGTTAATTTCTGCCCCTCCTTCTTAGGAAGTTATACTAATTATCCAAATTGTGTTGGAGATTTTGTTCCATGTGAAGCAACCTTGGGGAACTGAGCCTACCCATTTCCTGTGCAGTCATTTATGAGTGTATGAAGAGTCTGAGATCATCTTTCAGGTTGTAGTAATTAAACAGAAATATATTATATAATTAAATAGTAATGGGATTTTATATAAGAATTGAATCTGCTTATGGTACAAAATAGTGATAAAGAATGAAAACTTTCTAAACAATGGTTTGGGGAATATAGTAATGACTTTTAAGAATTTATACAAGTATTCATTACATTGAATATCTCTTGAGAATTTATTGTGTGCTCAGTAAGAAGGAGGTGAGATAGAATGGCGAAAAGTGTTCATGGCAGAAAGAATAGCACATTTGAGAGACAGTGCATTTAAGGATATGAAAATTGTTTAATGACTAGAGTATAGAGTTGGATCAGGGGAATAATCCAGGGCTGGTAAGCCATACCAAGGAATTTGACCTTTATCCTCAGTACAATGGGGCCTTGATATGGTAGTGGATGTATTTGTGGAGAGAATGCCCTATCTCTGTTTAAGAAAGAGGAGAAGAGTGGCTTGGAGGAAGGAGATCAAGACTAGAGCAAGGGAGATTGATTGTGTAGCCAGTTGTAGAAATCATGGCAAGAGATGATGGTAACCTGAACTAGTGGCATAGGAAAGCTAAAAGTAAAGGCCAAAAAACTTTTGGTTTTAGTTGGCAGGTTAAAGAATTCTATGAGGTATATTTCTATATCTATTAACTTATGTGTATCTATATATTCTATCCATCCTTGTTATTCTTCTGATTTACTTATTTTTGAAATTATTTCAAGCTTGGAAAAAATGTTGTAAAAACCAGCACAAAGATTATTTTCTTTTTCCAGAATCATTTGAGAATAAAATGATAATGTGATCTGTCATTGTTTACAAATACTTCAGAATGTAGTTCCTAAATGCAAGGACATCTTTATCAACCATCAAAATTAGGAAATTAATTTTAAAAGCCCCATGTAGGTTTTGTTCCAACTATATACTTCAAGCAAAAGGATCCAGTTCAGAATCACATGTTGCATTTAATTATCATGCCTCTCTCTCTCTCTCTCTCTCTCTCTCTCTCTCTCTCTCTCTCTCTCTCTCTCTCTCTCTCTCGGCCTTTTTGGTAGAAAGAGGAATTCATTTGCCAGGAAGGATGATCCCATAATATTTCTTCTGGGACCAGCACATGGCCTTTGCTGATTCTCTGGCCTCAGTGCAGTCTGTTCTGTGCTTCTTGTCTGTAGTGCGGAAAACTGGATCTAAACTAAACTAAACACCATATAGAAGTCCAGGCCATAGGTACCAAAAGTTTTTAGGCCATATTTTATCCCCAGATCAGTGTATTCCTGGATTCTAAAACCAAATTTTCCACTACCTGAGAAGTTATTTTTTTCTTAATTTATACTCCTATATTTTTAGAACTTTTTCCAGAATTTCCTCTGCCTCAGCCCCACAGACTGTAGAATGGGAGGCAGTCTTTTTATTTATTCTGATGCCAAAGGATCTGTCAGTGCATCTGCTTCTGAAAACACAGTCTTCTCCTGTGAGCTGCTTCAATGCCATGGCTGCTTGGCCCAGTCTGTCTCTAGTTTCCTCCACCCAGATGTTTAGACAGAGCTTATGGGTGAGAGTTCCCATATGGGAGTGTCCTTAAAAAAAAAAAAAAAAAATCTTAATACTGTGCCATTAAGGAGAAGAGGAAGACCTTCAGGTCTCTTTAATATCCTTCCATTTTGAACAATTCCTCAATGTTCCTTGGTCTTCAATATCTATAGATATTTTTAAGGTTGCAAGCCAATTATTTTATAGCAATACTCAATTTTGGGGTTTCTGACATGTTCCTATAATTAGATTCAGATTATCATTGAGGTATTTTTGTTAGGAATATCATGGAAGTGATGTATTCTTATTGCATCCTGTCAGGTGGTGCATAAATTCTGTTTGCTACATTACTAGAGATGTTGACCATGACCTCTTAATCAAGGTCATGTCTACCAGATTTTTTCCACTGGGAAGTTTACTCATTTTCACATTATACTCAGTTTTTAGAGGGAAGTACTTAAAGACTATATAATTCCGTTTTCTTCATCAACTTCTTACCCATTAGTTTTAGCATCTCTGTATGGTTCTTGATTGAATTAATTATTATGATAGTTGCCAAGCAGTGATTTTATAATTTCTTCAGTCCTTCTCCCTCCATTTATCCGTTGGCATTCCACTGCACAGAAAAAATTTATCCTCTTTTCATATATATCAATCCAAGTGTATCAATTTCTATTTGTAATGGATTATGTTTGTATAATGTCAAAATATTATTTATTTTTAGGTGTAAAATCTCACAGTTTTGGTTGGTGAGAGCCATTTCAAACTGTCCTGCTCATTCTTTGAGCACTTTCTGTCACAATAAGATGATCTAGGCCCCTCTTTACCAGGCATGGAGGTCAATGTCTGTGTCCTCCTCTCCCCACTTGAACTCCAACATCTGCACACTGCCTAAACCTGTTGGAACTGAATTATTCAGGAAGAGAGGGCAGAAGGATGATAGACATAGATACATAGACAAATAGACTGGCCACTTTTTTTTTTTTTTTTTTTAATGTTCTATGTATGTACATTGGGAAATAAAAACCCTAGCTCATCAATCTATATCAAAACAGGTCTTTGGATAATTAGCAATAATAGATAAGCCCCAAATAATTTAATTTGGGGGATTTTTTTTTTTTTGTTTTCCATTGATATTTAATACAGGTCCATTTACTGTTTTGAGAACTCAGGGCCTAGCCCTGCATTTTCCAGCTCTTCATTCCACTCCCACCATGTGCAGTCTCGCAGTTTGATAAACTTTTTGCTATTTTAGCATTTGCTATAATCTTAGAATCAGAAGCTTAACAAGGAACCATATTCTTTATCCTCATCTTCCCACCTTCTTTTGCTATGAGATGGGTTAGGAGATGCATGGTTCACGGAGCAGTTGGTGCCATCACAGAGTTGAACATTCGCTATTTCTCCTGTGTGGAAGCCGTGTTGGGATGAATACTTTTTGCTCCTCTCTGAGACTGGAAACTATCCCCATGGCTACTCTGCTTTGGTTCTCAGGTGCTTTACTCTCACTAGGATTGGTGAACTTTGTCACAGCATGAAGACAGAGCCTGACAGCCAAGGGGAGGAGGCTTGCTTCCTTTTAAGTTTTTCCACATGAATGGGAGAAGACAAAGAATTTAAGACAAGTTGAATTGTCTGAAGCAGTTACTCTTGGACAACTTTGTATAACAGTGCTGGATGGATGGTTAATGTGTTTCTTTTCCATCCTCGTCTTCCATATTTTTTAAAAAAAAAGTTATTAGAGACTGAAATTTTTAAAATAGGTTTTCCAATTAGGCATATATACAATTGGATTTGAATTTTATTACACTAGAGCCCTAGAAAATTGCTAAATTTATTTGAAATCACTGAAACATGATGATATAAGGACATAATAGGAATTTAATTCTAATTTCAAGAGAATCTGATTTAGGAAACCACATAATACTGAGAAATTTGGTAGTCATAAATTAGAAGTATAATTTTAAGATAGAAGCCATGTACAATTTTCATAACTTTAGACTGATACGTATTTTCACAGCTTAACTGGTCTTAAAATTAGCAATTCCTTTTTTTCCTGCTTCCTGTATTTTATTTATTTTCTTTATATATGACAACAGAATGCATTACAATTCTTATTACATATATAGAGCACAATTTTTCATATCTCTGGTTGTATACATAGTATATTCACACCAATTCATGTCTTCATACCTGTACTTTGGATAATAATGATCATCACATTCACCATCATTAATTACCCCATGTCCCCTCCCTTTCCCAGCAATTCCTGCAGTTTTTCTGGAACAGTACAATTATTTTTAGGGGAATTTTTTAATTATCACAAATTTGTTGGCATATATTTCTAATGTATATGTTTCTAAATATGGGTTTTTTGAGCCAATATTATTTATTCAATGGATTGAGAAGACTTCCTAAAATACTAATAAAATCTAATAATGGTTTATAAGAAGATAAAAATCCTTATCAGTGTTTGAATCTGAGGAATGATCAAATCATCAAGCATTAGTTTTGTTTTTTAAATTTATTCTTTCTAGATGTATGTGACATACATACATGGAATAAGTGTAGTTTGATCTGTTGAGAGCCACAGCCGAAGGGGCCCCAGCAAACTTCCAGCTGCCAGCAAACTTCCAGCTGCTGGCTGATGATTGGCTCACAGCGGCCCCAGCAACATCTAGCTGATTGGCTCCTCTGCGGTGATGCTCATTGGGCTGTTTCCCTGCCCTTTCAGACCACGGAGCTGCTCATTGGGGGACTTTTTTGGCTCTGCCCACGCGACCCAGCCAATTGGCCTCAAGAGTAGGAGGATGGAGGGAGGTGGAGAGGCTGGTGGTTGAGAGAGAGGCTTGTGGGAAGGCGGTTGTGGCAGTTGGGCTCTGAAGGTTTTCCTGAGGAGCTTTTTTGTTTGGCGTATGTGGTTCTAAAAATAAAGTTCGTTTCTTTTGACAAGTGGCTCCTGAATCGTGCCCAGCCAGACTGTGGCATTGATCCAATTAGGATCCCATTGTCATAAATATGTGGTCCAAAACTCGTCAAAGACAGAAAACTTAATATAATACTGAATATAATAAGATAAAAATACTTAGGAGTCTCAGACACCTCTTGTGTTTCATGTATTTAATCTCAAGTGCACTGAAACAAAATAGAACCCAGTAAAATATTTTCTCTGTACCATCTCTCTCAAATACTTAGAATCCTATCAGTTTTTCTAATGAAATTTCAAAGTCTTTGCTTTTCTTTTTCTCCCTTTACAAAGGAATAGGAAGTGTTTCCATGTAGCATACAGTTGGGCTAACCCTGTCCTTCTTTATTGCAGATATCTTGTCCAGACTTTATGTTAGAGCTGTGATTATTGATTCTCCTTAAGCCTTTTGTTCAGCCTCTGTTTTTCACTCAGTTTTAAGTGCTGTTAATAAACTTATTTCCTTTTATCAGTCATAGTGTATCCTCTTCAGCTTCATGCATCAAACCCATAGTTTCATCAGAAACTTTTAATTCCCTGAGTGTCACTTCTCTGGACCTTGCCAGCATTTGCTTTAATGCCATTTAGTAAGGGCCTACTGTGTGCCTAGTGGGTGCCAGCCAGTGTACCAGATGCTGTAAGTGTTGTAGGGAATTAAATAATTGTGTCATTGTCCTCACAGAACTGATAGTCTAGTAGGAACAACAGGTATTCAGAAAGTATAGTAATTACACTTGCTAGTAATTAAACAATTATTAGTATAGTAATGGCACTTGCATGTAATTAAATGATTATTGCAAATGTATGAAGTGCTTTAGAGAAGAGAACAAGAACATGAGTTCTTTTGAGGGAGTCTTGATGGTGGTATTGAGGCTCGGGATGAGGATTGAGTGCACATCAGCTGGTCATGATCTGGGTCGAGGAACATTTTAGGCAAAGAATGGTCCTTGCTCTTTCTGCATTACTTTTTGCTCAGAATCAAGCAATTTCATACTACTTGAATGTTATTGGTTTGTGTGGTTTTTTTAGTGCTGGAGATGGAACCCAGAGCCTTCTGCATGATGGAGCTCCATCCCCAGGCCTCTCATGCTACTTAGCCATCTTATGTGCTCAGTCTCACTGGGGTGCCTCTTACTTCTTAATGAACTTTTTGTACTTTTACACCTTTCCATAATCCTGATTTTGTGGTGTCAACCTATTTTGGAGCTTCTAAGTCAAAGTTGTTAGATTGGGACCCACCAGTAGCAGGCTTTCAAAGACTAATTTGTCTCTTGCCCCCTACACTGTTATTCTCCTGTTTTCCTTCCCTCACCTCCTTGGATTTTCTGGGATTTTTATAGGAAGGAATCCCAAGGCAAAGGTAGATGCCTTAGAATATTCGTTGCTATTGAAGCCCTGCCCACAAACATTTGAATTTTGTTGTCTATCCTAGTGACATTAAGACTTAGGATTGAAAAATGCCTCTTCTTCAGAGGAAGTTTCAGTATTTTGCTTTAGATCATTGTAGAATATGCATATTAGCCTTGGAGTTTGTATAATCTATAACTGTGCTTCATATATGTGTCCAACACTTTTCTACTTTAAATTTCTTAATTTAAGTGACTCCTATATATCTAAGTTGAAAGTTTTTTGAAAAGATAACACATTGATATTCAGCATTACTAACAATGTGTTATTACCAATAGTATGAATATAAATAATCCTGCAACTATACATCAAGAGAACCATCATTGTACTAGTACAAAATGATCTGTGTGCTTTTCTGATATGGGTTATTATTTTTTATTAGTATGTGTACTAGCTGAGTAGCTGATCCAACTATTTGGCCTTTATTGAGTCAGAACCAATTTTGTAGCAGAGAAATAAAACATACTTGCTTCATTTGACTCTTCCTTTTCTCTTTAAGTATGGAATAAAAACTAATTATAGCATTTGTATGTAAGCAATTATTAAAATGAAACTAAATTGAAAAAATATAAATGTTGACCAGTAGTTGACTGAACTTTCACCATTTTATTTTTTTAAAATAGATGATTAACACATTTCATTTTTTTAAAAAAAATTATTATAATGACACATCCTACTTAAGATTAAACCATTTTAAGTTTATACTCTAGAAGTGTTAAGTACATTCACGTTGTTATAAAACAGATCTCTAAGACTTTTTTATCTTGCAAAACTGAAACTGCCTGTTAAACAACAACTTCTGATTCCCCTCACTCCCTCATCCCCTGGCAACCAGGATTCTATTCTTTGTCCCTATAAATTTGATCATTCTAGGTAGATCATATAAATGGAATCACACACTAGATATCTTTTCGTGACAGCAGTGTCTTCAGGGTTCACCCACATTGTAGCATGTTTAGAATTTCCCTTTTTTAAGGCTGAATAATACACTGTTGTATGTATATGCCATATCTTCTTTATCAATCTGTTAATGAATGTCGGGATTTCTTCCACCATTTGACTACTGTGAATAGTGCTACTATTAATATGGATGTACAAATACATCTTTGATACTCTGCTTCAATTTCTTGTGGGAAAACTTGGATTATTAAGTCCCAATCTTAGTAGGGAGATAGGTACTCTTAAATATTTGAACAATGTGAGACAGAACAATGGAGGTAGGGAAGGAAAGATACCTTTAAAAGTCAGGCAGATGATAATCTGTTAGCTATTTAAGGCTATATTTGTCTGTTTCGATGTTTCTTAAAGTATTGTCCATGAACTATCTGCATTGGAATCTCTTGGAATGCTTGTTAAAAATTTAGACTTGTAGGCCCTTTACTAGACTTCTCAAGTCAGAAATCTCTTCTAAGACTAAGGAATTTGCACCACAAGTGATTCTTATGCACACTGAAAGGTGAAATGCACTGCCCTGCCACTGGCAATTAGACATCTCAGGTTTTACCTTTATTTATGCATATAAAAGCCCAGGATTCCTTGCTACTTGCAGCCCCTCCCTTGCTTGCTTGTTTTTGTGGCCAGTCCATCTAGGCTAGCATATGACTTTCACTTTTTTTCCTTTCCTTTTTTGTATGAGCATTTTAAATATGACATAGCATATTATAATCCTAAGGACTTTCATGTGTTCGTATTATATAAGTAAATGACAAATGTGACATCTTTTAAAAATTTTTTTCCATGTTTAATTGGTGGGTTATAATTACACATAATAGTGGGAGTCATTGTTACATAGTTATACATGTGCATGATATAACAATATAATTTGGTCAATTTAATTCCCCAGTATTTCTCCTTTCCCTCCCATCCTACCTCCCCCAGGTCCCTTTACTCTACTCTATTAATCTCACTTCGATTTTCAAGAGATTCCCCCACACCACACACACACAAACCTTTCTTTTACTTTATTCTCTCTAGCTTCCACATATGAGAAAACATACTACCTTGACTTTCTGAGTTTGACTTTTTTGACTTATCATAATGCCCTCAAGTTTCATCCATTTTCTTGCAAATGATATAATTTCTTTTTTTGTAATGAGGATTGAACTAGGGGAGCTACATTCCTAACCCTTTTAACTTTGAGACAGCTCTCACTAACTTGCCCAGGCTGGCCTTGAACCTATGATTGGCCTTGGACATGTGATTGGCCTTGAGTTTACAATCCTCCTGCTTCAGCCTCCTAAATTGTTGGGATTACATATGTGCACTTCTGTTCCTCGTTTTCCTTTAGGTAACAGGTGTCAACAGAATCCTGACCAGGCTCCTGGGCAGGTCATATTTTTAATCAATTAGTACTTTTGCTTTCTCTCTATTCCTCTTTTCTTCATTATAGTGGAAAACAGAAAGGAATTAAATTAACAGAATTAGAAAAATGGAAGGGAAAACTAAGAAGAACTATAGGAGTTTTAAATGTATATTAAACTGATTTGGACAACTTAAGTTTTGATAAGTAATGGAAGCAGCATGATATTATGGAATAATTTGGCATCTTCAGCAGCCTTGTTCAATTAATACAATAAAGCCTACCTCAAAACACTGCCAGAGCATGTAAAGGCCCGTCCTGTCAACCTCTATGTCTTAGTCCATTCTGCCTGCTGTAACAACATGCCACAAACTGAGTATCTTGTAAACAACAGACATTTACCTCTCATAGTTCTAGAGGTTGAGAAGTCCAAGATCAAAATGCTGGCAAATTTAGAATTTGGTGAGAGCCTCCATTCTGGTTCTAGCTATGCCCTCACATGGTGTGAGGGGAGAACTCTGGTCTTCAGCTCCTCATAAAGGCATTAATTTCCATTTATAAGGGTTCCACTCTTATGACCCGGTCACTTTGCTAATACTGTCACATTGAGGATTAGGTTTCAGCATAGGAACTTTGAGGGGACACAAATATTCCATCCATAGGTTCTCCAATGCTGAAGATATGGCACCTGCTACATGAGAAAGGCAGAACAGCAGTTCACACCAACATTTAAGACAAACATTTATTTTACCCCAACTTCCTCCCTGCTTCTCTGCAATTAATATTTAATTTGGTTTCTCAATCTTTATGGCAGTCTTTTATTGTATCATTATTCCCATTTTTCAGACGAGGAAATTAAGACTCTGAGAAATTAAGTAACTTGCACAAGGTCATAAATTTGGTAAAGGATTTGGGTTGAGTTCTGACAGATTTCAAAGCCATTTTCTTTGTATAGTGCCGAGCTGCCTTGTGTATAATGAGTATGGAAGATTGAAAAGGAGTTAATGGTGTGGCCTTTCCACTGTTCTTTCCACTACTTCACTTGGTGAATGACTAATAGGCAAATACTCCCAGAGGGTATTTGCATTTTAAAAGAGGAGCTCATTAACTCTAATGAATCTCTAATTGGTAGAATTGGTGGGGGAGATATTTTTAAGTGCTGGGGCTTTCTCCTGTGTCTTCAAGGTACCTAGCTGTCCTTTTCTACTCTGTAGAATATCAACTACTCTGGAATTAGAATTATGTAGTAGAATGCAGCAGCAAACTGCCAAACTGCTAGTCAGACCCAAATACAATTGAGTGAATTTATATGGAGTCAGGAAAAAAAAAATCATCAAAAGGGATGTAGTATGGGTTAGCTTTGTGTAAAATGAGTGTTCAGAAGCAAATGAATTTGATAATATTGAGGGTCTTCTGAAGACTTAGGTAGAAATAATATGTTTTGTAATCAATTTTAGCTTCAGAAGTGTTATATAAGCATTTCCTATAGAGTGTTAATGAGTCTCTGAAACATTTTTAATAGATGTCAGTTAAATAAAATGCTCCATAGTCAAATACATTGTGAAAAAACTTTAAAATTTGTTTACTACAGAATTTCTCAGATGGTAAAGTACATTGGAAAGCAACTATAGAATTTATACCCTACAGGTTTTTCTCATACTTCTGACAAGAGAAAAAAATTTTTTCCATGTGAACCTCTTGGAATCAGTGTTTTTTAGGTTGCATTCTCAGATATGGAATTCTAGATTAAAACTCTAACTTAAAAAAAGAAAAAGAAATGAACAGCTTTTTGTATTCACAACTTTTTATATGCAGTGGGCTCCAATCAAGTCCACACCAGTCCCTTCCAGTCCTCTTGGGCCTACAAAGGGCATGCTAGTAATTACAGCCCTCTGCTTGAGAGGGAAAAAGAAATGGATGGAGATCAAATTCTCATCTGTATTGCCTGGAAAAGTGGTGTTGAAGAACGAGGCTTATATCAGGGAGCAAAAGGGTTTCTTAATCTGAATCTCAGAATTAGCTTGAGTTACATTCAGTTACAGGATACATGGGGCAGGCTTCCCCAAGCCAAGGTCTGTCCATTCAGAGGTTCAGAAGAATGTGCTGTTTTGGAGAGAAGGGAAGAAGGGGCAGAACCATGGGCAGCCAGCCAGGTCATCCCAAACTTACCACACCACAGAAAGAAGAGTGGAGAGAGGCCTGGAGTGAATGCTAATGGAGCAGAAAGAGTGGGAACCAAGTATCTGTTCACTTTCCCACCTACCACTAAGCCTCTGGACAAGCCTCCTCTGAATGGTTCAAGGAGGCATTAGTGTTCCCTTCCCATGCCTAAGAACTTCTCCCCTTTCCACTTTCCCTTGTATCTAATGATCACTTTCTACCATCTCCTCCCATCTTCACCCAGGAGAATGAGATCATGATGGTACTCTAATGGCTGTCTCTTTCCTATGCCCTTGTATAGTTCAAACTTTATTCAATTTTTTGTCCCAGCAAAGGTGGAACACATATATTCCTCTGAATCAGAGACTAGAGAACTGTAGCCTGCCACCTGTTTTTGTAAATAAAAATTGTATTGGAACACAGCCACACTCATTAGGTTAGATATTGTCCATGGCTGCTTTTGGCTGCAATGGTAGAATTGTGAATTTGTGACAGAGACCATATGGCCTGAAAAGATTAAAATGTTTACTGTCTGGCCTTTTACAGAAAAAAAAAAAAAAAAAAAAAAATCAGCTAACCTCTAATCTAAGCTATAGGTGAATTTCACTTTTTTTTTTTTTTTAATTTCTGAAAGAGCTTTAGAGGTGTGTGTGTGTGTGTGTGTGTGTGTGTGTGTGTGTGTGTTATCATTTATTCTAAATAAAAGCTACATTTTAAACAAAGAAAATTACATGGTTATGGTACAAGAGGAATTTTTGTCCCTTATAAATGTTTCTAGCCTCACAACCTTCTAGAAGAATATCCAGGAGACTGTGTTTGCTTTACAAGACTAGAATGAAGGACAGAAGCTTGCTCTAGTCAGAAGTATTTGGCATCTGTTCCAGAAAGAGAAGAAAATAGAAAATCTGTGGGCCTCGGAAAGCAAAAAAGAATTGGATAGAAGTGGGGATAGAGAGTCGGGGCTTAGGTTTGAACAGCACAGAGCTTTCAGAGTTTCCGTTTATGCTCTGGGCTCTTCCCACCCAGCTACCTAACTCAGAGACTTGGTTCCTCCCACCTCAGCCCTTAACCACCTTTCACCAGACCTGAGACCCTGGGGATGTTAGGAAATGGATTCTGCCTGCAATGGGACTGCCTTCTACCTGGGAGACTATGGGTGAATCACTGAGTACCCATTAGAGTTTACTTACCTGTCAACTAGGGAAGTACAAGGGAGATATTATTGTGCCTACCCAACTAAATAATAAAGTTTAATGTTTTTTAAAAAGGCTGTGAGGGGCTGAGGTTTGTGGCTCAGTGGTAGAGCACTTGCCTAGCACGTGTGAGGTGCTGGGTTTGATCCTCAGAACCACATATAAATAAATAAATACAATAAAGATCCATCAACAACTAATAAAAATATTTTTTTTAAAAAAAGGCTTTGTGAGCATTAAAATACTGCAAAAAAATGCCACAGGTTTTGTTCTTTTTAAATGACTGACTTATAAATGAAATTTTTGAATCTATTCAGCATAGAAGTGAAAATTAACTGATATTTGAAGATGATAATATCTTATTTCACATTTCTCACCTCCTTTTTGTTTATTGTTGAAGTATCTAGCCTCTATGTGGATTATAGAATATATAGACAGTAAATTAACTTTTACCATTATAAAATAATAGAAATAACTTTCAAAAATTATATTTTATTGCAACCTATTATTTCCTTTGTTGTTTCTTTAGCCTTCATTTTGTGTCTTTGTTTGTAGATAAATAAAGTTGCAGATGGCAATTTTCCTTGTAATCAGTTATTGTCCTATCTGAGTCATCGCCAGACATGGCATTTCAGTAAATAGTGATTCTGCAATTGCTTCCAGGCAGATGTGTTATGTGATGTCAAAAACACTAGCTGATAACCTTTCTGGTTTTTCAAGCAGTAGGGAGAATGGAGAAACTTTTGTGTAGATACACACCTCAGAAAATGGCAAAGTAAATAGATTTGTACTCAATGGTTTCAGTTGATTACAGTGTTTGTGTGGCTATGGGTGGAGTAGTAATCATTTTTAAAGATAAATGATCTTTCTTAGAGTTAATGACTTTTCATATAGTGGGTTATGCATATTTTCTCATACATATGTACACATATGTGGGTTTTTTTTTTTGCATGTGCATTATTAAACTCCACCTTGACCTCATTATATAGAGATCTATATTACCTTGGCTGCTCATGTTATATTGGTCTCATGTGCATAACTAAGGAAAATAAACTCCTTGTGCATTCATTTTTCCACTTACAATTGAAGGTTGGTTATTGAATCCCTGATTTTCAGAGAAAATGGGAATTCTAAAAATAAGTCTTTTCTTGTTGTGCCAATAAGTGGTCAATGTAAAGTCACTTAAAATCAATCAAAATATCCAGGTGTAGCAGTGCACGCCTGTAATCCCAGTGGCTCAGAAGGCTGAGGCAGGAGGATTGTGAGTTCAAAGCTATCCTCAGCAAAAGCAGGCACTAAGTAACTCATTGAGACCTTGTCTTTAAATAAAATACAAAATAGGACTGAGGATGTGACTGTTGTCACGTGCCCCTGAGTTCAATCCCCAGTAACCTCCTCAAAAATCAATCAAAATAGTTGTTTGACATCCTAAGTCACAAGAGTAGATTGATTAAAAATTTCATTTAACAACAATAAACTTTATTATCTATAGACATAATTAAAAAATCCCTAATGCTTTTTAATGTGTTTTTAATTTTTAACTGATTTTAAAATTTAACAAATTATATCACAATTATGAATTCTAGTAGCAATTGAATTAGTAGCAATATATCAGAGTGGTATTTATTAAATTTTCCTTTTAAGTTTCACAAAGTTTTAGAAGAAAGACATTACTGCTCCAATACAGTTTTTGTTCATTACCAGGAAGTCTTTTGTCACAGATTTATAGGCAAGAAACCATAAAAATAAATTCACTAATTTATTCAATTAATACTTATTGAACTTCTCTTATGTGCTGGACCCTGCCTAACAATAACTTTGCATACAACTGAGAACAAAGCTGATTCTTGGGAATGTGCACTGACATGTTTAGATTGTAAACACTGTGGGGAGTTAAAATATCTTAAGTAATTTTAGTTCTTGCTTCATGATTTTAGAATTTAACAGGGTTTTATTTAATCCTTTGAAATTTTCATGAGGCTCCTTCTTGTTTACAGTCATTGATAAACTAAACTTTCGTGTTTCATAAGGAAAAGCTAAGCTCCCCAAAGATTTTCATGCTTTATCTTCAATCAAGACTTGTGACCTTGTATGCTAACACATTCCTAACCTGTAGTGTCAGCCATGCCATCATCCATGAATTTGCTAATTGTCCCTGTTGGGGACATTCCTAGGATGGCTTAATTTGGGGGGGGGGGGGGGCGGGGGAAGAACAGTTTACAATTTGCTAATTTAGCTTCTGATTATGCTTCAAAAAGTAGGCTAATTTGTTGTCTACCTATCATGTGTTAAT
The DNA here is from genome assembly GCF_047511675.1 of Marmota flaviventris. Lineage (NCBI taxonomy): Eukaryota > Metazoa > Chordata > Mammalia > Rodentia > Sciuridae > Marmota > Marmota flaviventris. The sequence goes on from NC_092498.1 coordinate 36,361,899, forward strand.
CATCACCATTAGCAATAATTAATAAATTAAAGCAGGTAATTAATAAGTTAATCATGCTTATACTTGCCCAACTATATTTATATCTGTTCTGGGTCCTTCCAGGCAGCTTAGTAACCTAGTTCATTTAGTAATATAACCCACTCAGGTACCAACCTTAGAAATTAAAGTATTAACTGAAGACTAATTTATGCATTTGTTCATTGTTCTTTCCTGTGGTAATGATTATCTGGCATTTGGTTAATTATTACATAGAAAAGTACAATATCTACTCCAAGGCAGATCCACAAAAGCACACAATGAGTAAACCTTATGGGCTAGGGTTGTGGCTCAGTGGTAGAGTGCTTGCCTAGCGTGCGGAGGCCACTGGGTTCAGTCCTCAGCACCACATATAAATAAATAAATTAAATTAAGGTGTTGTGTTCATCTACAACTAAAAAAAAAATAACAATAAAAATAGAAAAAGAGTTGGGCTGGGGATGTGGCTCAAGCGGTAGCGCGCTCGCCTTGCATGCGTGCAGCCCGGGTTCGATCCTCAGCACCACATACAAACAAAGATGTTGTGTCCGCCGAAAACTAGAAAATGAATATTTAAAAAAAAAATTCTCTCTCTCTCTCTCTCTCTCTCTTTAAAAAAATAGAAAAAGAGTAAACCTTATGAAAAATTAATTTGGAGGACAGTTACTCATATGATAAAAATGCTGTTTTAAAATGATTTGCCTTTTTTAAGTCAAACTTTCTTTGTTTATTTGAACTATGACTTGATTAAAAATTAGAATTCATTTGATTTTTCTAGCATATACCTGTAAAGCACGATACATCTCTGGTGTAGGTAGTGTGTATATATGTTTATGGATGATTTATGAGACCTGTATAAAACTACTGTTCTTCAGAATTACTCATTTACTTTGTAACAAAGGAAATAGTGGTTGTTTTCATTATGTGAAACAGAATAATGAAAAAAAATTCAAGTAAGTAGAAGACAATTTGGCCTTAATAGTATGGTGAAGTTTCTGTCCTTTTTACTTCATAGGAGATACAACAAATGAACCAAGGGGTAAAACTTCAGAAGTGGAAGGCAGCCAACCTTTGGAGGTAAGTGAAACACAGTAAGAGCCCTTTTGGGGTGAAACTGAACAAGTCACTATGATTACATATTCCTCTGAGGATAAAGAGTAACTTTAGCTCTCGATATACAAACAGGTGCCTAGATACCAAGAAACAGGTGATCTGCTGAAAGTCAGAAGATATCAGTATAGGGAGGGAGGGAGTTCCCAACAGCCAAGCTTATCTCAGTGCTAGGAATGGAAACTTTCTGTTAAAACAAAAAGGGGAATAGAGTTTTTAAGTTAAAATATCTGAACTATTTTTAACTGAGTGGTTATTCTCTAATATTTTGGATTAAAAGACAGTATATGAACCTACAGAGAAAGGTTTGAAAATAACCTATTCAGAACTGTATTACCTTACCATTTCTAGCAGTGAAGTACACTCTTTGACAATATTCTATAAAAAAGCTAGGGTATTCGTTCTTTTCACATGAGAAAGCTATTTGCTCCTTGAGGGTACTTGGAAATATAGTTGAGATAATTTTGAGTACTATGTAGAAATATATTAACGTTATTTAACCACTGAAAGAATCATTTTTAAGACTTAGGGGAATGTTAAGTATTAAGGCAGAAGGGAGAGCCATGAATTTTGAAACTCTTTACCTGACACACCTCTGCTTACATTCTGTTTGTAGTGAGGGAGGTTATTGCTACATACAGCCAGAGTGAGGTCAGGAACCTGGCCTGAGTGGCCCATCATGGTGTCCCCAATGCATAACAGAGTAAGCAGCCAAAAGACTTATTGCATGAGTTATAACTAGGAAGTAACCTTTATTTTAAGAGAGATTTGTATTTTTATATTTATATTTTTCACAGTGAGCAAATGTTTTTAATAAGGAAAACTTATTTAGACATGATATGGGAAGTAAATTTATGAAGAGGAGAAAAGAATCATCTTTTCCGTAAAACTGTTCTTTTCTTTTGTTCATGCATACAACACATATTTATTAAGCACTGACTGTACCTAAGTCACTGTGCAAGGAGCTGAGTACTTAGTGATGAAAGAAATAGATCTAGGACAAAGAAAATGTCCAGCTTATATATTGAAGCAACTTGATCTATTTCATTTATTCAAACATTTAGTGAGTGCTGACCATAAATAGCATCTTTTTTTTTAATACCATGCTTAATCATTTAGCCTCATTCCCAACCCCATCCCCCCACCTTTTTTTCTATTTTATCTAGAGTCAGGGTGTCACTGAATTGCTCAGTACCTCGCTAAGTTGCTGAGGTTGGCTTTGAACTAAGGATCCTCCTGCCTCAACCTCCCAAGCTTCTGGGATTACATGCATGTGATACCACACTGGGCATGAGCAGCATCTTTGACAGGAAATGTGTTTGGGATTTCGGAGACAACCACACAGATAGTTTAGAAATCATCAATGATTACTTGAGTTTAATTGCTTAGTGTCTTACTCTTATTCAGGCTACTATAAGAAAACACCATATACCAGGTAGTTTATAAACAACAGAAACTTATTTCTTAATAAGTTCTGAAGTCTGGAAAGGCCAAAATCAGAATGTGGCAAATTTGGTATCTGATGAGAGCCAGCCTTTTGGTTTTTAGTTGTTTCCTTCTCATGGGTCCTAACAGCAACAACAACAAGAATTTTGGTGTACCAAAAGCCAATTTCTCCAAAGGACCCTAAGAAAAATGAGTTATATTTTGGCAACCACAAACGTTCATTTTTAAGCTTTATGCAACCCCTACCAATTTATCTATATTCTCATTATAAATAATATTTCTACATTTCTTGTATATTCCTTAAAAATTAAAATACTGAGAACCATTCTGCTAGTACAGTGATTGTAATTATGAATCACAGTGTGTATATTTCTAATACTAACTGAAATCATTGAACTCTTCCTTGCTAATGTAGTAAGAGTGCCAAAAATAAGATTTTTTTATGGGTAACTCCTAAGAAGTTTAAGAAAAAATATTTAGGAGAATTCTGGTCTCTTCAGTCCCTTAAAAGGAAACTAATCCCACTCATGAGGACTTCATTTTCATTATCTAACACCTCCCAAAAGCCATACCTCTGGATACTATCACCTGGAGGATCCATATTCAACCTATGAATTTGGGGGAGGATAGAAACATTCAGATCATTGGAAGTATCTGCAGACAGAACTCAATTATTTTTCAAAGCTTGTTCACTGATAGAATTTCAAGATTAATTCTTTCGAAAGGAATTTTCAAGATTATAATCCTTAGAAATTTGAAACTAGCTGCCTCCTAGACTTTCCATTAATACAATCAATTGTTAATGATTAAGTCTGGATGTATATATTTGTGCTGTATTTGATATTTCAAAAGTGCCTTCCAAGTAGCTTCTGGGCAGTGTGAGGGCAGTGTTGTCAGAGAGCTCACTAATACAGCAGACTAGAAACAAGTACACTATAAAGGAGGTCGCAGTGTTAAATCACAGTGCAAGAGTACAATAATGAAAAGTACTTTTAGAGGCTATGTATGTTTTGTCACAAAAAAAGCCTGATGATATTTAATTTGATCTTAAACTTCCAAAAAATGGGATTCTTTATTCCATTCCTTCAAAAATGCAAAACAAAAATATTGTTGCACATTCTTTCCCTCATCCCCATCTTCACCTCCACACCTTGTTTCAGTCAAAATGAGCCTAATCCAATCTTGAGGCTTTAAATTCTGTGTAGAGTCTCATGACTCCCAAAGTGTACCTCTGCTTAGACCTCTCACCTGAGTTCTAGACCATATATCCAACTGTATACATTTTACTTGGAAGTTTCTTAACAGTTTAGCCATTACCTGATCATGATTCCTGACCCCACCACTCTGAAGCTTCTCTTTGTCCAGGTTTCCATCATTTCTATTTAATATCACCTCCATATATTATTGGTTTAGAACTGAAACCCCTGTGCCTCCCTTCTTTCCCTCAAACTCCAAATCTAGTCCATCAGCAAGTCTTGTCATCTGTCTGGAATCTGACTGCTTCTCAATTTTGTCATTGTTAGTCTAAACCACCACTTTTACTAGGACTCTTCCCTCTTAAGCCCATTCTTCATGTAGCAGAGAGAATTATCAGCCAGATCACATCATTTCTTGGCTTCAAATCTGCTAACTACTCACTGGACAGAGAATACACACTCAGCTCTTTGCAGTGGGCTACAAAGAGCTCCATGCTCTCTCCAATTTCATTTCTCTCCATATCCCCAGTCCCCATCCTCATCCACCACCTGCCTTCCTGACTCTTGATGAGGATAAGCTCTTTCTCATCTCAACCTTGTGTTTGCTAGCCACCCTCCCACTTTCTACCATAACATCGCTTGGCTCTTTCCTTATCATTCAGGTGTAACTTTTCATGACTACCTCGGCTGTGTCCTTCCCCTGTTACTATTATATAACTTTGTTTCTCCATCACATTTATTACTCTTGTAGATTATTCATTTGTCTACTATCTGCCTCCCTGACTAGAATGAAAACAGACTTTGTATAGCTAGTGTCTGGTACCTAATAGAAAGTACTCGGTAAGTACTTGTTAACTGATGATGTAGGTCTCATTTAATGTTTTCGTCCATCTGTCAAAGGCCTAAATGTCATTTGATTCATTCTTTTCACCTCCTCATCAATCTATCAAGTTTTCTTGATACTACCTACCAAATATCTTCCAGATCTGGTTTCTCCTACCACAACTAGGTCCTCATCTGTTCACTGGACTGTTATGAAATGATCAGTTTCTTTCCCAAATCTCTTTCTTACAAAAAGAACAGCATGTTTTGTTACTTCTGCACTCAAAAACAAAAATACCTTCAAATCTGCAGAGTAAAGCTTAAGCTTCAAACTTTTTGACTTTACTGTGAGTTTCTGGAAGGTGGGAACTACACCTTAATTAGCTTTATGGTCTCAGCAGCTCTCATACTGCTAGACATGTGGCGAGGCATAAATGCCCTGTCAATGATTTCTAGATGAATAAATGAGTAAATAAGAGATCCTCTTAGGAGTAAAATTCTTTGTTAAATTCTGTTTTCAACTATACATTATGAACACAAGAGTTGCATCTTTTCTCAGTGTAAAAAAATGTTTTTTTCTTAAACTTCTTAGGAGTTACCCATAAAAAAATCTTATTTTTGGCACTCTTACTACATTAGCAAGGAAGAGTTCAATGATTTCAGTTAGTATTATATATACACACCGTGATTCATAAGTACAATTACTGTACTAGCAGAATGGTTCTCAGTATTTTAATTTTTAAGGAATATACAAGAAATGCAGAAATATTATTTATAATGAGAATATAGATAAATTGGTAGGGGTGGCATAAAGCTTAAAAAAGAACATTTGTGGTTGCCAAAATATAACTCATTTTTCTTAGGGCCCTTTGGAGAAATTGGCTTTTGGTACTCCAAAATTTTTGTTGTTGTTGATGTTGGTGAACATATACATTGCCTACCATTTTCCAGGATTCAAATTAGATATGGAGGTGGGGAGGGTATGGACATGTGTAAGACTCAATGACTCTAAGAGATGCAAGAGTTCTTGTTCTATTAGTGGAAAAGTAGAAAGTTCAATGTCACTAGAATGTAAAGTAGAATAAAATAAATTCTTTGAATTCCATAACTACAAAGATAGCTATGAGCTTTCAATAAAGGAAGAAATAGCATTAGGGGGAGTCAAGAAGGGCCTTCAATGAGCTTTGAGTCATGAATATTTTTTCTAATTACTTATGTGATTAATTTTTATATGATTAAAATAAGTTCCTGGGAAATGGAGTCCTTTATTAAGAACATTTTGGAAATAGAGGCAAATCATACTATGAAACTGCTTTACATAAATTTCAGTGACAGTTCACAAAGGGTTAAAAGTAAAATGAAAATAACTTGGACTATTTTACAATGTAGTTTTAATGGCAGTTAAAATATTTTTTTAAGTAGTCTGTGATATTTTTTCTGATACTTTATAGCCCAAGTATTTAAAAACTGTCTTCCCAATCGAAGTACATCTCTCAAAATAATGGAAAATCTAAAATCTAGGCAGAATAAAATTTGGAAAGAGAGATCTGGTTTGGGCATCAAGTTAATTTTTACAGAGTTGGATTATGCAATATTTTAATAAATGTATACAAAAGACCATCTATGAAAAGAAGCATTTATGTTTGTTTTAAGTAATTACTAGGATTTTGTCCTTTGTGCAATTAATATAGCATTCATTCCAGAAAATTGCAATTCCCCAAACTTCTTAAAAATTTGTCTCTTTTTCATTTCACTTTCTAAAGTAGTTTAGGATTTTGCTTAATGATGACTTAAATTAATTAATACTGTTTCTACCTTACAGTTCTCTATGTATGATCCTAAGATATTGTCATCTAAAATATGGTAACTTAAAACATCATTGAACTATATAGTCATCAAAACATAATTTTTCTCAAGTTATGTGTTAATCTGTGTTTTAGAAGCAACGTTTAACAGAGTTCACCATACTTCTGATATGTACAGGATGAACTCCAACAAACCCATATTTGGGCTTTATTAAAATTGAAGTCATTAGACTCTAGTACTTGGGGGAAGAGTTATAATTGGAATTAATTATCCAATTAGAGGATTATCCACATCCTTATGTTCCTTCTTTGTTTCTTGTTGGCCTTCTGGGTAAATTTTGATAGTGAGTTGTAATGACCTTGTTACTACTTACTGCCTTCTGTAGTTTTTAGGAGCCTGTTACTTACAGCTCAAGGGGATAAACTCACAGACGCAAAAGGGAACTGGTTTTGATTTTTTTGCTGTTATGACTCATTTCTTAAGAGAATAAACGTTACAAGCAAGCAAATAGTCACACTATTCTATTTTTCAGTCCTGGAAAGTATTTTATATTGTGAAAACTGGAGCCATATTAGCTACCAATTAACTGGGAAACTTGTTCTTTTTGGCTTTGTAGGTATATTTGGGAAGTTGTGAATATGTAAGTTTCAACTTTTAATATAACTGTATCCAGTTTGGGTGACTATATATCTTAACCTAGTTTTAGCAAATATTTTATATTTATATGTTAATTGAACTTAAACTTCTTACATTTGTAATCACAAAAACTATTTCTAAAATTTGCAGTTATTTTTACTCTCCAAGACTGAGGAATATTTTTATTTACTTATGGGTCTAAAGATAATCAAATATAAAAACAAGCCAATAAAAACTCCCCACAAAATCATAATTCCATTTGTGTATTTATTTTGAGTGATAACTAATTCACATATGCATATGGAGACACATATAAAATAATAACTAACAGATGGCATAGCTGCAAAGTAGGATTTATAAAGATTATTATCAGCTGGTGGTATTGAGATACTCCTGTGGTTATACTGACAGAAGACACAAAATTATTTATAGCTATAAACGTTGGCACTAATATCCCTCCAACTTCTGTTAACCAAAGTAGTTTATTGCATATTTAATATAAAATATGCCTAACTTTTTAATGAAGACCCAACAGAACCCAATGGCCAGTTTGTACAGAAAATTTAATAGATGATAGTTGCAAAACTCATAATTAACGTCATAGCAGTAACAAAAACCACTTTGCTAAAATCAGTAAGTGCATGATATTAGAGTCCCTGGGGGACTTTCCTATTTGTCCCGGTTATTTCAAGTACACTACTAAGTCTAGCCCACAATGGCCACTCTCTAATTCAATTGTAAACAAAAAAAAAAAATTGAGTTCTTTTTAACTAGGTAGGTATGGAAGCTTATTTATGAATAGTTAAGTTACATGTAGACTTTATAATTCAGTAATTTAGGGAACAGAAGTTGTTATTTTGATTATTTAAAAACTTTTACTTTAACTTGAAAGTACTAATGGTATATATCTATGTAGTATAATGTGATGTTTTGATATATGTCTACAATTTGGAATAATTAAATCAGAATAATTGCAAATCTCAACTCACATGCTTATCATTTTTTGTTTGAAAACCTTAGAAAACATTATTTTAGCAATTCTGAAGTATACAATGCATTATTATTCATCATAGTCATAATTCAGCCACTAAAGCCTTGTCCTGTGTAACTGAAATTTTGTACCCCTTTGTCAATAGCTTCCCTTATTCTACTATCCCCCTTCCCCAGCCTAAAAGTTGACTTTTTTGAAAAGATATGGGTACACATAATAATGAAACCTGTTGGTTTTACTTCTGGCGTGTTTTCATATGTCCCTTATGTCTTTTCACAGAGCTGTGGGAGCCTTCAGACTGTAGAGACTAATTTCCTTGTTGTTTTTATTTCAGATTGTTACTAAAATAAAGAAAATATCCTTGAGCTTTGTGAGTTCCGTATGATGTAGACTTTGGTAACCACTTCTTAAAGAGGGGAATAAAATTAGCCCATTAAATACTGGGTTCTGTTGTATGGGAAAGAATTGTGACTGGGTGTATCTGAAAAATGTGTATTAGAGGCCTTGAAAGGTAAAATGAAGGAGGCAGGTCTCAAGAATACTTTCACATGTAGTAAATGTTCAGCCGCTGGGTGCCAGGAGTTTTATTTTAAGAATATTTTAGTATTATATGTATATAAGCATATAAATTCAAAGTGTTGGAGGGTACAAAGATTATTTGAAAGTTGCGTATTTTCACAAGACTGTTCATAGTCTGAATACAGATATACTGATATTGATATTGAAGGCAGTGTAAATTGGTACAGCCGTTTTTGGAAAGCATTTTGGCAATAAGTATTAAGAGCTAAGAAGATATTAATATGATTTGACAATAATTCTACTTATAGGATTCTATTCTAAGAAAATAATTTTTTAAATCCATAAGTTTTATGTACAAAAAAGATGGCATATTCACTCAGTGGAATGTTTTTCAGTTTTCACAAATGACACTGATGATGAGCCTTTCAACAACAGATATTTGGTTTCATAATTTCAGTTAACAATATGATATACAAAATTATATGCATTATGACTGCTACTTTGTAAAAAAAAACTGTGAAGAAAAATGATGATATAATACCTAAAAACATTAAGAGTAGGTATAATTGAGAGAATAGGTATATAGGTTAAATCATTCTTTCCAGTGTAATGAATGTATCTTGGCTTTTTCAAATTTTTATTTTTATTTTTTTAGTTATAGATGGACACAATACCTTTATTTAATATTTATTTATTTTATGTGGTACTGAGAATGAAACCCAGTGCATCACACATGCCAGGCACGCACTCTGCCACTGAGCTACAACCCCAGCCCTGTATCTTGGCTTTTAAATAATGATGTTGGTTATGAGAAAACAATCTGTTCACTCAAATAACAGTTTTTGTTTCGTAGAAGAACTATTTGTGTGATAATCAAACAGTGGATTGAGATGATCTTTAAGGACATAATTTTGGCACTTTTCTGGCCTGGCTCATTTAGGGTTAAGATCTCTTAATTAGTTGATCACAGAGCATCACATCTGATCACATTTTGTCAAAACATCTGTCCCCTGTCACCCAGGGACTTCCCAGTAGAGAGAAGAGTGAGGTGATTTGGAGGTTATTCTTCGTGTCTCATTGGAAAATAGCCTGATCCAAACTTTTCTCATTAATCAACTCCAATGTTATTGTCATTGCAACTTTTTTTAAAGGCAATTTTTCCCATCCCAAATTTGTAGACTACTGATTTGAAAATATATTTGTCTAAAAATCTCACTCTTTTCTTTTTACATATATGATTCTGAGAATCTTACTTTGAAGAATTTACCTTTATAATAATTACATTTAAGAATATAACTTTATCAGAGAAATGCCAGGATCTTTTTGCTTCTAATACAAAACCCATTCACATTTCTGATTTCTTTTTTTTTAAATTTTTTATTGTTGGTTGTTCAAAACATTACATATTTCTTGATATATCATATTTCACACTTTGATTCAAGTGGGTTATGAACTCCCATTTTTACCCCATATACAGATTGCAGAATCACATCAGTTACACATCCATTGATTTACTTATTGCCATACTAGTGTCTGTTGTGTTCTGCTGCCTTTCCTATCCTCTACTATCCCCCCTCCCCTCCCCTCCCCTCCCCTCCCCTCTTCTCTCTCTACCCCCTCTACTGTCATTCATTTCTCCCCCTTGTATTATTTTTCCCTTTCCCCTCACTTCCTCTTCTATGTACTTTTGTATAATCCTGAGGGTCTCCTTCCATTTCCATGCAATTTCCCTTCTCTCTCCCTTTCCCTCCCACCTCTCATCCCTGTTTAATGTTAATCTTCTCATGCTCTTCGTCCCTACTCTGTTCTTAGTTACTCTCCTTATATCAAAGAAGACATTTGGCATTTGTTTTTTAGGGATTGGCTAGCTTCACTTAGCATAATCTGCTCTAATGCCATCCATTTCCCTCCAAATTCTATGATTTTGTCATTTTTTAATGCAGAGTAATACTCCATTGTGTATAAATGCCACATTTTTTTTTATCCATTCGTCTATTGAAGGGCATCTAGGTTGGTTCCACAGTCTTGCTATTGTGAATTGTGCTGCTATGAACATCGATGTAGCAGTGTCCCTGTAGCATGCTCTTTTTAGGTCTTTAGGGAATAGACCAAGAAGGGGAATAGCTGGGTCAAATGGTGGCTCCATTCCCAGCTTTCCAAGAAATCTCCATACTGCTTTCCAAATTGGCTGCACCAATTTGCAGTCCCACCAGCAATGTACAAGTGTACCCTTTTCACCACATCCTCGCCAGCACTTGTTGTTGTTTGACTTCCTAATGGCTGCCAATCTTACTGGAGTGAGATGGTATCTTAGGGTGGTTTTGATTTGCATTTCTCTGACAGCTAGAGATGGTGAGCATTTTTTCATGTACTTGTTGATTGACTGTATGTCCTCCTCTGAGAAGTGTCTGTTCAGGTCCTTGGCCCATTTGTTGATTGGGTTGTTTGTTCTCTTATTGTCTAATTTTTTGAGTTCTTTGTATACTCTGGATATTAGGGCTCTATCTGAAGTGTGAGGAGTAAACATTTGTTCCCAGGATGTAGGCTCCCTATTTACCTCTCTTATTGTTTCTTTTGCTGAGAAAAAACTTTTTAGTTTGAGTAAGTCCCATTTGTTGATTCTAGTTATTAACTTTTGTGCTATGGGTGTCCTATTGAGGAATTTGGAGCCCGACCCCACCGAATGTAGATCGTAGCCAACTTTTTCTTCTATCAGATGCCGTGTCTCTGATTTGATATCAAGCTCCTTGATCCATTTTGAATTAACTTTTGTGCATGGCGAGAGAAAGGGATTCAGTTTCATTTTGTTGCATATGGATTTCCAGTTTTCCCAGCACCATTTGTTGAAGATGCTATCCTTCCTCCATTGCATGCTTTTAGCCCCTTTATCAAATATAAGATAGTTGTAGTTTTGTGGATTGGTTTCTGTGTCCTCTATTCTGTACCATTGGTCCACCTGCCTGTTTTGGTACCAGTACCATGCTGTTTTTGTTACTATTGCTCTGTAGTATAGTTTGAAGTCTGGTATCGCTATACCGCCTGATTCACTCTTCCTGCTTAGCATTGTTTTTGCTATTCTGGGTCTTTTATTTTTCCATATGAATTTCATGATTGCTTTCTCTATTTCTACAAGAAATGCCATTGGGATTTTAATTGGCATTGCATTAAACCTATAGAGAACTTTTGGTAATATCGCCATTTTGATGATGTTAGTTCTGCCTATCCATGAACAGGGTATATTTTTCCATCTTCTAAGATCTTCTTCTATTTCTCTCTTTAGGGTTCTGAAGTTTTCATTGTATAAGTCTTTCACCTCTTTTGTTAGGTTGATTCCCAAGTATTTTATTTTTTTTGAGGATATTGTGAATGGAGTGGTTGTCCTCATTTCCATTTCAGAGGATTTGTCGCTGATATATAGGAATGCCTTTGATTTATGCGTGTTGATTTTATATCCTGCCACTTTGCTGAATTCATTTATTAGCTCTCATAGTTTCTTTGTAGACCCTTTTGGGTCTGCTAGGTATAGAATCATGTCACCTGCAAATAGTGATAATTTAAGTTCTTCTTTTCCTATTTTTATGCCTTTAATTTCTTTCGTTTGTCTAATTGCTCTGGCCAGTGTTTCGAGAACTATGTTGAACAGAAGTGGAGAGAGAGGGCATCCCTGTCTTGTTCCAGATTTTAGAGGGAATGACTTCAATTTTTCTCCATTCACAATGATGCTAGCCTGAGGCTTAGCATAGATTGCTTTTACAATATTGAGGTATGTTCCTGTTATCCCTAGTTTTTCTAGAGTTTTGAACATAAAGGGATGCTGTACTTTGTCGAATGCTTTTTCCGCATCTATCGAGATGATCATATGGTTCTTATTTTTAAGTCTATTGATGTGGTGAATAACATTTATTGATTTCCGTATATTGAACCAGCCTTGCATCCCAGGGATGAATCCTACTTGATCATGGTGCACAATTTTTTTGATATGTTTTTGTATCCAATTCGCCAGAATTTTATTGAGGATTTTTGCATCTAGGTTCATTAGAGATATTGGTCTGTAGTTTTCTTTCTTTGAAGTGTCTTTGTCTGGTTTAGGTATCAGGGTGATGTTGGCCTCGTAGAATGAATTTGGAAGTTCTCCCTCTTTTTCTATTTCCTGAAGTAGCTTGAAAAGTATTGGTGTTAGTTCCTCTTTAAACGTTTTGTAAAACTCTGCTGTATACCCATCCGGTCCTGGGCTTTTCTTAGTTGGTAGTCTTTCGATGGTTTCTTCTATTTCCTCAATTGATATTGGTCTGTTTAGGTTGTCTATATCCTCCTGACTCAATCTGGGCAGATCATATGACTTAAGAAATTTATCGATGCCTTCACTATCTTCTAATTTATTGGAGTATAAGGATTCAAAATAATTTTTGATTATCTTCTGTATATCTGAAGTGTCTGTTGTGATATTGCCTTTTTCATCCCGTATGCTAGTAATTTGAGTTCTCTTTCTTCTTCTCTTCGCTAGCATGGCTAAGGGTCTGTCGATTTTGTTTATTTTTTCAAAGAATCAACTTTTAGTTTTGTCAATTTTTTCAATTGTTTCTTTTGTTTCGATTTCATTAATTTCAGCTCTGATTTTAATTATTTCTTGCCTTCTACTTCTTTTGCTGTTATTTTGCTCTTCTTTTTCTAGGATTTTGAGATGAAGTATGAGATCATTTATTTGTTGGTTTTTTTCTTTTTTTAAGGAATGAACTCCAAGCAATGAATTTTCCTCTTAGAACTGCTTTCAATGTGTCCCATAGATTCCGATATGTTGTGTCTGTGTTTTCATTTATCTCTAAGAATTTTTTAATTTCCTCCTTGATGTCTTCTATAACCCATTGATCATTCCGTAACCTATTATTCATTCTCCAAGTGATGTATGCTTTTTCCTTCCTTCTTTTATTGTTGATTTTCAGTTTCATTCCATTATGATCAGATAAGATGCATGGTATTATCTCTACTCCTTTATATTGTCTAAGAGTTGCCCTGTGACATAATATATGATCTATTTTTGAGAAGGATCCATGTGCTGCTGAGAAAAAAGTGTAACTGCTTGATGTTGGGTGGTATATTCTATATATGTCAATTAAGTCTAGGTTATTAATTGTGTTATTGAGTTCTATAGTTTCCTTATTCAACTTGTGTTTGGAAGATCTGTCCAGTGGCGAGAGAGGTGTGTTGAAGTCTCCCATGATTATTGTATGGTGGTCTATTAGACTCTTGAACTTGAGAAGAGTTTGTTTGATGAAGATAGCTGCACCATTGTTTGGGGCATAAATATTTATGATTGTTATGTCTTGTTGGTGTATGGTTCCCTTAAGCAGTATGTAGTGTCCCTCTTTATCCCTTTTGATTAACTTTGGCTTGAAATCTATTTTATTTGATATGAGTATGGACACTCCTGCTTGTTTCCGAAGTCCATATGAGTGATATGATTTTTCCCAACCTTTCACCTTCAGCCTATGTATGTCTTTTCCTATCAAATGCGTCTCCTGTAGGCAGCATATTGTTGGGTCTTGTTTTGTGATCCATTCTACTAGCCTGTGTGTCTTAATTGGTGAGTTTAAGCCATTAACATTTAGGGTTATTATTGACATATGGGTTGTTCTTCCAGCCATATTTGTTTATTTCTGTTACTAAACATGGTTTGTTTTCCTCTTTGATTATTTTCCCCCCTTTACTGTCCTACCTCCCACTGTTGGTTTTCATTGTTATTTTCCATTTCCTCTTCCTGTAATGTTTTGGCGAGGATGTTTTGAAGAGATGGTTTTCTAGCTGCAAATTCTTTTAACTTTTGTTGATCGTGGAAGGTTTTAATTTCATCTTCCATCCTGAAGCTTAATTTCGCTGGATACACAATTCTTGGTTGGAACCCATTTTCTTTCAGTGTTTGAAATATGTTATTCCAGGATCTTCTAGCTTTCAGAGTCTGTGTTGAAAGATCAGCTGTTATCCTGATTGGCTTACCCCTAAATGTAATCTGCTTCCTTTCTCTTGTAGCTTTTAAAATTCTCTCCTTATTCTGTATGTTGGGCATCTTCATTATAATGTGTCTAGGTGTGGATCTCTTATGATTTTGCACATTCGGCGTCCTGTAGGCTTCTAGGATTTGGGAATCTGTCTCATTCTTCAAGTCTGGGAAGTTTTCTCGTATTATTTCATTGAATAGATTGATCATTCCTTTGGTTTGGAGTTCTATACCTTCCTGTATCCCAATGACTCTTAAGTTTGGTCTCTTAATGTTATCCCATATTTCTTGGATGTTCTGCTCATGGTTTCTTAACAGTCTTGCTGAGCTGTCTATGTTCTTTTCAAGTTGAAATACTTTGTCTTCATTGTCTGATGTTCTATCTTCTAAGTGTTCTACTCTGCTGGTAGTATTCTCAATTGAGTTTTTAAGTTGGTTTATTGCTTCCTGCATTTCTAGGATTTCTGTTTGTTTGTTTTTTATAACCTCTATCTCCCTGTATAGTTGATCCTTTGCTTCCTGGATTTGTTTGTGTAATTCATTGTCGAAGTGATCTTTCATTGTCTGATTTTGCTGTCTAATGTCTTCCTTGAGACTCCAGATCATCTGAAACATGTATATCCTGATTTCTTTATCTGACATTCCATCTGCTGCAGCTGTTACCTCTTCTAAAGTTGAGTTGACCTGCATTGCTTGTGGTCCTTTCTTTCCTTGTCTTTTAATACTGCTTGCGTTTCTTTCTGCTTGGTGAAACTGTTGTGTTTTTGAAATGTTTTTTCCCCTATATATTTATATTGCTCTTGTATAGTTGAAAAGTCTCCCTTGTAGGGTCGGGCGGCGGTCTGCCTACCTTGCAGGCGCGGGCGGCGGCTCTGCTCTGCCCCTCCTCCAATTGGTGTGAGGTATCTACCACGCCCGCGGACCCCTGGGCCTGTCCTGCCGGTCAGTCGCAGGTCTGCCTACCTTGCAGGCGCGGGCGTTGGCTCTGCTGTGCCCTTACTCCAATTGGGGTGACGTGTCTACCACGCCGGCGGGTTGCTGGGCTTATTCCGTGCGCGGGAGGCGGCTCTGCTCTGCCCTTACTCCAATTGGGGTGTCGTGACTACCACGCCGGCAGGTCACTGGGCCTGTTCCGGGCGCGGGTGGCGGCTCTGCTCTGCCCCTACTCCAGTTGGGGTGACAAGTGTTCCACGCCAGCAGGCCACCAGGCCTGATCCGCCAGTCGGTTGCAGGTCTGCCTACCCTGCAGGCGCGGGCGGCAGCTCTGCTCTGCCTCCCCTCCAATTGGTGTGACTTGTCTACCACACCCGCAGACCGCTGGGCCTGTTCCGGGCGTGGGCGGAGGCTCTGCTCTGCTCCTACTCCAATTGGGGTGACGTGCCTACCACCCCGGCCGGCCGCTGGGCCTGTTCCACCGGTCGGTCGCAGGTCTGCCCACCTTTCTGGCACGGGTGGCGGCTCTGCTCTGCCCCTACTCCAATTGGGGTGTCGTGACTACCACACCGGCAGGTCGCTGGGCCTGTTCCTGGCGCGGGCAGCGGCTCTGCTCTGTCCCTACTCCAATTTGGGTGACGTGTGTACCACGCCGGCAGGACGCTGCGCCTGATCCGCCATTCTGTCGCAGGTCTGCCTACCTTGCAGGCATTTCTGATTTCTTTACCCATTGGACCACAGTTAGATTATTGCATTGTCATTTAAACAGAAGTTTTATTCTGTGATGTGTTTATTCTCTTATGCAAGATCAAGATATCTTTTGGGATGATGATTTTGTAGAATACATTTCTCCATCCTTTATTTTCATCTAAATTGCTGGGTAATATAATAGATTAGTAGTATACTTTTGCTGGACTCCTTTGCTGATTAAATGTATCATTTAGGAACAGTCCTAAACTTCTCTTCAAATTCAGTTCTTAGTCTGTGAAGTAAGTGGGTTAGATGCCATGTCTGAGATTTTTTTTCTCTCCAGAAGTCATAGCTGTTTACCTCTTGGAAAGGGAACTGAAGTTTTGCCAAATAGTGATCTTTTTGGGGTGGTTCTGGGGATCTGAACTTAGGACCTCATACATACTAGGCAAGTGCTATACCACTGAGCCTCCAAACCCCTCTTTTTACACTACCACTTCATTTGGGTGGGGAGCTGGGAGTTGCTGTATAATAAGGAGGTCTTAGGCATTGATTAATCATGCTTTATGCTTGTTAGAAAGGAACAGTCCCAACAATTCTTGTAGGTAAATTGTCAGACTGCAAAAATCACTTCAATGATTGATCCTTGCTTTCACTAACATAGTCCGTATTGGGGGAATGATACATTCAGCTGCTAGTAAAGAACAATTAAAACAATCACTCATTATTATTTGTTTATGTCTACCAACTCTTGACTTTTACATTTGAACATCAGATTAGCATAGATTATTTTGCCTGAAACACCGCCAGGATTAATTAAAATAAGGTCTGCTTATCAAGTTTGTAAAGGTCTTTTCCATAATTTCAAATTTATACATTTTTGTTACCAGTGCATCTGTTTCCTAATTTCAGTTTTGCCAGAGAAAAAAATTATAATCAAAAGGTCATAATTCTGATTCTTCTGGCTTCCATTGAGTTTAACTAGCACACTGAAACATAATGTTCATTCATCGTAGCCAGTAGACCAGACCATGTGAGGTATATGAGAGCTGCCCCTGTTTCCATCCAAAATGCACATATGGTGTGGGTAAGGCATTAATATGAGTTGTACGCAATGTTTCTGCTCATGTACACAGTCTGTTGCTCAGCACCAATTATTCCCTGCCAGAAACCTGCTAACCTGCTGCTTTTGTAGCTCTGCTTCAAATGACCACAGTGGTTATTTATTTATCTTTAGCAAGCTTTGTTTGTTAGTTATATAATTTAACCTACTTTATCTGTTGATTGATTGTATTGATTGCCATTAGAATCAAAGAACTGAAACCTTGTTATTGCATTGCATGGAGCTGCAGTAGATCCAATATATGTGTTAAATATATGTTTAAAAGAACGAACCAAAATGTGAAAATACTAGGTTTTTTTTCTTGCTGAATATAGTTTTCTGTCTCCAATTTAGAAGTTATTATTTTAAAAAAACTTATTCAATATTCTGTTTGTATTTTGGTAGTTATTACTGTTATTATTGCTAGTTTTCACTTTTGTAGGTTTAAAAAGGCTTAAAAGCCACAAAATCAGCAGGGTGAGAGGTACATGTTGGGAGAACAACTGTTCCCTATTTCCCACAGCCATCCTTTTTCTAATCCTCCGTCGTTTAATTAGTAGCAAATGGTCCTTATTTTGTCCTGCTTTGGTTCATATTACAGTCATAACTTCTAGAGACTATATAGAGAGTTTAAAGTACAACCATGTTTGTGATGGCTTCACACAACTAGAGATTTCTTCTTGAAGGATAAATTCCATGTGAATCTTCAGGTAATGCAGAAGTAGCATGCAGGTATGTACTTGGTCTAGTTGACATTATCTGGATGTTCCATTTTGAACCTTACTGAAGATTCATAGAACTGAATGAATACACAGAAAAAAATATACTTGAATTAATCTCTGCTATATTTACTTAGGTTTTACATTCCTTTCCAGACCTAGCAGGCCCCATTCCTTACTGTGTGGCAGGTTTTCTGTGTTCTTCCTACCTGTTCAATAATTGAGGTGAATTTTTACCCATATAAGGACTATTTAATGTCTGCTTTTGGGCTTTCGTATTCTCAGGAACATGTCTTTCACACATCATCTTTTAAATTAGTTACAAAATCATTATGAGTGTGAACTCATAAGTTTTCTCTAAAAGCAGTTATATAATAGACATATACATGTACTAGAACCTCCTAATGTAAAAGCTAAAAGTCATATTTTTTTAAGTAATAGCAACCTGCACTTTCTGTACCTTTTTGTGCCACTTGAAAAGAGAGAAAAAGGCTGGCACATAATGTACACGTGAGTACAGTGACAGTGGACTGAAGTACCATTTATATAATAAGACAAGCCCAGGAAAACTTCCTCAGAACTTCTTATCTGACAAGAGTCAGCAAAGGGGTTGTATAACCTAATTACTTATGTTGGTGACTGTCAGAGAATAGTTGGAGGAGCAGCCAGTTTATTGGTCCTTCAAGATATTCTGGGATTTATTACTAGCTCGAGCTAGCCCATCAGATAGCTTTATATGTATACCACATTGCCTTGGTCCTTCACAGATTGCCCTCCCCAAAGTGTTTTTCAGTTTGAGTAACTGTGAGAAACTGTTGTGTGGAATACTCTCTGACATTTATCGTGGAAGTCTTACAAAGACATAGTCTCCCACATTCCATAATTTCTCCTTTGCGAGGTCCCACTCAGGTCTTCTGATTTCTTATTGCTTTTGTACTAACTGAAAATGTTTAATTTTTCCTGAAGTAGTAATAGTCTCTTTTCTTCACAGTCATAGTGAATTTTGTATCTTAGCATTTTTTCTATTTTCCTTTGGCTAGGAGGAAACTCAGACCTCAATTTACAATTAATCATTTAGGACCTGATGGAATATGTATTTGCATACTTTATTTTCCTTTTACCTGGTGATCTTGTTCTTTATTTTTCCTGGACATAATTTTTAAATTTACTGTGAATCTTGCTAGCTGCTTGCGATTCATTTTGTAGAGGAAAGGGTTGAAACATGCATATATGAATTTTTTGAAATAGTTATGTAAAATAAATTTGTATTTGAACTCTTTTTATTTTAATAGATTATAAGTAATATATACATACCCAGCAATTATAATTTTCTTTTGCTCAGCTCTTTAAAAAAAAATCATATGAGAGAAAAACGTGTGTATAAGTTTTTACTTTGAGACTATGTGTAACACACCTTAACCTCCCATGCCTGAGTGAAGTCTACCAATTGGCTCACACACTGATCTCCAGTTTAATGTGTTTTCTTCAGAGTATTTGTTGACTGCTTGATGCAGGTGAAAGCAGTTTACTTTCCAGGTCATCAACCTGATCCAACTGTTTTCGTGTGGGAAGTATGCCAGGTAGCTGCAACTCTCGCTGCTTGCCATATCAGTTACTTTGGGGTCTCCTTCTACATACACTTTTTCTTCTAATGATGTAGCTATACTTTCTAGACAGTGTACCACTTGGATTTTAGGCTTCAGTATAGAGGATGGAGGAAAAGTAACTAATTAAGTTAAAGGTAGATATTATTTTAGTATTAATAGTTCTTCACAGTAGCAAACTCATAGAACCCTTGCAATACCATACTATAGAAAGCTGCAAAAATACAAACTTTATCATCAGATACACTTGGAGTTTGACCTCACCTTATATGGTGCTTTTGACAAAGCACTTAGCCTCTCAGATCTTTATCCATTTGCTGTAAAATGGAAAATGATGCTATTTCTCTTACAGGTTATTGTATTAAATTAGCTAATATATAAAATTTATTTATGCTTATGTACATAGTGTCTGATATGTACTAGACAATAAGTGTGTCGTTTTAAATTTGAAGAAAATTATGGTTGATGCCTTGCAAATCATGTCAAAGTAGGGTGAAAGGTTTTAAATCAGTTAGAAATTCTACTCAGCTGAGAGTTACAGAGATTTGAAAGGTAGTGCTTTGATTTCAGGACTTATTTTTTCCATATGGTGAGAAGTCTGGCAGAAGGTGGCTGAAGAATTGGTTCAGGAGCTCAGGGGTGCTAAGATCAAGTTCTCTGACTCTCTTATCTCATCCTTACAAGATAGCTATTGCAGCTTTAGCTATTACATCCACATCCAGGAAATTAAAAGGTAGAAGACAGCAAAAAGAGAATAAAAGTACCTGTGTCTAGAAAATTCCCAGAAATCTCTAACAGTGTTTTTATTAGACATAGACAAGTTGTGTCACATGAACCCCCTGGTGACAAAGGAGCCTGGGAAAATGTTTTCTAGACTGATAGTTTGCTCCCACCAGCAAGATTAGAGACCTAGTAATGAGGACAAAAAGAAAGGTGAATATTAGATTGTAAGCAATCTCTGATATAATATCAACCTTTTTTGTTTTTAGAAGCTTCATTTTTCCAACAGTAGACAGCTTGGGGGCAGGGGGACAAGTAGAGACAAATAGCCATTGGTGTTAAGGATTCTATTTGTAGGCAGGAAGTCTTTGAGTATTCAACAAGGGTGGGGATATAAAAAATTAAGCATGGTACTGGTAGGTATTTTATATACATTATCTCATTAATATTCACAGGTGAGATAGACAGTATTATCTATGAATTTTATTGGGGTAAGGCTCAATAATATCAATTCCCCAAGGTCACAAAAGTACACAGAAATCAGATTTGCATCTCTAACTGACCTAAAAACCTTTGTTTTATACCATACAGCTTTCCTGCCTCCATTATCTAAATAACCCTGAAGAAACCTTCTGTTGCACTTTACTTTTGTTTTCCATAGTGCCTTCTACAACTGAGGTCCACAATCACTGTATGTTAGCTTAACTGAATTGTGTGTAGAATTAAACTGAGCATTATGTAAAGGATTGCTGCTGGTGGTCGCTGAAGGCTATTTCCATCTCATCACCACCTTTCAGAGCCTTGGATTTTTACCTTCAGAATCAGTAGCACCTGGACCATTCCTTGGGACAAAGGGAAGGTGGCAAAGCTGCAGTGACCAGTCTCAGAGATCATAAATCCAATGTTGAAAGCATACAGAATGACAGCATGAAGACAAATACCTTCTCAAATCAGAAGGCAGGGAATTATCCTTGACTTCTTCTTCCTCTGCTCTCAACCCAGTTGATCAACAACTCACTTCATTATACCTCCTCTGCCTACCTCACTTAGCTGTCCTTTCCTCTCTCCCCGCTGCAGCTGTAGTACTTCAGCTGTCTTTGACATGAACTATTGATTGCAAAGAGTTTCTGTAATGACCCCTGATCCCCATTTTTACTTTAGTCACTCCATTTACCCTCATTTTGGCTATCTTAATTGATGGTATCAGAGGCTCTTTTTGTCTGACATGCATGGCCCTTCATGATCTGGTCCTGGCCCTCAGTATTGACATCCAAGTCAGTTCTGTATCACCATGCAGAATTTCTAACATATCTTGAGCATATTCCTGTCTTCTGGAGTTTTTATGTATGTGTAATTTTTATCCCTTTCCTAGAAAGCTTTTTTTATCCCATACCAATCATATTTACTTGGCAAATTCTTATTCATCCTTCAAACCTCTGCTCAAATATTCCTTCTTGACTCCATCTTTGTCTCCCCTAGGCAGTGTAAAGTCCTCTCTTTCTCCCTTAGCAATTTGTATATGTCTTTGTGCCATGACCAGGAGTGTCATGAAGTGGAGATCCAGTTTGATTCATCATTGTGTTCCCTTTTGCCTAGCACTGTGCATGATATGTAGCAGTCATGTAATAAATGTTGAACATTTGATCTGTGCAGGGACACTTAGATTAGACCAAAGATGGAATAATTGCTGCTAGCCCCAGTAGCTGTAATTGTGGATAAGTTCCTTACTTTTCAATACTAGAATAGTGGGAGTATATTTGTAAATTACTTCATCTCTCTGAATTGAATTCTTCTCATCAATTTCTTTAGAGTTCCTGTTAATTTTTCAGATTATCTTTAATCATTCCTCTTATGCTAGCTGAATGATAATTCTAATTTCCAAATCCTTAAGTAAGTTCTGCCTCTCTTGTCCAAAATTCAGCCTGCCACAATTATTTTATATTGATTATATATTAATCCTTTCCTCAAAACTCAGTAGTATTTGGAATTTTTTTTCCATTTATCTCTACTGTTTTGGCTTTGCTTCCTAACTGAAGACACATTTTAAATGGTATTTTTTAAATGATTAAAAATTGTTATTTCTTTTTTTTTTCCAGCCACAATTCCTAAAGATCTTTCTGTATGTGTTTTACCTCCATAACACAGGACTTTGCAGCACAAAAATCAAGAAGTTTGCAAAATAAAGTAATAAGCATCTGAATATTTTCTTCAAAACATGAATATATTGCTGCTTCTTAACTGTTTAATCTTCAGTTTTTAATACATCAAATAATGTTTACATTTAGTAGTTACTTATATTGTGTTGTCCTCTTTTGACAAGTCACAGGTAACTTACTGGTGAAATGTAAGATTTTTTTGGTTCTTTGGTACCGAGGATTGAACCCAGGGTACTTAACCAATGAATCACATCCCTAGCTGTTTTTTCTTTTAATATTTTATTTAGAGACAGGCTTTTACTGAGTTGTGTAGGGCCTCACTAATTTGCTAAAGTGGCTTTGAACTCACAATCCTCCTGCCTCAGCCTCCAGAGCCATAGGAATTATAGATGTATGCCAAATGTAAGATTCTTGAGTGCTGCATAATTGTGATTTCTGAAGGGGCTTTATAAGTATGGTGGTAGTAGGACCTACACTTAAACTGAAGGGTCACAGAATATAAAGTTACTTTGTCACAAAAAGATTTGCATTTTATCATTGCCTAACTAAAACCTGTTTAGCTTGGTTAATAAATTATAATTTTCAAGCTTCTCATCCAAGTACATTTTTGAAATATCAAATTATTCCATTTATTCCAGCAAATATTTCTCAAGCACCTGTTTTGGACAAGGCTCTGTTAAACATTGTCCTCTTTGTCTAAAAATTTCTGGATTATTACTGTGCCAAAGATTGTGGTTGAAACAATGCATTATACTTTTTCAAAACTCATCATATCAAGATCAAGACATTTGACCATAATTGATCTCCAGGATTGAAATCTATGTCTTTTAGAGATAATTGTCACTGAGGTAGGCTAACTATTAATTAACCAAATTAATCAGTTAACCATACCACTGCTTTCCTCAATAGAATTAAGTGGTAAGAAGTTTTTAATGCAGAAAAGTTGTGATAAGAGAGGGTATGAGATCTGAAAATTTAGATAAAATTACAGAAAACTTACACATTTAAAGCATACTATGGAGATATTTGTTTTTTTCTGACATATTTAACTTACTACTAATCTCATTATAAGTGATTTAGATGAATATTCCATTTGTATCTCAAGTTCTTTTTAGGTGTTTACTGTAAAATCTGTAACACTCCTAATTTCTAGTATATTGCCTGAGATGTAAGTTAATTGAAAGCTGAAACTTGAAATTAAAATTTTCTAACAATATATCAAAAGAGAAAAGTGAACTATATTTCATTTTTAAAATATTACAGCTTTGAAATTTTGAATATTCAGATTTGAGGATTAAATACTGATAACTGCTCTCACTTATACTAATGTTCATCTTTGCTTTAGATGACATGTAGGGTCTCGTTTAAGTCACAAGCCCTTGGGCTGTCTTTTGTAGTTTCATAAGGACCAAAGAGCTTATTAGCTTAGAATTTAAAGTATTTTGGTACTTATCTGTTTTTAGTTATTCTTTTTTTTTTAAATTTTTTTTTCAAACCGTTTTCATGAGAATCTACAGTTCTTACAAATTAGTCATAATCCAGTTTGGATTTAGTAATAATGTAAATCACTACCTTGAAACATTGTTTTATTCAAAAGTTAGCAAATAGTAATGATATATTTTAGTGTATGTTGGCTAATGTGACTGATAATTGGATGCTCAAAGAAAAATTAAAATTCCTTTGGCAAGTAACCAGGAAAAACAAGTTGTTTAGTATAGAAATACTTGTTATAAAGAAAATTAAGTGTGTTTTTTTTTTTCCAGATTCAATCCCTGTTTTCAGTAGTATAGCTTTTTTGTACTTTGAAGTCTACTGTGTTCATTAAAACAAAAGAATAACTAACCCCACTACTGGTTTGGTACTGACTCACAGGAAAACATTAATAATTAAAACAAGACTTTGTGTGTGTGTGTGTGTGTGTGTGTGTGTGTGTGTGTGAGAGTGTGTGTGAAATTTTAACTACATTGCCTAATGTAGTCTCCACTTGAAATGTGTTTGGTCTGAATTCAGAGGTAAAATACATACTGGGTTTCAAAGCATGATATGAAAAAAAGATATTGCCAAGATAATATTTCTGACATATTGTGTTAAAAACAGAACATTAAAATTAATTTCACTCATTTCTTTTAACTTAATGTGGCTACCAGAAAATTTTAAATTACACATGTCTCACCTTAAAGATGTATTAGAACAATGCCAGGCTAACAGATTAAAAAATTCTTAATATATTCAGTAAATGTTAGATATCAACAGCATGTTTGATTCAGTTTTTAATCTCTTGAATAGTCAATTATTTTGCAATTATTCTTTTACTCTTTTCCAGGGCTCCAAGTTGAAGCAGTTGTTCTTAGGAATCACCAACCCCAACTCAATTGACTGATAGCAATCCATAGAAAGTTATGGAAGGCAAACATGACATTTTATTGTTAAACAATCAAATTAGTGAGCTATACCTTCTATTTCCCTACTTTTTAACCTTCTCCCTGATGGCTGTTATGCAGTTTTAAATATTTAGTTGATGTTTATGATAACTTGTATTCATTTAGATTTGTGTTTCCAGGGACTATTCAATTCATATGTCACCATATGCCTTAAATTATTATATGTCATAAATTACCAGGTTTGGAGTCTACTTAAGATTCTTGAATATTATTGTCACTTATTATGTTATTACATATTATTACTGATAATAATATCAATAACCAAAATCGAGTTTTTAAAGATCTCAGCCAAAGGAGAACTTTCATGTTATAGAGACTAGGAGGCAAGCATTTATTAGTAATCAGCCTCTCTTTTTCAATGGGGTTTAACCATTTCCTCTGTGGAAATCAAAAAAGTTAAAATTTGTGTGTCTTTTATTTTAAAACCTTTAATTTATGAATCAATTTTGACAGCAATTTAAAGGTTTTAAAGCACTACTATAAGTAGAATGAAATCATATAAGGGCAAATAGAAGCAGTTGGGTAAATATTGATAATAATGAAATCTGTAAAGTCATTCTATGAAGATAAATGGAATACTTGAATTAGTCATATGCTTTTCTAAAAATGTAATAAGTTCATCTGTTCAAAAAAAAAAAAAAAAAAGAACCTCAAGACTGGTAGTTTTCTTTTTAATGCCTTTCATCTTTGGCAATCTTTTGTATATCATGCAAAGGATTATACAATTAGCAGGAAGTAAGAGAGTGCTTTTTAAATTTTATGAATAAGGGCTCTTTTTTCTTTGAGTGATATGCATGCAGGGTGGACGTTTGTATCCCACCAGCAGACAGACTATTTGGTATCTACTCTATAAGTAGCTCCAGTTTATATCTGTACCTTAATGAGAAAAGGGTTCTGTAAGAAATAAAAGCAACCTTAAAATACATTTTTAAAAAATAGCCACAATGGTTTAGCATAAATGCAACAAAATTTCCAGATTTTAAGTTAGGCATTCTACCTTGCCCTGGAATCCAGAGATACCCCTGTTATCCTCTATTTCTGGCAGTCAATTGAGGACATATTAGGAAGACCCCTATGAAAACTTTTTTTGGGTTGTCTTTTCTTTCATTTATCATGAAACTATGCTTTGTTAAAAACATTTTTAAGTGGCATGTCTTTAGAAAATTTCTTATGCGTTTACATTCTTATGGGCTGCTTGCTTTTCAGAACCACTTATCTTTGAGGTTGGAGTACTTATGACATGTCAATGAACATGATTTATGCTTTCTTTAAAGTGTTAACATTCTATTTTATTAATTATGAGCATCCCTTTCTCCTTGATGTTTTAAACAGGGTATTTAAAGATGAGGTCTCAATATTGTTGGAAAGGTTTTTATAACTTACTAATCATTTAAGTTCTCATTTTTATATTGTTGTGCTTTAAAATTCCCTCATATGTAGATAATAGCATTCCCTATTGCATAGAGGAAGCCAAAGTGCCACTCAAAAAGATAAATAGATCTTTAATTCAGCTAACTTTTTCACCCTAAGATGTTACCATAACTAGGATTGCCAGATATAGCAAATGAAAATCCTTGATGCCCAGTTAAATTTGAATTTCAGTGAACAGATAATTTTTACTATAGTTTGTCCCAAGAAATATTTAGGTCATATTTAGACTTATATGTTTGATTTGAGGACCCTAAGCATAACTCAGCCCTCTTATTAACTCAACTCCAGAGTCTGGCAGATGTTCTGCTTTGCACTCCTGCAATCTTCTGTTTGTTCATCCTACCTACCATTTAGAGATAATATCATAATACAGGTACAATTCTTTGAGGCCCAAAGTGCTTCAAAGTATCTTTTTCATTTGCATGCATACTTGTGGGGAGGTAGGAAGGGTCTGACTTTATTCTCATTTTGCCTTTTCATTTTCAAATGAGACAAAATGCTTCCTTATAAAGAAGTAATACTCAGAAGATACTACAGCAAAAAGCTTGTTTCTCCTTTTCACCTGCTCTTATTTTGGATTCATTTAGTCTGACATTCCTAATAGTCTAATCACAGATTAAAACTTTGTAAGGGTGAGTTCTATAGTATATGCATTTCCTAAGTGATTAATAAATAATCTTGAGAGACTCATCCAAAAAACAAACATTGCCATCCAGATGAAAGATTTTAACTTCCCTTTGCTTTTCTTCCTCTCACTCCCCCTTCTCTTCCACCTTCCCCTCCTCTCCACAGAACCAGAAAAGTACCATTTGGAACTTGCATGTCCTCATCCCTTACCATAAGAATTATTACTAAGGCTTCCCAGGTGATATTTCTTCTTTCCAGCCTTACTGCCTTCCAAATCTACAGTGAAGAGTGATTTTTCAAGAGTGTAAATCTTACCATATCACTGGCTTTCCTTCAGTAACTGTGTATCAGACTGAATTCCAAACTGATTAGCATGGCATTCCATGATCTTCTTGGTCTGGGTTTTACCCAATTCCCCTTCTTTTTCTTCTTCCTCAGTGCTCAAACTGTTGCAGCAATAACAAATACAAGTAGTCTCAAACATTCCTACCTTTGGCTTTTTATGCATTGTTCCCTGTAACTGGAGTGTATATCCCCTCCTATCTTCTTAATAGAATCCTGTTCATCCTTGAAAATCCTCTTTAGGTATCA
Source organism: Marmota flaviventris (assembly GCF_047511675.1). NCBI lineage: Eukaryota > Metazoa > Chordata > Mammalia > Rodentia > Sciuridae > Marmota > Marmota flaviventris. The sequence continues at coordinate 36,389,446 of NC_092498.1, forward strand.
TTTCCTCTGTGAGGCTTCCCTGGTCACCTTTATCATCTTTAGGCTTAATCCTGCTGTCTTGCTTCAGCTTTTGTATACACTTCTGTGTTGATAGGGTTTGTTTACATTTCTTTCTCTGTAGAAGTTTTGGCGATTTTTGAAGATAGGACATTATTGCAATCATCATTTCAAATTTCTGATAACTAGCATAGAACCTCACAAGTAATAAGCATTTGGGAAATATTCTAATACCTCCATGACTCAGCTGTCTACTTGGTAAAACTTACATAAATCCAGTCCTGGGAAGTTTCCCTGTGCCTTAGCTGCTCGATTCCATGGTTTGTCATTTCTTTCTTATCAATTGAAGAATAGAAAAATGACTTTTAATTTTCCACTGAATAGCTTATCCACTCACACTGTTTCTTAATAAACTGGAATTATTACATAGAATAAAGCACACACATTATAGAGGGATGGTCATCACTAGTATTATTTAATAAAATAAGGTAGATTTGTCTTTTGATACCCTTTCTCTTCAAGGCCTGTATCTCTCCTCTTGTTTTTTGTTTTGTTTTGCTGTTGTTTGTTTGTTTTGGTTCCCTGTACCCTAGGGCTGTTTGTTCCTTGTACCTAAGGCTGTTTGTTTGTTTTGGTTCCCTGTACCCATAAAATCTCTTCTGGATGGGAACAAGTGGAGGACTGTGGGGGGAGTATAATCTTCCTACAGAAAAATGTATCTGTCTTGTTTTCCATCCCTAAAGGGCCTACCTGATCACTAAGGTAATTAAAAAGTTAATTCACAATGAGACATTCCGTTATAGATTGATAGTTTGAAGTATAACTCTTCTCAGACAATATTTGCATTTTTACAGAGGCTTTAAATCCCTGTCTCCAAAGAATGAATAATGTTGGCATGATACTACTTTATAGCAAGTGTATACTTTACACTACCAAGGAAAAGGTGGTTTTGAAAAGCTAGAGAACATGCTGCCTCTGATATGCATATGCATGGGTGAATCAGGGATTGTATTTGACTGCATATAACTGACAATCCTGAACTGGTGACTTAAACCATGTGTTTATTTTCCTTCAATTAAAGTCCCCAGTTAATCAGTTGAGGGCTGCTATAATGGCTCCATGATACCATCAGTGTCCTAGCTTTTTCTGTCTTCCTGCTTTACCACCTTTAGTGTGTGGCTTCTATATACACCTGGCTGCCTCTTGTTTATATTATGACCACTGCATTTCCTACCAGAGCAGGAGGACATTGGGGCAAAGGCCACCTCCCTTTAAGTAATTTTCCAAAAGCCCTATCCAGTAGCTTTCATTTACATGTCATTAGCTACCACTATCAGCAAGAAAGTCTGAGAAATGTTAGCTAGGCAAGCTGTTACCTCCATAATAATTAATCTGTCATTAAGGAAAGGGGAAAAGTCTGGTAATAAGCAACTAGCAATCTAAGAGCAATTCAAATTAAGGCAAATAATTTATCTTTTGTTTTTATGGGATTAAAATATTTAAAACTAAATAAATTAGTGATTAAATTAGTATTTTAATACAATGTTCCTGAAGATGCAAATATTTTTAGAAATTTTAACACTATTCAAAAAATGTTTATAGCTTACCCACTGTTTTCATAATGCTATTATCAGTTTCAAAAGAGATGGATAAATTCTTTTTGCCCTCAAGTTTGTCTAGGATACATGCAGGTTAACACTTGAACAACATAATATCATAGAATGTGATTATGAGTTAATCATATAGTTAAAACTAAACACTATTAGTATAGATTAAATTCTGTAGGAGAATTTCATAATACAGAGAATGATCCCTGTAGCTGCAATGGGCTAAGAAAGATCATCTGCAAAAGGCATGAGATTAATAGATTATATAACAGATGCCATTCAACTTCTGTCACCTGTTATTTTAGGATAATTATCTTTATAATATATTATTTAAATTTTTAGTTTTTAAAATATTATTTAGTTACATTTTAAAAATTGATATCAGTTTTAACTTAATACATATATTTGAAGAGAAAATTTTATGCCGTTATTCATACATGTAAAACAGTTTTACTTGGCTACTAAAGGGTAACAATAAAATGCAGTAATATTGAAATTTTAAAATTTGTGCATGAACTAGAATAGTAAATTTCAGTTCTCTAATGGAGAGAATGGAACATTTTACAGTCATTCATTGTAAAGGTGGGGCTCAATGACATGAGGTTCTACATCTAGTAAAACAATTTCAACTTTTAGTGTTAATGTTAACTAACAGTGAAAACGTCAATATATATATATATATATATATATATATATATATATATATATATATATATATATGTATATGAAGTTGGAAATACATAAATATATTTATAAGGTTCTCTTTCTCTGACTGCTAGAGATGGTGAGCATTTTTTCATGTACTTGTTGATTGATTGTATGTCCTCCTCTGAGAAGTATCTGTTCAGGTCCTTGGCCCATTTGTTGATTGGGTTGTTTGTTTTCTTATTGTCTAATTTTTTGAGTTCTTTGTATACTCTGGATATTAGGGCTCTATCTGAAGTGTGAGGAGTAAAGATTTATTCCCAGGGTGTAGGCTCCCTATTTACCTCTCTTATTGTTTCTTTTGCTGAGAAAAAACTTTTTAGTTTGAGTAAGTCCCATTTGTTGATTCTAGTTATTAACTCTTGTGCTATGGGTGTCCTATTGAGGAATTTGGAGCCCGACCCCACAGTATGTAGATCGTAGCCAACTTTTTCTTCTATCAGATGCCGTGTCTCTGATTTGATATCAAGCTCCTTGATCCATTTTGAGTTAACTTTTGTGCATGGTGAGAGAAAGGGATTCAGTTTCATTTTGTTGCAGATGGATTTCCAGTTTTCCCAGCACCATTTGTTGAAGATGCTATCTTTCTTCCATTGCATGCTTTTAGCCCCTTTATCAAATATAAGATAGTTGTAGTTTTGTAGATTGGTTTCTGTGTCCTCTATTCTGTACCATTGGTCCACCTGCCTGTTTTGGTACCAGTACCATGCTGTTTTTGTTACTATTGCTCTGTAGTATAGTTTGAAGTCTGGTATCGCTATACCGCCTGATTCACACTTCCTGCTTAGCATTGTTTTTGCTATTCTGGGTCTTTTATTTTTCCATATGAATTTCATGATTGCTTTCTCTATTTCTACAAGAAATGCCGTTGGGAGTTTGATTGGCATTGCATTAAACCTATAGAGAACTTTTGGTAATATCGCCATTTTGATGATGTTAGTTCTGCCTATCCATGAACAGGGTATATTTTTCCATCTTCTAAGATCTTCTTCTATTTCTCTCTTTAGGGTTCTGTAGTTTTCATTGTATAAGTCTTTCACCTCTTTTGTTAGGTTGATTCCCAAGTATTTTATTTTTTTTGAGGATATTGTGAAAGGAGTGGTTGTCCTCATTTCCATTTCAGAGGATTTGTCGCTGATATACAGGAATGCCTTTGATTTATGCGTGTTGATTTTATATCCTGCCACTTTGCTGAATTCATTTATTAGCTCTAATAGTTTCTTTGTAGACCCTTTTGGGTCTGCTAGGTATAGAATCATGTCAACTGCAAATAGTGATAATTTAAGTTCAAAACCACCCTAAGATACCATCTCACTCCAGTAAGATTGGCAGCCATTAGGAAGTCAAACAACAACAAATGCTGGCGAGGATGTGGGGAAAAGGGTACACTTGTACATTGCTGGTGGGACTGCAAATTGGTGTGGCCAATTTGGAAAGCAGTATGGAGATTTCTTGGAAAGCTGGGAATGGAACCACCATTTGACCCAGCTATTCCCCTTCTCGGTCTATTCCCTAAAGACCTAAAAAGAGCATGCTACAGGGACACTGCTACATCGATGTTCATAGCAGCACAATTCACAATAGCAAGACTGTGGAACCAACCTAGATGCCCTTCAATAGACGAATGGATAAAAAAAAATGTGGCATTTATACACAATGGAGTATTACTCTGCATTAAAAAATGACAAAATCATAGAATTTGGAGGGAAATGGATGGCATTAGAGCAGATTATGCTAAGTGAAGCTAGCCAATCCCTAAAAAACAAATGCCAAATGTCTTCTTTGATATAAGGAGAGTAACTAAGAACAGAGTAGGGTGAAGAGCATGAGAAGAAGATTAACATTAAACAGGGATGAGAGGTGGGAGGGAAAGGGAGAGAGAAGGGAAATTGCATGGAAATGGAAGGAGACTCTCAGGGTTATACAAAATTACATACAAGAGGAAGTGAAGGGAAAGGGAAAAATAATACAAGGGGAGAAATGAATGACAGTAGAGGGGGTAGAGAGAGAAGAGGGGAGGGGAGGGGAGGGGGGATAGTAGAGGATAGGAAAGGCAGCAGAATACAACAGACACTAGTATGGCAATATGTAAATCAATGGATGTGTAACTGATGTGATTCTGCAATCTGTATATGGGGTAAAAATGGGAGTTCATAACCCACTTGAATCAAAGTGTGAAATATGATATATCAAGAAATTTGTAATGTTTTGAACAACCAACAATAAAAAAATTTAAAAAAAAGTGTGAAATATGATATATCAAGAACTATGTAATGTTTTGAACAACCAACAATAAAAATTTTTTAAAAAGTTAGTTAATATAAACATGAGTTAAAATACATAATGTGTACAAAAAATAGAGCAGTTAAAAATGGAACACTTGGAAAAAAATCACAGGTAGTTTTTAATATTTTTCAAAAAGCTCTTGCTAATTTCACTGTAGCCTATTTTGGAGGAGGCTTGTAGCTTGTCTCTGGCTATCAGATACAGGCTGGCCTGTTCTGACCTAGGTATGTAAACAACAGCTTAGGATGATATTCACAGAGAACTTTAAATGAATTAGAACCCCTGGGGGGCCTGAATGTTTTAAATAAAACCAACTTCCCCTTGAATCTGTAACTCCCACTCTGTTGGTTATACACATGATGTACCAGCTCATTTTACTTTTCTATTAAACTTTCTGGCTATATTAAAAAAAAAAAAAAAAAAAAGGTTCTCTTGCAGATTCTTTGTAGAATTTTGATTAATTTTTAATCAAAATGGTACAGATGACTTTTTTTGGTAAACTGTTACTCAGGAAGCCATTTTAAGGCCATTTTCAAAGTCTTTCTTCTTTTAAATGTATCAGGTTATTGGATAATGTTCAAAAAGTTTTGGAATAAAAGAGATTCTTTACCATTCACCACTGCCATCTTTGCGAAAATAATTATGAAAACCTTTCATCAAGTTTAAAATATTTTCTCAGTTCATTTGCATTTACATGAATTGTTTTATTGATTTTATGTGGTTAGGTATTCTGCTTAGTGCAGTGCATGCACAAATATTTAGTTCTCCCCATCTTACAGTCGAGAAAGCTGATGCTCAGAAAAGCAAAATGACTTATGTAATCACATACCTGATAAGTGGTTCCAACTCAAATTCAGAGCATTTCCACTCAATCCAAACACTTAACTGCCAAATCATTGATTCAAAACTGGGGATTCAACTCTGCCTCAGGCTCCTCTGAATCCTGGGCCTGGGCTTCCTGCAGCTAGGCCAGTCATTAGGAACCCTATCCATGCTGATCTCTGTGCATATATACATGTGCTCACATGTACACAAGCAAAGGGGCTGCCACTAGACGTTTTGATCCAGAAAAAGTAGTCAGAAAGCCCCGGTCCTGTTTTGCCTGCCACCTTGCCTTCCTGCCTTTCCCCCTTCCCCTTATTTTTGCCAGTGAATCCAGCTTCTCATTGCTCCTCCTGCTCCTCAGTGCTTTCAAAATCATACTTCCTGGGAATCACTGATCAGGAAATTAGAAGAAATTATGACTGAAAAAGTGATTGGCCCACGTTATCTAGGAGTTTGTTAAATTTAAGTTTGAGCTCCATTTGTCTGTGATGAGGTGATTGACAATAATGTTATCTTTCAATTAAGGTAGATAAAAATCAGTGGTTCCACAAAAAGTTGAACACTGTTATAAGGGATAAATTTTTTAATTATATAATATTCACTGTATAATTATGTCACTTTCTAAGGAAATGTGTTACAATATCTCCTAAGAATTTTTTTTATATTCTTCCTCTAGCAGTCCTCAGCACTGATGGACATGGCCTTGGATAAGGCACCTAGCAGTTTTTCATAAAAATAAATTTGGTGATAAGGGAAAATTATTTAGAAAATTTTAAATAATTGTTGCTGAATAAAGAACAGCAATCACTTGCAATTCATATAGTCCAGTTCATAGCAATAACTGCTGATAGTCTTATGGAATAGCTGATTTCTGTTTGATTTTACTTTAATTTATTCATTCAGCAAGTAATTTTTAAGCATCTACCTTGATCATAGTTTTATGTTGTCCCTGGCAATGTGGGAGGGAAAGATGTAGATATCTAGTGAATAAAAATCATTTGAATCTCTGAGGAAAAAATCCTGAAGTTCATATTCCTTTTGTAAATGTAAATGAATAGAAAAAGAAGTGCTAAAACCTAAATTAGAATATAACCATAGTATTTCAGATCATGGATCTGATTGAAATGCACATTTTATTTTTATTTTAAAGAAATTACATTTCATATTCTGATATAATTGTGGATAAAAGGCAAGAGCATTTAAACAATTTTTTATCCTTTTCATTCATGGAAAATATTTATGATACAAAGATATAATATCTAGTTGATTTTATTGACAATAGGCCTAATAAAGCATTAAAACACATGCTATATAAGCCTTTTGCACCTCCTTGGCCATGTAGTATTTAGAGGCAAAGTACCTTCCAGTCATGAGTGATTCATTCTTTTCCTCACATTTAATTATTCACTATGCCCTGTCAGAGTCTCTTATTTGCCCTCTCCTTTACCCCTTCTGTGCCAGGACCAGAGATCAGGCCCTTATCTCTCATCCAATTGATTACAGAGCTTCCTAACTGATCTTTCTTCCTCCTGACTTTTGCATTTCCAATCTATTCTTTGCACAGTGCTAGAGGTTTTTGTTTTTTTTTTTTAACTTAAAAATAAAACACAAAGAAAAATTATACTACCTTCTCTGTTTTAGTCCCTCCCCCTCAGAAATCTAATGTTATCTAATATTCAACAGACATTTACAATAGTCCTGTAGCTCCCACCAGGCCCTTCTAGGTCTGCATCTGTTTCCTACTCTGTGCTAGAATCTACTCCTACCTCCTTAACATGGCTTATACTTGCACACGCTGCCTTTGCCTGCTGTATGCTGAGTATGGAATGCCCTTTCTGTAAGGGTGTCTTTGGAGATCAGTCTTGCCCCTCAACTCAGCCCAGAATGTGCCTGTTTTCCCTGGAGCCTTCCCAGGTTCTTCCATGTTAAGTCATCTCTCTGTTTTAAGAACTCTATATTATATTGATTTTTATCTCTCTTAGACATTAAAAAAATTCTATTACCTGTTCTAGTGTCTCTTTTTTACTGTTTTTCTTCTCTTATTTTTTTCCTTCTTCGAGGTGCTCAATAACTTTGAGCCAGCTGTGAAGCATAGGGACCATAGTCTTGTCTTCAACACATTTACATTCATCAAATTTATAGTGCCTCAAAGCTGGTATAGGAAGAGAGAGCATAGGACTAGAATAAATATAAACATATAGATAGTCCATAAGTTCCATGAAAATCTTCCAGTAATGTGTCTTCACTGGTTAAATGAATTGAATTGAATTCAATTGAATTGAAGCATGTTTTTAAGTATTTACATAGAGAATTTATCATTTCTTGTGATGAATAAGCAAATTACCCATTTCCTGATAGGATACATGAAAAAATTTTTTTTTCTACCAGGGATTGAACCCAGGGGCCCTTAACCACTGAGTCACATCCCCTTATTAATTTTTTATTTTGAGACAGTATCTTGTAGGTTGCTGAGGCAGGCTTTGAACTATTAGTCCTTCTGCCTTAGATTCCAAGTTGCTGGGATTACAGGCATGCACCACTGCACCTAGCTCAATATTTTTTAATTATAAAAAATAAATCAGGGGCTGGGGTTATAGCTCAGTGGTAGAGTGCTTGCCTCGCACATGTGAGGCACTGGGTTGGATTCTCGGCACCACATAAAAATAATAAAAAAACAAAGATATTGTGTCCATCTTAAAAAAAAATCTTAGAAAGAATAAGTCTTTAAACTGTGTGTTTTATTGTTAAATAGATCTTATGTCTCTGATTCTTAAAGAAGATATCAAGATTACACCAAATACCGTGTGGTGGCACACTCCTGTCATCCCAGTGTTTCCAGAGGCTAAGATAGGAGGATCATGAGTTCAAAGTCAGCGTCAGCAAACGCGAGGCACTAAGCAACTCAGTGAGATTCAGTTTCTAGAATACAAAAAATAGGGCTGGGGATGTGGCTGAATGGTAGATTGCCCTTGCGTTCACTCCACAGTACCAAAAATAAATAAATAAATAAACCAAATACTAATGATATACTTGTGCATTTATAAGGAAAATTACTTCTGTTAAGTTTGATATGTTGGGTAATATAAGTCAAGAGTGGATGCTCCTGACTATAATTCAGTGTAAATTCATAACAGCTAAAATTGAGATAACATTAATTTTTCTGTTTTATTCCCTAAACTCATGTTTATGTCCAGCATGTCCTTACCCCATAGCTACCCCATAGCCAAAGCATTCTAAGTATCCATCTCTTACAGAATCTTATTTCCTTAAATACTTTTGAAAGTAATATTCATTGATGTATCATATAATCTTATACATTCATTGATGTATCAGATAATTTTTTTAAAATTATCTGATATATTTGATCATAAAATCAAACTAAGGAACAAAGAAGTTTTCCTTATCAGCTCTGTTCTTGAGAATCACCTCCCACCCTCGTGTATGTGTGTGTGTCTGTGTTTGTACCTTTGAATAAAAGAAACCAAAGTAGTTTCTAAATCACAAGCTAGTTTTCACCATTCTGAAATTGGATTACTTAGTTTTGTGATGATTTTAGGCTCATTCCTTCTGATTATGTGAACCAAGCTCCCCACTGAGCCTCCCTGGTGACCTGAGCCTCAGAGCTCTGATTCTCTTTGTGACTTTTTGACAATTACCTAACTTTGCTGTGTTTCCTCATTGACACTATTGGGATAATCACCTTTCATACCTCATAGGAGTATTGTGAAATTAATTAATGTTTGTAAAGTATTTTCAGGATCACAATGAAAGGTATTAATTTGTAAGAATGTGGTATTATTATAATTATTAGTAGTAATAGGGCTGGTTGTTTAATGCAAATTTTCTTCTAAGTGTAGTGTCATATTTTCAAAGGACAGCCTCTTTCTTTATGGCCAGATGTGGATACAATTAACCCTTTACCCCTCATTTTGAAGATACAATTAGCCAATTGTGTGTGCAATTAGACGTGTATGCAGTTTTTGCCTGAACAACTAATTACAGCCTTGGTAAAAGTCCTTTTGAAAACGCTGGCCTTTTGAATCTTGACTGTCCCTGTCTGTGTAATAAGCAATTTGTGCTAAGCATATTTGGGGGCCAGGAGGCTCCTGAATTTTAAAGAATTTCTTTTGTGGTTACTTGAGAAAGATTTAACTTTTTTAAAGCCTTAGCTTTGTATTTTGCCATCAAGCCTAAAAGACTTTTCACATGGTTCTAGTTTCAAAGGTTTTATTGATTTTTTTTTTTAAATCTTGACATTCAGCTGAAAGATTTTCCACAGACTGCATTTTGTGAAACAGGTTTTCCCTTTGTAATTTTTTTCCTCCCTTGAAAACTTCAGTTTCTTTCTGTCTCAAATTCAAACATGTCATCTCATATTCCCTTTATTCACTAAAGAGTGAGTAAGGAACAGATTAGTACTTATTGTTTCTTGCCAGATATAGCTTGGTGACATTTTTACAGGGGACTTTTAATCACTATAATATAACTTCTATTTATACAGAAGAGTAGAAAGAAAAAACCAAGAGACCAGGAAGATACTGTTAGAACCTTTTGTCTCCACTGATATCCTAAGTAAAAGGGAAAAGTTATGAATTCTAATGAGCGACAGCCTCTTTTAGGACATCTCTTCTTTAACAGTTTTCTTTACCAATAATCATTGAGCTCTACTTTATGTATGCTAGCATGTTACCACCAAAGCAGATTCAGAGATGAGCAAAGTACAATTGTTACTTTCTAGGAGCCCAGAATAAAGTGTTGATGAGTAAGGTCCACATGGCCATGAGTGCTGTATGAAATGTTAGAGGGGTTCCTTGGAGTGAGCTATCACATTGATCTGGGATACTGGGAACATTTTAGAAGTTGCATTTCAGATGGGACCTAATTGTAGGTTTGATTGAAATGAGGGGACATTTTTGTGTGAGCAAAGGCACAGAGCTACTAAACCACAGGCAGGCTCAGAGAAGAGTGATTGGTTTAGCAAGAGTTGTAGTTACCTTGTAAAAGAAATGAAGGAGACAAAACTGGAAAGGCAGCTTTGATCTACATTGCAGAAGGCCCTTAAAGTTAAGCAGAAAAATGTATACTTAATTCAGCTGTCAATGGAAGCTAGTGTATGCTTTTGATAGAGTGATAAGACCAGAACCTTGCTGTGAGATTGAGCCGACCCTAGCCTGTCTGATATATGGCAGAGGGGTAAACTACAGGAAAGAAGATACACTTAGAACTCTGTTGCCAAAATTAAGACAGAGTCATTTCTGGACTGAGAATTAAAAAAAAAAAAAGGTATTACACACATAAAGAATACTGTGGAGTTGAGAGTTAATATTTCTTAATATTGGCAACCGTCCTAATAAAGGCATGAAGGAAAAAATGGAGCTTTGTCAAGATTACTGGGAAGAGAGGTGGGTTCCTCAGTAATATAGGATTTGCCTTGCATAAACAAGGACCTGGGTTCAATCCCTAGTACCACGCACACATATACAGATGACTGGGAAGAAACAGGTAATATCAGGAACAGGGTGGATTTAAGACAACTACTTCTTGGGAATTACCACATTATGACATATTTACACAAATACACTAAGATAGCAGGATAGAAAATACACTTATTGGAGCCTATTAACCTTTATATTATGGAAAAATATGCATATATTCTAAGTGTACAAAACACAACCTGTGTATGTGCTTAAAAATATCTTTAGTCATTAACTAGCACCTATAGCATGGTTTTTCAGGTTTCTATTTGAAACATAGAAAGAAACCGGAGCAAAGCAGTACTCTCATATCTAATTTTGAAAAGTGTTCTCCATCTCATTTTGTGGTCTCCAAGGACTATGTATAATTTATCATGCCATCAGCCTCAAGAATGTACAGATCTACCTACATATCCCTAATATTCTTAGATAACTTAATATCATTTTGTCATCCACACATTTTCCTATCCTCTTTCCTGTCTGCTTTTATTTTTCAGGATGTACCATGCAAGTGGATAGGTGTTAGTCAGTTTGGGCTGCTATAATAAAAGATCATACACTAGGGAGCTTAAACAACAGATGCCCCCACCCCCAAACCCCAAACCCTCATTGTTCCAGAGGTTGGAGTCCAAGATCAAGACTAGCCAGTTTGGTCCTCACGAGGGCCCTCTTGCAGATGGCTGCCTTCTTCCTGAATCGTCACATGACAGAGAGAATATTTTTCTCTTCCTCTTGTTATAAAACCAGTAATTCCATCATGAGGGCCCCATCCTCATAACCTCATCTGACCCAAATTTCCAAAGGCCCCATCCCCAAATACTATCACAAAGGAAGTTAATGCTCCAACATACAAAATTGTGTGAGTAGAGCAGGGGAGGAAAGACAGACACATCATTCATTCCACAGCAGATAATTAGTCTCATAATCTAGGGAAATATCACCATTTTTTAAAAGAAAATGTCTCCTAAATTTTTATTTTACAAATACAGAGTGTGTAATCCACATGGTAGATGCCTTGTACATTTAATTTCCATTATCTTTTCCCTAAAGTAATGAGGCATTATGGAAAGTCTGTGAACTTTGAAATAATATTTAGTTCCCTTTTCTATAAAATACAAATAATAAAACTTGTACTTCCAGTTGTCCAGGAGATAATGTTTATAGTTATGCTGATTCTTCTCTGCCTCTCATACTTCACATCCAGTCCATCAGCAAACTCTGTTGGCTATATCTTCAAACTCATTCTTGTCCCCTGTATGCCACCAGGTCCAAGCCACCTTATCTCTTGCCAGATTCCTGCAGCTTCTCACTTCCTTCTCCGGCTCTTGCTTCTCAGCAGTCTGTTCTCAACTACACAAAGGATAGATGACTTCAAGTAAAAGCCAAAGTTTCTTTTTTTTTTTTTAACCATAATCTTAAAAGTATACAATCTGTTTTCTCGAGATTATTCTGGCCCTTTTTCCAAATATCGTTGTCTTTGTTCCCACTGCTCTAGCTTTACTACCCCTGAATGTTCATATCCTGCTCAGAGCCTTCACACTGACTGTTCTGGCGTGGAACACCCCTCCCTCACCTCCTTTAAGTGTTTGTTCAGATACCATATTAGGGAGGCTTTCCTAACTCTATACATTGTAACTTCCACCCCAACATTCTTCACCCTTTTTGCTTATTTTAACTCATACTGCTTATCTATTACTATATATTTCACTTAATTTTGTTTATTATATATCCTTCACCATGCTTATAACAATTTCTGGCATAGAGGAGGTTCAGGAAATATGTATGAATAAATGAAAAATAGTGCGATACACTTTTAGACAATGATTATGAAATGCAATTACATATCAGAACAACACATATATCTGCTAAATAAATGTTATTATTTATTATTATTTATTTCTCAGAGTATAATTAAATAGAATTGAAAACAGCATTCTGAAATCAAATTTGACAACAGAATTTAATATAGAAATTTTTCTTGTTTGTTTGTTGTGCTGGGGGTTGATCCAGGTCCTTGTCTATGCTCGATAAGCCCCCTACCACTAAGTTATAGCCCCAGTACTCACAAAAGTTATTTTTCAGTTTTGTGACTATACTGCACTGTACTGCACTATGGTTTGCTCATTTAGACACATGAGATCTTCCTGAAATTTGTCAGAGATTATTATCTAGAAGATAGTTAGTAAATTTGACATTTATGAAAATGTTAGTCTGGTCAATAATAATTTGTAAATACAGATTTTTTAAAAATTCAATCCAGGTAAATTTTTTTCTATTGAAATTTTATTCCAATTCCATGAATTAACCACATTTTCAAAAGCTTTTGGGAAAGAAGTCTTGTCAAAAGTACTTTTCAATGGAATCTAGCGAGTATTGTTTAGTAACCTGATTGTTTTCTCATTAAGCAATACACATGCACATAAAAATACTAATTGTGTATTATTTATATTTTATATGTTGCATATAAGATACATAACTAAATATAATAAATAACTATAATAAAATAGTATTTGTGTTATTATTAGCATTAATAACATACATTGAATAAGATATTACATTATAAAAACAAATAATTTTTCAGTGGATGAATGCAATCAATCTGCTGATTCCTGTGTCATTTCTTTCCTTTTCATAACTGCCTTCTCCATTTTATAATTAGGATTCACATTTTTTCCCTGTAAATATTAAGGATTGTTTATACCCATTTGGGCAAATATCTTAAAGACACTTGATTTCTTTATAAGTAGTTCCAAAATTCTTAAGATATTTTCAGTTGACAATTATCTTGGTGTATTTGAGCTAATACTGAGTCAACAGGGGTTATTTTAAGCTTATTACTAAAGAAAGGAATTGTTGAAAGGCCCAGATACCTCCTGAAGCTCTTTTGAATAAATGGTGTATTTATTATCAGGTAATAGAATTTTTTAAATGATAATCTTTAGCATTTGTTAACATTATTATTAATTTACTAGGTTGAAGACTCTTTCAACTTGATGGTCTCTTTGTCATTTTTTTTTTTCACAATGACTGGCTTTAATAGACTCATTTAAGCTATTAAGTATACACATATGACAATCTATTTCAGTATGCCATCTCATATATAAAATGACATATAATTAATGTTTTCTAAAAGCTCATTTTAGTGTTTTAAAAGAGAGCTAAAATGTGCTCTTTTTAAAAAAAAATTAATACATTGTAGTGAAATTGATAACTGGGTTGAAGTTACACAAATGTGTGGTTTTATGTAGGAAGTCTCCAGTTCCTATATCTGTTGGTCTTAGGTCTAAAGTTTCTAAAGTTTGGTTAAAATTGTGAGTAACACTAAATACAGTACTTTCACCAAGGAGGAGAGAGTCAGTTAAATGAAACCACTGGTTCTCTTAAAAATGACAATAGAAGATATGCTGAATAAATATTACTATTATTGAAATGCTTTTCAGTTATTTCAGTAGTTATTTTTGTGAAGTCAGCTTTCTGAGAGCATTATTAAAAAAGGAAAAAGGGGAAGATATATGAATCTCACCCAGACTGTTGCCTTGATCTGTACCATTTGGGTCTGAAAACCAAGAAATCATTATAAAAATTATAATTTGCTTTTTATTAAGTCATCAAACTTAAAGTAAAAGATGACTAGAAAATTGTCTACTTTTAGAGCTACGGAGGTCAGCTCTCAGTATTTCTCAAAGAGGGGTTTTTGCTGTTGTTTTGTTTAAGCTCTATATACTCTCAAAGTTCTGACATTTACTGCTGGTTCTATTTAAATGACATTCTCAATTTGCAAGTATAATAAATTAATATCTCTTTTTCTTTGAAAAACTTTTGTATGACAGATTCTTATGGTGACATTAGTGTTTACATTATTTAAGTTATACTTAGATTTTTATATTAGTTGGACTTCTTAGGACGAAATATTTCCCTTTTGTTGAAATTTGGAATAATGCTGAGTATACAGACTTGACTGACATTTTCAAAGAGGGGAAGGAGATAATAACTAATATTTATTGAGTGCTCACAGTGTTCTGAAAACTGTATTAAGTGCCCGTTAGCACAATTATCTCATTTACTCCTCACAACATATTAAAAAATAGATTTACTTATTTCCATTTTACAGATAAGGAAATTGGGGCATGTGAGAAGTAAGTAACTGAAGTTCAGAAACATCAGTTAGTTCACACAGTTGGGGAGACTTAAATCAGTATATTTATATTGTCTTTACTATATATAGTTCAACACAGTTTACTAAAAAAATTGTGGGGTGTGGACTTCTATTAGAAGTTCATCTAGAGTAAATTTAAGGAGTATTATATACTTCCAAAAGGAAACCATGAGCTGAGTACTGTGGTTTACCAGTGAATTGTGGAGGTCTTTTGAAGGGAGTAAGAGGACACCACTCCATGATCCAACCCTGTGACAGTCACTCATTCAACAGTATTTATTGAGTGTCTAATGCATGCCAGGTATTCTGCTCCATATGATGCATAAAATGGACTGGACAAGAACTCTTCCTCATATTTTCAAGGGTCTCTCACGTTGAAATAGTATTTCATTCCTTCTCATTCTCTTGTTGCTATATAGTAATCCGTTATGTGCATATAGCACATTATTTTCAAGGGTCTCTCATGTTGAAATAGTATTTCATTCCTTCTCATTCTCTTGTTGTTATATAGTAGTCTGTTATGTGCATATAGTACATTTTATTTATCCATTCATCTGTTGTTGGATATTTGGGTTGTTTACACTTATTTGCTACTGTGAATCACACTGTGATGAACATTTGTGTACAAGTATTTATTTGAATATCTGTTTTCAATTCTTTTGAGTACATACCTAGGAGTGGAATTGTTGGGTGTTATATAACTCTCTTTTTAACATTTGTGAAACTGTCAAACTTCCAAAGTGGCGACACCATTTACATTTCTACCATCAGTACAGGAGAGTTCTAATTTCTTCCACATCCTGGCCAGCAGCTGTTATTATCTGACTTTTTTATGGCAACTCGGTGTGAAGTGGGTATCTTATTGTGGTTTTGATTTGCATTTCCTTGATGATTAGTGAGTGAACTCAAGCATCTTCTCATATGCTTATTGGCTTTTTCTCTTTGGGCTTGGGAGAAATGTCTACCCAGATCCATGGCCTATTCTTTAAGTAGATCGTCTTATTTATTTATATTATTGAGTTATAAGAGTTTTTAAAATATATTCTAGATGCAAGTCCTTTATCAAACATGATCTACAATTTTTATTTATTTATTTATTTTTTTACCATTCCTTGGGTTACCTTCTCACTTTCTGGATAGTTTGATATGAAGCACAAAAGTTTATAACTTTGATGCAACCTAGTCATTTCTTTTTCTTTTGTTGCTCATGTTTGTAGTGTCATATCTAAGAATCCACTTACAAATTTTTTTTTTTTTTTTTTTTTTTTTTTTTTTTTTTTGCTTTAAGAAGAGTACTTTACTCATTTGCAAAGCAATTCTGCATCCATTATCTCATTTGAGCCCCTTAGCAACCCTGTAAGGTAGATGGCATGAGAGTAATTTCCCCACTCTACAGCAGAGGAGATTGAAGCCCTGAGAGGTTAAGTGGTGGGTCCAAGGTCATGCCAGTTTCCTCCTGCAATCTGCTGGCTTTCCTTCTGTGACAGCCTGAAGCTCAGTGGGGGAGGAGGGTGACTGCTTCCCGGGTGATGTTGACCTGCAGCAGCACTTTGTTTTTTTTTTTTTTTTTTTTTTTTTTTTATTGTTGGTTGTTCAAAACATTACATAGTTCTTGATATATCATCTTTCACACTTTTCTTCAAGTGGGTTATGAACTCCCATTTTTAGCCCATATACAGATTGCAGAATCACATCAATTACACATCCATTGATTTACATATTGCCATACTAGTGTCTGTTGTATTCTGCTACATTTCCTATCCTCTACTATCCCCCCTCCCCTCCCCTTCCCACCCCTCTTCTCTCTCTACCCCCTCTACTGACCTTCATTTCTCCCCCTTGTATTATTTTTCCCTCTCCCCTCATTTCCTCTTGTATGTTCTTTTGTATAACCCTGAGGGTCTCCTTCCATTTCCATGCAATTTCCTTTTTCTCTCCCTTTCCCTCCCACCTCTCATCTCTGTTTAATGTTAATCTTCTTCTCATGCTCTTCGTCCCTACTCTGTTCTTAGTTACTCTCCTTATATCAAAGAAGACATTTTGCATTTGCTTTTTAGGGATTGGCTAGCTTCACTTAGCATAATCTGCTCTAGTGCCATCCATTTCCCTGCAAATTCTATGATTTTGTCATTTTTTAATGCAGAGTAATACTCCATTGTGTATAAATGCCACATTTTTTTAATCCATTCGTCTATTGAAGGGCATCTGGGTTGGTTCCACAGTCTTGCTATTGTGAATTGAGCTGCTATGAACATCGATGTAGCAGTGTCCCTGTAGCATGCTCTTTTTAGGTCTTTAGGGAATAGACCAAGAAGGGGAATAGCTGGGTCAAATGGTGGCTCCATTCCCAGCTTTCCAAGACATCTCCATACTGCTTTCCAAATTGGCTGCACCAATTTGCAGTCCCACCAGCAATGTACAAGTGTACCCTTTTCCCCACATCCTCGCCAGCACTTGTTGTTGTTTAACTTCCTAATGGCTGCCAATCTTACTGGAGTGAGATGGTATCTTAGGGTGGTTTTGATTTGCATTTCTCTGACTGCTAGAGATGGTGAGCAGTTTTTCATGTACTTGTTGATTGATTGTATGTCCTCCTCTGAGAAGTGTCTATTCAGGTCCTTGGCCCATTTGTTGATTGGGTTGTTAGTTATCTTATTGTCTAATTTTTTGAGTTCTTTGTATACTCTGGATATTAGGGCTCTGTCTGAAGTGTGAGGAGTAAAGATTTGTTCCCAGGATGTAGGCTCTCTATTTACCTCTCTTATTGTTTCTTTAGCTGAGAAAAAACTTTTTAGTTTGAGTAAGTCCCATTTGTTGATTCTAGTTATTAACTTTTGTGCTATGGGTGTCCTATTGAGGAATTTGGAGCCCGACCCCACAGTATGTAGATCGTAGCCAACTTTTTCTTCTATCAGACGGCGTGTCTCTGATTTGATATCAAGCTCCTTGATCCATTTTGAATTAACTTTTGTGCATGGTGAGAGAAAGGGATTCAGTTTCATTTTGTTGCATATGGATTTCCAGTTTTCCCAGCACCATTTGTTGAAGATGCTATCCTTCCTCCATTGCATGCTTTTAGCCCCTTTATCGAATATAAGATAGTTGTAGTTTTGTGGATTGGTTTCTGTGTCCTCTATTCTGTACCATTGGTCCACCCGCCTGTTTTGGTACCAGTACCATGCTGTTTTTGTTACTATTGCTCTGTAGTATAGTTTGAAGTCTGGTATCGCTATACCGCCTGATTCACACTTCCTGCTTAGCATTGTTTTTGCTATTCTAGGTCTTTTATTTTTCCATATGAATTTCATGATTGCTTTCTCTATTTCTACAAGAAATGCCTTTGGGATTTTGATTGGCATTGCATTAAACCTATAGAGAACTTTTGGTAATATCGCCATTTTGATGATGTTAGTTCTGCCTATCCATGAACAGGGTATATTTTTCCATCTTCTAAGATCTTCTTCTATTTCTCTCTTTAGGGTTCTGTAGTTTTCATTGTATAAGTCTTTCACCTCTTTTGTTAGGTTGATTCCCAAGTATTTTATTTTTTTTGAAGATATTGTGAATGGAGTGGTTGTCCTCATTTCCATTTCAGAGGATTTGTCGCTGATATACAGGAATGCCTTTGATTTATGCGTGTTGATTTTATATCCTGCCACTTTGCTGAATTCATTTATTAGCTCTAATAGTTTCTTTGTAGAGCCTTTTGGGTCTCCTAGGTATAGAATCATATCATCTGCAAATAGTGATAATTTAAGTTCTTCTTTTCCTATTTTTATGCCTTTAATTTCTTTCGTCTGTCTAATTGCTGTGGCCAGTGTTTCGAGAACTATGTTGAACAGAAGTGGTGAGAGAGGGCATCCCTGTCTTGTTCCAGATTTTAGAGGGAATGCCTTCAATTTTTCTCCATTCAGAATGATGCTAGCC
Source organism: Marmota flaviventris (assembly GCF_047511675.1). Classification (NCBI taxonomy): domain Eukaryota; kingdom Metazoa; phylum Chordata; class Mammalia; order Rodentia; family Sciuridae; genus Marmota; species Marmota flaviventris. Next base: position 36,408,423 of record NC_092498.1, read on the forward strand.
TGAGGCTTAGCATAGATTGCTTTTACAATATTGAGGTATGTTCCTGTTATCCCTAGTTTTTCTAGAGTTTTAAACATAAAGGGATGCTGTACTTTGTCGAATGCTTTTTCCGCATCTATCGAGATGATCATATGGTTCTTATTTTTAAGTCTATTGATGTGGTGAATAACATTTATTGATTTCCGTATATTGAACCAGCCTTGCATCCCAGGGATGAATCCTACTTGATCATGGTGCACAATTTTTTTGATATGTTTTTGTATCCGATTCGCCAGAATTTTATTGAGGATTTTTGCATCTAGGTTCATTAGAGATATTGGTCTGAAGTTTTCTTTCTTTGAAGTGTCTTTGTCTGGTTTAGGTATCAGGGTGATGTTGGCCTCGTAGAATGAATTTGGAAGTTCTCCCTCTTTTTCTATTTCCTGAAGTAGCTTGAAAAGTATTGGTATTAGTTCCTCTTTAAAGGTTTTGTAAAATTCTGCTGTATACCCATCCGGTCCCGGGCTTTTCTTAGTTGGTAGTCTTTTGATGGTTTCTTCTATTTCCTCAATTGATATTGGTCTGTTTAGGTTGTCTATATCCTCCTGACTCAATCTGGGCAGATCATATGACTTCAGAAATTTATCGATGCCTTCACTATCTTCTAATTTATTGGAGTATAAGGATTCAAAATAATTTTTGATTATCTTCTGTATTTCTGAAGTGTCTGTTGTGATATTGCCTTTTTCATCCCGTATGCTAGTAATTTGAGTTCTCTCTCTTCTTCTCTTCGCTAGCATGGCTAAGGGTCTGTCGATTTTGTTTATTTTTTCAAAGAACCAACTTTTAGTTTTGTCAATTTTTTCAATTGTTTCTTTTGTTTCGATTTCATTAATTTCAGCTCTGATTTTAATTATTTCTTGCCTTCTACTTCTTTTGCTGTTGTTTTGCTCTTCTTTTTCTAGGATTTTGAGATGAAGCATGAGATCATTTATTTGTTGGTTTTTTCTTTTTTTAAGGAATGAACTCCAAGCAATGAATTTTCCTCTTAGAACTGCTTTCAATGTGTCCCACAGATTCCGATATGTTGTGTCTGTGTTTTCATTAATCTCTAAGAATTTTTTAATTTCCTCCTTGATGTCTTCTATAACCCATTGATCATTCAGTAACCTATTGTTCATTCTCCAAGTGATGTATGCTTTTTCCTTCCTTCTTTTATCGTTGATTTTCAGTTTCATTCCATTATGATCAGATAAGATGCATGGTATTATCTCTACTCCTTTATATTGTCTAAGAGTTGCCCTGTGACATAATATATGATCTATTTTTGAGAAGGATCCATGTGCTGCTGAGAAAAAAGTGTAACTGCTTGATGTTGGGTGGTATATTCTATATATGTCAATTAAGTCTAGGTTGTTAATTGTGTTATTGAGTTCTATAGTTTCCTTATTCAACTTTTGTTTGGAAGATCTGTCCAGTGGCGAGAGAGGTGTGTTGAAGTCTCCCATGATTATTGTATGGTGGTCTATTAGACTCTTGAACTTGAGAAGAGTTTGTTTGATGAACATAGCTGCACCATTGTTTGGGGCATATATATTTATGATTGTTATGTCTTGTTGGTGTATGGTTCCCTTAAGCAGTATGTAGTGTCCCTCTTTATCCCTTTTGATTAACTTTGGCTTGAAATCTATTTTATTTGATATGAGTATGGACACTCCTGCTTGTTTCCGAAGTCCATATGAGTGATATGATTTTTCCCAACCTTTCACCTTCAGCCTATGTATGTCTTTTCCTATCAAATGCGTCTCCTGTAGGCAGCATATTGTTGGGTCTTGTTTTGTGATCCATTCTACTAGCCTGTGTCTCTTAATTGGTGAGTTTAAGCCATTAACATTTAGGGTTATTATTGAGATATGGGTTGTTGATCCAGCCATATTTGTTTATTTATGTTACTAAACATGGTTTGTTTTCCTCTTTGATTATCCCCCCCCCCTTTACTGTCCTACCTCCCACTGTTGGTTTTCATTGTTATTTTCCATTTCCTCTTCCTGTAATGTTTTGCCGAGGATGTTTTGAAGAGATGGTTTTCTAGCTGCATATTCTTTTAACTTTTGTTTGTCGTGGAAGGTTTTAATTTCATCTTCCATCCTGAAGCTTAATTTCGCTGGATACACAATTCTTGGTTGGAACCCATTTTCTTTCAGTGTTTGAAATATGTTATTCCAGGATCTTCTAGCTTTCAGAGTCTGTGTTGAAAGATCAGCTGTTATCCTTATTGGCTTGCCCCTAAATGTAATCTGCTTCCTTTCTCTTGTAGCTTTTAAAATTCTCTCCTTATTCTGTATGTTGGGCATCTTCATTATAATGTGTCTAGGTGTGGATCTCTTATGATTTTGCACATTCGGCGTCCTGTAGGCTTCTAGAATTTGGGATTCTGTCTCATTCTTCAAGTCTGGGAAGTTTTCTCGTATTATTTCCTTGAATAAATTGCTCATTCCTTTGGTATGGAGTTCTATACCTTCCTGTATCCCAATGACTCTTAAGTTTGGTCTCTTAATGTTATCCCATATTTCTTGGATGTTCTGCTCATGGTTTCTTAACAATCTTGCTGAGCTGTCTATGTTCTTTTCAAGTTCAAATACTTTGTCTTCATTGTCTGATGTTCTATCTTCTAAGTGTTCTACTCTGCTGGTAGTACTCTCAATTGAGTTTTTAAGTTGGTTTATTGCTTCCTGCATTTCTAGGATTTCTGTTTGTTTGTTTTTTATAACCTCTATCTCCCTGTATAATTGATCCTTTGCTTCCTGGATTTGTTTGTGTAATTCCTTGTCGAAGTGATCTTTCATTGTCTGATTTTGCTGTCTAATTTCTTCCTTGATACTCCAGATCATCTGAAGCATATATATCCTGAATTCTTTATCTGACATTCCATCTGCTGCAGCTGTTACCTCTTCTAAAGTTGAGCTGACCTGCATTGCTTGTAGTCCTTTCTTTCCTTGTCTTTTCATACTGCTTGCGTTTCTTTCTTCTTGGTGAAACTGTTGTGTTTTTGAAAGTTTTTCCCCCCCTATATATTTATATTGCTCTTGTATAGTTGAAAAGTCTCCCTTGCAGGTGCGGGCAGGGGCTCAGCTCTGCCCCTCCTCCAATTGGTGTGAGGTGTCTACCACGCCCGCGGACCCCTGGGCCTGATCCCCCGTTCTGTCGCAGGTCTGCCTACCTTGCAGGTGGGGGCGGAGGCTCTGCCCTGCCCCTCCTACCACGCCCGGGGACCGCTAGGCCTGATCTGCAGGTTGGTCGCAGGTCTGCCCACCTTGCGGGCTGGGTGTCAGTTCCGCTCCGCCCCCACTCCAATTGGGGTCACTTGACCACCACACAGGCGGGCTGCTGGGCCTGATCTGGGCGCGGGCGAAGGCTCTGCTCTGCCCCTACTCCAGTTGGGATGAAGTGTGTACCGCGCTGGCAGGCCGCTGGGCCTGATCCACCGGTCTGTCGCAGGTCTGCTTACCTTGCCAGCGCGGGCGGTGGCTCTGCCCTGCCCCTCCTACCACGCCTGCAGACCGCTGGGCCTGATCTGCAGGTTGATTGGTCGCAGGTCTGCCTACTTTGCGGGTGCGGGCGGCAGCCCCTCTCCTCCCCTCTGGCTCGACGACAAAGGGAGAGAGACTCGGGTATCTGTGACTCACCCTCCCTACCAGGGGACCAACTGTTTCCGTCGCCGCTGGCACCGATGAAGTTTTCACCTCGGCCGCTCTCCGATGACATCAGATCTCTGCCATGCTGGCATCCCCTGTTCTATGGCTGAATCCCATTTTCTTCTCTTCCAATAGGCGGAGCTGTGCCCTCTGAGCCGAGCTTCTGCCCTCTATGTGCTGACAGAAATCCCTGTACGGTGGCTCCTGGGAGCCTCTCAATCCTGTTAGTCCATAGCCCTTTCACTTATCCGGCCCCTCCCCCTGTTCCTCCTCCCAGCCAGCCAGCCAGGTCCTTTTCACCAGAGGCGGTTCCCCAAGGATCTGATTACACTTGCAGCCCCACCGCGTGTCCTATATCCCGAACAATGAACACCCTCTCTGTCATTCAATTAAGCCCCAGTGCTGTGGTGGGGTGATCTGGGAACCAACAGTTTAATTTTTCCGGACCCCTTTGGTGGGCACGCCCCCAGAAACTGGCGGCTAAGATCTTGGGTGTCGCCGCTGGTGTTAAGGGGAGGTGGGGATCTGGAATCCCCTCTGCTTCCCTACAGACACGCCCTCGGTGGTTTCCTGGCTGCTTGTATCTGGAGGGGGTGGGAGTCACACACCTGCTAATGTGGATTCCGCTGGGAAGGAATTCTGTCGGCGGAACTCTGGTGATGTCACCACTCTGCTATGGCGGGCCCCAGGCTCCTTGCCGGAGTGTCCGAAGGGAGGGGTGGGAATGGTCTGTCTGGTTGGTTTCAGCTCCCGGTTTGCTATTTCATGAAGGCTTGGCGAGAGACCTCTTCCTCGAGTCCCTGCACCGCTCCTGCTGCGCTGCGCCTCGGAGGCTATCCGCCCTGACGCGGGGGCCGCGTGCAGGCAGCCGACAGTCGCCGAGTCGCGCGGGCAGCGGCTGGCGGGTCTGGACCTCTGCGCTGCGTGGCGGAGATTCACTCGTCTAGCGCAGACTGTCACCTCCAAAAATCCTTCCAATTCCCGGCCGGTCTCTCTTTAGTGGAATTTTGCTAGGAGTTTCTCAGCAGGTCGAATCTAAGCGTATCCATGCGTCTCTCTGACCCCGTTGTTGAGGAGGTACTGAAAGCACTGCCTCCCCTCTCGCCGCCATGTTGGATCACTCTCCACTTACAAATTTGAGACCATAAAGATTTACTCCAGTGTTTTCATCTAATAGGTTTGTAGTTTAGCTTCTATAGGCCTTTGATGCACTTGAGTTAATCTTTGTTTATGGTGTGATGTAAGGATCCAATTTAATTTTTTTGTATATGACCATCCAAGTGTTCCAGCATTATTTGCCACAAAGACTCTTCTTTCCCTATTGAATAGTGTTGTCACCCTTCTTTTAAAAAAGAGTTAATTATAGACGTGCATTTATTTCTGGTCTTTAAGTTCTGTTCCACTGATCTATGTCCCTATCCTTATGTCAATGCAACAATCTCTTAACTACTTTTGTTTTGAAATCAGAAAGTGAGTCCTTCTGCTTTGTTCTTTTTTTCAAGGTTGTTTTGGCATTGTGGCTCCTTGGCAATTCCTTATGGATTTTATGATCAGTTTGTCAATTTCCACAAAGAAAAAAACTGAGAAGAGGGGAGGGGAGGGGAGGGGAGGGGGGATAGTAGAGGATAGGAAAAGCAGCAGAACACAACAGACACTAGTATGGCAATATGTAAATCAATGGATGTGTAACTGATGTGATTCTGCAATCTGTATATGGGGTAAAAATGGGAGCTCATAACCCACTTGAATCAAAGTGTGAAATATGATATATCAAGAACTATTTAATGTTTTGAACAGCCAACAATAAAAAATTTTAAAAAAAAAGGAAAAAACTGGGATAGAGATTGCATTGATTCTGTAGCTTACTTTAAGGATTATTACCATCTTAACAGTATTATCTTCTGACCAATCCACAAATGGAATGTTTTCTCATTTACTTAGGTCTTCTTTAATTTCTTTCAGTAATCCTTTGTAGTTTTCAGAGTATAACTTATATACTTCTCCTTTTAAAATGTTTCCTAGTGGGGCTGAGATGATGGCTCAGCGGTAGAACACTTGCCTTGCATGTGCAAGGCCCTGGGTTCAATCCCCAACACCACATATAAATAAATAAAGTTATTAAAAAATGTTTCCTAGGTATATTTTATGCTATTGTAAATGAAATTATTAATTTGGGGGTTAATGTAACAATTATATTGTTATCTTAATTTTTGGATTGTACATTGCAGGTGTGTAGAAATACAGTCACATAGTACTTAACAGGAATGTGTTCAGAGAAATGCATTGTTAAGTGATTTCATGGGTGTACTTATACAAAGCTAGATGATATTACCTACACACCTATGCTATATGGTATATAACCTATTAGGCTATAAACCTGTTTAGCACATTACTGCACTGAATACTGTTGACAACTGTAACACAATGATAAATTTTATATATCTAAACATATCTAAGCATAGAAAAGATAGAGTGAAAATGGCATAAAATATAAAAATAGATGTTACAGGCCACCTATTATGAATAGAACTTGCAGGACTGGATGTTGCTCTGAGTGAGTCAGTCAGTGAGTGGAGAGTGGATGTGAAGTCTGGGACATCACTATGTACTGCTGTAGATTTTATGAACTTTGTGCATTTAAGCTACACTGATTATAAAAATATTTTTCTTCAGTAATAAATTAACCTTAGCTTACTGTAACTTTTTACTTTATAAATTTAAATATCTTTAGCTTTTTTACTCTTTTGTAATAGCATTAATCTTAAAACATACATTGTATGGCTGTACCAAACTATTTTCTTTCTTTGTGTCCTTATTCTATAAGCTTTTTTCTCTTTTTAAAATTCAATTTTTTTTTACTTTTAAATTTTTTATTAAAAACTAAGACATAAACACACACATTAGCTTAGGCCTATACAGGGAAAGATTAATATCATGTCTTCAGCTTCACATCTTGTACCACTGGAAGGTCTTTAGAGGCAATAATACACATGGAGCTCTCACCTCCTATAATAACAATGCTGCCTTCTGGAATTCCTTCTGAGGGACCTACCTGCGCTGTTTTACAGTAATATTTTGAGGGATATACGTGTATATATATATATATATGTACCTACATATACATATATGTCATATACATGTGTGTGTGTACACACATATATCACTGAAATAATGACTTAAAAGTATAGTATAGTAAATATATACAACAGTAATATGGTCATTTATCATTATCAAGTATTATATATTGTTTAGAGCTGTGCTGTACTTTATATAGCTGGTAGCATGAGAGATTGGTTTATACCATCATTACCACGAGTACATGAGCTACAATGGCAACAATAACTAGGCTATAACAATTTTTCAGCTCCAATATAATTTTATGTGACCAATATGTTATGTGCATAACATCATTGGCCAAAAAATTGTAAGTCAGTGCATAACTATACAACTTATTTTTTTGACTTTTGATTTTGTATCCTGCAATCTTGCTGAACTTATTAGTTCTAATAGTATTTTACTGGATTCCTGCAGATTCTATATAGAAAATCACATCATCTATGTATAGAGTTTAACTGCTTTCTTTCCCCAGGTTGGATGCCTTTTATTTTATTTTTTTTACCTAATTGTCCTTTTTAGAACCTCTAGTACAATGTTGAATAAAAGTAACAAGGGATAGCCTTTTCTTTTCCTGATCTTAGGGAGAAAGTTTCTAGTCTTTTTCCATTAAGTTTGTTGTTAGCTTGGATTTTGCATAGATGAACTTGATCAAAATGAAGTAATTCCCTTCATTCAATTCCTAGTTTCTTGAGTGTTTTTTTTTAAATCATAAAATGGTATTGGATTTTTTCACTTTTTTTCCCCTGAGCCTATTAAGAAACCATGTAAGGTGATCATATAGCTTTTATTTTATTTTCTTACTGATGTGGTATAGTATACTGATTTATGCCTATACTTACATAAACCCTATTAGAAGATAGTAAAAAGTTCATTGTACCAAAAAAAAACCAACAAAGAAGTATATATTTTACATATATTGTCCATACAGGTCTCTTTTTGAAAACGAATTAATTTGGGGGTAGTAAAAGGAATACTGAAGGAATAATACCACTGGATTACATTTTTGCACAAGTGAAGATTTTTTGTTTGTTTTCCTTTCAATGATTGTTTACTCAGAATTGTAAGATGGTTTTTAAACATGGGATTTACTTTACTTTTTCTAGTTTGTGATCCCTGCTATTTTTTAATAACTATTTAAGCAATCACCATGAAATTTCTATTTTGAACTGTATCACTTTAATCAATTTTTGTTTAGGTTTTAGTTCAAAGCAATTAAATAAATAGGAAGTAAAATACACTCTTGGGCCTTTAAATAATCAACTGTACTCTGAGCATGAAAGCACCTCTTGTATTTGTGCTACTTTGGGCATAAATAGTAATGATGTACTTCCCCTTTTTATTCCTACATTTAAGGGTCCACCCAGAAGTTTTCAACTATATTGAGTTCCGGAAATGTTCTCATTCTCTTTTCTAGCCTCTGATATAATCTCTTAGCATAGCTGGTTCAAGAATCATGTTAAGCAGGCCCAGATCTTGTGTTTGAGCCCATGAAAGGCAAGGTATCTTTTTGTTTTCTGATAACAGATTGCAGCCCCAGTTCCAGCCATCTGGTACCTTCTTGCCATTGCTCCCCAAGTGCTATGGGCTAGAGAATGTGGGCAGTATAATGCAGTCAGTGCCTTTTACTGGATAATTGACCACAGAGGGCCTGTCTCAGGAAGAGTCATCATTGTGAACAAAGAGCAGTGTGTTTACTTTAAGTTTTTAAATTTAACTGGAATATATTTGGTAAAGGTGAAACAGTTATTTTTAAAATATATTATTCAGGGATCACAACAGTGCTTTCAGAGATTAAAATAGTCTAAACAGTATGTAATTTCAGGGTTTCTAAGATCCGCATAGAATTAGCATATCCTGCTAGATTTAAAAATGACACATAATACAGCACCCAATTTATTTTCCCCAACAAAATTGGTTTCTTCTATATTTCATATACTTTGTTTGTTTTGTACTAGGAGAAGGAGAAGAAGTATTTTATGAACTCCCTCTAAAGGAAAAGGGTTTTTTTGGTCTTTAGCAACAGTTGCACTGCATTTTAAAAGGCATGAAGTGAACTTTCCTTTGAGTATGTCAGATTTGGGAAGCATGAAAGAATAATAGTTAATTTTAAGAATCCAGAGTTAGACTGTGTAACTTCTTTGCACTTCAGCATTCCCCATCTGTTAAAATGGAGATTTAAATAGTACTTACCTCATAAAGGAAAAATTAAATGAAATAACACAAATGAAGAACTTTGAACAGTGACTAGCAAGTAAATGCTTGTTTAGTGTGAAGTGGTACCTGTCGTAGTTGAAATAGGCACACTTGGGCTGGGGCTGTAGCTCAGTGGCAGAGTGCTTGCCTAGCATGGGTGAGGCACTGGGTTCAATCCTTGGTACCACATACAAAATTAAGCTTATGAAATAAAGGCATGCTGTCCATCTACAACTACAAATAAAATAAAATAAAAAAAGAAATAGGCACACTATTAGAACCTTACAGGTACTCAGAGTAAAGTTAATAGAACTAAAATCAGTGGTATGTATACAGGGCTCTTCTTCTAAATCATCTAATTTCCAGCTTCAAGGGCGGATAAATTATTCAATGTCTTCAGAGAACGCCCATCCAAAACTCACCTGTAGAGAAAGCAGGGAGGGAAGAACAGAATCTCTGTTGAGTTCTAAGTGTAGTTTCTGTACATTTCAGAACACTTGAAAATTATAGGTTAGGCTACTTTGACAATTAAAGCCACAGCATTTATTTCCAGGAGCCTGATGGAAAGTCTGTAGTAGGTTCTGAAATCAACTACCTAGAAACTTTGGTGAAATATCAGACCTTTGAAAACTACTGCTCAGATTACCAAGAACCACCACATAAACATCTGGATCCTAGAGAGATGTGCCATATTGTTTCTTGCTCCCACCTATCTTGAAGCTTCCCTGCTCCCTGGCTCAGCTCTCATGAAAATCAAGCTGACTTGTGGTGGAAAAGAACTAAGTGGCTTTTCCCCATCACATCTCATCTTCAATTTCTGTTAGCCAGCAGATAGATTATGCCAATACTTTCTTTCACTTCTGGTAGCCAGTCATTTTCTACCTCCAACAAATTGCTTTCTTTTATATGCATGCATCTTTCTTAATCTTCTTTCCTCTCTAAACTTTGCCACCAACATTAGCAAAATCTGCTTTTATCACCTTGATATTTATGGGAATAAAAATTTTAAAAACCGTCGTACAATTCTCCAGATTTCCTAGAACTACTTCTCATGGAAATACTCCCTCCTCAATGAAATGAGGTCAACGATCTTGAAAGTGCTCCTGAAATCCTTTTAGATTCTTTGTCAAAGTTCAGCTCCTCTAAATTAAATTAACTTTTTTTCAAGCACTGGCATTCAAGATAATTATAATATTTTTTAGTTTAACTTATAGATATTGTTATTATGCTTATGATACTAATGTTTCTACATCTTTTTATTGCACATATATATTATCTCATCTTATTGTGAACTCATTAGCCTGAGAATATACTTTCTTTGTTCTTGTTGTTAAACCATAACTTGTGTGAATGAAGATAAGTATATTTCCTACTTATTTCTTATCATAATCAATAGCAGTGTGAAATTAGGTATTCTTTCATTGTAGGAATCCTTTTCATAATGTTTATAGTATAATTCTGAGTTATGATCATCTCAAGATGTATTCCCCCCAGTCATTAATTTCTTTGTATAGTTATTATTTCTATTTATATAAGAGCTATTTCTGTAAAAAGTGTACTAATACAGCAGATTTGGAGTCCAATTCTATTTAGAACCATGGTGCTTTGCAGCTAGACATCTGATCCAATTATCTCAAGTTTCAGAGGAGTAATTGAAACCCAGAAAGGTTAAATGATTTGCTTAAAGTCATATGGTTTAGGTAGAAGCAGGAGTCACTGGGACTTAGGTATAGTTCTCTTTCTAAGTCTGATGTACAACCTGAAATCTGCAAACAATTTGATGTACAAATAACAGTATATATTCTGATAATTACCTTCTTCTACCTAAAGAGAGAGAGAGAGAGAGAGAGAGAGAGAGAGAGAGAGAGAGAATCCTGAAAAAGCATGACCCTAAGAGTCCATTGTACATTACCCAACTTTTCAGTTGTTGATATGAAAGCATTTTTCCACTACACTGTGTATTTTGCTTTGAGAAATTCCAGTCATTTACGTTAAATTTGTTACTCTGTTGAAGCATTGTAATTTTAAAATTTTACTAATATGTGTGACCTTTCAAATTTTCTCGTGATTTTTTGGAAACCATCATGGCCCATTTTTATCACTGCTTAGCCTTATTTATACTGTTTTGTTGGGCAGACTTTTCCCAAGAGCAGGTAATGACATCTTGTACCCTTATAATGACATACAACAATTCTGGAGTAGAGTGCCAGTGAGTCAACGGTCTTAGTGATTACAAGCTATTGCAAACATGATTGAAATTTGATTAAACTCAGATTTTAATTCATAAAATAATAAGTTGACACAATTTACTTTAATTACATTTTTTCAGGCCCAGCAAATTTTGTATTATAAAAGTCTAAAAACAGGGGCTGGGGTTGTGGCTCAGTGGTAGAGCGTTTGCCTAGACATGTGAGGCAGTGGGTTCGATCCTCAATGCCACATAAAAATAAACAAATAAAATAAAGGTATTGTGCCCAACTATAACTAAAAAATATTTTTAAACAAGTCTAAAGACAAATTTACTAAATGAATTTATAGTTCAAAGTAAGCAGGAATCATGGTTTGTATTTCCCTAACTTCAGGATATCGCTAGCTGCCCTTCACATAGTAAATACTCAGTATTACTTTATTTATTGAATTCTGATAATTCTGTTAGAATTGTTTCCTAGCTTTTCCACCTAGTTGATTATACTCTAGCCAAAAAATCTTTGGTCCTACACATCAAAAGGTAGGAAAAAACCAAATGTCCATCTAGCAAATAAATGAATAAACTGTTATATAAGCATACAATGGAATATTATTCAGATTTAAAAAGGAATAAAATTTAGATATATGCTACAACATGTATGGATCTTGAAAATAGATACTAGTGAAATAAGCCAGACACATAATGCCAGATAATATATGATTTCATTTATATAAGATACCAGAATGGGTAAATGCATAGAAACAAAAAACATAATAAAAGTTACCAGGGCCTCAGGAAAAGGAAGAATAGGAAGCTTTTATTTAAAGGGTACAGAGTTTCTGTTTGGAATGATGAAAAAGTTCTGGAGATGAAGGGTGGCGATGATTACATCATTATGTATGTACTCATGCCACTGGATTATACACTTTAAGATGGTTAAGATGGTAATTTTGTGTTATGTATACTTACCATAGGAAAAAAAGTACCATCCTGAGTTCACCTTGAAATGAAATAATAATACATTCTTTTGGATTCTGAGTTTGCACCAAAAAGGGACCCTGCTTCCTGCCATTCTGAATGGCTCCTTCATTCTCATGCTGGGGTGGAAAAAACACAGCTGTATTTACTTTTCCAATCCCATCTTCTATTTTGAAATACAACCTTTTTGCAAATGAGAGCCAAGGTCAAGTGACACAACTTTCTGCTCACCTCTTCAGTTTGCCAAACATTGTTTTTCTAGTAGAGTTCTGGGTTAGGTGCAGCAAGTGTGAGTAATACTATCACTCCTGTGAACTCTGAGTGGAATTTAATAAGCCTACCTTCATGATTTCCATTCTCAATTTGATATGACATATTTCCTTTCACTTTCATCAATATATGGAAATTCAGTTACATATTCACTGAATATGTAACACATAATACATGTCCAGGTGTGTAGACCATTCCACATGTTAAATTCAAATTACAAAGAAAATAAGGCTTTTCCTGTCTAGTGTTTCTCTTTTTTTCTGAAGAATTTAATTGCTTTCTGAGATTAGAGAGATGTTTATGTGCAGAGTAAATGAGATCTTACTGATAATTGTCTTTGGATTTGCGCTATGGACATGAAAACGTTAAGTACATAGTAAGAATTTGTGTTTTTATATAATAATGTTAGAAATAATGGCAAGGCATAAAATTTTCAATATAAATTAAGGGCAATAAAATGGATTAACTTTTTGTCCTAAAACAAAGGCCATAGTATGAAATAATTACATTCATTATTCTTTTTCATAATATTTAAATGTTTCTAAAAATATATATCAGGATATAAGAATTTTAAATGATCATTTTATCAGAATGCACACCAAAAAACACAATATGTGACTATTATTTAAGATTTTAGGATTTTTATATTTCTGACTATTATTTTTCTATTTAGTCAAAATTATATAAGTAATATCTAATTATATAAAAGCATCAGTACAATGTAAATATTTATATTTTGAGCTTTAAAAATAGAATGTATCCATTTTCTCTCTGTTGTATATGCAGACAGTTGAAGTACTTTATTGTTTTACAAAGTGAAAATCATTCATTTGAGTGAAATTAATACTCAGCATGCTGTAGAGATATGCAGATCATTTTTCATTGTTTTCCTTTGAAATTATCTGGAAAAAATATAATCTTGTTTAATTATGTTTGGAAGAATTTGAATAGATGTTTAAAATGAAAAAGGCTATATAAATGGGAAGTTTAGAAGAATCCAGTGTGACTAATAAGCGATATCAAATTCTTCAGAGTTATGGTGTACATAATATGCTCGAAGAATTTGTGCACAAAAGCCTAAGCTGTTTTATAAAGTTGGCTGTGATCAGATACTGTAGTTTTCTAAACATGGCTACATATTGAGGCGAGCTTGGTTGATTTAACCTAGTAATAAGATGCTTAGTTGAACTGTTTCTTTAAACTCTTTTCTGTAGTGAGTGGCAGGCACAGTCTGTGTTTTGGGACTTTCAGCCTCCACCCCAGGTGATACTCCTCCATTGAGAAATGACTGAACTTAAGTCCTTTAAATAAAAAAAAAAATTAAAACAGGCAATCTTTGAAGCATTTTTCCTTGATAACAGCCTTTACCTGAAGGCTTTCACTACTTAAGCTGTGAGACTTATAAAGAAAATTATACACAATTCCAGGTAAACATCAGTAAAGCATTTTTGTGTGAAAATATATTAAGACGCATAAAATTTACAATACAGAAAATATTGGAAAATCATTAAGTTTGGAGTGAGGTTGAAGGTAGGAAAGGATCAATTCCATGTTTCAAACATATTGAGTTTAAGATGGTTGATGGAATATCGAAAAGGAAGTGTATAGTAAGAGTTGAGCATACAGGTCTGGAGCTCTAGATAGAAATCTGGGTTCAAATGCACAAATCTACATACATTACGTTATCTACCTACTGGGGAGTAGAGGAGTAGGGCAGTAGATACCTGAGATAGTTCATCCAGAAAAAATGGGTTTCAAGTAAGTGGCACAGAAGTCAAGAAATAAAAACTCAGGGAGTCACTAACCTTAAGTACAACAAAGAGGTCATGTTAAGATTAGTACTTTGACATCTTCTAAATTTAGCAAGACAGCAATTATCAGCATCTTTTGTGAAGCAGAGTCAGTAGAGAGTCAGAGAAAGCAGATTGCAGCCAGTGAGTAGTGAATAGCAAGTGTCAACAACTATCTCAGCCTGCACGTGGGAAAAGCAGAAAGGTGGTGTGTGTGTTAAGTAGATGATACACTAATGGGCAATATAGACTTGAATTTTTTTAAATGGTTAATTGCTTATAGGAAAAATGAACAATGAGGAGACACAACCCAGTTGATGAAGCCAGCAGGGAAGAGTGAGGACAGAATGCATCTGCAGCACCAGTGATGAATTAGCTGTGGGTAGGAGGGTGGGTATGAACGCAACCACATTTTGATGTAGAACAGAGACAGAGGATTCTTACCAGACAGTTTCTATTTTGTCAGAGGACTAGAAGGCTGGCCCTGCTGCCCACAGTGAGGAGAAAGGTGGTGGAGGGCTAGAGAAGAGAAGAGGAAGGTGAGGTATGTGCTATAAAGCACAAGGGGAAAAGCCGACTGGGGGCATAGGAGATGTCTGAACAGCTTAAGGTTGGAGAACATGAATTTCTACAAACTAACTTTAAAAGCTTTGTTTGTTTGTTGTTTGTTTTTAATCACTGTGTCAGGCTTTTGCACTTGTAAGTGCAAACCAGTACTAAACCAGCATCCCACACTGAACAGTTTCTTGCCTGATTTCTTTCCTAAAATGCTTCTCTTTCCCCATTTCACTGCACCCCCACTCTAGCTGGCTAGTACAGAAGGTTTTCCGGCTTCAGACCAGCCACTTTTCTAAGAATATATGGAACAGATTACAGAAGCAAGTGACAGCCTGCTTACTTCCCCTTCTTCACTTATATACATTCAGCTGGAGTTCTGAAAAGAGGAATTCAGGAGAATTTTTATTTTTTTCTTTTTTAAAAGGAAGATGGGAGAAAGCAGGAAGTGCAAGAAGGTGGAAGTAGCAAAGGAAAAAGAAAGAAAAGGAAATAAATACTTAAAAAAAAAAAAAGTTGAACCAGATTGTGAACTGAAATGATGTCAGAGACTGGAAAAGGAAAGGGAGTAAAGAAAATATCTTCTTTCCAGCATCACTAGTTTAGGAACCCTCACTCTGTGGAGAATCAACACCCAGGCCATATGGAAGACAAGGTCTTCTGAGAATTCATTTTATCCCACCTAGTTTTTCCATAATAGCAGCAAAGTGTTCTGAGCTCTTGTTTGCTTCTTTGGCCTAACCCCTTGATTTTAAAATCAAGTCTTGACTCGGTGGTATAGCTTGGTGGTAGAGTATGTGTTAGTAAGCACATCCTTGGGTTTGATTCCCAGTACCAAGTATAAAACAAAAAAGAAAAACCAAGTCTGAGTACCTAGAGTATCTGAGAAATAAGAGGACTAGATTCAGTTAAATTTTTAATATATTTAATGAGTGCTTACTATGTGCAGATACTGTTCAGGTACAGGGAATTTGGAAAAAAAAACAGGAAACAGTCTCTTCCTCTGAAATATAAATTCATCCCAAGTAAAAGGAAACTGTTGCTTAAGGACTTACAGATGCAAGAGATCAATCCTCTGACTTTTAACAGCTAGCCAGATATTTATTAGCAACCAGCTTTTTAGAAAAATAAAAAGCTTGAGTACTCCCTTAACTGTGTCATAGCTTGTATCACCTTCTTCTAACTTCTGTCCCCTTATGCTTCTAACACAGATTTGACTCTCCACATTGCCCCACCATTGAGAATCTGATGTAATGCAAGCAGATACCAGCTGAAGGCAGAATAGAATGGATAGTTATCTGGGGAGATAAAGTGACAGTGTTGCTGGTTCTGGGTATTGTTCAAAGAAGCATGTCTTTTATTTATAGACATTAGAATTTAAAGGTAGAGAAAGCCAGAACTTGGTATTATCTTTTCTTTGTATAACTCACTTCCTAGAAATATACTTGATACACCCTACCTTCTTTACATGTAAATTGAGTGTTGGTGGGTGTTTTATACTTTGTTTCCTAGGAGTTTAATAGGCCCTTTTGCTATTTTAGTGAAGGGTGGTTTCTAAATTTTAATGCATCAATATTTTGTTCTTATAGACATTATCTGAGAAATGGACTGCAGAAGAAAGCAGGAACCTTTAAGAGATGCCAGATATGGGTGGTTTTATATTACTTAAGTCTTCATAATTTAGTTGGGCATGGCTAAATAGATGAGGACTCCAGTTGTTACCAAGTTTGCAAATTTGGCATCTCCTAATAGATTTCATTGTGGTTACAGGGATTTTGTGCCAGGAAAAATATAGTTGTCTGTTCTTAAACCTGAATTTTCTTGCTTTCAAACACCTAGGAGTGAAGTTTACAAGGTTGCCACTAACCTTCTGTTGCTCTGGAGAAGTGACTTCATTTTTCTAAGTCTTTACTGAAAAGTGTTATATGCCTTGTATTCTTGGAGTATGTTTTTTTCCTAAGCTCTTAGAAAATTTTACAGATTGAAGCTCATGAATCTTTACAGCCCCTCTACAGGAAAGGAAAGAATAATGCCTGTAAACCTCTTTGAATTCTTTGAAAGAAAGACAACAGAATTTAAGGAACTAAAAATAAATTTGGCCAGTCTATTTTGTAACAGATTAATTGAAAACCAAAAGTCACTTTTACATAAACACATGAAAACATGCAATTGTAAACTATTTGTCGTAATGATATAGATCAGGAAATTTATCCTTAAAATTAAAAAAATATATATCTGACATACTCATATATACATACTCATATATAAACCATGTAAGGGCAAACACTAATCTGGAAAAAAAGTTTTAAAGCTAGATTATATGCAGGAACTTATACTCAGAACCATTATCATAGCAGCATTTCAGCGAACAAGATTAATCACAAAAATAACGATTATCCTTTATGAACATAATATTTGAAGTAATTTCCTAAAATTTGGCTATTAACCAGAAGGTTAATTGATTCTTTTCTTCTTGCTCCATTGTGGTTAACATACTAATTCTTCCTATTAAAGACCCATTTTATTATGCAAATGAAAAAATCACAAGATGTTGTGTCTAAGAGAGAGGGGGCTGCTTTTTGCAGGGGAACTGGTGCACCTGTTTCAGCCCTCAGCCCCCACCTCTGCTTCCACTGGCTGCCAAGCTGGTGACTTACTGATAAGTTTAGTGGGTGTGGAGTCCCTGAATTTTGACTCCCATTTTCTTTGTGACTTACTCTTGTTTAGCCTTATAATTTCTCCCTTTCCAGCTCTCAGCATGCCAACAGCAGCTGCATCATGGCACTCACCCTTCTGCCAAGAGGGCAGGCAGCTCCTTGGAGACTGTAATGTTGTACTCCAGCCAACCGTTAAGAGATAGATGCCGGAGTAATACATACAGCACAGCTGAAATTCAGATCATTCTAGGAGGCATTTGGTAGAACACTTTGTCCATTATATTTTTAAACTAAGTAAAATGTTTAAAACTTTTATTTTTTGAAACATTTTCAGACTCATACAAAGGTAGAATACTGTAGTGCATTCCCACACACCTTTATGTCTGCCTCTTCAATTATCAACTCAATTATCTTGTTTCACTGTCCATGGTATTTTTCCCATGGCTCTACCCAGACTGCTGGTAGATTCATTTTCAGGGATAAACTTATCTTAAATTACAGTTGCTTTTCTATCCCTTTTCAGTCTGTCTGTAAGACATTTGATTAGACTTTTCTTCCCAAAGGCAGTCTTTTTTTTTTTTCCTTCTAAATTAAGCCAGGATATGCTTCAATAGTATTTTTCATATTTTCTAATACTGTCCCATGAATTTTCAAGACTTTGTTCACTTGGTCAGTCTACCCACAATGTCCTGGAAATGTACTGGTTCTTGCTAATAGACCATTAAGGATCACTTGGATTTGATTCTCAGTATCGTTACCAACTACATATATAAACTGGGACAACTTCCACTTACCCTTTCTGTTCCTCAGTGTCCTCTTGTCTTAAACATGAGGCACATGCCACAGACTGTTAGAAGACCACCGAGCTATTAGAAGACTTCTGTGAGTGGATATATTTATAAAGCTAAGATAAAACCTGGCACAAAGTAAGTGTTCGGTACATATGCTAGTTGCCGTCTTCATCATAATTGCAATCATCATCATCATTATCACTACCACCATCACCACCTTTGGTCCCTCACTACTCATTTTACAGAATAGAGGGCCGAGGCTCTGATGTGTGAAGCATCCACCTTCTGGTCAGATGTAGTTTTATAAGTAGAACTTGACCAAGAAACCAGCCACATGTATCAAATCCTTTATTATACTAGATTGGTTTGCTATAGATTGTCTTCAAGGAATAATGCTCTGACCCATAAGAATGGTTTGGAAAGATTATTGATAAAAGCATGGACAAAAGGAATAAATATTGCTGCTGAAGAGTTAGGCTTTGAAGTTGTATGTTTAGAAAGCAGGGCCACAGGTAACATACCTTCTCCTTAGTTGTAAAGGTGAGATCAGGACGTGATTTGGCTAATGAAATTGAATAACATTGTGTACACAACCCAAAAAGAGAGAGAGAAAGAAAATTTGAGGACAGAATGAAACTAATAGATCTATGTAAGATTTGCTCTTGAGATCAACAGTAGGTAAAAAAATTGGGGGATGCGGTAGGGGAAAGGGAAAATTACTTGAACCACCAGTAAATGTCAAACACTAAAGGGATAAATGGATTCTAGACTTTGTCTAAAGCCAAATGGGATCTGACATTCCTAAAGTTTTTATTAATTCACTTTCTTTACCCTTGCTAAGCACTATTCTGCTTACTTAAAAACATTGCTTTATTTAATTCTCAGAACAATCATGTGAAATACATACTATTACTGATCTTATAATACAGCTAAAGAAACTGAGACACAGAGAAGTTAATAGCTTAAGGCAATTTGTTTATCACTAAACAGGAGATCTGGGATTTGTACCTTAGCAGTTGGGCTCTAGAATTTGTGCTCTTAATCCATTTTGCTGTGCTACTCCCAAGTAACCAAACCTCTGATGCATACATAATCTTGTGTTATTTTTGGCATACCCAATGTTGCTTCCTTTTCAGTTTTTCTATACAAACCACATAGTGAAGCCCTTTAAATAGTCTGGATGCTCATCACTCCTCACTGATACCTGTGCTCTTGGCTGACCCCAGGATGCTTAACATTGTAAGTCCTAGTTAGTTTCAGGAGACAGATCTGTACGTGGATCTTTAATAATAAACTTTGTCATAATAAGGTATGTTTACATTTGTTTTAGTTGTAGCCCTAAGAAAGTACACTGGTGTTATTTTCTTGTGAAATTTTAAGATGACTACTCTTAATAGGCATGTGTTGAATAACTTGTTTCATTTAAGGTCACTCACTAAATGATATTTGAGATATTTGAGGGGCCTGTTGTAGGTGTTGGGGATGCTTTGTGAAGAGAACAGTTCCTTCTCTACAAGTTTATTCTTTTTTTTTTTTTTTTTTTGCTGGGTATTGAACCCATGCACTTACACATACTAGGTAGGCAAGCACTCTATCAATGAACTACATCCCCAGCTCCACCCTTCTCTACAGATTCTTCATGTATTTTTCTTAATAGCTTCTTCTCATTAGCTTACAAGATGTCATGATGTCTCCCAACTTAGAAAAAAAAAGAAATCTTTTGCTTCCACCACACCCCTTTAAATACCAACCCATATATTTTTTCTCATTTACCGTTCCAATGCCTTGAAAAATTGTCTGTGTTCATGTTTATCTCCAGATCTCATCCAGCTCCAGATTCAAATCATATCCTTCTGCATACCAACAGCTCCATTTGATGTCAGTTAGGCACCTCAGACCTTCAGAATAGAACCTAGGTCTCCTGCCTGAGCCTGCTCCTTGGGTACTCTTTCTTATCCCTGTAAATAGTGACTGCATCCCTCTCATGGCTTAGGCCAAGAACTTTGGATTCATCCTTGCCCGTACTTTTTTTTTTTTTTTTTTTTGTACTAGGGATTGAACCCAGGGGTGTTCAACCATTGAGCCACATTCCCATCCCTTTTTTATTTTATTTTATTTTTTTTAATTTTGAGACAGGATCTCACCAAGTTGCTTAGAACGTCACTAAGTTGCTGAGGTTGGCCTCAAACTTGCAATCCTCCTGCCTCAGCTTCAGAGTCACTGGGATTATGGGTCTGTGCCAAGAGGCGCGGCTTGACTGCACTCTTGTTTCTATGCCCCACCATCCATTCCACTTGCGAATACTGTTGGTTTTACTCTCAAAGTCTATTCACAATTCAACCATTTCATCTCACCTTTGCTATTACAACCTTCTTGAATCTCACAGTCATCTCTGTTCTCAGCTATCTTTCAGCTTCCTTTACTGGCTACCCAACCCCATCCCCACTGTCTACTGTCAATGCTACAATCAGAGTGATTCTTTTAAGATATCAGTCAGAATATATGTCCTCTGCAACAATATGTTCTTCACTTTTTTTTTTATCCAACTTGCAATAATATGGATGAATCTCTTACATATAATACTGAAAACAACCCAAAACAAAAGAATTCGTACTGTACAATTACATTTATTTAAAATTCAAACACAGGTCAACCAGTCTTTGCTGTTATAAGTAAGGATGGTGACTAGAGGGCAGGGAGGTGACTGTGATGGAAAAAGAACCATCTTTGTTTTTTCTTGATCTTAGTGCTGGCTGCTCATGTGTGTTCAGTTTGTGAAAATTTAGCAAGCTATGCTCTTATAATGTGCCCTTTTCCATATGTATTTTATACTTCAGTAAAAAGTTTTACAAAAATGTCTCTTACAGAAAATTGTTCTCCTTTAGACTTAAAGAATTTATCAGAATTTATAGCCATTAGAATATAAGCTCTATAAAGGCAAGAGTTTTGTCTGCTTTCATTCACCGGACAAATATTTATTAAGGCCTAGACACTAAGTATTTGGGATAAAGCAATGAACATGAGAGGTAAAAACTCCTTCTGAGAAACAATAATCAGAATGAGTTATGTAGTATACAGCAAGGTATGAAGGGATATGGGGAAGCAGAAAGCAGGAGGGAAAGACAGTACAGAGTTGAGAAGGTGAAGTAATAGCCTACAGGGTTAAATATTGTGGTCAGGAAAAGCCTCTCTGAAGAAGTGGCATCCTGGACAAAACTTGGAAGGAGGTAAGGGAAGGAATCCCGTATTTCTGGGAGAACAACCACCTGGTCAGAGGGAATGGAAAGTAAAGGACCTGAGGTAGGAGCAGGCTGGTTGGAGTAAGGTCAGAGAAATACCTGGGGCCAGATTCAGAAGGCTTTGTAGGCCTCTGCAAAGACAAATTCATTCTATGTGAGATGAAGGTGTGGAAGTGGGAGGGAGTCTTTTTATTATTTTTTAAAATTGTTGATACACCTTTATTTTTTTAAATTTATTTATTTATATGTGGCGCTAAGAATCGAACTCAGTGCCTCACACATACCAGGCAAGTGTGCTACCACTGAGCCACAGCCACAGCCCCTTATTTTTATTTTTGCCTGAGCTAGTTTGAGTTAGATTTCAGCTGCTTATAGTGGCAGGTCATTCATTTTAGTTTCTGGAAATAGACTTTAATTATTGTTATCTGTTCTGCTATTGAGGGATATTTAGGTAGTTTCCAGTTTTGGGGTTTGTGATGTGGGCTGCCGTGAACATCTTAGTGCATGTCTTTTAGTAAACAAGTGTTTGCAAGAGATGTGTCAATTCTTATTTGATGACAATTGCAACATAACATGCTAATTCCAGTGGAAATCAGACAATCCATGTTCAGGACACACATTAAAGGTAATTAACATTAATTAATATATATTAATATAATAAAATATATTAGGATAAATCCGTAAAGTATGGAAGGTGGTAATATAAGACATACCAATTAGATTGCTCGCACTCAAGAACTGTAGAGACTAGTTGGAGATAAGCTCTGTGCATATGGAACCATAGTTAACAAGAATACTCTAGGAGGGCTGGGGTTGTGGCTCAGTGGTAGAGCACTTACCCACATGCATGAGGCACTGGGTTCGATCCTCAGCACCACATAAAAAAATTAAAATAAAGGTATTGTGTCCACCACAACTGAAAAAATGTGTGTGTGTGTGTGTGTGTGTATTTCTTTTTTAAAGAATACCTCTAGGAAACACCAAATAATATTGTTAGCAGTTTGTCCCATAAGCATTCTGAAGTGAGCAAGATTACTTTGGACTCTGGTATTATAAGAATTTTCAGGGAAGCTGGGCATGCAGCAGAGCCTGAAAGCATCAGGGAAAGAGTTGGGAAAGCAGAGAAGAATTTTGTAGACATTATCTGGGTTAGGGAAACAGCAAGAATGCCAGATAGTATTTAAGGGACTATAGATGGTCATTCTAAGAGTAGAGTTTAAGATTCATTTTAAAACCTAGCACAGACTTGGATTCAAGTAAAGTAAATAATTGCATTCAAATCTGGAAGTATTTATATATTACACATTTCTCAATCATTTTGATGTGTTGATGCCACATTTACCATTACTAAACCTTACAGTTCATATGGTCTAAATGTTTTAAATATATATGTATTTTTAGACTGGCAAAGAAAACTCATCCAGTGTGACTGTGGCAGGCCCTGAGACGGAAAATAAGGCAGGCCAAACTCTGGAGAGCAGCTCACTAATGGCGGAGCTCCTGAGCGACGTACCCTTCACCTTGGCCCCACATGTGCTGGCAGTGCAGGGCACCATCAGCGACCTTCCTGACCACTTACTCTCGTATGATGTCAGCGAAAACTTATCACGATTTTGGTATGATTTTACTCTTGAAAATTCAGTGCTATGTGATTCGTAATCTTCGTTTACATCTTAACAGCTTTAAAAATTTTTTGTATATTTAATCTATTTTATGTTTTTTGCCGTTGCACTCTTTGAAGGCCTTCAGAAAAGCAAGGATCGTAAACCAAATAAAATAGCATCATGTTCATTGTTTTATATATTAGAATAATGTACATTTGTATAAAAATTGAATTCCAGTTCTACTTACCTTCCCCCATGTCATAAATACAAAACTGAAGCTATCCATTTTATAAAAGATTGCTTCAGTTGGCGTTTCAAAATACAACACTGTGAAAAAGAACTCGGGCATTTTTCTTGGTTACCACAACTCTGTAGTCTGAGTTGAAGAGAGAGTGTGAAGTCTCTTTGGTTCAGAAGAAGCTTGAGTTCATATTATTCGCTTCTTCTTCCACAGTGTTTATGAATGAATTCTGGGAGGGGAAAAAAGTTTGTTGTTAATTTCTTCATTCTTGGTTTAGACAAACTGATGTGGGAATGTAAAAGTGATCATTTGCTGAATCAAGAAAATGCTCTACCTTGAGTGGTACACTTCAGCTTTCTTAGACCTGCAACAGTCCTTTCTACCCCGAATGATTTCTTTGTTCTCAGCCTTTTCTGCTCTTCCATGTGTGCTATCCAGCCAAAAGAACTTTTCCTGCTTCTGCCTCAGTTGGAATTTGCTCTCTTACACATATGTTCCCTATGAAGAGATCCACATTTCCTTTTCAACATCTCTGCCTCCTGAAGAACATCTCATGATGGTATTTAATATTGCTGATAACTTGCTTATTTAGAAATTTGTTGGCCATGATACAGATGGAAATATTTTACTATTATAAATACTGAACTCAGTTCTTACACCTAGGTATGAATTTCAGTTCTTGGGTATCTGTCATTTATTCCAACTAAAACTGAAGAGAACTGCCATTTGTCGATAAAACATAAAGGGAAGAGGTTAATTTGATAGTGAATCTTCTATGCCATGGAAAATTTAGGTCACATTTATTTTTATTAGTAGCAATATGATTTATTAATTCTGTGCCAAACTATTAAATATATTTTTTCACAAAGATGGAGTGCTGTAGCAAAACTAAAGGTACATGAATTATTCAGATTTTAATGTGTTATGCATGTTTGTTTAATAAATGTGGCCTGGTCTTGATAAAATGCTATATTATTTAAAGAACATTTCTATTAACAAAAATGTGCTTCATTTGCAAATGTTACCATGTGAAGTTAATGATTAAATTAGATATTTACATAGCTTTATAAAACATCAGTCTAAGAGATATAACTTATTACTGACATAAATGTGAACATTTTGTAGCACTTTTTTTAAAGGCATATCCTTTTTAAATCTCCATGTTAATGTACTCTTAAAACTAAATGTAATCATGCAGTCAATTAGTCTAATATATGTGTTAACTCTTGTCTAAAATAATTATACATTTCACTTTATTTATGTCTACCATGTATGCTTTTAATTACTTTCACTTGTCTATGGAATTGTTATATTTAAATAAATGTGAATTAAAATAAATGAATATTTTGATTATTTTCAGATCCATAAAAATGGCTTTCTTTGCATTATTCATATCTGAGTGCAAGTTTCAGACTCTGTAGGAGGTAAAGACTTAAGTATATAGCTTGTGTAGTGCAGAGAAAAGTATGCAATTTCTTCGTATATATAAATTTCAAGGAATAACATTGAAAATGGTAAGAGCAAATGTTTTGGCTTAATAGGACTGAAGGGATTAGAAAGGAATGACATGCACATATCTAGATAGATCTCTATCACAAAATTTAGTAAGGATAAGTGTTAATGACCTAATTTTAATAAAAGTGATGTGAAAATAGCCATTTAAATTATTTTTCCTGTATATAAATCATTGTT
The DNA here is from genome assembly GCF_047511675.1 of Marmota flaviventris. Classification (NCBI taxonomy): domain Eukaryota; kingdom Metazoa; phylum Chordata; class Mammalia; order Rodentia; family Sciuridae; genus Marmota; species Marmota flaviventris. Next base: position 36,433,412 of record NC_092498.1, read on the forward strand.
ACTATTTTAAAATAGAAGCATTAGAAATCAACAACCAACTCCATTTTTCCCAAGAGAAAATTGAATCCTAGAAAAGGTTAAATTACTTAAAATACATAGTTAGTGAAAAATAAATATTTACTTGAATAGTGTTAATCATAGTTTAAATTCTAAGCAAGCTGTATGATACGTAGGAAAGCATTCAAGCATTCAAGGCAGCCAGCATTTGTAATGACTCCCTCATTCACAAGCTGAAGGCTTTGAACCTGTGCCCTAATTTCTGGGGTCCCCAGTTCCCTTGCTCAGTAAATAGGCCCTGTCCCTGACTTGCAGGGTTGTGTTGGATAATAAATGGTGTATGTCAAATGCCTGGTAGCTAAACACCTGACACATTGTTGATGTTCTGTGAAAGGGACTTTTTAATTCTGATTTCTAAACACACACACACACACAGTAGTTCAATACAATGCAAAATATATAGTAACTAAACTGCTTAATGACTCATATAAAAAAAGTAACTACCTATCTGAATTGTAGATTCTCCTACCACAGTATTTTATTATGAAAAAATAGTCTTAAAGTATGTTAGTTGACTCTTTGCCTTGGCTACAAATTCTGTATTGAACACTTTTTTTTCCCTTATTGTCAAGGATCCTGGCCCTTTTCCTTAATATAAGTGACTATTGTAAATTACTATAGTTATAAAATATGTAAGTGATTTTACTGAGTTTTATTTTTAACCCTAATATGTATTCAGGAAGTTGCAAGTATTTTTTTTCCTGCTTTCTTTATTGGCATTTGCTGTCTGTCCTAAAAATAGAATTAGAGAAGCTAGTCTAGCTAGTTTATTATTTGGTTACTTAATTTTTGACTATCTCAACTTTAAAAATTGTATCAGTAAAATGTCAACATAAGAATAATTCTAGAGACCCACAAGTTTTTAAAAGTAAACATTCATTGACACCAACACTTTATCCTCCATCAATTAAAATGATAAATTGGAAATAGGATGAAAAGAGTGTTTTTCAGTGTTTCCCAGAATCTTCATTTCTTATCATTCTAAAGGATAGATGGGGAATAGTCAGTAAATAAATGCCATCTAGGGTCTGAAATGGTCGCACATCAGATTTCACCCCCTTATATCCCATGATAGCAATTGATCAGTAAGTGAATACTGCCCTTAGAAATCTAGCACAGAATATGTTACTTTCAGAGATTAATGCATTCCCTTATTAATGATGCCATTAATTACTGCTTATACAAAATTATGTGTATTCGATAGGTGAATAAAAGACGTAACATTTTTGAAAGCCAACAAGAAATAACAGGTTTGTGAATATACCTTCTGAGCATTTGTGGCATATTACTGAGGGAATGACCCAATTATTGGGAAATCTAAGTCTTTAAAAATAGGTCTCACTACATTGGCTTTAAAGATGAAATATTCTTATGTTTCAGGAAAATGAATCTTAATGCCATATGGTTTGGTGGATAGGTGTGTGTGTGTGTGAGAGAAAGACAGACATGTATTGATTAACAGGAGCTCTGTTACAATCAATATAGCAAAATATTAATCGTCTCTCTAAATTTTTAAATAAACATTTGAGAATAATTTCAGATTTACAGAAAAATTACAAAGATAGTGTTTCTCCTCTTTTTGACAGAACTAAGGAACCAATATTTGTATGCTACTGTCAGCCAAACTCTACTCTCTATTCAGATTTCATAGTGCCCCCCCCCAATATCCTTTGTCCCTCCTAGCATCCTATCCAGTATAACACATTACATTTAGTCATCCTATCTCCTAAGGCTCCTCTTGGTTTTAACATTTTCTCTCAGGCTTCTCTTATTGTTGATGACCTTGACAGTTTTGAGGAAAACTGGTCAAGTATTCAGTAGACTGTCCCTCTGGTTGAGTTTTTCTGATATTTTCATATGTTTAAACTAGGATTGTGAGGTTTTGGAGGAATATCATAAAGGTGAAGTGTAGTTTGGTGAGATCACACCATATCAAGAGTGCATACTATAAACATGATGGCTTACTGATGATGTTAACTTTGACCACTTGGCTGAGGTAGTGTTTTCCCACAATTACCATGAAGTTGTTCCCGTCCTCAAGTCCTTTTATACTCTACTCTTCGGAATTAAATCACAAAGCACAGCCCATACTCAAGGAATAAGGAAATATAAACTCCAGCTCCTTGAGGGGTGAGTATCATATAAAGTACTTGGAATTATTCTGCATGGAAGATTTTTCTAGTTTCCCCAAGTTATTTATCAGTTGCTTATCTGCATTAGTATGAACTTAATGCATATTATGTCTTTTTTTTCCAAATCTAAGTCTTGTCATGACCAAGAGACATACATACATTTTTATAAAAGTTAATAAAGGAAATTTGAAACATTTTACATGGCACATGAGTACCATCTGATGTTAGCTATATTTTGTAGTTTCCTCAGAATTCATCTTCCTTTAAATATCAGGTATATTTCTTGTCAACTTGTCTGTAACTATATGCACAGTCATAAGCTACATAACAACATTTCAGTCAATAATGGACTGCATATATGAGGGTGGACTCAGAGTATGATGGAGCTGAAACATTCCTATCACCTAGTATTTTTTCTGTACCTTTTGTTTGTTTAGATATGTCTAAACAACTGTTTACCCTTGTGTTACCTTTGCCATTAGTATTCAGTAGAGGAACATGCTATCCTGGTTTCTAGTCTCTGAGCAATAGGCTTTTATCATATAGCCTAGGTGTGTAATAGGCTATACCATCTAGGTTTCTATCAGTACACTATGATGTTCACACAACAACAAAATCAGCCGATGACTCATTTCTCAGATTGTATCTTGACTTATGACTGTATAGTAGATCTTCTCTAAAGGGCTGCAAATGTTATGTCATAAATGGAGCCCTTTTACCTATCTCTTTCCTAAGATGGTGCATCTTACACTAAATGTAATGACACTTCAGCAAGTGATGTAGAAATGAGATTATGCCCTAATCATTTTTTTTCCTTAAGAAACCAAGAAATCTCATGCCACAACTCTTTAAAAATAAATGTTATTTTTCTTTAATAATAGTAAAAATAATGTGTGGCTCCTTAGTTTTCTAAAGAAACATGGATTTCATCTTCAACTTTTAAGAAGTAGTTTTAAGAAGCAGTAAAAGGAAATTCGGTCTTCTTTCAGAGAGGATAGGTGCCCAAGAATGTTCCAATTCTGTTCCTGATTCTGGATATTGCCTTATCTAGAATCATCCCTCACTCATCTCAAGGACATATGTGGGTTATTATAGGCAGAGGAAAACACAAGCTGAAAAACATGGAGAACACCCAAAAGAGACAAAAGTTACAATTTATAGAGGCTTGGTAAATTAAGCATTATTTTCCTCTTAGTTTTGCTTCTTATTAATGAAAACTCACTGGGTGCTAAAATAGAAAAATTGATCTCATCCAGTTTCAACTGGGAAACAAAAAAATTGGTCAAAGCAAAAAGCATCTTAATTTGTCCTTGGAAGAAATCTGAATATAGATCTTTGTCAAGAGTTGACTCAGTTCCAGTTTTCACCCTTACTTTTAATGAAAGGTAAAGCAAAAGATAAGTGCCTCCAGAACAAGCCATTAGTTGGCTAACTCTGAACTAGCCCCAACAGACTTTGTTAGTTACTACCCAGGCCAGAAAAGTTGTCGGACAATAGACCATTTCAGAGGTCAGCTAAGGAGACAGGCTCCATCTGAGGACTGCTACCAGGGATAGACAATTCAGTGTCTGACATCTGGGTTCTGCAGCTGCCACGTCTGCCCCTTGTGTGGCCACAGGTGTTGGCTAGAACTCTGAGGCACATGGAGGAAGGAACGGGGTAATGTCAATTTCATTGTGTATATGCGTGTTTATGTGTATGGCTTTTCTTTTTGTTTTCAAAAGACATATAATTTATTTTGTTTAAACATTAATGTATTTCTACACAATACCTAGGAACATTTGGGAGGCTAGCAAACAAGAAGCTTTTGTTCAAGAACAAGGGCAAAAACAAACCTGAGCTCTGACACCTACCTACAGAGTACACTGCACACAATATGCTATGTGTGACATTGTTAGTGTAGTCACTTGAACAGGCCCTTCTGAGAACAAAAAAAAAAAATTTTAAATGGATGCCGAAAAACAAACAAGCGGTTAGTATAAAATAAAGCCTAAATATTCACTCTCTTCCTATAGTCTCCCCCTTCATCCCTGTTTTGGACCTTCGAGAGGATTTGTGTTTATCCATATATATTTTTGAGCCTGGAACAGACTGTATGTAGTCTTCTATCTCACACTATGCCAGCTGTAGCCATCAATTAACACAGCTTAAAACAGGAACGCTAAACTCTCCTCCTCGTGAGAAGCTTGGCTCCTGTTTGTGAGGAAAATCTGGAAGTTTCTCCCTCAAGTAGGTATTTGAGTTTCCTAACCTTAAAGATGTAGGCAGCAGAAGAGGAAATGAAAATGATAAAAAGAAGGGAATGACAATGGTAAGAGCCATAAAGAACCAATGGTAAGTGGGATTTTTTTTAAATAGATGTCACTACCTCTGTAATTACATATAGACTTCTTCCATCTCTTGACTAACCCATAGTCTGAAATCAGAAATTCAACCTAATGGAGGAAGGCATCTCTGTCTTTCATCTTCATTTGATTCTTCTCTAAAGAGAAACTTATAAGCCCTTTAGAATAATGCCTTCCCTGCTTTTAAAACTAATGTGTTTATTTTTCACTGTATCCTCCAAATATTCTGCCAGCCAAAAATCCTTTTGATAGGTTTCACTCTGTATTTTCTTATTACAAGGACATTAGGTAAACTAAGTAAACTTTTTCAAAGTACAATCTCCACCCCTCATTTTGTTTAAGAATCTCACCTCTCTCCTTGATGTTCTACTGGATTTGTATGTAGTGCATAATAAATCTTCAATCAGGATTTGTTGAATAAATGAGCTAATTAAATAAATCATTACATTTTCTCTAAATGAGAGTTCCCAAAAGCAAAGGCATGGCACTCCTAAACTTTAGTACCTTTTCTGGCCTCAGTTAGAGCTATGTTTGTGCAGCTGAAAATAATGCTAAGTTTACCATACCTCTACAAATTGTAACTTTTGTCTCTTTAGAGTATTCTCCATGTTTTTCAGGTTGTGTTTTTCTCTGCCCATAATGACCACATATGTCCTTGTGATGAGTGAGGGCTGATTCTAAACAATGCAGTATATTTTGGTGCTGCGGATTAACTCATTTGAGGTTTTATCTCACTGCCAAGTTTTCCTTGTATACTCTTAGTTATGTTTACATATATCCCTGTCCCAGAATTTATTAAACCTATCTGACCTGTCTTTGAAAGAAATGTTTTTCCTTCTCATATGTTTTTCTCCCAAACACATTCAGGTATTTTAAATGATTTGGTTTTGACATATTGTTCTAGGAACAGTAGTATACTTTTCTTCTAGTATTCTCCTATATCTCTGTCTTACATTTCCCACTCAACCAATTCTGTTCCTTTGTCTTATAAAGATCTTTCTCATCTAGCTCCAACTGTAAATTTATTTTTCTCGTTAGAGTCAAGCTTCTTAAGAGAGTGGTCCTTGGTTGTGTCTCTACTTCCTTACTTTTATTCACCACTCAAATTGCTTCTGCAATTTGATTTCTCAGCCCTGGTTAGAACTTTCACAACTGGTTCATTCCAGAACTTTAACAACCCACCAAATGCCCTTTCTCTATTTCTTTGAAGCAATTATCACTGTTGATTAATCCCATTTTCTTGAAATTGTCTTCAACTCTTGATTTCTATGACATTGCTTTCTGGTTTTTCCCTTCATTTTCATTCCATCTTAGACCTTGGAGGACTTCTTTTCCTTAGGGCACTATGAGAATCTTTGTTTTTCCCAGAATTCTACCTTTGCCTCTCTTTTCTACCCTGTCTTCTCCTTACATAAGCATCTCCGTGTTTATCTGTTTTGTTGGCATGTGAATCAATCTGTAGCCCAGAAAGCTCTCAAGTTCTATATCCATATACACAATTTGCTATTAAATACCTGTCTTAACTCTTATTCTCAAATTCTTTAACTGCTATTTTTCTTTGCTCCAAACTCTTTCTTATCTACCTTCTTCTGCTCCACTTTTCTTTGAGGAATTCCTTCTCCACTTTATATGGTCCTGATGAGAACTGTCATACTTGGTAAATTCCTATGTATCAGGATGAAAGATACAGCCTAGCTGGTTCAAACAGGATCCCTCCATCAACTAATACATATAGATATTTAAAAGAATACACCTCTTTTGCTGGGGACTGCTGATATGACACCCTTCCCTCCATGTTTCAAAGGATCAACCCGCATTTGAAGCCCTGGATTATGCAAACACAAAATCTAAGAATCTATTCATTCTTCCTTCTTATCTCCATTACTCAATGATAACATTTTATTACTGATGCACTACAAAGATCTGTCTCTCAAATGGGTATACTACAGACCCATTATCACTACTTTAGTCAAGGTCTTTATCATTTCTCCTAACCAATTTCCCTACATCCAGTTAAGCCTCCCTCTCATCCATCTTCCACATTAAAGCCAGATGAATTTTATTAAGAAATATAGATGAAATCCCTCAAAGGGTCTAGGATACCTCTAGAGAATTGAAGGGTCTTGTCTTAAGCAGAGGACTCCTCTGGCATTTCCATCCTCACATATTCTTTTTCATGCACTCTGTGTTCTTGCCAGATTGAGCAGTGCTGTGAACTATTTAATATACCATACCTTCTCTCACCCTATCCTTATATTCTATTCCCTTTGCCTGGGACGCCTTGGCCTTCTCTTCTTCACCTGGTTAAATGTTATTACAAGATTTTTTTCAGGTATTTCCTGCACTGGTGAAGCCTTCCCTTACTCCTAAACTGAGCAAGATGTCCTACAACTACCATGTGTTCTCTTCAAGGGCATGGACCCACTGGATTGTAATTGTTTTTACTTGGCTGCTTCATATCTCTGAATGGATCTTAATGTACACTTCTGTTTTTATCAGCTTTTTCACTGCTGTGACTAAAAGACTTGAGCAGAACAATTGTAGAAGAGGAAGAGTTTATTTGAGTGCTCACAGTTTCAGAGGTCTTAATCCATAGACAGCAGGTTCCATTCCTTGGGGCTTGAGGTGAGGCAGAACATCATGAGGAAAGCAGCTCACATGATGATCAGAAAGCAGAAAGAGACTAAGTTACACTCACCAAATATATATCCCGAAGGCATGCCCCCATGACCCACCTGTTCTAGCCACACCCGACCTAGCTTCAGTTACCATTCAATGAATCTCATCAGGGGATTAATTCACTGATTGGGTTGACTCTCATAACCGAATAATTTCTCCTCTAAACCTCCTTGCATTGTCTTACACATGAGCTTTTGGGGGACACCTTACATCCAAACCATAACAACTTCCATGCTTAACATGATGCCTCTCACATATAGTATGCTTATTATAAGTTTGATAAGTAAATTATCAGATCACTAATGAATCAAGAAGGTATGAATTTTGTATCCCATCTACATTAGAATTTTCCCATGAGTCTGTTAGAAGCCTTCAGGTAGCCTTTTAGATGTTATACTAGAATATTTTACATTTTCTTAATGTTCCCAAGTTTAACTCCTATTCTAAATAATTTAGCTTCTTAAATTTTCTGAAGGTCTAAGTTTACCTTTTGTTTGGCTAGCCATATCAACACTAACATAATAAAAATATATTTATTATATCACTTTTCAGACAATGTTAACTTTTTAGGTTAAATTTGGGGTTGTAAATTACTATGAATCAATGTTTTATAACAGGTTTTATTTTTTGGTTTTCTTTAATGTCTACCTGAAAGGAACATTTCTTCTGCCTTCTATTAAATCAACATTGAAACAACATTAAAAAAAAAAAATCAACATTGATTAATGCTAACTCAATCATATGCCTTTTTAAAATCATGGATTTGTGTAGATTTACATATATACCATAAACTAGAATGCCTAATGTTTTAATGGGCTGTGACATTTTGTTTTTATGTACCATAATCTTATTAAATAATTTAAAAATATGAACCCTTTTGGTGGTTGGTCCACATTCTTGAAAAATAAGCTCATTTTACTTTTGAGGAGAAACAAACCATTATCTGAAGAAGAAAGCCCTTTATCTTTTATTTTTTATATAGTCAAAGCAGGTTCTAAAATATATTTTGGTCCACTCATTTGTAGCCAGTTTATTAAACAAATTCAACTTTTTAATCCTTGTAATGAGTTATAGTGATTTTGTGCCATATTATTCAGTTAAGTGTTTAACCAATGTGGTTACCCCATTAATAATTGCAACTTCTAAGTTTTCCCATTTCCATAGATCCTCCCTTTCCACTAGATGCAAGGATGCAGATACACATCATTTTCTACACATGGAGAAAACAATAGCTGCCAAACTCTTTTTAAAAATTTAAAAAAAAATTGTTACATGGGTTAACAAAATTCTGGCTTCTGTTATCTAAATATACCACTTTTCAAATACTTTATAACATCAAGAAGTCATCAAGTCTTTTATTGGACAAGATTTTCAGTACAAATTGTCTCTAGAACTAAACTTAAAAGCAACTTCTAAATCTTTATTGCCTTTGTAGTCTTGATTAAAACATTATGTTAAATGGGTATTAGGGGCCAATAGTTTCCTGTTTTCCTAATTGAAAGCCTATCTGCTGAAACTATCTCTACCCATCTTAGGTTTTCCACCTTAGAAATTTTAAGTGACTCTAAGTTTCCGTACTTGTCAGTGTACAACTATCAGAGAGTGACTGTAGGAATAAAAGCCTCTGTTGAGCAAAGCAACTATTCTGGGTGTAAGTTATTTCCATTCAGGCTTTTCTAATGCCTGGGAGATACACGTGAGTCATTCTTTCTTTTTTTCATGTGCATGATGATAAGGGCTTTGCTTCCCAGTGTCATCTATCACCACCTTGGAGGTCGGTGACCACTGGGCTTGCTGCTTTTGTTGCATTGAAGTTCAGTATATGCGATATCCTTCAGCCTGGGTATGTTTCTTACACTTGTCGAGTACAAAGAGCCAGAAATGTACCCTGTGCTTGACAAAACACAAAACAAAAGACAAGGTCTCCATCCTTAGCACTTTTCATTCCAGAGTATAAAATTGCAGGTAGCAGTACCAGTATCAGGTTGGCCACCAAATACAGCTTTGATTGTCATGAAATACCAGGTAAGTGAGCTGATTAAATGAAAAACATGGAAAGAGGTAATTCAGAAGATCAACCTTGGCTATTCCAAATACCCTAAGATAATTTATCAGGGCCAGTTCATATTTCTCAAAAAAAAAATTTTACTTGCCTAGAGTTTTTATTATATACCAAGATATGAAAAGAATAGGTAGTGGTAGAACACAGTGAAGAGCTATAGCACCTAGAAATGCAGCCATATTTTTTTGTGACTAGCCTGGAAATAGGAGCAACTTGCTACCTGTCTCCTTTCAGGCCCCCAGCTCACCACTGAATCCTGTGTCCTAAGGCACCCCGCCAGGCCAGTCCCTGTACTGAGTGTCCACTTCCTTTTTCTTGCCACGTCATTCATCTGTTGGTGTATTTCCTTCTGTATTTCCTTCCTACCTGCTGTGCACTGCTGCTCACTTTGTAGCTTCCTTATGAATGTTTTCTAGGAATGACATCCACATATTATCTCAGAATCCCTGTGGCATTCTGATTTTCTCACTGTTGCTTCTACTTGTTTTCTGACAATGATGTATGATGACACTCTATAAGAAATTATAAGACACATAAGGCAAGCTAGCAATTACTCACATTTTAGAATAATAAGTAAACATGATGAAGTCATCAAGAGCCATAAACCTACAGGTTCAGATTCTTGACTTTGGACAGGTTATGCGACCTCTCTGAGCTTCAGTTGTCTAATCTTTGAAATGGAGATAATGTTTACTTTGTACTATTGAGAATTAAGGAAGGTAATCATTTATCGACTGCTCAGCAGGGAGCTTGGCACTCAGTGTTGTAATATGTGTCAGCTACTGGAAGTTGTATCTGCAAAAAAATTACTTAATAAAGCAATCTTGTTCTGATCTAGAACCAGGAATATTTGGCTGGACCACACCTAAGTGATCTGAGAGATCCCTCTACAATCAGAGGTTGGCTTGGGAGAGGAATCTAGGACTAACTGCATGTGTTCTAAGTCAAACCTTGTTTGGTTCTTGCCAACCACAAGATGGCTAAAGTACTTCTAGAAGAGAAGCAAACTGGATCCTGTCTCCCTAATATTTCTCCTAGAGTTGATGCTATCTACCACTTCTTGAAAATCACTTAATGTCTGTCAACAACCTTTTATAAAAAATTGGAATGATTTTTGTCATGAAATACCAGTTAAGTGAGCTGCCTTTCTCAGCTCATGAGATCATTTGTAGAAATCAAATCAGTTCTTTATACTTTTTCTGTGTAAGGTAGAAAAAGACCCAGTCCCACCAAATTTACTTCTGACCTATTTGATGGACATAGGATATTTCTTATTTATTTAAAATCCTTTCCTTAGTGCTTAACACATTGTAAACATTTGGAAAAAAAAAAATTTTTTTTGTTATTCTCCAAAATATTTATCAATTTAAAATGTACCTTAAATGTAATGCTGGTTGATGTTTTTAGGAAAGTGTGTACCCATTGTTGTCTGGTTATCTCAGGTGGGTATATCAGATGAAAAACTATCTGTATTCTTGGGTACAAAATTCAGTTGACTATTAAGAAATTATTCAGAGAATACTTGCTTTTTATAATGTATCAGGTAGGGATGGACACTAGATCACTTTTGAGAGCAAAGGTTTCTGATTTCTAAGTTTCTTATCTGAAAGAGATTTTACTATTTAGTCAAGATTTCTTTGAGTTACTAAAGCTGTAGTGGGGGCTTACAAGGGGAATATGTTTCTGTATGTTTTTCTGGTTCTTAAAATATATGTGAGATATTAAATTAAGGAGATATAAGAGAATAATCCATAGCTTTTTTATATTTATTACTTCATCTGGATATGAAGCAAATGGCTTACTGAATATAGCAGTGACTTTTATATTGATGGTTGTGGTTTCAAATCACTATAACAACTACTAACAACTACTTTGTTTGCTAGAAAGACCCATATTCTAGACTAAATTTTGGCCTAGAGAACTGTTATTAATTCAAATACATGCAGAGTCAGGATAATGTTGCAGAATATTCATAACTAAGCATTGGATTTTGTCTTCTCTGACACTGTACCAAATTCCATTCTTCTTGCTTAGATGTGGCTAGTACAAAGTTTTCCAGCATTTGACTTAAAGTTGTTGTTGGGCTCAATTATTTAACTTGGAAATCTTATTACCCTTTAGCCATCTTCTCAAAAACATAACCGAATATATATATTTATATATATACTACTTATATATTTATATGTATCACACATATAAAATGTGTTACATATTTTATATCATACTAAATATACAAAATATATTTAAATGTAAGTTATACATATATACCATAGACTGTATATGCCTTGTATATATATATTATAAATTTGTACAAATTATATATATTTATATCTGTATAAATCATCTGTTCTTAAACATTTTCTTCAAGTCAAATTCACCTCTCTGCTACCTTTTAATTAGTATTAATTTTATCATGTGTCAGCTTCTTTTGTTTAACTGTAGCAATTGTCTGACTATAAAGTTAAAAGTAAAAAAGTCATGAAATGCCAGGCTAACCCTCTCCTAACAATAAATCCCCCTTAGGGCCCTTTCCACATACCCCAGTGCTCGTTTAATAGCCCAAATAGTCATCCTCCATCCTTTATAGGAAAACATTAATTTTTGGTTTTCTGGTTTTTCCATGATTGTGTTCAAGTGTTTATGTCACTTTGGAATGTCTGATTCCTTTTTTTCTTTCCACTTTATTCTAAGGCATACATAGCAAGGTTGGAGATGATGTATTTGAGGGAGAAAAATAGTACCAGACTGAAATTTTCTGGGACTTTGGGTAGTTTCCTTCAGACCCAGGAATAAAACTCATGGTCCAGACTTATCCATCCCTTTTCATTTCTTGGATCAGGTGAGGAAGTCTTACTTCTCTGGTACTGGCCTTTTGGGATCCAGTAGAATGAATACAGATGCTCGGTAAATGTCTCTTAAATGGATATAATAATAAATGTTTCTTAAGTGTTTATCCCCATTCCTCATATCATTTAACACAACCATTCTGTGTGATGAACACCAGTGTGCAGGTGCTATCATTCTGGTTGGGACTTGCTATCACATGGTACCAACCAAGCTAACAGTAAGTATTATTTTTTTCTTATAAAATAAAACTGAAGTGAAGCACTTGAGTACAAATGTAAAGGGATTTTCTGTTTAACTAAGAGACACAACCTAAAGCAAGGACTAAAGAAATTCATGTGTCTGGGTGTGATTAAGAGTCTCACTAACACTTAGCCGTTCTCACTGTAATCCAAACCCATTATTCCACTGGGCTTCAGTACATTCCAGCTTCAATATGCAGCCTACCAGGGCTTATACAGTTGAAGCTCTTTGAGGATGTCCCTAGTGTCTTTCATTTCTCTCTAGTAACAGTGATCTTTACCTGCTGTCCTTCAGTTTAGTAGGGGAAGGAAGCCTATTGGCCATTCCAAGAATGAAGATAGGTTTGCTTTTCTAAGGGTATTACTCTCTTCTAAACTAAAGTCAAAAGATGATACCACTAAACCTAATGAAGAAGGAATTTTACTGCCACTTTTCAAATGCCTTCCACTTCCCTATATGTGCTGTAGATTCACTGTGCTGCCTTATAATTGAAATGAAGATTTCTCTCTTTCCTCAGAACCTGGTTAAAACAAACAAACAAAAAAAACCTCATACATTATGTTACATCATATCAAAGTAGAAATCATATTTCTTCTAACTTACTGTTAGCTTGGTTGGTACCATGTGATAGCAAGTCCCAACCAGAATGATAGCACATGTTTCACTGAATATACTTATGATACAAATTATCTATCAGAGTAATTTAGTAACTTATAACAATCTTAAACATAGCTCCCTGTAAGGACATTCAAAAACCTATCCCAATAAGCTCTTCCTAAGGAAGTGACAGCAAAATTCCCCAATATTGCCTGCTGAGTGCTGAGGAAGTTGACATGGAATGTTTCTCAGTTTGGAATGTGCTTTGCTCTAGGCGCTGCCCCATGTGCAGACTTGGCTGAGAGTGACTTGGAAGGCTTTAAAAGCTTCTCCAGCTACTCAGAATTGGAGGTCTTGGTGGGATAGCTGGGGCTGGGAGTGGTGAGAAAGGAAGCAGAAACCATAGATAATTTCATGCTCCTCCAGCTTTCCTCCTGTAAACTAGGCACAGCTCAGAGATGCTCTGGCAGGAGTGGGAGGCAGCTGGATAGATTAATAAAGCCCTTTTGTCCCTGCTTTTCTCTAACAGACCATATTTGGGGTGACAGATGCAAATGGGCAGGCATAACTTCAGACAGGTCCAGAATGGTCTTACTATCCTGGAACTTATTCATGGTTTCAAAGCTTCATGTTTTAATTGCTTGGAATTTTTAGATAGAAGAGGGTGGCATTTCATCCTTGGGATGTTTTAAGGAGAACTTCACACCTCCTCCCCTCAATAAAATACTGAACTTTCATTTAATATGCAATAGTAAATTCTTGCATCCCTCTCTTCTTCCTTCTTTAAAGAAAGATTGTCATTAAGAATATCATCAAGGGGCTGGGATGTAGCTTAGTGGTAGAGCACTTGCCTAGAGAGGCCCTGGGTTCCTTCCCAGTGTTATTTAAAAAAAAAAAAAAAAAGGAAATCTTTGGAAATAACAAAATCTCTCAAAATATATTTTTATGTGTTGTTTGAAAGAACCATGTGGGTTTTTTTTGTTTTGTTTTGTTTTGTTGTTTGTTTGTTTTCTCATTCTGGAAAATAAAGGTGACCAAGGATGATGTGGAAATTTTCAGCATTAAAAATAATATCCTATGTAATCCAAAAGGGAAATTAACTGTTCACTTTGAAGGTTTTCTCTAGCACAAACACTAAAATAATGAGTAATCTGGGTCTCTTAAGGAAATGTTATCTGTCACCTGCTGTTTCCCATTGGGCTCCAGGTATAAAAAGCCACTCTCCCTGCCCTGACTTTTGACTCCATCTCTTGAGCCTTATAAGAAGGACATTTTCCCAGCAATTAGAAGCAAGCTATTATTTTATTAGACACCAATTTCTAACATTGTTAAATCATTCAGAATTGGTCAGTATCCCTACTAAGTTAAACTACTGTTGCTATTAAAAAATAATAATAGTAACACAGGCAATTTGGAGTGCAAAGAATGTTTATGTTGATGGTGCCATATCTTATAGCCCTCCAGGGGCTGTAAATGTGACAAAGCACCTATTCACACCCAGATACAGAGGCCAGTCTCCTCAGAGTTGGGTTTTTAGAAATTTAGGGCTCACCTAGGGGCAGTTAAAGGTACCAGTAATTTCACTTTTAAACATGATAGCAGATTTAAAAATAAGTGTATTATAAATCACTTAAATTCATTTTATGTAATGTTCCACATTATTATATAAATGTTTAAAGTTGAAAAGAACAAATCAATGTACTGAGCAATCTCTTAAAACTTGGATATTGACTGACAATGCCATTTTATAGACTTGGCTTGTTGAAACTCACCTCCTTCCATGTCCTCATGTCTTCTAGCCATTAAGGCGGTGGTGAGGGGACACACAGGCTCTACCACTCCAAGCTCAACCTCATCCATAAAATTCATAATATCTTCATCTGTTAGGAGTATTCAAGAGTAGTAGCAAATGTAGCCCATGCTTTGAACAATGTTAGCAATACATATGTTTTTTAAGATTCAGGCACACACACACACAAAAATGCTGAAGCACAACTATATTTAAACTCATATCACATATGACTGACACAATATTTGCTTTTAAGAATTGGAGCTACATGCCAGAGCTTTTGGTGGGGTTGGGGAAGTAGGAAATGGGATACAGGAGACAGAGAATCAAAAACTGAATGGGAGAGAAAATCAAATAAGAAAAAGTATAAGTACATTATTTTCCCTTGAATGTTAACATGAAAAAGATTTAAAGACACTAAAATGTTCTTGGAGAGTCTCCTAGAGGGGAAAAATATCTGAAAACTTTCCAAAAGATATTTATGGAAAAGTCACCCAAAATGAACTTTAAGAAACATCTATCTGTATTTTACCCTCAAAATATCTAAAATGAAGTTTAAGACATTAATCCAGTAGTTTAACTTCAAAAATACATCTTAACAAAACAAATACAATGGATATTATCAGATAGTATTTAAGATACCCATAGTTACTTCTAGCAGCAAATGGAGTGCTATGTGTTTGTAATCCTTTCTTCTCAGGTTTTCTGAGTCCCTAAATGGAAATGACTGCCTTACTGATTGCTTCTAATTTCCCCCTTTGCTCTCCCTGAACTGGATCATTAATTTTGAACTTTTAGTGACTGTGCATGTTGATGCATTTCCTAGAGAACTGTTGATGAATACTGAACATGAGAAATCTCATGATTTCTCTTCATTGGCATATTCATGTAATGTAATTTTACCTATGAGTTAACTACATGAAGAAGTTATGTAAATGTCTTCTTGGACCTAGTATATAGCAACTCCAGGCAATTATAATCTTTGCCAGGAAGTATTTGCTGTTGTGCATAAGTAAAAACAAATGTTCCAGGTGTACAATTATTTTGGTCTTAAATGTCACAATTATTAGAGAAAGACAAGACTAGGATTCTGCATTTTCCTTTAGTGCTCTCATACTCATTCTTGTCTGTATAATAAATTATATTTATAATATTTCTATATAGTCTTGGGCTTATTTATATATGCATATGATTATATATGGAAATATGTATCTAGCCTTGGGTATGCATAGAAGTAAAAATAAAATTATAGATGGATTTTAATATGACATTCCTTTTTAAAATCAGGTCTAAAGAGTACTGGAAGGATTTTTTTTTTTTTAACACTGCTAGATTAGACATAAAAGTGTCAAGGCCACTGTTTATTGTGAGTGGAACGAATCATTTAGCCTTTTGGGGGCCCCTGTTCACTTATTTTAAAATTGCAAATACAAAAATAATTGTAGATACTTGATCCTTTAAATCATAATATTAGGACACCATGTGCTGAGAAAACAGAATGATCAATGTATGTATTTTATTTATTGAACTTCACAGATTGAGAATGGGACTTCTACTTCCAATAACAATGGCAGACAAGACACTCTGCTTGAAAACTAATTTGATCCTAAATAAAAATGTAGGATTTGCTGCAAGATTTCTTAGATGTAAGTGAAATAATCTCCAAGTACAATTCATTTGTACTCCCACCACCACCCCCCCCTCCAAAAAGAAAGCAACAAGCTGAGTCAGTCAGTGTTGGGGCTTGCGACCATGAACAGATAAATGCTTTGAGCAAGAAGCAAAGGAGAGAAACTTTTATACTGATGGAAGATGCCAATAGGAGTACTGTGTATTGTAGTTTAGATTCTGAGCCTACAGTCAACAGCAAGGAAAGGGAATTGAATTTGACATTTGGCTTTAAGCCAGGGCCCTTAAAGAGAGCTAAAGTGGCCTCAGGTTGGTGGTCTTTCCAGCAACTAGCACAAACCAAATCTCCATAGGAAAGAACCCTGTAGGATACCCCGTAAGATTCCACAGTGTATAAACAGTCAAATATTAGCTCACAGTCAAAGACTACATAAGGAAGTAAGCAATCTATACTGGGACTGTTCAGATACAGATGAGCTATTTTTTAAGTACTAAATGAAATAAAGCATAGACTCAAAACAGTGAGCAAGCAACAGAAAACTGTTAAGGAATAATCAGACAGTTGTTAAAAATAATTAAATTAACTGTCTTGATATAAAATATATAGATGTTAAAAGAAAGTCAAACATGCTAAAATGCAGATTAGCCACATCTAAAAAAAATTAATGAATTTAAGGCTATAAGTTAATACATTCATCAGGATAAAATCCAGAAAGAAAAATGGGTGGAAATATTAGAATAATTTAAAATATTGAGGATAAAATGAAGCCCTAACATATGTCTAATCAGAGTCACAGAAAGAGAGATGAAAGTTGTCCAAGGAGTGATAATAGCTGAGAAATTTCCAGGAATATTGAGAATCTTCAATCCACAGTTTCAGGAAGTGCAAAATTTCTAAGCAGGTTCAATAAAAAGAAAACTGATGCCTAGTTATTACATGGTAGTGGCTCTGTAGAAAAACAAAGACAAACTTTTTAAAGCAGCCAGAAAAAAGGGGACTTCATATACAAAGACTAATTGACAGTGATACTAGATAACAAAAGGCAATGGAATAATTAAAGTGTTGAGGGCAGAAAGCTATTATCTACCAAGAAAGAAAGACATTTTAAGTCAGCAGAAACTGAGTTCATCTAGACTTGCACAATTGGAGCTCCAAATCTAAAGTTCACTCCTTAGAAAGGTGGTCTTCTCTGATGAAAATTCAATCAAGATAGAAGTCAATGGCAACAAGATATTTTAAAATTTTTTCACATCTTTGGAAAGAGAATATTTCATCATTCATGAATCAGTTAAGAAACCAAAATGGCCGGGCACAGTGGCACACACCTATGATCCCAGTGGCTCAGGAAGTTGAGACAGGAGGATCATGAGTTCAAAGCCAACCTCAGCAAAAGCAAGACCTTAAGAAACTCAGCAAGACCCTGTCTCTAAATAAAATACAAAATAGGGCTGGGATATGGTACAGTGGCCAAGTGCCTCTGAGTTCAATCCCCAGTACCCCTTCCCCCACCTCAAAAAAAAAGAAACCAAAATGATTTTTTAAATAGATATCCCTCCCCATCATTTTTTATTGCAATGCTGGCATAGAACCAAGGATCTCATGTTAGCCATGCTACACCGTAGCCTTCTCCTGATACCAATGATTAGAGTGCCCTTTTAAATATAAATGGAATTTTAGAATATGTATTTTTTAATAAAATTTTATTTTTCCACATTTTTATTGATGCATTATAGTTGTACATACTGATGAAATTTGTTGTTACATATTTGTACATACACATGTATGAATGAGTTCTTAAAACTAAATAACAATGAAAATATACTGTGTCATAGCCAGTATTTTTGGTGGAATCTATCATCCATAAATGTTCACATTAGAAAAAAATAATGAACATGAACTAAGAACCCACCTTAAGTATTTAGAAAAGGATCAGAGAATAAGCAGAAAGAAAGTAAAAGGAGACAATTGGTGAAAATCGCAGAATTCCACAAGTGGACAGCAAAACTACAATGGGAAGATCAATAAAGATAAAAATTAGCTTTTTAAAAAGACTAATAAAATATTCTATCCTTGGGTGAGACTGGTTGAGAAAAAAGAGTATAAATAATATAAAGGCTAACAAGGGAACATAAAAATAGAGCACAGATTAAAAACTCTACTATGAGCAATATCATACCAATAAATATGAAAACCTGGGTGAAATTAAATAACTTGTGAAAATATAGCATATCAAAACTAAGTTAAAAATTTTAAAAACTCAAGTAGTCCTGTAATATTAAAGACAATTGAGTTAGTACTTTAAAATCTTCCATAGGAGCCAGGCATGGTGGCACATGCCTGTAATCCAATGGCTCAGGAGGCTGAGGCAAGAGGATCATGAATTCAAAGCCAGACTCAGCAACTTATTGAGGCCCTAAGCAACTTAGCAAGATCCTGTCTCAAGATAAAATATAAAAAGGGCTGGGGATGTAGCCCAGTTGGTTAAATAATGTCCCTGGGTTCAATCCTCAGTACAAAAACAAAAAAAAATAAAATATAACTTTCTGTGGAAAAAAAGGAGAGAGCAGTCCCATAGAATTTTATAGATAAAATCAATAAGCATTCAACAGTTAATTTTTATCTTTTACAGACTTATGTGGCAAATAGAAAAAGAAAAAAATAGTTCCCTAAATCATTCTGCTTAACCTGCACACCAAAATAAACAAGTACAATTGGAGAAAAGAAATTATGGGCCAGTTGTCACTTAAGAACCCAAACAATTACCAAATAGAAATCTGACTTGAAACTTTTTCTTTAAATTTTTAATTTTTTTTTTAATTTTTAAGTCTTGTCAAATTATCCTCTTAGGACATATATAGCCTGTAGATAGTAATCATTAAAAAATGTAAAGAAATCCATATCTGCGAGCCTTTCTTGGAATAAAAATTAATTTAAAACTTTTCAGTGACAAAATCTAGATAACCAAGGAGATGAATTAGAGTCTTGTGTGGGAGAAGCCCTGGTACAAAAAAGTTCTGGGGTTGAGCACTGGATCATTTAAAATAGAACCAGACCACCAAATGATCCAGCTATCCCACTCTTGACTATTTTCCCAAAAGATCTAAGGCATATTACAGTGACACAACCACATCAATGTTTATAGCAGTACAATTCACAATAGCTAAATTATGGAAGCAACCCAGATGCCTGTCAATAGATGAATGGATTAAGAAATTGTGTTATATCTATATACAATGAAGTTCTACTCAGACATTGAAAAGAATGAAATTAAGGCATTTGCTGGCAAATGGATGGAAATAGAGACTATCATGCTAAGTGAAATTAGCCAAACTCAGAAACTCAAAGGTTGAAGATTTTCCCTGATATACAGAAGCTACAGTGAAATAAGGAAAGGGGGAAGGGAGGATCAGATTACATAAAGAATCAAACAAAAGCAAATTAATAGATGAGCAAAAGGAAGTCTAGAAGAGTAGAGGAAAGAGGGAAAAGGGAGGAAGGAAGGGAAATGGGAGAGAAAATAGGTGATTTTGTACTGAAATCGATTTCTATGCATGTATGAGTTTGTTGGGATGAACCCATCTACTATGTATAACCATAAAGATCTAATAAAAAAAATAGAATGTGAGGAGTAAACAGTATTTGAATTATGTTGTCACAACAAGATGTAACTGTTAAAAACCGAGACATTATAAAGAACAACATAACTAACAAGCAATGAGAGGTTGGCCCTTCCAGGATGCTGCTTTGCTTGGTGTAAATACAGTGGATCTCAGTCTTTGACTGGGGTGCACTAAATATGGATCATCTCAAATCCTTGAGCATGCAGTCTTGTGGAGAGATGTTGTCACTATGTCCAATAGAGAAGTAGTTGAATTAACTATGTGATGGTAACTATTTTTAATAAATTTTAACATTTTTCAAAATAAAAGAAAGAAATGGGGCTGAAAGGGGAGAGAGGTGGAAGAAAGTGAAATGGTGCCTTTTTTCTCAAATATTTTGTAAACCAGCAGACATATTGTGCAAAACTGGAACATAATAATTTTTTTTTGGTCCTGTTGGGGATCAAATCAAAGTTTTGCACATGCAGGAAACATAATTTTAAAAATAGGTTGTATGCTCTGGCAGCAAATATACTAAAAAAGTGAAAAAATTTTTAAATTGGCTACTGTATATGTATTTTTATTCTAATAAGGGTTTGATTCCAGGTTGGATTTTATTAGAAAAAAATATATCGTATCTTCCCTAATGTTTATCCCTCAGGGAGCTGTTGACACTGGCTGTAGACGTTTTTGATGTTGGATCTGTCATGTGTGTCGTAAGATGTTTGTTATCTCAGGAGAATGCTAGGCTCTTTTTACCTTGATGACCAAAAATGCCCATACATTTTGCAAGCACAGCTGACTTGGCAATTGGCCCTCCCTTGGATTGAGAACCACTGCTTTAACCTTTAAAAGTTTGTCATATCTTTTATCTTAAATTTAGAGCAATGTTAGAGAGTCAAAATCCCTTGATTTATAATCTCAAAAGGGAATCATTTACTTGAAATTTATTTGGTTTCATGTTGGCATCTTTCTCTTCTATTACATGAAAATAAATTTACTACATAAAAAATCCTTTTTACCCAATGCAACCATTTGTATTAGTAACATTATTTGTTGAAATGGGTAAGCTGAAAAATAACATACTTTGTACATTTTTTATTGGGGTACATATACACAACAATATTTAGCATTTTAACAATTTTAAGCATACAGTTCTGTGACATAAATGACATGTACACTGTTGTGCAACCATCACCACTTTCCATCTCTAGAACTTTACATCTTCTCTACTGCATATTTTAATATAATAAATGACATTCAATATATAAATATGTTAATATAATTAAATTATTTTAATATGTTATATTAATATGTATATTTATATTAATAAAGTATTATATAGTATATAAAATACATATTTTATATAACATTGGATTTGATATAATATAAACATTTAAATGAAATATTTTATTTTAATATATCATTATATAATATTTATATTATACATATATATATATATATATATATATATATATATATATATTCATCTGCCATTTTTACCATTTTCCAGTCTTTTATTTTGAGGTCAGTATCCTTTCTTTGAGAGGGGTCACCTGATTGGAATTCCCCCTGGTTAACCCATAACCAAATTTTTTGCATGAACTACAACAATAACACTCTCTCTAGGATTTCAATTTTCAGTTTTTTAAAAAATGAAACAAGAACTGAAAGACACTTGGGAAAAAATTTGAGTTCAGAATCCTAGTCCCCTCCCCTCCCAATATTTTATCATTGTCATATTTACACCTATTTGAAAAATATTGAACTACTCTACGTTTATCCTGTCTAAAACATCCAATGTAGTTTTTATGGACACAAAACTTGCTTCTTTTTGCATTTGCATTTGATCAGTTTTCATAACATGTATTAAGTTACACAATTGGAAAACTAAGTTATATAATTGAAGAAAGTTGAGGTTCAAGTACAGCTGACTTGTGAAAAGAATCTAGCTGAACTGATAGGGATAGAAGTGTGGGAACATCCAAAGAGCTGTCTGCTTGCTCTGAGCATTTGAAATGAAGGGTGTCACTTACAAAATGATCTGGCAAGTTGGATATTATATTAAACTAATGAACTAAAAATATCACGTATATCTGTGAAGATTCATTTTATGTGACAACTTGACTAGGTCACAGGGTGACATTTGATCAAACATTATCCTGGATGTGTCAGTGAAGGGCACTTCTTTTTTTAATATATGTCTAGTTGTTGATGGGCATTTTATTTTACTCATTTTTTTATATGCAGTGCTGAGAAATAAACCCAGTGCGCCTCACACATGCTAGGCAAACGCTGTACCACTGAGCCATAACCCCAGCCCAGCGAGGGCATTCCTTGATGAAGTTTCTATTTTAATGGAGAGACTTAAGTACAGCAAATTGCCTTTCCTAATATGGATGGCTCACCCAGTCAATGAAGATATAAGTAGTGGGGGAAAAAACTGAGTAAGGGGGAATTCCTCCTGCCTGAATCTGAACTGGAACTTACTTTTTTTTTTTTTTTGGCCTTCATCAGCTGTCAAACTGAAAATGTAGTTCAGCTTCCCTGGGTCTCCAGCTAGCCCCCTACAGGTCTTGCGGTTTCTTAGCCTTTTTAACCCTGTGAGCCAGTTCCTTATAATAAATTTCTCTCTCCTCCCCATATGTCTCTCTCTCTCTCTAATTATAAATATTCTTGATATCATACGTAATAATACAAAATAATATTACATATGTAATATAAGATGTTAACAATAGAGGAAGCTAAGCGAGGGACATACCAAAAACACATTATATTATCTTTGCAACATTTCTGTGAACCTAAAATTATTTCCAAAATAAAACTATGTTTTAAAAAATAGCACATACTATACAATCCCTCCTTCTAGAACCATTTCTAATTATCATTTGTTTGTATTTATACATTCTGTTCACCACATGTTTGTGATCTTTCCTTTGGGAATTATTTACTTCTTTCTTTGTATTGTTCTGTGTTGAGAGCCACAGCTGAGTTGGGATGGCGCCTAGCATTTTGCCAGAGGAGTGGTTGAGAGGTGAGAAGCGAGCCATTAAGATGATGATAATTAAGTTAAGCAGTGTATAATGCTGTGACTGGATGATGCTGGATTGAAACAGCCTGTGTATTCAGTTGTATATAGACCCCTGCTGTCCGGCAATAGGGCGGCTCCTGCTGCCTGGGGCACCCGCTACTTTTGAGTTCTCCCGGAGTTCCTGTTGAGTTGTTGAGTTCTCCAGGAGCCAGTGGAGGGTGGACAGAGTTCCCAGAGAGTGTGCATGGAGTGCCAGTGGAGTTCGGGCAATAAAGGAGTTCCTGTTTGAACCTACAAGTGCCTTGTGGCAGCTCGGTTATTTTGTGCCCAGCCAGCCTGCGGCAGTTCTGTATTGCCTGAGTTTCATTTTTTGTTTGTTTGTTTTTAAGAATGGAAATGTTTAAAAATGAACCAGTGAAGTCATTTTTTAAAAACTACTGTGGCACTTTGACAAGGTGACTTTTTAAAATCATCCAAATTCCAATATCACTCTGGTGTTTGATTTGATGTTAGTTTTTAGTAGCATGGTCTCACTTGTGATTCTCCTTATAGACCCAAAGATGATTTTATGATGAAGCTCCAAGGATAACACTATGCCATTGGACTAGAAAAATGACCATCTAGTATTTGTGTAAGAATAAGGTGTTTCTGACTGTCCTGGTTCATTCAGGCTGCTATAATTGAATGTCAAAAGTAGGTGGTTTATAAACATTAGAAATTTATTTATCCTAGTTCTGATTGCTGGTCCAAGACCAGCAGATTTCTCTCACCAGATTCAAGGTCTCTGGTGAGAACCCCTTCCTGATCCATAGATAACCATCTTCTCTGTGTCCTCAAATGGTAGGAAGGCCTAGGGAGCTTACTGGGCTCTCTTTAGAAAGAAGACTGATCCCACTCACAAAGGCCCTACCATCATGACCTAATTACGTCCCAAAGGTCCCTTCTCTGAATCCCATCACATTGGGGGTTAGGATTTCAATATATGAAAGGAGGAAGGATCACAAACCTTCGTCTATCACACTGACCCATACATAGCTGAATGATTTATGTCTCTGTGTTGTTTTTGCTCTTTTACACCTGTGTCATAAGGGAAGAAAAAGCTTTTGGTTGTAGTTCTCCAGGAGTTCTGTCCAGTGTAGCAAAGGGAACTAAAGAACTGTCAGATTTTATATCTCCAAATCAAAGCAGAGCTTGCCATTGAGTAATTACAGGGATTAAAAGAACAGATTCCTAAACATTATAGTATATTTTTAAAAATTTAATACTTACTCTCTTTATCCTCTTATTTTCTTCTCCTTTTTCTTTGTTCTTTCTCCTGACATCCAACTTCTCCTCTTTTGACTTTGTTTTAAATTCTCAAGGTACCATATCTTGTCTTTTTTCATTCCAAGACTGTGAACTCTTTGCAGTTGTGGAGAGGATCATTATAAGGTCAAGCACCAGGGACCAAAAGGAGGCAGATAAGCTGCTGAACAAGGCTTTATTGAGATTCACTCCTGGGTGAGACCCGTTCTAACAGAGCGGGTGGAGGGAATCGAGCCCAGGCTCAGCTGGATTTGGAATTTTATTGGGTTTAGGGCTGGAAGGGAGGGCTTGGGACAGGAAAGGGAGGTTTTTAGAGTCCCCTGTCCTCCTAGGGCTGGTCTGGGGATCTTGCTGAGAACTGTGCCCTTCCAGGATTGGTCAGGAGACCCCTGCTGATTGATAGGTGGTTATCACTACTTGTCTGTCTTGTAACAATCATCTTCATTTCTGTGTCCATGTCACCTGGAAGAGTTATCTCCCTCACTTATCAGTCAGGGAGAGTTGTCATAGGCATGTCTTGACTGGAGGTCAAGCTATAGCTGAGCTGTAGCTTGAAATGGAACTTCTGGGGTTTTCCAGTTTCTCCTTCTCCACACGGTTCTTTCCTTTGTCCTCCCTATTGCTTTTCTTGCTTAGCCCTTTTTCTTCTTGTAATGTAGCTGAGGAATGTGCATATTCTAGGATTACTCTGTTCTTTGCATAAGGTCAGTTCTTCTCTTTTTGTTTCTAGAAAAGAATAATCCAAACAAGTGGTTCTCCAATTTGATTAGGCATCATAGTCACCTAGATGGCTTTTTAAAACAGACTGCTGGGCCCAACCCTTTCCCCCTGCATTTCTCCTTCAGTGGGTCCTGTTTTGGGGCTGGAGGATATGAATTTCTAGCAAGTTCCCAGATGCTGCTGCTGTTGATTCCAATGCTGCTGGTTCAGGCTTCACGAATCACTGACCCATACACTACAGAAGCACTAGCTGGCTGACTAATCTCCTGTATGAGGGAGAATAAAAGGCATACTTATATTTAATGTCTAGAACTTAGCCATACAATAAAAATAACAGAATGAATATGCATATTTGTTTTAAACCCAAAGTATAAAGACACCTTTTCTTATATTCAGATTATTTTCATAGACCATAAGTTAAAACTGCTAAAGAAGAGAAAGCTATTGATATTCTATCAGAGTATATAAAAAGGTTAATTATGGCATGCACATCTTAAAGATCCCTTTGCTATGTGAGCCATCTCCAGAAATACTTGCCATACGACTGAAATAGAAATGATTATATGAGTAAATTATCACCCACACTCCTTGCCTGCATTATTTCATACCACAAGCCTTTTCTCTTTTCAAGGAATAATGGTTTTACATTTTACTTTGTGATGGCACTCTAATTGCTAAATATAATAGGAGCATTATGCTACAAAGTTAAAAGATTCCAAGTGAAAAGATAAGTCAAATATAGTAATCTCATCCAGCCAATAATTCTTTAAAGTGTGTTCCTCTTTTCTTTTCCAGCTGTCCCCCAATTGTGAGCTCTCACACAATCAAATGAAACTGACTACCTCAGTGGAGAAAAGCTAAGAGGGACCTTGGAATTTTTCTAGTCCAAGAGTCTGTATGTAGGAAACACTGGCGAAATCTGGTCCATTCCTTGTTTTTATAGATACAATTTTATTGGAAAATAGGCATGCCCATGTTAATTGGGAAATAGCCATGCCCATCTGTTTGCCTATTGTGTGGCTACTTTTACACTATATGATAGTGAAATGGTTGCAACACAGACCATGTGGTCCAAAGCTAAAAACATTTACTATCTTGCCCTTTATCAGAAAATTCTACTGACCCCTCCTCTAGTCCAACCTACTCACTTTTCAGGTGAGAAACGTATCCTGAGAAAGAAAGCTGTAGCTCTGGTTCAAGCATTCAAACAGAAACAGGAGGCAGAAGGCCAGGCATCATCCTCACCAATGCCTGTATGAGCTTTATTCCCCCAAGACAGTCAGAGCTGCCCTTCCTGTATTATTTGAGAAGGGAGCATTGGTGTAAGCTTGCATCTCATTGCAATTTTCAAGGAGCCCCTCTAAATGACAACCCTCTCCCCAAAAGCAGTGAGACAGAAGTGTGTTTTAATGTTACTCCGAAATGTACAAAGCACATTATTAGTAGCTGAATATTTGAGGCTTGTTTCTAATAATGAAAAAATTCATTTTTCAATGATGAGAAAATCTTTAGGATGATTTTGTCTTTCAGAAGATACCTACATTGTGTCATGTAGCTTTCTCAAAAGTATCCAAAGCCTGCAAGAGAATATGTCTGGTGATGGGAATTCTTGTTTTCTCAAGTTGTATTCACCAAACTGGCAAAAGTATAAGAGCATATGTGTACATGTATAAGTTAACATAAGTATTTTTACATAATTCATGTATCCATGTCTAAAATAAAATGATACAATAATGCTAGATGTCCCCTAATCTCTTATTTGCATGTTAAGGAAAGTATATCTGTTCTGCAAACAGGAACCCAAATTCTGTGGTTTCAGGTGAGTGTACAGAATTATATAATGAATTGAAAAGGAGTATTTTCGTGAAAGTACCATTATTTTATGTGTTTATTCATTGGCTTTTTAATGGGTACCTCCTGTGTGCCAGGAACCCCCTGTGCTGAAACAGATACACACAAAGAGGCCAGAGGATCTCACAGTGTTATGCAGGAGGTCCTCATGTAAAGATACCCGTAGTCTTATTAAGCTGTTTCTCTGCTATCTTGAATTGGCATACATCTAATAAGAACTTTTCTCTCTGCCTGGAATTTAGTAAGTATCCAGTAAATCTATGAATAAGTGGGTGAATGAATGGATGAGCAAGTGAGTGAGTGAATGCACAAAAGGCAGAGGTATGAACCACTTTGAGCTGTTTAGAGAACACTTTATATGTATGGAAGATAGGATTTGGGAAAGAAGGGTTGGACATACTGGGAGAAGAGACTAGGGAGGTGGGTCAAGTTAAGATTATGGAGTACCTGCCGGGTGTGGTGGCACATACCTATAATCCCAGCAAATCAGGAAGCTGAGGCAGGAGGATTGCAAGTTCAAAGCCAGCCTCAGCAACTTAGGGAGGCCCTGTCTCAAAAAATAAAAAGGGATGGGGCTGTGGCCCAGTAGTTAAGTGCCTTTGGGTTCAATCCCTGGTACCCCACCACCACCACAAAACAAAAAAAATAAGAAAGAAAGATTATAGAATACCATGTATACTAACCTAGGTATTTTTTTTTTTTTTTTTTTTTTTACCGACTATCAATTTAACAAAATTAGATGTAACTCTGGTGGGAGGACAGGGAGGAGAAATTCTTAGGGCTTGGTGATGATAGTAAGATAACAAAACAGCTGCTTCCATAATAAAACATCAAATGGTAAATATGCTAAGATATTTGAAAGGGGGTGCCTCTCATGTGCAGGTACCAGTGATGGTGCCAACAAGGCAAGGTACTATTCTTTCCCGATGTGTCTTGTAGAGGAAGTATTTGATTTTTTTTTTTTTTTTTTTTTTTTAAATTTTTTATTGTTGGCTGTTCAAAACATTACATAGTTCTTGATATATCATATTTCACAATTTGATTCAAGTGGGTTATGAGCTCCCATTTTTACCCCATATACAGATTGCAGAATCACATCAGTTACACATCCATTGATTTACAAATTGCCATACTAGTGTCTGTTGTATTCTGCTGTCTTTCCTATCCTCTACTATCCCCCCTCCCCTCCCCTCCCCTCCCCTCCCCTCTTCTCTCTCTGCCCCCTTTACTGACATTCGTTTGTCCCCCTTGTATTATTTTTCCCCTTCCCCTCACTTCCTCTTGTATGTACTTTTGTATACCTCTGAGGGTCTCCTTCCATTTCCATGCATTTTCCCTTCTCTCTCCCTTTCCCTCCCACCTCTCATCCCTGTTTAATGTTAATCTTCTTCTCATGCTCTTCGACCCTACTCTGTTCTTAGCTACTCTCCTTATATCAAAGAAGACATTTGACATTTGTTTTTTAGGGATTGGCTAGCTTCACTTAGCATAATCTGCTCTAATGCCATCCATTTCCCTGTAAATTCTATGATTTTGTCATTTTTTAATGCAGAGTAATACTCCATTGTGTATAAATGCCACATTTTTTTTATCCATTCATCCATTGAAGGGCATCTAGGTTGGTTCCACAGTCTAGCTATTGTGAATTGTGCTGCTATGAACATCGATGTAGCAGTGTCCCTGTAGCATGCTCTTTTTAGGTCTTTAGGGAATAGACCGAGAAGGGGAATAGCTGGGTCAAATGGTGGCTCCATTCCCAGCTTTCCAAGAAATCTCCATACTGCTTTCCAAATTGGCTGCACCAATTTGCAGTCCCACCAGCAATGTACAAGTGTACCCTTTTCCCCACATCCTCGCCAGCACTTGTTGTTGTTTGACTTCATAATGGCTGCCAATCTAACTGGAGTGAGATGGTATCTTAGGGTGGTTTTGATTTGCATTTCTCTGACTGCTAGAGATGGTGAGCATTTTTTCATGTACTTGTTGATTGACTGTATGTCCTCCTCTGAGAAGTGTCTGTTCAGGTCCTTGGCCCATTTGTTGATTGGGTTGTTTGTTCTCTTGTTGTCTAATTTTTTGAGCTCTTTGTATACTCTGGATATTAGGGCTCTATCTGAGGTGTGAGGAGTAAAGATTTGTTCCCAGGATGTAGGCTCTCTATTTACCTCTCTTATTGTATCTTTTGCTGAGAAAAAACTTTTTAGTTTGAGTAAGTCCCATTTGTTGATTCTAGTTGTTAACTTTTGTGCTATTAACCTAGGTATTTTTAATAATTATTTCAGCAATTCCATGTGTCAGTCCTGTGATAGGCTCTGAGGATATATGATTTGGCTCCTGCCCATCTGAACTCTACAGTTCTCACTGAAGCAATACATAAGAAATATTCAAAAAGTGTTAGGCATTATTATTATTGGAGAAAAGTAATTGAAAGTGTCATGAAGAAATACAGAAGATGAGGAGGACCAGAGTGAAATGGTAGGCAACCAATAAGACTTGTAGATTCCAGGAAGGTCCATCTAGTAGAAGAGTGGGTGAAATTGAGGTTGGAGAGGAGGCAGAGGTCAGGTCATGGAGAGTCTTTTGCATCATTGTAAAATTTGGGGCTGTGGCCTAAAGTCAGTAGGAACCAACTAAGGTATTAAGTTTGGGAATGATAAAATCAGAGTCTTGTTTTTATAAGATGAAGAGACATGGATGAATTCAAGAGACTATAGAAATTGAATAACAAGAATTATTGATTGATTGACTGTAAAATGGAAAGAAAGTTAGAAGATGTCTCCCAGATTTCTGGATTGAGCCACTGAATGAAGAACGTATCATTTACTCGTATAAGAACATGAGTTGAACAGCAGTGTTTCAGGAGCAAAGATGAGAACAGTTGAAGTTGAGGATCAGAAGAGATGGCTACGGAGCTCATAATATGAATGAACATGGAACCTGGGCATGGATGAGATCGCAAAAGAAATGTATAATGTGAGAAAACAACCAGGATGGAACTCGGGGGGTGGGGGGGTAGAAGAGGAACCCAGAGAATACTGAGTAAGCAAGAGAGGTCAAAGCAACTTGTTAAAAATAGGAGACGGTGATGTCATAGGAACAAGAGAGGATAGGGAGGAGAAAGGAAGAAGAAGGAGGACATGGTCAGTATTGTCAAATGTGTCTCTGTTTTTTAATAAGGACTGGAAATGATCCACTGGATATAGCAATTAGTAGAGCTCTGATCAGGGCCATCTAAAACTCTCCTAGATCTTGAAATTGCTTGTTTCTGGAGATCCTACCCCATATTATAGCAAACATTGAAATGCAACAAATTCCACATTAAATTGTTTCATAAAAGATTTAAGGTATTAAATATTTCCCTTTGAAACTATTACTAATTTTTTCTAGGGTGTGTGTGTGTGTGTGTGTGTGTGTGTAATTAAGCCCATTCATTTTTCTTTAGATCTCAACCATTTTGTAGTTTTCTTAAAAACCCTGAGGACCTTCACTCTTATTAATAGTAACCACATTCAAAGAAAGCTACAGTGAGTTATGGAGTGAATGAGTGATGAAGCAGACAGTAAGCATGGACTTCTCTTTCACAGATACAACTAGGAAAGAACAAAAAGGGAGAGAGACCAAGAGTGCTGCAAAGTCAAGGGAAGGTCTGATTTATTTAAAATTAGAGCTCTTCACATGGATTGGAAGAAAATAGCAAGACGCAAACACCAAAAACAGGTTGATAATTGAGGAGAGAGAAAGAATATTTGCTCAAAATGCTGTTTGAGGAGATAAGCAAATAAGAAGAGATCTAGAGCTAGGAGTATAGATCAGTGGTAGAGTGCTTGCCTAGCATGTAAAAGATCCTGGGGTTAATTTCAACAACCTCCCCCCCCAAAAAAAAAAAAAGAGAAAAGGGATTTAGATTAGTTGATTTCACCTTTTCTAAAGTCCTTCTCTGTGTCTAGATGAAAGAAGGACAGGAAATAGATTGATGTGCACCTGATATCTATTGTTAATGATGAAATGTTAAAATCAAGTCTTCTTCAAGTAACTCCAGCACCACCATTCAGCACTGTTCTTCTAAAGATCTGGGACTACAGTGAGAACACTCTTACAGCAGTTAACAGCTCCATAGTTCATAAATAACCCCAAACTACCCTGTTATGAAGAGTGCTATAGAGATGCCTATTGGGGTTTGACCCCTGTATTTTTTTATGAGCAAAGAAAAGGCAAGTATTCTCTGGGAGTAAAATGCCCACCTATGTCAAGTGAATTGATTTGTCAAAAGCACCATCTGGTAGATGAGTTGATTTACACTGACGAGACAGGAGGTATATGGAAAGTGCATTAACTCTTTGGGGCCACTGGGGCAGCATTAGTAAATCATTGCTACAGTACTAAATGGTTCTCCTAATGGCCCCAAAGAGTAAATGCATCCCCCAAAGAGTCTCAGATGGCCCCAGGTGGTCGTTTGCCCTCTGAGAGTCAGGATGATTACAAGTGCTTTTCAAGAGCTAAGTCAGTGGCCCAATTTCTACTTTACAGATAAGGAAACTGAAGGGTATTCTAGGCCACTTGGTGCCAGTTAATAACAGAGCTTAGATTAGATATTAGCCAGCTAAGGTGGCTAGCTAATAATTAGCGTTGCTGCTGTGATACCAATAAGAATTCTAGTGATCATGTCAGTAAATGTATGTCATTCAAAATGTGATCATTCACAGTAAAATAACCCACATTTATTCCCATGAAATGGGAATTATTCCTATTTGGTTGCAAAACAATTGACTAGAATGTTCTTTTACAAAAACATGATTTTAGTTGTGCTTTTTGATGTTGTTAGGTTGTTGTTGTAGAAATAGAAATGAAAACTCAAGTTGATAAAGAAGATAGAAAGCCTTTCCCTAACAGCTGTCAGGAGTGTGTCTCAAGTTTGTGTGTTTATCAGACTTATACATTAAACAAATTGGATCAGCTTCGGAGGTGTTGTTCAATAGGCCATGAATGTTTCTGAGCTAAAAGGGACATGCAGATCCTCTATGAAAGGGTGCTTATTTTACAAGTGAAAAAAAATGACTCCAATGTGGCCTACCCAGGTCTTTTGTCTTAAGCTTAGGAAGTGAGAAAGCCCTGTTACCTGAAAAAACATGGAAAATAGGTCAGGGGCTCCCAGAACTTCAAGTCTGGAGGGGGGAGAAAGATATCATTATGCTATCTTTATCATTATTATGACTCAAGTTTGTCATTTTTATTATGAGTTTGTGTTAATAAAAGGCCACCAATTCTTTGTAAAACATAGTTACTAGGCATCCCCACCTTAAAAAGAAAAAACATGTAGAGGGGGAAAAAAAAGCAAGAAAAAATAGTTATCAAATGTTAAGCATGTAAAGCTTGAAGCAGAATTCTGTTCCAGGACTTATCCACTTTTAATCCTCAAAGCTTACTTTGCATGGCTGAAGGCTTCTAGGAATTTTGTAAGTAGATGTGTAATTGTGAATTTCTCTAGAAAGAAAAATAAAATCTGCAACAATCAAATTGCATTCCATAAACACAATTAACTCTTGATATGTTTCATCAGGCACCCTTGTAAAATATGAATGTGTTACTATAAATCTTACATATAAGTGATGGTCTGTGTAATTCTTGCATAAAAATGGTAGTTTTTTGGTCAGTGGATCAAAAATCAGGGCAGCTCAGTGTTCTGAGATTACATGGAACAGGACATTGATTTTGTTTTGTTTTGTCTTTTCTTGTGTTTGGTGATTAGATTTAAGACATAGATGCCAAAATAGTCTGTTTTGATCAAAATTAAGGCTTTCCCTGTTGAAGTCTTGGCTGAGTTCAGTGAGTTTTGCAAACACAGAAAAAGCAAACTTGAGTACAGGCAGAAGGGAAATCTAAAAAGGAAATTGATCTTTCATGACTAAATAAGAGATACTTATGATTATTAATCAAAATAAGGCTATGGGTGAAACAATTATAATTGCAATCAACTCTTAGGGAATTTGGGACTTCTCAAATACCTATGAATGAAGAATAGTTGTTAATGAGTTTATTCATTAAAAATAATCCCTTTCATTTATATTTTCTCTTACATATTACAAAGTTCTTTCACCTAGTAAGACCATGTTTGATGTTCATAACAAGTGTGAGGTGGGTAGGGAAGGTACTATTTGCCTATTTAACAGATGAGTAAGTTGAAGCTGGGACAGGTCCAGAGCTCTTTTCACAGATAACACTGCTTCTAAGTCCCATTAGCAGTCCTTTTGTGATATATAATCACTGCTTTGCTCAAGTAAGGGCCAAGCCTTCAAAAGTGCTTGTCATTTAATATAAATGTGCCCTGAAAGTATAAGGAAGTATGCCAGTGACATACCTTTATGAAATTCAAACAGATTATCTTTTTGTTGTTGTTGTTTAGCAATTAACAGTACAATAAATTAAGAGGAGCACAGATCAAACATATGTTTTCAGTTGATTGTTGGGATACAAAGAGTGCCATAATTAATGAATTTGTTAATGGTTCTTCCCACTTTGCTCAGTGCCCAGTTGTCAATGCCAATGAATTTTGGACTTGGGCCATAACATTTATCTGTTTCTCCAAAAGCCAGTTTCTTTCATATTCAAGCTAAGGATACCAAGTAGCACAGTGCACTTTTGCCAGCCTGACGGTGGTTCTGAATGCCTCCACACTGGTGCTCCCTAAGAATGGTAAAACATTCTTTACGTGCCAGCTGTCTTGTTCCTTTGATCCCCCAATTTGCATATGGTACGTTACTGAACAGGAGTTTTTCTTTCTGTTTCACCAAATGCAGGTGTGCAGTCATTCTAAGAGCATTCTCAAGATCAGCTATATAAATTGCCCCCTAGGTCCAAAGTCTGAAAAAAAATAGTTTTTCATTAAAACAATTAAAAAACCTACAATGTTTGTACTTCACTTTTTCAGTCTTCTAAAAGTCTTCCTTCTGCCAGTAGCAACCTCACAAATGGCATCATTTGTGGGAAGAGTTGGCAATTATTTTTCTAGCCTGTGTAGGCTAGAATGTGGGAAAAGAACTTCCAAAGCCATACATAAATAATGAGATGTATTGGCTCACTTTGCTTTCTGAAAAATACCAGCAAATTTATCCTTCATATTTACCTTTAAAATCTTCCGGGATACTTAGGAAGTTTTGGACTCTTATCTTCTCATGCATTATTTTTCTCCTACAGCCGTTTTCTATAAAATGCACTTATTTCACTCCAACAACACCAAACTGAAATACTTGGATGGAAAAAAAAAAGTGTTTCTTTCTTCCTCAGTTACATTTATGTGCACAGATTTTAACTGGGTTAAAAGACACTATGCATCCCTGGACTTTACAGAAAGTCTGAGCTTATTAAAATACAAAGTATCTTTAGTCTTAATTCAGTATGGTTGTAACCAGAAGTCCTAAGGATATATGAAAGATCAAATATTTACCCTATGTGCAAATTAGATCCCAATAATAACGGATTACTTACCCTAGAGTTCAGTTAAAGTGTCAAAAATCATATTACATCTCATATAAAGAAAAATACGTGGGGCTGGGGCTGGGGCTCAGGGGTAGAGCGCTCACCTCGCATGTGTGAGATGCTGGGTTCAATCCTCAGCACCACACAGAAATAAATAAATAAATAAAATAAAGGTATTATGTCCAACTACAACTAAAAAAAGTTAAAAAAAAAGAAAAGAAAAAATGCATGATTTTTCACATATTTTTCATTGTTCAGATTTCACCATCAGATACAAGATGATTTTAACATTGTTTCTTATTAAATATAAATTTTATTGATATGAATTATTACTTTACACCAAATTCTCAACATCATTAAATTAAAATATTAAGAAGTAACACAAATATTTTTTCTAAGTAACTCCTTTCATTCTTAAGCTTTGTTTAAAGCTTTGGCTAAATCCTTGAAAAACAAAACTTTTTTTCTGCCTTTAAAAAAATTAGCTCCCAAATTAAATCTTATAATACACTCATGATTGTTCAACTTTTATAGAAAGGAAAGAAAAAGCAGTATTGTCCTTTCTCATTGCTACAAATCCATAAGTTGTTGCAATAATGCTTAGATCAGAAAGCAATACCTTCTTTTATATTATATAGTGTCCTGTCGGCTGTGCTCAGATTGCCAGCCTCTCCCTACCTGCCCCAGCTACTAGATGGATCACTCCTCTGGTTGTTACATCAAGAGCCAGTGCTGGTAAAGTGGGGGACACTGACACAAATGAACTCATACACCAACTTTGGGCCCAGACAGATTTGAGAGGGTTCTAGTTTTCATGGGCTTTTCAGAGAAAACAAAAGAAAAACCAATTTTGTGCCATAGGCCTGGGCAGTTTTTCCAAATTCTTTCATCTTAAATATGCCTTCTGATCAGCCCCCATCTTTCTGTTGATCAGGCCACTGGGAGAAACACAAGGATTTTTGTAAAATGGATTTGTCCTTCCAGGAGACTGCATTCCAGGTATGAAATTATAACCCCATAGCCTTTCCCAAGCCTACTAAGGCACCTTCCCTCACTGTCCTTCTCTGGAGCTCACTCCCACATTCCTTTTACGCATGGGTCTTTTTCTTATCTACTTTAAATGGTGCCAACTTGCTTTCTTCAGCAAATTGTTGGTGCTAAATAAATGGTGTGATTTATAGTAATAATGGTGATGATAATGAATCTTAAAACACCTAACTAATCCCAGTGAACTCTCTGTGATGTTAAGGCTGTGGAACACATGGTTGACTAACAGTGATAATGACTGAAAGTGAGGTGATAAATTACTATGCAGATTGTCAATGGCTTAAAATTGTCTCAAAAGGAGGACATTTCATCACAGACCAATCCCAATTAAATAATATACGTGTAGCATTACAGATACACAGGAGTCTATGTGTATGTGTGTGTGTGTGTGTGTGTGTGTGAGAGAGAGAGAGAGAGAGATTTGTTTTCAATAACTTGCTTCATAAAATACAGGGACACCAAGCAACTTAGACAAACACTCCTAAGGTCAAGGGCCATGGGAGGTAAGAATTAAGGTTGTGTTTGCTCTTTCTTGAATGTTGCATTGTTCCTGAGTCTGTAAGCATAACTTTAGAGACTCCACCAATATAAACACAAAACTACCTAGTTATGAGCCTATGTTTACACAGTCTGGATCAAAAGCACAGACACTTGGGTTCATTTGCATTTGCTTGCCAAAACTGTCCTGATTCTTTATTTAAAAAGGAGCAATAATTCATATTATGAATCCATTTATTCTCAAGGTCAGTTTATATTTACAAATTTTATTTTAAAAAGCCTTCACAGTCTTTACCGTTGCCAGCACTTTCTTTTCTTTTGAGTTGCATTGTTCTTTTCTAAGGAACTGATTGTGTGGCAGATCGTCGGATCATTGCAGGGAGCACAGATGAAAAGCCTGTTATTCCAAAGGATTAAATTACAATTCTTAGTGAACCATTGCCAAGCTATTTTTTTTTTTTTTTTGAAACCCGGGGAGGATTGGAAATAGGAAATGTTATGCTGTGAAAAGGGGTGGGAACGGTTGAGTGGAGGAGGAAGAATAAAATACCATCCCAATAAGTGTTATTACATTTTCTTTAAGTAACATCATGAAGCAAATAAAAGATGATAGTAAAATCTACAAACTAACCAAATGATCAGGAATAATAAACAACTTAATTTGTGAAGAAGTAATGCTATCATGGGATAGATTTCTATTTAATTCTAAAAATGTGAGGAAAACAAACAAGGTAGCATGTACACATTAACACCAAAAAAACAATTAAGATTCCAGCTTCACTTTTGCACTTTTAGAGTTCAAGGCCTATGGGGACAGAGGAACTAAGATTTGCAGATCACTTGACTGTGAGCTCTCTTGAGAAGGATTATAAAATGTATTAGGAGGGAAAAAAAATGAAAGGAAGTCTCTTAGAGGAGAATTAGCACATTCCCAAAAATATGACCTGAAAGCAGAAAGAGAAATTAGTTCTGTTTGATGTTCCAAACACCAGGAAAGTATTAGATAACCTAGGAGGGGACAAGATAAATAACTTTGGGAAAGAAACACCATAAACATGCAATGTTTCAAAACTCAATTCTGAAACATCTATTAATGAACTCAGAGGAAGATTCAGGATATAGGTGCCCAAGGACCTGGAGAAATTAAAGGAGAAAACTGACAATAGCTGTGTGCTAATTATAACAGGGAGTCCACAGGATGCCACTGTGACCTCTGTTTGTGTATAAATGTAGGGATTAGGAACAAACTCCATATGAAATGAGGTACTGAAAAGTTCAAAAACACACATTGAAGATGTCCATGTTTGAGGAACATACAAGCATAATGCTTGAAGTTAAAAAGATGGGTAAGATACAATTACTGATCTCTAAGAATTTGCAGTATTTTGGAGAAAAGAGAGACACACAGTCAGATGACCACAGTAAAACACTTGAGCAGATACTATAAAGATAGGTAACATAAAGCAACCTGAAGAACTGTAATTCACTTTGGAGAAATTAAGAGATGTTTTAAAAGGGAGTAAGTAATATTTGAATTGGGTCTTGAAGGATGAATAAGTGTTCTCTAGACACAAAGAAAATGGGTGCAAAGATTAGGTGCATGCAGTGTGTGAGTTCTGGGTGCATGGGTTGGGAGAGCCAGCAGGAAGCAAGATTGGATGGTGCTGGAATCAGATTGCAAAGGGTCTTTGTAATTGCTAGGTTTTGGCCTTAACCAGCTTAGGCCAGCTTTAAAGAAAGGGGAATGACCCAATCAAATGTGCATCTCAGAAACTCTGGTT
Organism: Marmota flaviventris; assembly: GCF_047511675.1. NCBI lineage: Eukaryota > Metazoa > Chordata > Mammalia > Rodentia > Sciuridae > Marmota > Marmota flaviventris. The sequence goes on from NC_092498.1 coordinate 36,471,095, forward strand.
ATGAGGGGGAGAGGGAGGCTCAAGTCTGCAGATAGCAGTCAGGAGGCCACTGCTCTGGCAATAGATAAGACATCAGAGGACAGATTTGATATTTTGGAGATGGTATGAATAGACCATAAGTGATTAGATGTTAAGGGTGAGGAAAATTTGAAGGAAACTCCAGCACTAAAGATAGTGATACCACTAACTGAGATAAAGAAGTATGCAAAAGGAATTGCACATACATCATTTGCAACACTGGGGGCAGGGGAGGTTGGCAGGTTTGTTAGAATCCTCTTTGTAGAATGAAGGAGACTCCAGGTCAAAGAGAACTAGCAAGAACTGTGTCCTCACACTACCACACCTTATTGTGTCCTGAAGAAACTCAGGGGGTCAGAAAATATTGGGTTGGAATTTTATTTAATTGCTTACTATTACAAAACTCTATTATTTAAAATAAGCATAGTATATCAAATGTTAATACAATAGAGACTAATAACATGCTGACTTGTCTTACCAGGTTAACTCTGAGTGCAGCCCTCTGAACACAGTTTCTTCTCATTACTTGACAATGGAGTAGGATCCTGAGATTATGAGGCAGCTTGTTTAAAAACTCATATTTTTACCATTTCTAATAACACACCTTTTTAATCAAGAAAATCGTGATACTGTGCAACCAATAAGAAATCACAGAAGTAAATTGGCTGTTGAGACTCATCTCTGATGATTGTCGGCTTGTGTGTATAGCTCAGTGTCAGAATGATTGCTTAGCATGTTCAAGACCCTGGGTTCAATTTTCAGTACAGGGAAAAAAAAATAAGTTGATAATTGTCATCAAAGCCTCTTATTTTAACTTTTGGTGTTTATCAAAACAGTCTTTTCCAACTTGATGATTTTGCATGATTGTGATGAACCTGAATTATTGAAATGTTTGCTAAAAATAGTTTTATTTTATATGTTCCTTCTAATATGAATTGTGATTATTCATATGATTACTTTGACAAAGAATTCCATTTCTATAAAATAAAGTTTTTAAAAACCTGAACTTTGTTTCTTAGACTGCCAACCTAGACTTCAGTCTATTGAGTTTTGTTTAAAATTTTTAAATTGTCCCTTTGCTGTCTTCACACACATGCTTACTCTTCTTCCTGCCTTCTTCTTCTTCCTGTGAGCTTGGGATTTGTACAAGATAATATCAGACACAATCTGGTTTGGCAGCATAATGACCAAAATGTCTCTTCTGTTTTTTATTTTGTTTGATCACAACATCGAAATGCAACAATGGGTGAACTGTTTTGACAGTGGATTTGAAAACACCTGCTTAGTGATGCTGATGTGTGTGAATTCTCATATTTAACATTAACAGCAATTTCTTCTGTCATTTTTACACTTTTATTGCAAAAAGCAGTGGCTTGGTCAGATCCTGGCAAAATACATCCTAAGCAACATTTTTGTGGAGGAATAAAAATGTACATTAATACAATTTATATTTATTTTATTAGTGTACACAATCTTATGTGAACAACAATCAATTTTTCTGTCATATGTAACTTTTTAATGTACTATTTGAACTTCATCAACAGCTTCCTGATTGGGTGTCAAACACTAATCAGGCCCCTCACAAGTATTATCAGGGACTTAAAACATCTTGCATCCATCATAAAGAGTAAGTAACCATAATGACTAATCACATTAGCATAGTTTAAAAATGCAGAGCATGAATAGCTTTTTCCCCAAGATTTGTAGTAAAAACCTATGCACAAAAGGACTGAAATGATTCATTATACCACTAACTTGTTTATATTATAAGACATTTATGTGCCTGGCAAAATAAAACCATAAAACTGCCATTAATAAGTAGAGGGAGGAGGTTCTGTTTTTAACCAAATTACATGAATTTATGATGAATATATACAAAAATATTCCAGGGAAGAGATACTGCTATCCCATTATGTCGTCCTAGGACGTCACAAAACCCAGTTCAATTATAGAACTTTTTAGTAATGCACACTTTGTACTTCCCAATTAGACTATAAGTAAATTTAGCAACTTATGAATCAGATTCTGCCCTTAAAGCTAAACTGTAAATTGCATGTGGAATCACTATGTATTAGAGAAGCACAGAAAGCTAAGGGAAATTTTATTCTTAGGGGGAAAAAAACCCTCAAAACCAAAAACACCCCCGTTTTTTATAACTACTTACAAATTTAAAAACCTTACCACCCACATGGAAATGAGTTCACTGGTTTCTTCTCAGAAGTTTGGGATATCTGCATTAAAACTAAATTATTTTGCTAAATGTTCATTACTGAGTAACAAAGCAAGGTGCTTCAGATGCAGTTGTGAAAAATGACACACATACAGTCTTTGCCTTCACAGGGCTTAGTAAGAAACATAGAAAAGGAAACAGATATTTAAATGGCAGCATAAGGAGTTCTACCGAACTACCAGGCAAGGCTTCCTGGGGTAATGCCAGCGTGAATACCTGGAAGATAAGCAGGAGCTCACCAGGTAAAAGGACATGAAGGTACAGTCAAAAATATTGCAGGCAAAGGAGAGTAGCTTATGTGGAACATTTTTCATTATTGAATATTATAAAATAAATGTTGACTGCATACAACTAAATTTTATATTCCAAAAATATATATATAGCAAGAGATAAATCTAGAAAACATTTTGGGCTCCAGATTCATCCACTTAAATATTAAGGGGGTAGGGTGATGTCAGTGTCCAAGATGCACAAGGTATCTGCTATTAGGGAGTTTAGTTGAGGAGACAAATATAAAAATAATCAACATAATAATATCCAATTCCAATAAATGCAAGGAAGAAAACAAACAAGTTTCTAGGAGAATAATCTGCTTTAAATAGATGAGGATGGCATCTCTGAGGAGGGGGGATTTGAAGAATAAGAAAGGTCAGATCATGAAGATCTGTTGAAGCATATCAGGGAGTTGGGGCTTTATCTAGAGGCTTATCTACAGTTATAGGTTTCAAGCAGGGGAAAGATGCAGTCAACTTGCATTTGAGATGTCACTCTGGTTACTCTGCAGAATATGGAGATAAACAAGGTAGGGAGACAGCAGGTAGGGAGACCAGTTGGATGGCTTTTCCAGTAATCTAGGTAAGGGATAATTGCCAAGTACTAGAATATCTTGGTAACAGTGGTATTAGGCAGGGAAAATATGAAAATACTTAACAACCCTTCTAGCATGAGCACTGACCCATCAGAATGGATACTAGACCCAGCACTGGAGTAGGACTCTGTGGTCTTTTCAGGGGCAGGCAGGGTAGAGCAGGAGTATCACAGAGGTAGAATCAGCAAGGCAGGGGCTTAGCCCCTCAGTCTTTACAACCAATGTGGAAGCATGTCATCAATATTTTAGCATCAGGTGAAGCTTTACCTGCCTGGGACTTAGAAATAATGAGCCAAGGAAAAATTTAGGGGATGAGTAGGAAAGAGAATTTTGGTAATGCAAAGGAAGCAAACTAGTATATATTAGACTCCTATCACATGCCAGGCTCAGCTCCAGGTACTGGATATATCATGGTAAATAAAATATGCCTATTGGTTAAAAACACATATAGTACCAGCAAAGAGCAATCACTGTCACTCCACTATATTTTGGCAATGCAAAAGGGAACAAAGGGGAAGATCTAGTGATTGGGTTCTGGTTTCTGCATGTGCAACCAGGTAAATTCATTTATATACTCAATATATTTACTCAGCATTTGTGCCTAAGACACTTGAGAGACTTGAACTGTAAAGTGGCATTTGGTTATAGATAAGTAAGTAGGGGAAAGAACTGGGCTGAAGAAATCAGTTTGGGAGTTTCCAGCATAGAGATGTCATTTTAAACTACAGAACACATGAAGTCCCCTAGGGAGATAGGAAGGAGAGAAGGAACAGAAGCCAGGGCAGAACCCTGCCCAAGTCCAACATTTAGTTTATGAAGAGAAGAAGCTTTAATGGCTGAAGATTAGTAGCTACTGCTGTTCAAAGTAAAGCAATCATGTGAAGTTGCAGAAGCCGAGAGTGAGGAGTGTTTCCAGGAGGAGGGAGTGGCTGGCTGTGTCGAAAGATGTGGAGAGATTAAGAAAGAGAGGACTGAAGTCTCTAAGGGATTTAGCAACATGGAGATTGTTGGTGACCTTAATAAGGGCAATTTTAGTAGGTGGTAAGCAAAGAGGCTGTTTGGCTAGCATTGAAGGTAAAAGAGAAGTGGGCAAAGAGACATGGTGAGTACAGAGCAACTTTTTGCAGTGACGTATAAGTGGGGAATCCAGTAAGGTATTTGTATAGATTCCAGGTGTCTGCAAACCGGCACACCTGGCCTCTTTTTGCAAATAAAGTTATATTGGGACACAGCCATTCCTATTCATTTATGAATACAATACAATAGTCCAGGATTGCTTTTGTGCTATGATGGAGTAGTTCAGTAGTGGTGAGACACCTATGACCCTCCCAAAGCAAAACTATTTATAGAAAAAGTTTGCCAGTGCCTGGATCAAGCTAAAAGATTACATGCCCTAACCCATTTTACTAACCCTGGGAAACCGAATAAATATATACATATATAAATGCATAAACCAAACAGATGCAATCTATTTCACCATGCAAAAGTGCCATGGAAAGTCTCTTGGGTCAATTTACTGATTTGTCCACAAAAAAGATAGCAATTGTTCTTTGCTGATCCTATATGCCTCGTTTTAACAATACAAATAAGCATATTTTATTCACGCGAACATAGCCAGTACTTGGAGCTGAGTCTGGCACATGAGAAATGTCTAATACATACTAGTTGAAACAAGGAAGGAAAAGGTGTTGGACTAGGGGGTCACTTGGGGTAAGAGTAGGGGATCTTCTGGGAAGGAGAGATCTTTCCTGGTGGGGAAAGAGAGGGTAAATTGTGTTATATATATTTATGAATACGTCACAGTGAACCCCACTATTATAATAAAAACATGTAAAACATAAAACATGATATATGCACTGTGGAATTGTTAGAGTGAAGTCCACTAATTTATACAATATAAGTTAATATTTACAGTAATGTTTACAAGAAAAAAAAAAGGGTGGATAGGGAATGATTTTTAGATTTGAGTAGATAGCAGAGAATTCCCTGTATAAATGAGCTTAAATGCAACCATCCCATTGCAGTTTGTGGAGACTGAACTAAATCCCATTCCTCTAGAATTAATTTGGAAGGGAGGTAGATAGGTTGGGGAGAACAGGCTAAGGCTCATGACAAGGGTATGCTTGATGTGAAAACAAAATCACAAAGAGGCAGTTTGTAGCTTGGCAGCAGGAAAACACAGTCCCAACTGCTCTTTATTTGTTGTGATGGAACAGAAAGTAGAGATGAGCTGAATTTATGTATAGCCCAAGCCAACTTATCCCTCACAGGAACAGGAGTTGGTCTGTTAAAAAGTATGTTAAAGCAACAAATCAAAAAAATGGTGTTTTCCACAAACTTAATTTTAAAAAAATAAGTATATATCATCAGTTAACCAATCTTTTGACAAAAGTGTGAGGCCTTTTCTTTGAACACCAGGCATTGCACCTAATTAAAATACATTTCTGAGGTTAACTACCATTTAAGGTGGTATGGGTTTTTTAAAGGAGAGTGAGAACTTATCTATAAGTGGTGATCTGAACCCCAAATCCTTCTAGATTTTTCCCCAAAATATCTTGTAATCACATCACTCATACTTTGTGAAGTTTCAACTCACTTTTATAGGAACAACCCTTTTCTTCCATTTCATCTGTTTCTATAATATATCATGAAATCACATCATTATAATAACAAAATGCAACTGCCATAAGCAGATTTAGGATATAACAATTGCTTTTCAGGGAGCATATCAGGGCATCACCTACTAACTTTGTTCTGTGTGTGGGAACATTACGATACAAAGGAAATAGAGAGTCTGTGATTCTGGTGAGTTCAGGGAGGGGAGGCAGGTTAAGGGTGTTTTTCATCAAGGGTGGTGCAAGCATCTTACAGGCCCCAGCTGGTGCTCCTTGAGTAACTGACAAGCTGCCAGCATGGCTGGGTCCCCTGAATATTGACTTGGGGCAGCTGTCCCAAGTCATCCTACTCTAGGGACCTTGGAGTATTGTGTGTTGGAAACCACGCATTAAGCACTGGCTTTAGCCTCTTCTGGAATGTAGTTTGTGGAATAATAGATTATTCCTACTAACAATGCAACTTTCAGAGACTTATAACTATGAGAAACTGGCCTTACATCTCCCATCACCGATTTAGCTTTGTAAAGCATACTTAAAATTCTCAAACTGCTGGATCTAGACAGAGACAGTAAAATCTCAGTAAGCATATTCTGGCAGCGTGTCACCTTGTAACTAACAAAGAATACCCAGAGATCATGGAACATAAAAGTTAGAAATCAAAGCAGTGGTTAATATATTACTGTGAACTGAGACTGGGAAGCCCTCGGTTCTGCAGCAAATGCCTAGTAGGATTTCTAACCTATGTTATGCAAAAATTGGGTTCAGATAAATGATCCTATTCCCTATTATTAATATTTTGGAAAATTATTTACAATAGTTTTGGAAATTAGGGAAATAAGATTGCTGTCTGAGAGTTAACTATCAAATCAAGAATATCATTAATCAAAAACATATATGCAAATTTTAAGAGACAGAATGTTTGCAATATGAAAACCTTTATAATATTAAGTATTCTACATTGAGACATTAATGGTAGAATTTGAAGGGGCCTGAAAGGCCTAAATACCTTCTTTGACAGATGTAGATATTAAGACTCAGAAAGGCTACATAATTTGTTCAAGGGCCCAAGACCAGTTATGAGCTAATCTAGCCTATAATACAAATCTCTTAGTTTTTCTCATAACACCCTCCCTCTATGTGGAATTTTCTGATAAATTGAGGTCACTCCATCCTCAGTGATCTGGTTACTGTGACTAAGTTATTATCCCATAACTCAATGATATAACACAACTATTCATTATGCTCACTGAGTCTGTGCATCACAGATTCAGAAAGGCGCTTTGGAGATGGGTTCGCTTTGGTCTTTGCTCCAAGGCTTACTCACTCACCTGTCTTCTGATTTATGATGGTTATGGCTGGGAGATCAACTGAGGCTGTGGGCCAGAACACCTACTAGCCTCTGCATGTAGCCTGAGCTTCCTCACAACATGGTGACTGGCTTCCAAAGGGTAGCATCACAAGAGAGAGCCAGACAGAGAGACCATATTACCATTTATGACCCATCTTGGAAGTTATACAATGTTAACTTCCACCCTATTCTTTTTCGTTGAAGCAGCCTTAAAAACCCACCCCAGTTCAGGGGAAAGATAGTAGACTTTACCTCTTAATGAGAAGCAGCAAGGTCCTGGAAGATCATATGGGACCAGATTTACTGCTGTGGCCACTTTTAGAAATTACAGTCTGCTAGAATTAGAATTAAAGGCATTCTTTGCAAGAAGAAAACTGGAGGGAGAAAAAAGGCAGCAGAACAACAACTAACAAATCATACCTGAAGGCTGAGTGTGCCTGCTCCCATTCCTTTCCCTCTGGGGAACTTTGCAATCTGTGCTTACTGCAAATTGAACAGGAATAAAGCATTTTAACTCATCGTGATTGAAGCTTTTATTTCATTTAACTGTCTAGTTTGGTGTGTTGGAAAGTATGTTTATAGGATATATCCCTAGCATAAAAGCCTTCACAATGAGGAAAAAGGGAGAAATTATTTTAATTGAAGAAATTTTTAAAAAATAGATCATGTACTAGACTATAAAGAAAACAGCAATAAATCTCTTAAGGCACAAAGTACACAGACATATTCTCTGGCCACAGAATAATAAAACTACAAATTAGGAACAAACATTTAAACAAAAAATTCCCACCCACTTAGAAATTTAAAAATACTCTTCCTCATATCTCTTGGGAATAAAGAGGGAAATATGATTGCAATTATAGAATATATATAAATAAGAATAATGAAAATGTTACAAATCAAAAGACAAGTGACATGCCTAAAGCTATATTTAAGAGGCATATAAATCAAGAAGGAGTGAGTTGTAACAACAGTACCAGCTGCAATGGCTGACACAAGAAGTGTCAGGCACTGGCCTAGGAGCTTTACATGTATCATTTAATCTTTATAGCAACCTTCAGGTAGATACTATTATATTCTTTCTCAATTAACTGAAGAGGATATTGTGGCATGGAAAGGATGAGTGATTTGAACAAGATCGTGCGACTCGTCCCTATTGTATGCCCAGAGTGTTTCTGGGCTTACTGGGGTTATAGCAGTGACTGAGGCAGGCAGAGTTCATGCTCTTTCTTGTTACTGCTGGGCAGGAGCAGGAGTTCTGGCTTCCCAGCAGGCCACCACTGATACCATCCAGGCAGGGAGGGGGAGAAGTAGCTCATTACTGCTCCACACATGGCTCCGCTGATAGGGGGTTTGAAGGTGGCCTCATTACTGCTGGGTCATGGTGAAAGCCCTGAAGCTCCACTAGGTCTGAGTGGATGGCACCCCAACAGGAAGAGAAGTCTGTTACCGCCAGGAGGAGGTGGAAATCCAGGCTCCATACATGGTCTCTATTGGCACTGGGAGGAAAGATTTGGTCACTCCTGCCTGACAGGGATGAAAATCCCATCTCCTACTCTGCATTCTTTCACACCACCTTGGCAGCTGTGTTGGAGCATCTCATGCAGCCAGGGGAGGGCTGAAGTCTAATCTCCCCACCAGGACTTTGCTGGCACTCAGGGCAGTGGAGGCAACATTTTTTCTGTTGTTTTGCTGGAGCAGAGTAGTTGTTGTCTGAAAGTTTTCCATTTTGCTAGGCTGACCCTTTCCTGTTTTTTGGCTAGACTGAACAGGCTTTTGTTGAGTCCCTTTTGTCTTTGCCTATTGGTTGCTAGCTTGTGCTAGCTTGTTCTGCACAACATCTGGGACATGTGAAGCAAATGAATAAAGAGCAAAGGGAACTACCCCAGCTGAATGCCTTCTTCCTTCCCATCTCTCGATTTTCTTAGTGTTTTTTTTTTTTAATATGTAATGTGCAGGAATTCTCATTTCACTTGACGGGTGAAATAGGAAAAAGAATGTCTACTCCATCTTTCTAGAAATAGAAGTCTCCTGTTTTGTTTTAAGAGGAAATAAATCTGACAGCATGTGCCCATTCTCAGAGCAGAAGGCAAGCAGAATGACAGAGAATCATTTCTCATGATGGGTGGAAGGGGAAAAAGGGATTGGAGTCTATGCACACACAAATACAGTTCATCCCAAGTCACAGAGGGAAAGCTGAGAACAGATTACAAATTCAAGGCATTTCGTAGATTTAGTGGTAGATGAATGAGGAAGCTCTCTAGTGTTGGGTTCTATGGTCTCAATGAAATAATTGTCTCAATAAAATAACCGAGAAAGGAGAGGATCAGGGAAGGCTGGGGATTCACAGAGAGAAGGTATGGACTAGTTATTTTGAAGAGCTGTAGAGTGATCTGACTGGTGAAATACAGTAGGATGGCTAAGCACACTGAAGCTCCATAAATTTAAAAGGAACCAGCCAGTATAGTTGCTGGTTTCCCTCCAGGTTTAGGTACAGAGGGGACAGATAGATTTGGGCTTAATCAGTAATTGTTGCCAGATTACATATTAGATGGGCAAAAGGCACAAGAACATGGCAGGTGTACATAAGGAGTGATTATGATGATAAAACACACAAAATCATACTCGCAGCATTGCTCAGTGGCTCAATGCACTATTTGCACTGTGTTTTGGCACACAGTGACCCTACATAGATTATAATCTGGGTAAGGATGAATTCAAGAAGGTGGACAGTAAACATTTGGGGGTGATTGGTTAGGCAGTCTTAATGGAGTGAAGGATTGTTAAAGTGGGAGTGATGAATCAGAGACTCAAAACAGTAGATATTTGAAACTGAAATTTAGGAGGTAAAACAGATATTGAAAATAAAAAGTTCTAGGGTGTGATATGAGAGTGTGTAGACAAAGTGGGATGGATGGGAGACCACTGGCAAACTTGATACCCTTACTACCCTCCTATTGAAAATAATTTAAAATGATGAATGAAATGTATAAATATGATTTTAAATACATCAATGAATGTTGATGGCATTAAAGTAAGGCCAAAAATGAATTAAAAGCAAGGCCTAGTGATATGACTGAGGTACTGATTCTGTGTTTACACTGAAGACTTTGACAGATTCAGGTGATCATGAGTTCTAGTTTTCACAGCCTTGAGAGAGAAAACTAATAGTTCACAAAATCCAGGACCAGTCCAAAGAAAGTAGTCTAAAAGATGATGTCCTACATAAAGCTTGAAGAGGGTGCTCCAAAGAAAATTGTCCCACGGCAGACAAGTAAGTCCGCCTATCTTAAAGCTTGGCATTGGGTAAAGGGCAAGAAAAACCTTCTGAAAGTTCCTGAGCACAAGCTGGCCTTTATGTGTGTTTTGCTGCCTGAGTTTCACTACCTGGGTGGTCTGGAAAAACTTCAAGCTGAGAATTTAGCTTAAAGTCGCATTCCCTCAGTAGTACCCATGGGCATCTGGGAGAAACAAATGCAAATCCTCTTTAAATGAACTCTCTTCAAGAAGGCTTCAAAAAATTCCCATAGAAATATGAATCCACAGTGAAAAAGCAAAAGCACTATGAGTGATACCCAACACAAATAACAAGCTGCTGAATGTCATTCACAAAAACATTAGCCAGGTATTGGAAATATCAGACAGTGCAAGATTTATATACAGTACATAAGGATGAGAAAGGTAGAAGCTAGGTAATCATTTAAGGATAATGATGATATGTTTTCCATACAGTACAGGAGAATCTATATGTAAATTAGAATTAAGACTTTTTAACAAAATTGCTGTTTTAAAAATATTTTTTATATGTATGGACCTTTATTTTATTTATTTATTTATATGTGGTGTTGAGGATCAAACCCAGTGCCTCACACATGCTAGGCAAGCGCTCAATCACTGAGCCTCAGCCTCAGCCCTAAAAAATCAATATTTTAAAAATGCATTTCTATAGTGTACCCCAATAGAAATTTTTAAGAATGTATAATTAAAACCAGACATTACTTCCATATGTAAAATAGCAAATACTGAAGAATTAATTTCACAAACTTGGTAGAAGACTTGTCCACAGAAAATCAGAAAAGTACTGAAAAATTAAAGGCAGCCTAAGTAAGGGAAAAGATACTATGATAGAAGGATATAGTATGGTCAAGTTTTCACCTTTTTTTCCCCTCCAAATTGATGCATAAATTTATTACATTCAAAACTCCCAACATGGTGGGGGTTTTTTTGTTTTGTTTTGTTTTTTAGAAAGAGGCATGTCATGGGGCTTGACAGATTGATTTTGAAGTGTATCAAAGCTATAATTGAAAATCAGCTGGGAAAGTATTGGTTCTAAATAAATGATGCTAATTTTCTTTTTCTTTTTTCTTCTTCCTTTTCCCCTTTTATTAGAGTTTAATTAACAAGTAAAATTACATATGGCATGCATGATGTTTTGATATTTGTATATATTATGGAATGATTAAATCAAGCTAATTAATGTATCCATCACTTTACACATTTTGTAGGGTTTTTTGTTATTGTTTGTGATAAGAACATTTAAGGTCTACTTTCCCAACAAATTTCAAGGACAAAATATGTTGTTAATAACTATAATCGACATATAGTACAATAGAGCTCCAGAATACATTTATCCTGAAACTTTCTCCTCTTTGCCCAGTATCTCTCAATTTACCATTCCTTCAGTCCCTAGTAACCACCATTCTACTCTCTGGGAAATGCCCTTTTCAATTAAAGAAAGGGAAGGATTTCTGAAGCTATGCAGAAAAGCACAAACAGTAAAGGAAAACATTATTAAAGTTAACTACATTAAAACTTCAGCTTTCTGGATAGGGATATAGCTCAGTTGGTAGAGTGCTTGCCATGCATGCAGAAGGCCCTGGGTTCAATCCCCAGCACTACAAAACAAACAAAGAAGCCTACAGCTTTCTATTCATCAAGAGATGCCATGGGGGTGAGAAGAGCCATAAAGTGGCAGAGGGTGTTTGCTATACCTATGTGACAAAGAATTCATTTCCAAACTACATAAAAACTGTAAGTTCATTGCAAAAAGACAATCTAATTTGCTTTAAATGGGAAAAAGATTTGAATGGGGACTTCACTGGAACACACACACACACACAAATAGCAAATAAATATATGAAAATATGCTCAACTTTGTAATGAGGGAAATGTAAATTAAAACTATGGTGGCATATTATTTCAATCCTATCAATTTGATAAATATTTCTAAATGTGAAATAAGAATTAGAGTCATCTGCCTACAATCCCAGAGACTCAGAAGGCTGAGTCAGGAGAATCACAAGTTCAAGGCCAGTCTGGGCAATTTAGTGAGATCCTCAGAAATTTAGCAAGACTCTGTCTCAAAAATAAAAAAAAATAAAAAATATATATATATATATATATAGTGTAGCTTAGTGGAAAAGTGCCCCTGGGTTCAATCCCCAGTATTGAGAGAAAGGTTGGTGGGGCGGGGGAGAAGAAGAAGAAGAAGCAGGGGTAGGGGGGAGAAAAGAGAAGACATAGGAAGCCACTGAATTCTTATACATTGTTGGTTGAAGTGTAAGTCATTAACCATAATTTGACATTACCCATCAGGTTGAAAATATATATATGTGCCTTTTGACCCAGCAATTCCACTCTTTAGTATTTGGCCTAGAGAGACTCTTTTACAGATGTACTATGAAACAGTTACAAGGATGTTCATAGTACTACTATTTGTAATAGCAAAACTATTTATCAGCAGTAGAATGGACTAAAAATTAATGGCATATGCACATGATTGAATACTATACAACAGTAAAAGTTGATAAATTCTAGTTATTTGTAAGAACATGGATAGATCTCAGGAACATATTGAGTGGAAAAAGCAAGTCACAGAAAGATCTGTACAGGGGCTGAGGATGTGGCTCAAGTGGTAGCATGCTCACCTGGCATGCATGAGGCACTGGTCTCGATCCTTAGCACCATATAAAAATAAATTAAAGATATTGTGTCCACCTAAAACTAAAAAATAAATATTAAAAAAATAAAGATCTGTATAGCAAAATTCCAATTATTTAAAGTTCAAAAACATGCAAAATTACAAAGTATACATTTTTAGGCATCTACGTGCATGTGGCAAAATAGAAACAAAATAAAGGGAACCATAGGGGCTGGAGAGGGACACATAGGGGATCAAATATTCTGTTTCTCACAGGATAGTGGGTATGTCGTGACCATTATGTTATTATTTATATGCAAACATTTACTTTATAAATATTCTTTTGTTTGTATTCAATATATTGTTGTCATCATCATTAGTGCTGAGCATTGAACCCTGGGCCTCACATACACTAACCATATATTCTACCACTGAACTCATCTAAAACTTCTATAATAGTATTTAATAAAAAATAAAATTTAAAAGCTCTTTGGAGTTGGGGAGGTAAAGTTTATCATAGCATTTTTTTTTTCATGCTAAGAAACAGCAAAGTTTCCATGAGATTTTAATCAAATAAATGAAAGTACTGCTCTCCAACAGAAGAGCACACAGCTATGAAGGATGATGGGTTTCATGTTGATGTACATTTCTCCTATAGTAGGTGAAGAAAGAAATTTACAGAACAATGTGGGTCTCATCTGTGTTGGAACATATAGAGATACACATATATGAGAATATAAAAAGTATTTAGTAAGCATACCAAAAAATTAACAGTGTTGGGTTGTTGTTAGTTCATAGGTGCTTTTTTTCTTCTTGATTTCTTCTACATTTTCTACCAGACATGTGTTACTCTTATGCCAGAAAATAGTCAGAAAAAGAATAGCAAAGAATATCTAAGAAAAATCAGAATGAATATAGCTAAAATAGTTGGAAATGGTCTTCACAAAATATGCTTATTATTTGAAGAAAATGATTAGACTCTTTTTTGAGTTAAAAAATAAGACGTGAAGATAAGTGGATTGTATATATGAGGGGGAGAGAATTTAGTAAGTTTCTGGCTAGGAAAAAAAGTAAATGTAATAAAGTTAAATTCTAAATTTTACTTACAGGATTAAAATAATCCCCAAAAAATCCCAATAGAATTTTTTAAATTGATAAAAAGGTTCTCAATTTCATCTGGAAAAATAAATGGGGCTATTGATAGAATTCTGAAAATTAAGAAATTAGAGGTTAGGTTTGCTCTAATAGATATTAAAATGTATGATAAAGTGATAATGATTTACCCCAATCCTGCAAATAGGGAGCTCTTATTAAATATCTAATAGAAAGCACTTAAACTTTTCTTTGTACTTTTAAAAACAGTGTCTGATGAAGTGCTTCTAATAAAGTGATGAATCATTTAATAAATGATTTTGGAGTAATGTCTTAAAAGAGGTAGTTAATTTTTCACCTTAAACCGTATTACAAGATAAATTCCAGATAAAGAAATTTTTAAAAATTATAAATTAGATGAGAACATAGAAAATATGTAATAGATTTAGAATAATATAAATCACTAAGCCTAATGACTTTTCAGGGCCAAAAAATAGTGTGCACTATTGGCGCTCTTGTTCTTCCCTTTGCTTCTTTTCGATTTCATAACACATTTCCCTGATTTTTTTTTTCTAACACTTTGGCCTCTGCTTCTCCAGGGCCTTTGCAGGATTATCCCTCCTCTGGAGGCCATTACATGTTTGAGTTCCTCGGGCCTCATTTCCTCTCTACACTGTCTCCCCAGGCATTCTCATTCATACCCATGGTCCCAATTACCACCTATACTCAGGTGACTCACACTTTTTAACTCTATCCCAGCCATTTCTAACTTATTAGAGCTAGTCAGGCTCTATGCAGGAAACAGGTGGCCCACTCAAAATGAGTAATTAAGTAGATCTTAGTTAAGAGATCATTTCCAACATGTTTAGGGAAAGCAACAAAAGATTATGGCATAGTAACTCAGGGAAGAAGGAAACAAAGGAACAATTACTACCTAGGCCTGAAGAACAAGGAGGTGGAAATGATTTCTGGATGGTGGAGGGGCAGTGCTGGGATGATGGGGAAGTGAAGATTGGAAGAAGAACGTGAGAAGGAGGCAAAGGAGGAAGATTTGAAGGAAGAGGGATCTGGGCTACCTTTACATTCTTTCAGTCCTTCCTATTTCCTGTACCTGTTCCCGAGAGAATCTTTATACCTATGATTTCCACTGCCTATAACGTTCTTCTCCAGCTGCATAACTTCTGTTTATCATTCATAGTTTAATCACCACTTTCTCAGGGAAGATTCCCCTCACTTCCTTATTAAGCTTATCCTATTAAAGTTCTCATATATTATGTACCTTCTCTTTGCACAATCTACCCACTAGCAGTTCATATTCATTTGTGTGGCTTTTTAGCTAGTGTCTGACCTACATTCAGTCCCCTACTAGGACACAAAGTCATGAGGACAGAGACTCTCTTTTTTGGTTCACTTTTGTAGACTTAGTGCTTGGCATCTTATAGCAGATGTACACACACACACACACACACACACACTCAGGTAAACGTATAATAGTAAAAGCAATGGAGTTTTCATAAAGAAAAACACTTATAGATTCAATTAGACTAGAATTATTTTCTCTATATTAAGAATAAAGAGCAAATAACAAGGAATAAACTTGAAGACATAATTATAATGTAAAGACAAATATATGCTCAATTGAGTTCTTACCACGTCAACAATAAAAATAGTGATAATACCCAATAGGAAATGTCAAAAATAAAACAAAAAGTCCCCTACTCTAACTAAAGGAGTTCTGACAACTTTTCATTATGAAAATTGGAACCCCAGATCAAACTGATCTAAACATTAAAGAAAATATTATCTCAAGTAACCAGAACCACAGGCTTACCTCTTTCAACATGACAAGATAACACCCAGCAGCAACTAGGGGCTACAAGCTTTCTTGTTCTCATCCATCAGAAGAGGAGTCTCTTTCCTAACAATGAAACACAAGTACTTCTTCTCAGCCTTAATGATTCAACTTAGAACTAACCTGAATCAAATTGCTAGTCAGAGGAATGTCATGTTCTGATTACCAGCCATTCACTAGCAAAAGAGATGGGATTGCCATGCTTGTTTTATTTAATCAGGGCCCATTCCTAGAGCTGAGGTCCATTCCAGAAAGGAGTTGACTACAATGCCCACTTATCATTGACCATGCGCATAAGAGAGAAATGGTCAATATCAGGAGTGAGGAAGAATCAAGAAAACAAAAAAATCAGTGAGGCATTTTTTGACTCTTATATTTAAAGTTTGCTTTTTGAAAATTATACTACTCACTGAAATTGGGTTGTAAATTGATGCATCTTTTCTGGAGGGCAATTTGGCAATATATTAAAAACATTTGTAATAAATCTTAGAAAATGTGTGTGTGCACAGAAACAAGAAGGATACACAAAGTGTTTATCTGGTTGTTATTGGATAATATATTTATAAGTGATTTTTATTTTCACTGTTTTTCAAATTTTCTTTAATAAGTCTAATTACACTATTTAAAAAGAAAAAAACATGAAGTAACCCATTATTTCAGAACATGGACAACTTACAGTTAATAATCTCTTGTAAGAAATTTTAATAGTGGAAAAAGTAGTTTGGGGAATTCCCTTGTGATCTTATGGTGACAAAAAGAAAATATCTGAATCAAAGATTCTAAGTTATGAAATTCTCTAGCCTGATTGGTCTGGAATTCAGGGGGAAAAGAAAGTATAAAACTCCACAGAAAGCTATGTAGGTACAACAGGAAATTAGCATTTTATTGCAGGGTGTGTGTGTGTGTGTGTGTGTGTGTGTGTGTGTGTGTATGCAGACACTACCACTGAACTACATCCCCAGCCCTGTTACATGTTCTTCTAATTCAACCTCTAATTCACCTCAATAGGCTCTTCCTTGCCTGCCAGTTCTAGAGCATATGAAGTTGAGGCCACATGACCAGACTTATCTTGGTTTAATGTGTCATTCTTGGAGAAAACTGGGTTGAGCATTTTTTAAAAACATGAGCATAAGGAAAATATCTGAACTCATCCTTAAGACTAGTCTGAACACCTAGGATAAAGGAACTTGAGTTGCAGAACTGGAATTTCTGATGGACACTGAACCCAATGTGATTCACTGATGAGGTTATTTCTTCAGTTTTAATTTCATAATTTCTCCCACCGATTCTCAGATCACTCCCACAGTTCTTTCTGTCTTAACCATAGACTCTCTTGGTAACCTTGGATCAGTCACTTAACCTCCACCGTGTCCTTTCTGAAAACATTTGTCTGTGTGGATTTTCTTTTGCCCAAATCTCTATTGTTTTGTTGAAATGAAGGATCTGTAAAAGTGTTTCTGGCTCTATGAATTTAGGATAGCACTTCAACCACAGAAGCATTGTATTTTCTGTCTCCATTTAAAGGCTTAGAAACAGAACTTTAACCTGTATGAGATGGGGAATATATGCCAGCAGCAGATTCCACTTATCAGTCTTCCAGCAGTTACAGTAAGCCAGCAGCTCAGCCTGTGCCTAAATTGGCCCTGAATATACAAGCGAGGACAGCAGACAGGCAGGAAGTGGGCTTTGGTTGATTTCCATCTATTAGCAGCAGCTTAACGTGCTCGCAGCTCCCTTTTCCATTGGCCACAGCTGCTGAGAGCAGCAGGCTGAGGGTTGACCTATATCTGTCCAGTGTAGGTCAAACTCTGAATTTGTTTACAGCAAATTTCAGTCTTCCAGAACGCCAAGTTTAACTTACTACCCATCACAAACAATATTTTTATTGTTTGGGGAATTCCCTTGTGATCTTAAGGTGACAAAAAGAAAATATCTGAATCAAAGATTCTAAGTTATGGAATTCTTTTATCAGGAACTGAGAGATTCTCCTCCTGTAAGGAGCTTACATCTGTGGGTTTCCCCACTCTAGATTCTTCTGCTTTCTTGCTGCCTCAACCTCCTCTTACCTTCTTACTATTTTTGTTCCCTATTTCTGAGTCATCCTGTGGCTCAGAGGGGTTCTGATGGTCACATCTGTGCTCCTTCTAGCAATCACAGTAATACTAGCCCTTCTCTACCTGCCCCAGTTTCACCAAGCTGTGCCCATTTCTTTCCATTGTAGTTGTCACCCCAGATTGGCACAACCTTGTGCCTACATGTGCCCTTCTGGGCCACCATGAGTTTCAGAATATGTCAGTTGCTAATCACAACTGCAGCTGTGGGCAGAATTATAATTAAACACATTCAACATGTGGTCCTAAAGTTAATACACAGTAATATTTTCTTGACAGTTTCTAAAGGGCAAAAAATTTAATAGATTATTAAGACGTTGATTTTTCTAGGCTAGAGAACTGCTTAAACTTTACTTATGCAGCACCATTCAAAGATGGCAGAACTCCATTGCGTTTGTCTTAGATCTCAATCAAAATATGTTTGTTGTTTTGGGTCTCAATCTGTGTATTTTTTTACACAGACATCACACTGGGCAATTTACCCTAGTTGGTGCTGCTTTCACACTAAACATTAGTACACTATAGGCTTCTATTTACAGTGCAGACTCTGCTTTCCATTACCTATTCTCATTTCTTCACCAAGTTCTTATTGTAACAGTAAAGAGGCCCAAATGATGGAAAAATTATTCTAGAAACTCAGGTCCCCATGCACACAAGCTACATCACAGTAATTCAAGATGGAAAAGACCTATTAAGTCATCCTACTGATTCTCTGAGGGCATGTGGTGGTTTTTTCCTCTCCAATATACTGATCTACTTTTTAGTCCCTTTTCCAATTGTAAATGGCACAAGCAAAGGAGCTTCCACCTATCCCAGGGGGCTAGCACTGCACAGTCTATAATAGATCTCTCCATTAGGGTATGTGACCCGCTCAGCCGCCTAAATCATCTTTGTTTTGACTTTCATTTCCATCACTCCTCCTGCTGTCCCTTTGGACCACACTAAATAATTTCTCTCAGTCCCTGCTATTTACACCCTTCAAGTACTTGTGGCCGATGAGCCAGTCCCTGTTAGTTAGAGCCCAGTGGTCATGCTGGGAGACTTGTCTCTTTCATCTTCCCTCTGAAGGCAGTCCCTTCAGACTTATAAATCATATTTGTTGCTCTTCAATGAATGCCCATCCGTTTCTCAATGATTTGCCTCATTTCTTTGTCACTCACAGTGCTCAGGAAAATCCCCTTTGTTTGTCTCTGTTGCTGCAAAATAAGAAGATGGTGGTAGCAGAATGTCTGCTTATAGAAAGCAGAGCAGAGCTCTTCAGCTACCAGGCATCTTCCTACCCAGGACAATGTCATCATCTAGTCAGTTATCTTTGACTCTCTTACTCGGGTGTGGATTGCTATGTTAACAGCAGTTAAGAGTGCATATGGGGACAGGAGTGGTCGATCTGTATTTCATCTGGCCAGCCTTTGTTGTGGCATATTTTGTTAACTACCAGTAGTTGTTTAAATCACATTTCTCTGCTCATCTAAATTCCCAGATGGAAAAGCTTCCTTGAATTCCCTTGAGGGAATGCAAACCTCCTACTTTCCACTAACATTCCCTTGTTTATTGGTGCCAAACTGGAAGACATCAGCAACCACAAACACCTTTGCTGCAGGGGAAGTTCTCTTCTGTAAGGGAGAATGTTTCCTTTACCTTGCATAAGCTGAAAAGGTACTGTAAATCAGGAGACTTGGCCCGTGTTTTGTAATGCAATGTTCAACAGTGTTCAGCCTGTTCCCTCAGTACCCCTCTCCAATTAATGGCTACCCTCTTGCTAAGGCACCTTCTAAAGCACTGGATTTAACAAGGTCTGGTCTAATGTGTACAATGTTCATATTTACGCAACAGTAACAATACCAACACAAGCATTATAGGAGACATTACAAACTGTGTTCACCTAGGTATATCACCCTATTTAATACTTACAACCACCCTGCAAGGAGGGAATTTCCTTTACTTACCAGGGAGGTTTAGAGAGGCTTTATTATCCAATTTCACAAATACCAAAAAAATTCTCAAAAGAGTCCCTCTTGTTCTCCCTCTGAAATCACTGGGGAAAAAATCTTTCTGAG
Organism: Marmota flaviventris; assembly: GCF_047511675.1. NCBI lineage: Eukaryota > Metazoa > Chordata > Mammalia > Rodentia > Sciuridae > Marmota > Marmota flaviventris. The sequence continues at coordinate 36,491,206 of NC_092498.1, forward strand.
TAATATGTAAAAAGGTAGTAACTGCATGCAGGTTTCTAATGTCACTGAAATGCTGGCCAGGGCATTGCTTTCTGAGTTCTTGGTTGGCAAAAATAGAGTAACTAGACATCATCCACAGTTTGATATGGGCCCTAATGTTTATCAATAGCATAATTTAGTTGTTATTTGATGACAGAAAGGGTATATTAAAATTTAAAACATACAGCTTGCTATCTCTTTCTAAACAATAATGCAATATTATTAGACATGGGCTAAAAGTGAGCTTATCTCTTCAAATACTAGTTCAGACCCTGAGGGTATCTGTTTTCCCTGCAAAGCTGATGAGGTTATATATACCCAAGATAAAAAAGGAAAGAGATATATTTCAATAAATGTTAATAACTCGATTTGATGAAACAAAGAGCGGAATATTTTTGACTTTTATGTATGAATAATATAAAAAGTAGAAGTACAATTTTGTACTCAATATGTGTCAAGGGAGGCACAGTATCCTTAAACTGTGCTAACAGCTAAGGAAAAAAGAGAATATTTTATTTACCTTATCACTTATTTTCACAAAGAGCTTACTGATATTTTTAATTTGGCACAAATATGGTTACAGGATGAGAAAGGCCTGAATTAAAGGGGGTTTATGCTTTAAGGGATTGAAGTAACATCCAAATAAAAGACTCTTCAGCTCCAGCATTTTGAACCAAATCCAGATCAAGAAAATTATGCTTTTAAGGGAATTGCTCCCTTCTGTGGCCTGGCTGGAGAAGGCAAATTGCACGTGTATATGCATAGACTGTCCACACAGAAACGTGCAGAAGTCGCCATCTCTGTCAATATAGAGGGCAGAATTATTCATTCTGCAGCAGTTTGTGGGCCCCTGCTGTCTCATGTATGGCTAAATCTAAATCTGACTTTGTGACTGCACTGGGTGATGCCTGTAACTCTGCAGGAAGAAATTGTTAAGCAAACCTATTCTTGAAAATATATCCTTAGGGGTTGGGGTTGTGGCTCAGAGGTAGAGCGCTTGCCTAGCATGTGTGAGGCACTGGGTTTGATTCTTAGCACCACGTATAAATAAATGAATAAAGGTACATCAGCATCTAAAAAAATTAAAAGAAAATATATCCTTAAAGATGCCAACTATAATTTATAGTATTCATTGTATAATTGTCAAAAAGGAAAACCCTTATTACCTTTGTAATTACTGCAAATGCAAGACACGTTGATTATGGTAAAGTTATGAGGTTCTAGATCTTTTAAAAGTATAAGAGTCAGCACAGTGGTGCATACCTGTAATCCCAAAGACTTGGGAGGCTATGGCAGGAAGATCACAAGTTCAAGGCCAGCCTCAGCAATTTAGCAAGGCTCTAAGCAACTTAGCAAGACCCTGTATTAAGATAAAAAGTAAAAAGGACTGGGACTAGGATTGTAGTTCAATTGTTAAGCACCCCTGGGTTCGATCTCCAGTTCCAAAAAAAAAGTATACAATTTCAATTTATACAGTCAAATCTTGGGTAAATACTCAGAAAACATATTGTACCTACTATTCTGAACATTATTAGGGAAAACCAATCTTTTCCACAGGTGACAAAGTATCAGTGATGTCCAGCACAATGCCAAGGGACTGAGACTGAGTAGACTTTAGGAGCATAGGGAGTGAAGCAGGAGAGATCTAGAAAAGATAACCAATGTTGTCATTCTGCTCATTGTCTTTCCAACCAGTCTTGTCCTGAGAATGCTTGCCATCTTTGCTCCCAAGACCAGCATTCTTTAGCATTTCCCAGATTACTCTTAACTCGGAAATACCAAAACATCGATGAGATCCTCATAACTCTAGATGGAGTTTTGATTTTTAAACTGTGTTTTATTTTTAAACTGTATCATTTGATGAAATACTTCATTAAATCTAAGACACCATTATTGGTTGCATTATTATTTTAAGTGGTATTAAGAGAAAGATACTGTTAATTAAATTTAGTATGCCTTTCACTTAAAATTTTATTCACATTTCAGAGATGTTAAATAGTGAACAAGTGTCTTACAATAAGTGAACTATGGCATTTACTTCACACCTACACATTGCATCAAAAATATTCAGTCATGTACCATGAATAGATTTTTAGTGTTACTACTTATACTGGATTATGTATAGAGAAGTTCAAATTAAAACGGACATCTTTGACATTTAATTAATGTATTTATTTTTAGATGGGAGAAAAAAGGAAAAATGCTCACATTTTAGTATTTATGTTTTTGAAAAGAATGTTCCTTTTCCAGACCTTACATGTACTCCCAGAGTGAGACAGAAGCCATCCATGTCATCTTAAATGTCTTTACCTTCTTGTAATTTGTCCTCGGAGACAACAGATTTCTCAGACCACCTTCTTACCTCAAGAAGCATGACTGGGTTCTTTCCTTTAATCTTCAAGCTTCCAGTTAGTCACTTCATTTAGTTTTTAAAAATTCATCAGGCTTGGGAAATGAAAGATTCATTCTAATTTATGAGTATTACATCTTTTGCTGGGCCAGTTTAATCACCAGATTTTACAGATGAAGCGAAACTTGGGTCAGTCACCTGATTAGGACCTCATTGTTCAGGGTCTTTCCCTGTCTAGGAAAGTCTATCCAACACAAAGTCCAGTCCTCCTGAAGCCTGCTTTGATCTTATAGGTCCAAATGTGCTCTTTCAGTTACCTGAGAAATCTGTTTCCTGATACATCTTCTGAAATGGAAATCCATTCTGTTTTTAACTATTCTGCCTCATATTGACAGATGCCTCTTGGTTTCCAAATCTAGATTCACACAGTTTCCCCTGGCGAAGAGAAAGAGACAACCCCTATTTATCCACAAGAGTAATCTGCTATCTGGAATACAAACATAGAACCACTGTGTGGTCAAATACAAATTAGCTCTAAGTGATACCGAGTAATGGAACAATTTCCCATAGACTCATCCTTTCCCCTTTGAATTTTACGTCTTGTTTTCTTGCTTTAAAATCGATTAAAGTACATGTTTTAAACAGAAAAGAACATAAATGTAAATGTTTAAAATGTATAATTTTGATGAAGTTTTAAAAATCATGCTAAGCATATGCAAGGAAATACAGGAACCTGCGATCTTTGTTGAAATCAGTTTACCCAGCTATATACTGAATTGTTTCAACATATTGAGCTACCTCCAGCTCCTCTCTCACCTCCTCCCTCACCAGCCGCCCCCCCCCCCCCCCAAATTATCTTATCTCCTGGGACCCAAAATAAACCTGTTAACTAGAAAACAAAGTAGATTAGGCTGGACAAGATTTGGCATTCATCACCCAGGACAAACTTTCTCCTGAAAAGGCAGAACCCTGAAAAGCCATAATGAAGGTGGACCCCAGTAGGTATTGATTGGTAATGGTCCTGGAAGGGACCCAGATAAGGGCTTTTAAGATGGTCAGAGGATAAGATTGAAAAGACCAGGGTTTCTATGTGAGGTATAGGCCCTAACTGCATTTTTGAACTGGCTGCATTTGGCAGGAGACTTCCTTATTCTTCAACTAATAAAATCATTTGCCATCAAGTCATCTGGATTTTTTGCTCCCCTAAATAAATACTTGCATTCTCAATTCAAGTAGGAGACAAACAAGTCTAAGTTTAAATGTTTAAAATCCTACTCATTATTTCTGAACATCTTTCTTATCAGATATAATTGTACCATCTTTTACTAGGTAACTGAGGTTTTTATTCTTGATTGTGAAAGGTGATATTGGACCCAAGATCCTTTAAATCATTGGGTTAATGTGTCCTCATCTAGAAATATGACCCCTTTAAAAATCAAAGACATTTAAACATTCCAATTCTACTAAATGGAAATGAGTACAATGCATTGAAACAAGTGTGTGTGTCTCCAAGTGACTGATTTTATTTTCATAGTAGAATTTTAGATGTGATTTTTGTTTATGTAATGGTGAAGGGCATATCTAAATTCAAAGCTGTTTCTAATTACAAATAAAAATTCAAATAACAGTGTAATTATAAAGTCCTAGTACTTTTTAAATATTTTTTTTTGTTGTAGATGGACACAATATGTTTATTTTCTTTATTTATTTTTATGTGATGCTGCAGATCAAACCCAGTGCTTCACACATGCAAGGCAAGTGCTCTACCACTGAGCCACAATCCCAGCCCCAAAGTCCTAGTATTTTCTGTATATTTCAATCATTTTTGGTTTTATAAACATAGTGATTAAAGAAGAATTGAATGATATTATGGCTTGATTTCCTGTTTTCATTATTCATTAAAACCTTGATATGTACAGGAATTAAATGAACAATATAATTACGATGTGTCAAAGATTTCTTTGGACATCATCTATATTAATTGTAAGACTATTTTAAAATGAAATATGTATGCCAGGTGACTGATAGGAAGTTTTTAGATCAATAACCACCTTTGTAGAATTCTGTTTAGCTTATTGGTAAGAGCATAACTACCAAAGTGGCTAACATTTATTTAGTGGTTACTATGTTTCTGGAACTATGCTAGGAGCTTTATAAGGCTTCTTTTACTTAAAATTTCTTAAGAACCCAGGAGCTAGGAATGATTATTATCTCCATTTTTCACACATGGTACTGTGTGCTTAGCCATGTGTTTTCTGGGTGCCCTTTGAATAGAGGATTTTAGGTAGGGGCCAAAAGAACTCTAATAGCTACAGATGATGACTTTTGGATAATAAGAAATTACATGAAAAGCCAATTTTATTTTCAGTTGTGCAGAATGACAGTTCCCTACCAACAATGGGCTCTATGCCATTTAATAAATTTTTCTATACATAACTGCATTCATAACACAGTGTTATTCTATTTCTAAATATTCTAATTACAGAAAATTGGTGTGTGTGTGTGTGTGTGTGTGTGCGTGCGTTTGTGTATACATGTGGTGTGTAAACCATTCTTTCTAGTAATATATAGGACATGTTCATTTTTCAAAAATAAAGAGAAGCCTAGAGATGAAAATGAAAGTCACCAATTGTCTAAGTGCCCACAGGCACTGTTAATAATTTTGTATATATTCTCTCAGCTGTTTCTATACACGCATATGTAAATGTATATTTATGTTAAGTTAAAAACTGTGTATAATTTGGTTTTTCTTTTCTTATTCATTTGATAATATATCATAAACATTGTCATGTCACTTAAATTTCTACCACATAATTCTAGCAGTAGCATACAATTTCATGACTTGGTTTCTAACTTATTGGACTAATTCTTTGTTGTTGGATATATAAGTAGGTGGCGAAAACTTGAGGTATAAATACCTAAAATGTTATTTATGCTGTAGGCCTCAGATCTTTAATGATTGAAAAAAAAATAGTGTGTGCCCAGTAAAAGCCTTGGACTAAATCTGTATTGATCTGAATTTTAATCTAAAATTACAAGGCTAAAGGCAACCTCAGAGGAATTTAGCCCGTTTTTCTATTTCTAGACTGGACCATGTCACTATCCTAGATATATGTCTCTAGAAACTATTCTTGAATTTAATGAGAAGATTCCACAGCCTCGTTCAATGTAGTATTGTGGTGACTTGGTGTGGTAGCACAGGCTTTGGAGGGGAACAGACCTTATTACCAAATACCAGCTAAAGAACTTTGACCTTTGACTTTGGCCTTCAATTTACTGCTTGCTCTCAGTTCAGATCTGTTTTGCAGGGTTTCTGTGAGGATTCCATGAGTGTGTGGTATAGTACAGGTGCTAACATATGCTACTTCCTTGTACTCATCCTGTCCCTCTTAAATCCTTAACACTTCTTGCATTGTTTTTATGATAAAATATTCACAAACACCCAAATCTATGGCATGAAATAAACCTGAAGGCCCTCTTTGAACTTCTCCTCCAAGTGAAAACTAATCTAGTTGATTTTTTCTAAAGTCTATTTTAATAATAATTTTTTTTAACTGGGGAAAGATTCCAGGGCCACTTAACCACTGAGCCACATCCCTAGCCCCTTTTTTAAAAAGGTCTTGCTGAGTTACTTAGGGTCTTGCTAAGTTGCTGAGGCTGGCTTTGAACTCATGATTCTCCTGCTTCGGTCTCCCAAGCCTCTGGGATTACAGGTATGCACCACTGTGCCCAGCTTATTTTCATAATTCTTTAAAGTTGTAGGGCCCTAAATTAGAGAAAATATATTACAATTGATCAAGTTGGTGACACAGATGGTGGGAAATTACACTGTGCCTTACATATTGTTATGTTCAGGGCACTGTGGGAAGTACTTGATGAATTCATGTAAAGAAGTTAAGGTGTTGTTTCTGAGCCCAGTGTGCATGCCTGTAATCCCAGTCTCTAAATAAAATACAAAAAGGGCTGGGGATGTGGCTTAGTGATTGAGTGCCCCTGAGTTCAATCCCCAGTACCAAAAAAAAAAAAAAAAGTTAAGGTGTTGTTAATTTAAGTCCTACATATAGGCCTCTGTGGCAGAGATTGTTGCTTTTCTCTGCTGTGCTGCTTCTTGATGCTGATTCTTCAACTTGCTTAGAAGCAGTTTTTTTATTGTTTCAAGTTGGTTTCATGAATTTGGTTTAGTTTTTCAAGGTTAAACGATTTGAGTTCAATTCTATGGTCTTTTCTACATACATTTGTCTGATTTTTAAGTTACTGATTAAATTTAGAGGCAAATGGGTTTACATGCACTTCCTCATATCAATGGGAACCCTTCCACTCTTCCATAGTTTAGGATAGCAGTGAGATGGAAATAAAAGCTACCTCTTTAGAAAGCAGTTTTCTTTTAATGTAAGTCCAGTAGCACTGAAAATTTCTTTAGACTTATATGTCATTTTTGTGGATTATGAGTTTGTGAGCTTTGGCTCTGACAGCTGTAATTAGTAATGTTTGAAAGACATCTGTGAGGGTGACGTACAGGAAAGATAAGCCAAAAGCAAGATATGTAATTACCACACCCTGCCTTCCTATCAGGAACTCAGGATGTTTAAAGTAAATTAGGACCTTTAGTAGGGCCCTTCTCCTATCAGAGTGCATCATCAGGTTGCCCTGAATTGTAGGTAATCAATCTCACTGCCAGTAAGTATCCTCTTTTACATACATTATTAGCTCACAGGGCCATCGAAGGCCAAGGTGGAAAAGATCCATGCCTCTGTTACAGAGTGAACATATCCCTGAGTCTTGCTACAGTGGCAATTTTTATAGTGAAGGAAAAACACTGGGCTAGAAATCAGAAGACCTGGTCTCCACTTCTCGGTCTCTAGTGCTGTGATTCCAGCCAAGGGTGTGGTCCTCTGTTTCCCCATCTGTAAAATGGAGGTAGTTTACATGGTCTAACTACTTTATAGAATTATTGTAATACAAAAAAGGTCATAGGTGTGAAAGTATGTTAAAAGTGTCATGAGATTTCCATAAAACTCAGGACATAGAAGGTAAAAAAAAATATTGTGTGGAGTCAAGCCATTTCCTTGGAATTTTAAGTAGTTTGTTTTTATCTGTGGCTAAGTACTGAACATACATGTTTTTATGGAAGCATTGGATACATAGCTGCACCATGAATAACTATGACTGACTGGGAAATGTTGAAAGAAAGGACAAGATTTCTTGTCATTTATAATTAACAAATGAACTAATCCTTTCAAGTGCAAAGGTAGCTTAGACCTGGCTCACAGTAACTGCTCTGCTTAACTCTTTAAAGAAAACCCTAAAGAGTTTTCTAAGAACAAATGTGGTAAGATTGACTATTGAATAAGGAAAATGGGCAGCTCAAGCTGCTTTCCTCAATAACACCTTTAAGGACCTTGTTTGTTTTTGTGTTATTAAGTGACACTTGCATAAATACTTTGTTGAGTAATGGTGCAGTGGCAAAACTAAAATTTATTTAGGACAGTGTTCCACCCAAGGTGAGCAATTAAAGTAGGTATGTAAACTCAGTCCCTTTAGCTAATCCACTCAACCCCATATGTAAGTTAGCAGGAACAGAAATGAGAAAGAGTGTGGGCCATATGGTATGGTGGGGGAGAGAAGAAATAGGAGGGCAGAAGAAGGCTCCACAAAAGAATGAAAAAAGTCTGAATGATGGTAAGTAATCTATAACACATGAAAATTGATTCTAACTACTGATATTGGTATATCTAGTTAATGCAAATTAAGGTAGCATAAGACTTGTTTTTAAAAACAGGACTTTTCCCATACAGAATAACAACCACCACCTTATTTTAAATGTAGCCAGGAAGGGCTGTGTTTTCTCATGTGATCGGGTTTCCTCACTTTCCACACCTGGGGAAGTATCAGCTAATATTGATTTAGCACTAATTTATACCTGCTGGTCAGGGCCAACTAGAATGGAGGAAAACTGGTACAAATTAGTGGGACTCTGTGGTCCCAAAAAGTGACAGGGCTGCCAACTGTCACTTGTACAAATCGCCATTTCTGGAGGAGGATAGAAAAATATTTTTCACAGGCCTGATCTCTTCAGCAGCTCTACTGCCAGTGTGCTGAAGATTTTGTTTAAGAATGTTAGGAATGGATAAGATCAAGTTACATTCTTTGATTTTGTTATGTTTAGTTTATTAATCTGGGAGCTGAGCAAACTAGAAACAGAACAGGCTTTAAAATATGTGAGTCATTATTATATTGTAATAACTGTTAGCCATCAGGTCCATTTATCTTTTCCTCAATGAAATTCTCTACAATAAAGAAATATCTATACGCTAGTCTTATATTTTAAATATCACTGTAGCTTATTTGAAACCATAGAGTAGATACCAATATGTAAAATGATAGACCTCTTATTCAGGTCAAATTTTGGAAGATGTTTTTCTTTTGGTAATTTCCATGAATTGATGTCATGCATCAATGTTTCTTTGGGTTTGGCTGAAAATGGAGATAATATTTTGGGCTTGTAAAAATTAATAGTTGGTGAGCTTATATTTATTTCTAATCCACTGTTTCCCAAATTTGCCTGACCATAATGATCACCTGGGGAACTTGTTAAAAATTATATAACCCTATCCCTCCTATCACCTGACCTACTTAAATTAGACTTTCCAGGGAAAGGTGCCGAAATCTGTATTTTAAGCAAGGTTACACCTCATGATTAGTATTTGGAAAACAGAGTTCTGATTCTTTGTAACATTGTGTCATATTCCTCATAATGCCAGAGCTTTTCAAACATATCTCTGATTCCCTTGTCCTCAGTGATTGCTGCCTAATTTCTGCTCCATCACACCTAAGAAATATGGTACACTTACAGCAACCACTGGAACTTTCTGCAGACCCAAGTTTCTGCTCTTGTGATGATAGAAAGCAGCTAGTCACGGGTAGAAGGGTGAGAGGTGGAGGTAGCTTTGGAGAAGTCTTTCAAGAGATTCTGATCCTGCCTTTGATAACTAGTTTGTAGATGACTTTGCTGCTTTCCATGGACATGCTCAACCTCTTTTCTGTATCCAAAATTTTGTCTCTACTTTTACTCTCTTATTATCTTTCCTTCCTGAAGTTGAGGGGCAAACACTTCCTTTTTTTTTTTTTTTTTTTTTTTGGTCAACACTGTTCTTTTGATCAAATTCCCTACTGCCTCATGGAAGCCAAATCTATTGAACTTCTGCCCTATTCAAATCTTCATTTTTGAGAGAAGTCTTTCAAGAGAAAATGTGTATGTGTATATCAGTAGGCATTTCCTCCCTATGACAAACTAAACCAATATAAGATTTCTTTGACTCTGCTTAACCCCAGGATCCCATTTCACTTCATGTCTTATTTTTACTGTCACACTTCCCCAAAAAGCGTATTGTACATTGGTGCATCTACTTTCTCACTCTTATCGTTGACCCTGTTGTCTCTACTGCCCCTGGGGCCACATTTTATGGATACTATTGATTTGAAGTCTATGAGTGATGAAACTCAATAACTCATGCTTTAGCTCTCAACCTTCTTGCCTATTCAACAGCATGTAATGTTGCTGACCACGTTTTCCTTTTAAAAACTTCATCAATTAGTGATCATTTGATATAAGAGCAGAAATCTACTCAAATGATTGAAACAAGGAGGATTTTAATAAGGCCACAGGAAACTCACAGAAACTAAAAAAGGGTAGTAGAAAGATTGGGACATGGAACTAGGAAGCCATCAGCAAGCAATAAAATTATAAAAAATAATTATCAAGCACCTGCTATATTCTGGGCACTAGGAAGGTATAAGTGATCAAGTAGTGAACAGAAGAGACAAGGTCACTGTCCTTGGAGATTTTACAATCTAGTAGGGAAGGCTTATCATAAGCAAGTAATCAAATGCATATTTAGTCCTTGTAATGAGCACTATGGATGAAACTAACTGACTTAATGTGTTATTATAGGTTATTAGTGATGGGTGGAGAAGGCACTTTAAGAAAAGGCACATTAAGAAAAGACATGACATTTAGGTTGAGACCTGAAAAATATGAGGGAACCACTCAGAACTTGCAGAGTAGGGAAGTATAAGGTGTGCTTTAGGTTGAGGATACACCTGTGTGAGAGCCCTGGTGTGGTGTTTCAGGGGAAGTGAAAGGAGGCCATTGTGGCTGGAACTTAACGGGGGATGGGGAGAGCAGATCAAGCTGAGATGGAGAGGGAGGTAGAAGTCAGAACAGGCCAGGCCTTTTGAGCTATTTTAAGGAATTTGGATTTCATTGCAAATTAATTGGAAGACATTGAACAGTTTTAAGCAGGAAACAACATGGTCTGATATATTGCTAAGTTTACTCTGACTGATAAGTAGAAACTAGATTAAAGAAGGCAAGAGTAGAAGCTGGGAGTCTACTTGGCAGCTATAGCAATCATGTAGGTAAAAGAAATACAACAGTTTGGATTAATGTAATAGCAGAAGAGATGGAGAGGAGTGGACAGATCAGACATTTATTTATAAGGAACAAAGGAGAAGACCAGCTGAGTGGTTGGAGGGAAGGAAGGAGAGTGAGAAATCAACACTATCTCCCAGCTTTGTATGTGTATGTGTGTGTGTGTGTGTATGTGTGTGTGTGTGTGTGTTTTATAAAAATAACTGGGTAGACAGTGATACCATTTACAGAAATGGGAGGAATAAAAAAAAAAAAAACAGGGACAGATTTTTTTGCAAGGTGAGAGAAAGCAGGAATTCAGAAATTAAAAGTTTAATCCCATTTTGGACACACTCCTCAGAGGTATTCATGGGGATTGGACATGCCAAGGAGGCCACTGGATATATGAATATAGAACTTGGAGAAAATGTCTGGGCTATAGAATGAACTTAAGAGTTACCAACTTTTTAAAGCCACAGGAATGGTTGATACTACCAAGTAAGTGGGTTTATAGAGAAGCAAGCAGAGGATAGAACCCCATTTCTAGAGGGGTTCAGAGGAGGAAGAATCATTGAAGGACACTGAGCACCAATGATTAGAGAAGAAGGGGACAGACCAGTGGAGTTCAGTGTCCTAGACTCCAACAGAAGAGATATATTCCAAGAAGCTGAACCTGACCAACTATGTGGAAAACTGCTATAAATCGGGCTAGGATGAGGTCCTAGGAATATATGCTGGGCCTGGCAATAAGAAGCTGTCGATAGTGATTAGTTTTCAGTGGCATGGTGTGGTGTGGAAGCCAGATTTGGAGTAGGTTAAATAGGAAATCAGAAGGAAAGTGTGGATATTTCTCTCTGGAAGTACTTTGGTAAGGGGATCAAAAAATTTGGACTGCAGACGGAAAGTAACGGCATAAGAATCTGTTTTGCTTTTTAAACTTTTCATATGGCTATATATTCATACATTATTGGGAATTTGATGATGAAGAAGAGGTAAGGAATAATTGAAGGGATGACATTCCTGAGAAGGCAAAAGAGGGGAAGGAATTTAGAGTATAAGTAGAGGAGAACTCCTCTCTCAGCTTTTCCTAGGAGAGGAGAACATGTATGTTTTGTACAGAAAGGAAGGAAAGGTAGGTCCTAATGCAGAAAAACTTACTGATATGATGAGTTGAATGCACTGGAGTTGTATCAGTAGGGGTGAGACAGGATGATGGTGGTTTAGGAGGGTTGAAGAAAATGGACAAGATATGAATAGTCTTGATGGTACTCTCAGGCTGTCTTCCTCTTTCTGGTCATCTGGTCTCATTTCTCCTTTGTGCAAATCACTTTGTCATTTTCTCTCAGAAGGCAGATTTCCTCTGCTTCACACTGTGCCCATGACAGAAAGTGGTCACCCCATATATAAATTTCTGTGTTCATCCAGTTCATGCCCTTAATAGAATAACCTTTCATTTCTTAAGCCCAGATACCCAAGGGAGACAAATTGATTGGTCCAGACTTAGTCATAATGGAACTCAGGTCAAATCATCTGTGGTTAGAGAAACAAGGCCTTTTTGTACAAATATGGCTGTCAGGTGTAAGTTTTCTGTGTGTTGGAGGATTAGTTCTTGGGGAAGAAGGATATTAGCTTGCAAGTCAACCAAAGTGTCTCCCAAACTTACTTCCTGAGATATTGAATTCTCTATATCCTGTTAGGAGTAGTCCTCAGCTTTCTTTTCTAGTTTTATTGTTTATAGCTGAACTCATTATATTTTCCCCAAATCTACTCACTCTCTCTTGGCTGCCCTGTTCCTGTTAAAAGCCATGACCTTCTTCTCAGGCATCCAAGCTTGATGTTTTCCTGATCCATAAGACAAGCATCTGAGGAGCACCCTTTATATCACTGCACCTTCTTCATTTCCTCTACCTCTTCCCTAATTCTTGTTACTTGAACTCACATAAACTATTCTCAAAGTCTCTTAAACTATCTTCCATACTTTAGTCTCCAATGAATATTGTAAACTATTCTCAGAAGCATCTTCTGAGAATAACTAAAGCACAGCTCCACTCATGTTTTCCCATCCATTCAAGAATCTACAATAGCTCCCCACTGAATAATCAGTAAAGTACAAGTCTTGCCTAACATCCACAGCCATCCCTGAACTGTTATTGACATTACCCTCCATTAAACATCAGCCAAGGCAGACTCTGCAATCATTTTCTAGCAGGCCCTGAGCATTTCTAACTACATTACTTCTTCATACTCTTCTTCTTGAAGACTGTTCTCAAAAGGGAGTGGAGTTCCCTACTTTTGCTTTCACAGTGCTTTATTTATACCTCTGTAGTGGCAGTCATATGTTTAAGCATGGTTTTAAATTTGACTTGGAGGGATTTGTTTTTACTCTTAAATACATCAGTTTACTAAAATGTGAGAACAGACATGCCCTATGGAGTGTAGAACAATGTCTGACATTTTGAAGACGTTTCACAAGTAACTTGATAAGGGGTTACCTTGGCTTGATACCAGTGGTGTTGCGACTAAGCCCTCATATAGGCTTATCAGATGCATTGATATGGACCTATTCTATAAGATGCTGAGTAGGCACTCTGAACATTGTATGCTACAGAGAGTTGAAAATAATAAAGAGAAACTCTCTAGTCAAGCACTGCTAATGAATTGACCACACCTTAAGAACACTTACCATATTACTCAGGTGGTTAAAAGTAAGATTCAGCCACAGAAGAAGAGATTAATCTATCACACACTTAATTATTTGTAAACTCTCATTAAAAATGCTATGATAATAAAGCATATTTCCTCCACAGGACTACTATAGCTTTAGTATATTGTGACCACTATATTTGGGACTAGAACAAAAGGAATGTCATTTGGTCCCCAAGTCTTACCTATGAATGTACTGTTCTTATGCAACACAGTCTTTCAGCTCAGTGGTGGTACTGATGCTAGTATCGCTATGTATCATTTCAGGGAATTTTTGATGCCACTGTCATCAAAGTTGGCAAGCAGAGTTACTGTGGAGATAAAAGCTGGAAAACCAGTGGTTCCTTTTAGTGCAGCGAGAACTGCATATTTACTTTTTTGATGACCTTACCAGTTAAAAATTGAATGCCTCTTATTTCTATTTTTTCTCCTGAACTTCCTTTAGAAACAAAGAAACGAGGTATGGATCGCTGGGCTTGGAATCTTTGTTAAGCTACTATGCTAGCTTTGGAATAAATAGGCCCAGTAGAGGTTTGTTGAATGTTAAGTGTAACAATCTCTGAAAATTCTACATAGGACTTAATGTTGGTCGTGACACCTTTACTATGTTGTCCTAACTAAAAGAAGATAAAATTGAAAGCACAGTGTGTTTTCCAGAATGCTACTTATAGAAATAACTTTTTCTACAGAATTAAATATCATTTATTTTTCAGTTCCTTTACACAGGCCTCTTGAGAATAGCTGTTTATAACAATGAAATAGAACTAACTACCTAATCAGCAGATGTCACTCCTTAACTGATCTTTCTCAACTGTACTTCCCTGCTGATTTCAGTTGTCATTTCTTTTTCCTGTAAATTTCAACTGCCTTTTCTGCATTACCAATTTCATTTCTAATTTTTAACCTCTGGTTAGTCTCCACGAACAACTAGGACACTATTTTTCGCTTTGCTATCTAAGGACCATAATATAACATATTCTTTATTTTGGATGCAAATATCTGTGTGATTTACAATAGCAACATAGAATATTTTTCTACTCTGTATCTGTGCTTTGCAGCAGAGATACACCTGTTCTTACTTTTTTTTCTCCCTCAAATGAAAGGTTCCAGTTTTAGTTCACAAGACCAGCAGAAGATAAAACTTGCCATTCTTTCAACTCCATTGAACAAATATTTATGTTTTCTAGCTTGTATTAAGCACTGTTATGAAGATTTAGAAGTTATAAAACTAATAAAAAGTCTTGCCTTCATGACTCTTGTTTCTAGACAGAACAAAAAATCATTTTATCCATCCATCTAGTTTGGATGGTAATAGGTGCTCTGGAAAAAAAAAAAGAGTATAAGGGAAGCTTAGGGGGTACTTGCAGTTTTAAGAAGGATCTTCATGAAGGTGATGACATTTGAGTAAAGGCCTTGTGGAAATAAGGCAAGAAACTTTCAGGCAGAGGAAACACATAGTACAAAGGCGCACGTAGGCTGTCACAAGCAGTAAGGAGTTTTACTTAAAGCATCTGTTAGGGACAAAAATACAGTCAAGGCTTTGTTGTTGCTATTAGGAATCCACCCACAAGAGAATTTAATCAGCTTAAGATGAACATCAGTGCAGATCTGTTCAGTGTTCTCTCAGGGCCATGACCTCATTGCTAATATTGACAACCTAGACTACTTTTTTGATTCAGTTTAGCATTTGATGCTGAATTAGTCCATTTTTTCTTGCTATAATAAAATACCAAAGGCAGGCTATTTTATGAAGGAAAGAGGTTTATTTTGATTCATGGTTCTGGTGGTGCAAGTTCTAAGGGTCTCTTTGAGTGATATTGTTCTTGGTGGCAGTCCTTAGGTGACACAGAGCATCACATGGCAAGAGACAGGGAGCATGTGTGTAAGTATGTCTTGTCTTTCTCCTTATCAGCCTACCAGGATTCAATCATGGGGGCTCTAACCTAATGACTTTAATACTAATCAGTTCCCAAATATCTCACCTCTAAACCCCATAGTCAGATTAAGTTTCTGCCCTCTTAATATCTCAGAGTGGGGATAAAACTCAGCATGTATTCTGGGGCAAAAACCATGTTGAAAGTATAGCAGATGCTCAGCTGGAAAACCCAGATGAAATTAAAGGACAAGGTAGGCTTGATTGATTCTTCATTTTGTTCTCTCACCACGTGGAACCGCATATTAATCATATGTAGTCAGTGACTCCAAGTATTAAATTAACCTCAAATATGGTCCATTACCATTTTTGAACTAAAAAATAAGTATAACAGAATTCTACCTGAGATCAGCTAATGGTAGATTCTTGTCCCATAGACAGCCAAGGCATGAAGCTGCTGGGAACAGAGGTATTTCTTGTAGCATTCTGGAAAACACACTGTGCTTTCAATTTTATCTTCTTTTAGTTAGGACAACATAGTAAAGGTGTCACGACCAACATTAAGTCCTATGTAGAATTTTCAGAGATTGTTACACTTAACATTCAACAAACCTCTACTGGGCCTATTTATTCCAAAGCTAGCATAGTAGCTTAACAAAGATTCCAAGCCCAGCGATCCATACCTCGTTTCAGGGGGTTCCATTTCTCTGAGGAGAACATTTTCTTAAAGCTCCTACGTACCCTTGAAGCCCACTAGAATCCTCAATAAGAATAAAGTAGTAAGAGCTCAACAAAAAGACATTTCAAAGCAGGTATAGAGTTTATTTTAGTCCATCTTTGATTTGTTTGAATCCTGAATCCCTTAGGTATGAAGATCACTACTTATTTCATGGAATTAGTAGTTTTAAAGACAAACAAAATATCTTTAGCAAAGAGAAGGTGATTGAATTTCCAAATAAGTCATTACAAATACGACTTACCAGGAACTGAAAATATTAGCATCATACTAATTCTCTCCATGATCACTTTAAGTTTGCTTTTAGATTTAAATTGTTTATGATAGATTTGAACAAACCAGAAAGCCTTAAAATATGGCCAGGTATCTTGTTTTAGATCCAAATCAAGTATTGATCACTGTGACTATGGTGTAGTACCAATTTAGAATTATTGTAATCTAATGTGTTCAGATTGTTCCATACTTAGACTTAGGAGTGGTCAGAGATAACATTTCTAAAATGAAACCATGCTGTAATCAAATCAACTTAGACATTTACCCACATTTTTTAACTTTACATATTTTTTATCTGTCAAATTTTGTTCTTGCTATTCTGAAAATGTTACCAGAAAGAAAAGCAATTTATTGTTCTTTTTACTCACAGAAAGAATTGATTTCTAAATTAAGAATCATCGATGTTTAAATTGAAAACTAATACAATAGATCGATTACATCAAATTTGAACAAGTAGAATCATTTGGAAAACAAAAAAGAAATGTCTTCACTTTTAATTTTTTTAACTAATGGGAACTTATTTATCTCACAGATAATATTTGTGGACTACTACAAATACTCTATTGATCATGAGCTCACAGCTCTAAGCTATGAGGCACTAGAGCAGAGGGCTTACTCAGATTCTTGGGCCAGTCCTTCTGGTTTAGATTCTCAGCTCCTCCTTTACTAGTTTAGTAATCTCAGTGTTAGCTTGTTTGTGCCTCAGCTGGCAACACAGTGGGTATTAATAGTAGATATACCTTGTGGCTTATATGAGGAATGAATGAGTTGACACATATAGGCACATTGTTAATGTTCAATAAATGTTAGCTATGCTTTTAATATGTGACAGAGTGAGGAACTATCACTAGCCTAATGGAATAAAGTGCTAGATACATTTCTTGTATTTTTATTGGATTTCATCAATTTTTAAATAAAAGCTAGTATGCTTTGTGGTATGAGCACACAAGGAAGCAGAGAGGGATGACTTCTCTAAGTGAAACTGACCCCTGCATATAGTGCCTGAAAACAGAGGAAGCTTGTCAGTATGAGCAGACACCAGAAGTAGACCAATCTGACATCCCACTTCTCCTTTTAACCTGGTGGAAATTAATGGATGGTATCAAATGTGGACTCTTACTTGTTCTTGATTACAGATTAAACCTTGTTTTACTGTAGGGGTAAATTCAGGGTTACGTTAGTTTTTTAAAATCTTTGTACTTCCTCAGTTTCATTGCAGAATAAAAAACAAATTTACCACAATGGATTGTTACGTTATGTCGGGTATTTATTCCTCTCAAGAGGCTATCTGCTTCGGGAAAGGCAGTAAGGTGCTCTCCATTAATATATCTGATGGTGTAATGACGTAAAACTTCTTGTTGACCTCTGCCATTCGGAGTTATTGTCTTGGAACATAGAATTTGATTATCTCTTTTCACTGCATAACTACAAATGTTAGGATAGGCTGTAAAAGTAAGTGCCCTTTGTTTAATTCAGGTTCCAGACATTTCTTCTAATCACATGAAGTTTTTTTGATTATAAGGCTACTAAGCCATGAAAGCTCAGATTACTGAAATTAGAGGGGAAGGAATGGATTCTTTTGGTTCTAACTCTAAACATCCCACCGGATGCAGGTGTACGTGCAAAGCAAGTTTGCCTTAAGATTCCTCTGTCTCAAGTTGTACAGATTGCCCAGGAGGGTGGAGCCCTTGCAACCTGCTTACCCCGGCATATGCGTGTCGGTGGGTGTCGGAGCAGGCGCAGGGCACACATGGACCTACTTTCCTAGTCTCGCTCTCACCTCAAAGGCTGTCAACTCGAAGGTCCCTCCCCGCGCGCACGCCCCCTCCTCAATCCTCCGCTTCTTCACGCCCCTCCCCCAAAGTGGAGTACATCAAGACCATTGGCTAAAGTTCCTCTCACTCCTATTCCAGAACCAATCACACGAGCTGGGGTGGAGCGCAGAGGAGCCAATGGGAGTGCTCCTTGCGGCAACTGCCGGGTCCCGACCGCCGGGAGGCGGTGCCGGGGGCGGGGTGCGGGTGGAGGATTAGTTGCCATTCCCAGTGAGAAGCGGGTAGAGGCGGCGGCGACGGCGTTTGCGGTGGCGCGGGCTCCGCGGAGCGCAAGGCACCTTGAGGCCCTTTTCCCCTACCCCCGTCCCTAGAAGCAGGAACCGCGGCCCTCCCTGCAGCTGCCGAGTTCTCCCGCGCGTGCAGTCCCCAAGGGCTGAGGAGAAGGCTGCGAGCGGCCCCGGGGCTGCGTGATCCGGGCGGGTGCCCTGTCAGCGCGATGCCCGGGGAGGTGGCGGCGTCTCCGGGCTCCTCGCGGCCCCGGCCGTGACCGCCACGCCGATCCCAGCTAGGCGGTTGGGGCCGTTGGACGTTTGTTTTCGCAGCCTTCCCCTCCCCCCTCGCTGAGGCGGCGGGGGTGCGCGTTGGGAAGGGGGAGCCCAGAGACTCCTCCCCCTCCTCATACCCCCGCCCCTCCCCCTTACACACTCGCACGCACTATCGCGCCGGCTCCCACACGCTCCCGCGCCTCCGTGTCGGCCGGCGTCGTCCAGGGCCCGCGGAGCCACCATGTCCACTGCCTCCTCCTCCTCCTCCTCTAGTTCCTCTCAGACCCCTCATCCCCCGCCGCAGAGGATGCGGCGCAGCGCCGCGGGCTCCCCGCCGGCCGCCGCCGCCGGGAGCGGGAATGGTGCGGGCGGTGGCGTGGGCTGCGCCCCGGCTGCAGGAGCCGGTCGGTTGCTGCAGCCCATCCGCGCCACGGTGCCCTACCAGCTCCTGCGGGGCAGCCAGCACAGTCCCACTCGCCCGCCCGCCGCCGCCGCCTCGCTGGGCAGCCTCCCGGGGCCCGGCGCGGCCCGCGGCCCCAGCCCGCCCAGCCCGACGCCGCCGCCGGCCACAGCCCCTGCCGAGCAGGCGCCGCGGGCCAAGGGCCGCCCGAGACGGTCCCCTGAGAGCCACCGGAGGAGCAGCTCACCTGAGAGACGGAGCCCCGGCTCGCCGGTGTGCAGAGGTAGCGAGCCCAATCCTCCTGTCCTCCCGGGCTGCGTCTCCCCGATGGTGTCCTCCGTGGAAACTTCAGCCTCTCCGGGCTTCTCTTTGCTAGTGCATTATTGAAGGTGTGAAAGTGGCTTTGGGAATCTCACCCCCCTGCGGTCGCTGCGGGGCTTGGAGGAGCGAACTGAAAAGCAACTTTTATTTGACCCTCATGTCGCCCCTCAGATTTTATCTTCCATCACTCGCCTGCGTCGAAAGGTTTTTCAGTTTAAGAGCTGATTAGTTCTCTCTCCCGTGTGTGTGCTGTTTGTAACCGGGTAAGGAAGAGCTGGGCGAAACACTTAAAACACGCACATAAACTCTCCAACTGCGGATAAGGTGGCTGGTAGTTGTAATCTCGGCAGTCTCTTTGTGCTTTCCTATGAAGTTCCTAACGTGACTGTAACTACCAGGATATATGTGAGAGTGTGGGTTTGTGTGTGTAAAATGTGCCTGTAACTATCGAGACACACACACACGCGTATATACATACATATGTATATATATATACATATGGATATGTGTATATATTTATTCCATTTCCGGAGAAGTAGTGGCGTTATAAGGCTGTGTAAAGAAGACAGTTTGGGCTGTGCAATTGTATAGGTTTTTTTTTTTTTTTCTTTGCAATCTCTCTCCTCTACTTTATATAGTCATGCATCAGAGCACAACTGCCCCTTGAAACGGTTTATGCCAAACTCATAGTTTTCACGATAAATTTCTAAAAACCTGTTTGTGGAATGTGTTCACCTTTTCTGTTCATTTTTAAGTACACTTAACAGTTCAGTTGAGCTGTGTAAAGATCTCAAGTTTCTTTTTTGTTAGATGTCAGAGGTAATGATGAGCTAGTGGATGTTGTGGGCTTCCCATAATGTTTTCTGTTTTGGTTTTGTTTTGTTTATGTCTAGGGACGAAGTGCATGATCCAGTTGAGTCCTGGGGGAGAAAAAGATAAGCCAAAACAGGGACTTAAAGCCCATAAGGGAGAGTGAAGTAGCTAATATTATTAGGCACCAGTTAAGGGCTACAGTTGCTGCTGCTGCTGCTGCATTGTGGAGGGAAGGGATCATACTGAGTGGAAAAATCTCTGCTTGGAGGGGAAACACTGTCAAGTTCTGTGCAATGTTTATGTGGTATGTGGAATTTTTAAAATAGAGTTTTCTTGATGAAAGTGTTAGTGTTAGAAAAGCGATTTTGTTATGATAGATCAGTTTTGGTGTTTTTAGTTTTAATATTTCAGACCTGTATAATTTGCATGTTGCCAAGGCACTTGTTTTCAGACCACTTGATGGTGAGCCCCAGTGTAGGATGTAGTGCAATGGGATAAGTACATGAGCTCCAAGGAATACATCCTGTAATCTGTATGCACCAGGAGGAATTTGCTCCCCCACTCCTCCCCCAGGTCAAGCCAGCTGCTGCAGAAACTGACATCCTCCAGCAAATCCTGAATGAATGAATGAAAACAACGTGATCTCCCTAATAATGACCACAACTGAACACACATCTTTGGCTGTATTTTATAGAAAAGACCACCATTTTCCAACAGATTAATGCCATATGCAACTCCTTTGCACATTTTCTAGATCTGTATTAAATGAGAGGTAGTAGAAAGAAAGAAAAGAAGGAAGTTAAATACATTTTTCGTGATTTAGCTTTAACAATGCATAAATTGAGTTTTGGGATTTTCTTTTGGGGACTAATGTAAAAAGCATAAAATAATGTTACAGATTGTGTACAGAGGATTTTGGGGCCAGAGTAAGAGAAGTTTTGGCAATTCCTGCAACATTCTAATGGCCATCTAGTATCTCCTTTCCTTTTGTTGATAAACAGTAACATATTACAACAGATAATAGTACAACTTGTTTTTCTGCATCCTTCAAAAGCCCTAATGGTTTAGGAAATTACATGCCCCATCATCAAGAAGTTTTAATGAAACTTGTGATCAAGCTTAAACTCTCCCCTTTGTTGTAGCATGGTACATCCAAGTTTAATGCAATTTTAATGCAATCATGATGAAAACACTTTTCTGAGTCTGGTTGGGCACTAGACAGATTTGCAGTGTCAAAGCTTGTGCTGGGAATTGAAAGGCTTTCTCTGCTAGAGATGTTTTTCTGCTGTTCTTAACACCAGGTGGTTTTGTCAGCTTCTTCCATTGAAGTGATTTTGAATGCAGGCTCCTGTGTCCCTAGTTCCTTGATTATATTACCTCTATGTTACTTCTCCACATCCTGCCTTGTTTCTACCTGTATTAAAACTACACAAGTGTTCTATCCTATTTAGCCATTTAAAATCCATGTTATGAGTTGATATAATTTTCAACACTCATTTTCTTTTGAATTCTGCAAGATTCTGACTTCAGTAGATTTTAGCCTCTGCTGGTCAGGGTTCTTGCCGCTGCCACTACTGCTGCAGACACTGACATCACTATACTGCATGAATGAAAAACAACAACGTGCTCCATTTCTTCCTCTCTCTCGACCCCCTTCCTTTTCTGTACATTTCACAGTGTGTGTGTTTGATAGTAGTATTGCACTGTGCTTTGAAGCTACATTTAAAAATATTAAGTAAATGGTGGCTTAGGGGATATGTATTTCCTATAGAGTCATATTGTTTATAGAAACCTTCCAAGTGCTGTGGGCATTTGGGTTAGAAACGACAACTGAGCTTTCATTATTTTGTGCATTTTATCTGGAGTGATGGTTATGGAAGAAAAATAGAGGCTTTACAGAGTTTTCTCTAATTCTTTTACCAAAGAGAAATTATGAAACAACATAATCTCTAAACACATTATGTCATTATTTTTCTCTTAAACATTTGTAGTATACCTATTTATAGGGTTAAGGCTAGACTGGTAGAGAATTGATATTCAGATTATTTCACAAAGCTGAGGAAAAGCTGACATCTATAAATAGGAGCAACGATAATATCATGTTAATTATAAAACCCAGCAAAAAGATTAATTTTCTTTAGTTACATGGCATAGTCCTAGATAGCTTAAATGGGTATCATAACAGAAGATGCATAAATTGGCAAAGATCTTGCTCTATCTAGAAGACATGGAGTTTTACAAATTGAAACTGTTTTGTTTATGCTCATGGATCATCCTCAATTTGTTTGTATTTTTTCTTTCTTTTGTATTATTAAAACTACAAGGTTTGTTATTTATGTTCATTTCTGTACTTCTGCCATTAACAAAATGTCACCCTCCCCCTTGTTTGGTTCTGAAGGGTCTTGAAGTGGTGAATGACAAGCTGCTGAATGCGTCTTCAGACTCCCTGTGATGTGTTTGTAATAGATGTAAAATCATAAAGTATTATGCAAATAGTTATTTTTTGTAATGGTAATACATAAAGTCTACCTTTGAGATAAATAGAACAGCTCAAATGAGACTACAGCAGAATGTTAATGTTAAAATTAATGATCTTTAAAAGCATTAGTAACAACCAAAAGAAAATATAATAAAGTTGCCTCTTTCTGAAACCTCATTGAGCAAAACCCATGAATTTAAACACAGAAGAAATCCAATTTTACTGTGTGAGATAGTAAGTAGCAAGTACAGATCCTCTTGTGGTTTTTTAGTAAAGACTGAGTATTGGGATGAATTATAAATTCTGAAGTATGTAAAAACAGTTGCATCAGAGAACCTCAGATTGGACAATATTGCATATTTCAGATGCATTGAATCTAGTAACAAAAATATGAAAAAACTTGAAACTTACATAGCTCCTCCTGTGAAAAATAGCATGTGTTGGTTTCTGATTTAACATATCAGATTTATTTTGACCTAATACTCTATAGAGTGAAATTTGATTAGAATTTTTCATAATACCTTGAAAACCTCATTGTTTATACATACAGAAATTATGATTTTATTTTAAAAGATAATGTAAAGCCAAGCCAGTATATAATGGTGACTGTGTGCCATGTATGTATGTCTTTGTGTTTTAATTAGTCCACTTTCAGTTTTTTATTCTTTTCATTAAATCCCTCTTTTTCAGTCATTTTTATGCTGGGCTCAGTTGTGTAATGCAAACATTTTTTAGTGATTTTTTCCTCTCTTTAGAGATAGTCATATTCTCTTCTTGTAAAGTTTATTCTTAGACTGATATTCTTGGATATTAAAGTCTCTCCTCCCCCTTTTAAGATGAGGTTTTAAAATAGTATTTAAAGGAAAATTTTTCAAAGCTTTGCTGTATTAGAGTGGAAATATGTGTAAATTTTAGCTTTTTCTAAAATAACAGATTTCAAATACTGATTTTTGGGAAAGGTTTTCAGCCTCTGAGAACTATGCTAAATAGCAACAATAGTCATTATTTATGGATCTAATTCTTCCCATTACTTAATTCATGGTGCATAAAATTTCCAGATCAATAAGTGAATAGCCAAATAGACAAGTGAATTTATCAATATACTATGTTATGTTTAAATATTATATTCCTCTATTACTCTAAGCATATTGAATACTGAATGTCTGTGGTGTATAAAAGCACCTTAATTTTTAACTAGATATAGGATTGTGTGTGTGTAACTGAAAATCATTTCATTAATTTTAGTACTTTTTACACAACATACTTCACTCACTGTAGTGTACATTTCTGCAAAGACCTATTGCAAATTAGCATTTGTATACTGGGATAATGTTGAAGTATAATGATATCTTTGCAATTTTGATCTTATTTGTGATAATGTATACTTCATGTGAATAAGAAAACAAGGGAGTAATTGGTCCCTTTGCCATGAATAAAATGGAAATAAATGACAGTGTTCCACAGATAGGCAAGAGTTTTCCTTAAGTTTGAAATTTAAATCCTAAATGCCTATTTTACCAAACTGTTAGCATGGAGTTAATAATCTGCCTAAGAGTATATGCTAAAAACTTTATTTTTCTTAATTTTAGTTTGATCTTTTCTCCAGAACTTAGAATTCCCAGATACCACCCAAATAGGCTTTTCTACAGTACCTGTCCTGAGTCTTGTTAGTCTTTTGTTTTCAGTATATAATTTTGTGCTCTTACTAATAAATGTCTAAGAACAAATCATTGACACTCTTTTCTGTCCTGTACACTATTTAATTATTTTGACAAGAGGCTGACCTTATTTGTGTATTCTGATATCTAACTGGTTTGCCAAAAGCAAGCAGAAGAAAGAGAACACTACTCATCTCTAGGTATAGAAAGTCTGGGGAACTGATGAAGTACCAGAAGCCACCTGTCTTTCCCGTATTTACCCTTCTTCTGGATCCCTGAAAATGACTGACTTCACTCATCATCCAGCTATTCTTTGTTTTGCAAAACAAAGTATAATGGATTATCAGTAATTCTGAAAAATCTAAGGATTTTACTTATGAACAAATTCTAGAAAAGTACTCTTCTAGTATTTCATTTTACAAGGAACAGACATGACATTACTGTGTGAGCACTGCTGTTTACTTCAAGGGAGTGTTGTTGAGGCAAATACCAGGAGGAGGCAAATTCATGAATACCTCAAGCACTTTCCCCTATCTTAAGCTGTCTTTGGTTGTAGGTAAGAAGCAAAAAAAAAAACAAAAACAACAACAACAACAACAACAACAAAACCCAAACCAAAAAAAACAAAACAAAAAAATTTGAGTGCTAAATATATACCAAGCAGTGCATACTCTCATTCAGCAATAAAATAGATTTATAATTCAGATTCTGGATTCAGTGTTCATTCTATGAAACTGTACTGTTGTACCTAACTAAAAAATTCTGGTGTTGATGATCAGCTGAGCTTTTAGACCTTAAAATATGACAAATGGATGGATTTTCTTTTGTTTCCATGGTACTATTATGCTGCACTGGATATGCTTTGACATTTTCAGAATGTCTAAAAATGTGAAACATTGTTTGGTGAATGTAAACTAGAATATGGAAGGATTGGCTATTTTTCTCATTTGTTTCTTACATAAAGAGAAAATGAGCATGTGTGCATATGTACATGCTTTTTCCTGAGGGCTCAATGTGAACTTGATTGTGTCTGGCCCCGCTTATAGGTAACCAGAATCTGTGCTGTCTTTGAATATAGTGAGCAGAAGAACTTTTCTCCTTTAGTAAATAAAAGTTGTATTTATGATAAACTCATGTCAGGAATCACTAAACATTACTAGTCACAAGTGATTATCTTTGTGCCCAGAGCTGAGTTGATTCAACCTTCCTAAGAAATGATGGTTACTTATGCATATTGTGGGTTTGAACTTTATACAACATAATCAAATGTCATCCTAGTGCACCTTAATAATGACTTGCCAAAAATAAGGATGAGTTAAACCAATGAAGCCCGTGATTGTGTGGCAAGGTTAGTGTCCAGGATTGTCTGCCAAGCTATTAGAATTGTGAAGAAATCCACCAATCACCTAGATGTGTTTCATAACAAAAGAGTAAAAACTGCTATAACTTGCTGCTGAATATTACTGAAAACTGAATACCTATTAACAGTAATAGTTCCTTATTTTTTCTAGTATGTCCATTAGAAAAGTTTTGTAAATAGTCCATTTGCTGATTTTGCCTTTTATATTATTGAAAAGTTATCGATATGCTGCCGAAGAAAACAGTTCTGCTTTTCTTGAGCAGAATCAAAAAGATATAAATGAACTCTTTGTGATTTAATGAGCTTTATTAATATCTATTGTATACCTGATAAAATGAGTACTTTAGTGGTATTGAATATTGTATGACTGGTTATTGACTAACTAGAATTGTGCTATAACTGATTCTGAAATTTTATTTTGGAGATTATTCGTTTTTTCCAATGAAGGTAGAATGAAAAAAGTGACTACATTATTCCTTGATAATATGACTTGGCTTTTTTTTTTCCTCTAGAATTAATGACCAAATCAAAGTCCAAAGTAATTATTTTCCAAATGGTTCCATGAAAGTATCTTAGAACAGAAAGGTATACTGAAAAATACTAGATTTGGAGTTAAGAGACCTGGGTTCTACTTTCAGTTTTAACCTTTGACTTTGAACAAGTCACTGACTCTTTGCATCTTATTTTATCTTTTAAATAAAGTTAGGTGGGTAGGAATAGTTAAGATTTGGGCTGGGTAAGGAAAAGATTATTGGTGAAATGAAAAGAAATTTTATTATACTTGATGATTCTTAATAAAATTAGTTATTGAACTTTTATGTCATTTACTAACCTTCATTAGAACTCACCATAGGGTTGCTTTTATTAACCTCTTCATAGAGGAAGAAATAAGGTCCTTAAAGTTAAGTAATCTTGGCTAAAAGACAGGCAGTATACACAGACGGTACAGAGTGCCTTGTGAAGGTAAGGCCCGACTTCCAGATAGCTGAAGTTTTCTTTTGGAATCTATTTAGTTATGGGGCAGGAAAGCATACACAGTGGGTAACTTCACTGCCTTTTCAGTGAAGACATAGGCTAAAAATAGCTTTGGAGACTTGGGTGAAGAAAGCTAAATAGAACTATACTTTAGGGACCATGGAATTAAAATAGCTGTGTGTGTCTCCAGTAATTGAGGCCCCAGGTATGCATATAAGAATGGCATAGCATATGAAACCTTACTGTGTCATTAATAGACATTCTTCCCTTTGTCCTTAAAGGACATACCACCTTATTAACTTATCAGTTTATCATTAATTAAAAAACTAAAAAATTTATTTCGTATAACCCTAAAATTTGTGTGGAGTTTGTAAACCTTGAAAAAAGATCTGCCTATTTATAATAAAGTATCATAAGTTTCCATTCACCTCCAGGAATATGATTATTTTTGTCATCTATTGATATTTATTTATTTATTTATTTATTTATTGAGATGGGAGTCTCATGAGGTTGTCCAGGCTGGTCTAAAACTCCTGTACCCAAATGATTTTTTTCACCTCAGCCTCCTGAGTTCTGGGACTTACAGATGTGTGCCACTTTACCTGGCTCACCCTTAATATTTCAGTGGTATTTAAAATAGTATCTTTTATATAGCTCTGCCATAGCAAAGTAAGGCATACTACCTTAAAAAACAGTTTGATTTATATCTAATTAACTCTTTTCTAGGTTTGCTGATGTAATATAGAAAATAAATTTTAATCTCAATTTTTTTCATAAAAATATTTGGGCATTTTTTGTGAGTGTTGTTTGTGCTTACTATTAAGCTAGTCTGAATGTGGAAATGAGACCCTTCATAAATAACATTAGAAAATGTATTTTTATTAAGAAATTTAAAATCATTTTATTTAGAGTCTATGTGGTAGTTAAAGTTTCTCATGACATTTCTTCTATAATTATTTTTACTTGTTAAATATATTGGTCTGTTTACAAGTTGAATTGGTTAAGTAATATTGGTATCTTAGAAGATAATAAAAACTAGTAGAAGTTAGTTTTTGCTCAGGATTGCATCAGGTCTAGCCACACAAATTATTCTATTCTCATGTAAATCTGTGAAATGGGCCTTACATGAAGATACAAAAAGATGGTACAAAAAGATCATAATAAAATATGGGCTTATTTATATATTTGCTGGTGGTATATAAACAAAATATATTCATAGTATCTTTTAAAGTTATGTGACAACATTGTTTCTTCTAAAGTAATTTTGGGTTATTTGATAGTTTCACCCCTAGAAAGTATCAACTGTACTTTTCCTGATTCTAGTCAGATCCTTTAAGGGTCTAGTACTTACTAAATGGCGCTAGCAAATATTAATAAACACAGTTTATTATAGTATTGTGAAATTGGGGATTTAAACTGAGAAATTAGGATTTTGAAAAAAAAAAAAACCTAAATATTCTGCAACATTTTGATCAGATAGCTTATTAAAAAAACTTATTTTGAAATTGTTTTAATACATTTTATGCCAGAAACAACCCATTATTAAAAACACCTTATTCGATTGACCACATTTGCTTACTTTTTATCTTTTTGGATAACATATATCCATATGCTATGTTCAGGTAAGCCTTTTAGTATAGCTTAAATTCCAGTGGTAACTTCAGTCAAGTAATGTTTCCGCCAGGTATTGTACTTGTTGACAATACCCTGGTTAGTAAAGCAAAGGGATTTTCCACCTCTTTAATATTTATTAAACCCCTACCACATGCCGTTTGACTTTTAAAACATACTTTGTGCAAGTGGAGTGCTCACATTTGTATGGTTAATCATTAAAATTCTGCCTTAGTTTGATTCAGTATTCTCTCTGAGCTTTAGAGAATCATTTGTGAATTATTATGGTTTTATGCTTACCTCTCTGAGTTAACTTGAGCTTTTTGGTTTTCTATTTTAAAGTTGCCACCCTGTATGTATATACGTATGTGTCTATATATATATATTTTTTTCTTTTATTAAATCTTAGAATAGCTTCATTCTATGGCTTCTATATTACATGTAGAATATTTTTGTATATATTCTGTTGTGTTTGGCTTAGGATGATGTCACTGACCCTTCTGTCTCTGAACACATATACATACCCACTGCTGTAGAAGTCTGAACTGTATTGTTCAGTGTGGTTTCTTATGTAGTAATATTGCATAGTAAAACTTAGTGATGTCCCGAGAGGCTGTTGAAATGTGTAGGGCTTGGCTCTGGCTGAATATCTGTTATCACTACGTTAGAATGGAAAGTAGTAAGTATATCATGTGTTATATTACCATTTACTTGATAGCTTAGCATAGTGACTTATTTTACCTTATTATAATCAGAGTTTACCTATTTTTATTTTTGTCCACTTTTAGTTTTTAAAGAAATACTAGTATTATAACATTTAGCATTACTATTTGATTTAATCTTTTGGACAGTGCCATATTTTATTTTGTACTATGCCAAGTGATCAAATAATTAACATCTTTGTGCCAATATTTCTATTTAAAGGAAGAAATGTTACACTTAAATCTTATGATAAAAGAAGTAGATGTTAGATGAATCATATTTTGTGTGTCTTTTTTCTTTTTTTTTTTAATGTTGCACTTGGAACATGGAAAAGAAGTTTCTGGCCCTTGAATATAACCATATAAGAAGTCATTTTAAATTGTGCATAGGAATTTTAGGAAATAGGAACAAGTAGGTAAAGTAATGATATAAATTATTATTGTTTTATTTATTTAAAAATATTATTCACTTCTTAAAATTCCTCAAAATGTTTGAGAAAGTAATATTATAGTACAGTCATGGAATCTTTGAATATTTGACCCACTGTATTATTCTGTAGTTAATACAACTGTTTGAAAGGCCTTGGAAGTTTAGTTATGACTTTCATTTACGTTAAACTCATCTATTGTTTTTATAATTCTGTTCAAGATAATTTGGGTAGATGTGTTTGCTTTATCTAATGACACGTGTCATTTTTAGCATTTAGCATCTGTCATACAGTTTCTAGTACTTATATTATCCTGCAGTAAATATTTGTTTAAATCCTTACATAGGGTTTATATAGCAGTTTCTCCTTGAGATATATATGTATGTGTGTGGGGGGTGGGGATTTAGGTGTTTACACTTGTGTGTAAATACACACACACACACATGGAAAGAGCACAAGTTTGTACATACTGTATTTAAATCACTCAACAGTAATTGTTAGGTCATGCTGTCCTATAAATATGTGACAGAGGTTGAAATTAATGGATTATACTTATATCACCCATTTTCTAGAATGCTTAGTCATTTATGTAACTAATGGCTTTTTATCTTTGTTTAGGGCCTGTCTTTCAGTGTTAGTGTACAAGCTTCTAAAAGCACCAGTTTAGACCTTTGTATAGTACAGGTTCTTTTGCTGATGGAGATGGGCTGGGACAAAGATAAATTATGTCAGAATAGTCCACATTTTTAAAGATGGAAGATAGATTTCTGCACAAAGAGTGTCTAAGTTACATTTAGAATTCTGTCAAGTGAATTTTGGCCTGGTGAAGCTCCATGGAATCAGCTTCTTAATATAATTAGAGTAACTCAAATCATTCCCAAAATTTGATGGGCTTTTGAATTTAGACGTTTTTATAGTTTCTCCTAAAGGTCATGATTATATTATACTAAGCTTGTAAAGAGAATGTGAATTACATATTCCCTTTGTACCTTATTATAATGTAAAATTTAAACTGTAATGCAGATTTCAGGGTGACTATTTGCTTTACACAATGCCTATCTTTGGTACAAATAAAATAATTCAATTTCCCAGAATGTTATTTACCAAAACTTTTTAGGAAGTCAGTTATTCAAGGTTAAAGTTCAATCATCTCAGGTGATAAAAACATATTACTGAATATTGTAATTTGTCATTGCTGAATAAAATGTTCTGACATTTAGCAAATTAACAGTATCCTAAGAAGGTGTTAGAACTGAGCATAAATAAATGTTTTCCATTTCCTTTCTATGAGTTTTAGAATTCTAAACAAATTTGGAATTCAAATAACTTTTAAAAGGAAGAGGACTCATGTACTAAAGATTTTATGTCTCTGTGAAAAAAATATGTGATTATATTATACTAATATAGTATATTATATTTATGTTAGATAAATATTCTGAGGCCTTTTCTGCAATATTTGTCCTTATTAAAAAAAAGAAGAAGAAGAAAAAGCATTGGTTGAGTTATAACTTTCTAGCAAACTGTTCCTAACCAGTTTTACAGAAGTATTCCTACCTTATGAAAAACTTTCACAAAACCCTGTACTCTTATGAAAATGTCAGGAAGACAAAGCAATAAGTAAGCATAATTAAACTCGATATAGTATTAATGCTGTGGATTGTGCTTTTATTTACAATTATATATTCCTAAGGCTGACTTTAACATATGAAGTTCCTGTATATCAATACACCTATAAGGCCAATTGATGTGTGTTCTCTTGTAGGTTCACTTTGTGTGTATGTGAGACAAAGAGAACTGAAGTTCACATTCCTTTCTCTGAAAACA
Source organism: Marmota flaviventris (assembly GCF_047511675.1). Classification (NCBI taxonomy): domain Eukaryota; kingdom Metazoa; phylum Chordata; class Mammalia; order Rodentia; family Sciuridae; genus Marmota; species Marmota flaviventris. The sequence continues at coordinate 36,522,459 of NC_092498.1, forward strand.
TGAATCACTGGCTCCTGATACTTTGTCTATAGAGGGTAGTAGTTCATGGACATCTTTTTGTAATACTTTTAAATAATTTTAATATACTGAGTGGTGCTTAGGGATTTTGCTCACCTTATATAAGATAAAACCAATTGAATTCCAAGTAGACACAGTTTTGAAGGACTTCTTGTGATTATGGGAAAAATTACTGTTTATAGTATTACAGTTATATTTCCTTCATGGAAGCATGTTGAATGCCAAATTCCTTAACAGAACCTTTTACTTAAAGGATATTTGGTAAGAAATAAGTTTGTTATGTGGTTTGGGGAAAAAATCAAGTCAGTTTAAATTTAAATATAAATTCCCTTTTTGGAATCATCTAACATAGTTTGATATGATGGTCTAGTTACCTATAGTTTAAACTTCTTAACAGATATGTAATTTTCTCAGTTGGGATTGACTTTGTAATTTTTAAGCACAATATTGTGCTCAAAGTTAGAATTGAAACAAGCATTGAAAAGTGTAGTCACTGTATTTCTTCTGACCATGTTTATTCTCATAATTTTTACAACAAATTAAAACAAAATCCTTATATTCTGTAAACTTACAGGTCTAAATATTTTAAAATGTCATAATAACTGACTTTGGATGTTTTATTCGTGCTTTTTATCTTGTTGGACTTGTGTTTCGCAGAGAATATATCATACTTCCTTAGTATGGGAATTCATGTTGAGCTTATATGGTTTGAAAAAGTGGCCTAGTGTATTTTTCTATGCTGAGAGAAGAAAACAAATAACTTATTAACAAATTTTACTCTGTATAAGTTTAAACTAGGATTCAGTATGAAAATGATTTCTTTAGTTTATTGCTGCTATGGACACCACCTAGGTTATAAGATATTCAGACCCAGAGCATCATTGTATTGAGTGAGTTCTTATTTCCTGCAACCATAATCCTTATTTTCTCTCTCCTTCCTCCCACCCCCCGCCTTTTTTAATTCATTTGACAAGTCATGGTATCTTCTATCTATTTAGAATTATCTCCTGAATCTGGGCCATCTCTTCCATGTTGTAATTATCACTTATTTCTTGGACTGTTGGAATTGATTCTTTTTCCATGCCATTAGTCTCCCATCTTTAAGTTAGCCATTTTATTGCTACAAGTAGTCTTTCTTTAGGAAAGAAAAAAAACCTGATTTTGATGAAAAATTTCTGTTGGTTCCTGGGCAATAAGGGGTAAATTCCAACATTTTTAGCTTGACATAAAAGACTTATCTTAATATCCTCCAGTGGGTATCGTGTCTTCTTCCAAACTGAACTTACTTTTTGTTAAAGGTACTGTTGACTTTTTTAGCTCTGTGCTTTGAATACATGTTCCCTATGAGGGATATCTGTTTCCAGTATGTAGACTTCTTTGCCTAAAAATCCCACAGTTGCTCTTTGCATACAGCTTTCATTTATCATCCTTCTTTGTGAAAAATGTTCCAGGTATAGATAGTTGTTACTTCCTCTGAATATTCAAAGTATTATATTTACATCTTTATATTGTATAGCTATTTAAGGTACTTAAACTAAAATGTCAGCCTCTCAAGGGTAGAAATTCTGGTATAAGGATCTCACTGCCTGCCAAATATATTTCTCTACCTGAATGTTTTGATTACATTTTATCACTCTGCCTGAAATTTTACTAATTAAAGATTCTTTCAAGTTGACAATTATTATTTTTAAGTACAGTTCTCTCTGAAAGGATACCCTTGAGACTATCTTCAAATGAATTAGTTCAGTTAGATTATTTTTCTTGTGATATTTAGCTGAGAATAATACCCAGAGAATAAGAGTTTTCTTTAAAGAGGGAGGAAATGGTATAAATCCTTTACCTGAGAAAAAGTGCTAGTTTTCAATAAAATTGAATGATGTGAGAATGCAGTACCTAATCTCCAAATGCCTCCTAATTCTAAAGCCTGAACTAACACTGAAATCTGTCAGTATGCAGGAGATACTCCATTAAGTTTGATTGTGTGATCTTGGTGGAATGTATTTATTTGGATATAATTGGTTATCACCAACTAAAGATTTTATAACTACTTACTGATTAAAATTTTAAAAATCATCTTCAAAGTAGTTTGAAGATGTTTTAAGCAATAGCAGCCCTGTGCAAATAAGACCATGTGTACTTGGCAAGGACAAGAAATTTAGTGTCTTTGCTAGGTTGTCATGTTATTTTATATAAACATATTAATTGGGCACATGCTGTATGGAGAGTTCTGTATCACATGAACCTGCTCTAATTACCTGTTTGTGAAATATTTGAGCATAGAAACATGATTCTTTATATAAATGAGGACAATAGAATGAATTCAAATTTTTTTCACAGTGATTTTTTATGACCTCATAAAGATTGTTAAAGAGAAATATAGAGCTATTCTATTTGCAGCTCTTCCAGGAAATCTGCTTTTTAATAAAGAGGTCCAGAATATATACCTGGCAATTTTTAGTTTTGAATATTTACTGTATAAGGGCCATGGAGAGACTCAGTATGTAGTATCTATAAATTCAACAAGTTTATTGAGTAGATGTTGTATGTGTTATAGAAAAAACCTTGCTTTTGTTATAGACAAAAACCTTGCTTTTAAGGAGTCCTTCTTCTGGTAGCTAAGTCTTGCATTAATCATTAAATGAATAGTAAATGAATTTTTATTGGAAAATTTTTCTTTCCTATCATTCTTAAGTGAAACTAGAATAGTTAAAATATAGGTGGAAGGTGAGGCAGATAGAAGTGAATGATGGGACATTTCCATGAAAAATAAGTGAACTGCATTATTTATAATGCTCTGAACACATTGTTCAGTTCTTGTCCTATCTCAAACTACATAAAAAGAATTAAAAAATTAATTAGAGGTGAAGAGGTAGAGAAAGGGAAAAATTGATTTGAGCCATCTTTTTTGTATAATTGGGTTGGTGTGGTTTTATTTTCCTCCCACATTGAAATAAGCCTGTAGTACATCTGGAGGTGATAGTGGTTTTTATTTTCAGTGTCCTAGCTCTTCTTAAATTATACACAGAACTGTAATCTGAGATTAATTCACTCATTTTGGGGGGCATTGAAGTTGAACAATGCTCTTTTATTATTTAAGGAAAATATTAAATAAAAATTAACTTAGTTATTAAAGGTGAACCCTGGGACTTTGTATCTTTCATTCATTTTTGTCTCTTTGACAGTGTCATTTTGATTGATGTACTGCTCAATCAATAAACTGTTCTTAACTAAGATTTTTATTTGGGGGTGGGGGTACTCAGGCTCTCGACCACTGAACCACATCCCCAGCCCTGTTTTATATTTTATTTAGAGACAGGTTCTCACTGTGTTGATTAGTCCCTTTGCTTTTGCTGAGGCTGGCTTTGAACTCAAAATCCTCCTATCTTAGCTTCCCTAGCTATTGGGATTACAGGCGTGTGCCACCGCGCCCAGCTTGACTAAGATTTTAATGGCCAGTTTTGTGGCAACTAAGGGAATAAAGTATGGTGCCATTCTAAAATATTTCATGACACTTTCCCCCTGCAATTTGTCATGCCATTAGTAGTCTTTCTTTATTTCTTCTTAAGTTGCTCTCAGTTCTTGGAATTGCTTCCTGGCAGTCTTATGTACAATATTTGTAGAATTGTTGGGATGGAAGGTGTTCTGTCTGTGTATGCACACACTGACTGGTGTTTTACCATGTTCTGTTTTACTCCCTGGTCTCTACAAAGGTGTCATTTGTATAAGACATTTTCCTTCAGGATGTTTCCTGCAGATTTTGGCCATTCAAACTTTAATGAAGCATTCAGTTTTGGGTAAACTACTGCTTCACAACTACATGTTTGATTCTTTAGTGTCAATATTTATGAAAGTAAATGCTAGAATAAACATCTGTTCTCTTATTTTTGAAACCTTCATTCTGTTCAGCCTGTTTATTCTGGGTTTACCCTAGAAAGGTGGTGTTAGTTGTGTATTTCCTAGTCAACAACATATTTACCTTTGCTGCATCTCAGGATAGAGTTTTTGGGGAAGTGCAGCTTGTAAGCTAGATTTAATTTACTAGATTATTTTTCATGAAGCATATGAGTGGATCCAGACAGATTTCTGTACAGAATTTTATCATTTTCCTCTCACTAGTAGATTAGCTTAACTGGCTATCATATCTTACTGAGTTAAGCAGTTACTCTTTTCCTAAGCCTTTCTCCTAATCTCTTGTACATTTAACTATGGATTTAACTTTTCACCATATTACTAGGCTGTTCTGAGCTAATCTATAGTTATTAAATTCTTGAATGTTTTTATTTACAAATTATGTATTTTAAAATAAATTTATGATTCCATAAATTTTCAGTTATCATGAGAAGAGTATTCATTGTCTAGAGACTGATGTGCTTCTCTGTCATATTAAGTCATTTTTTATTCAAATAGAAGATAAGAAAGCTGATAATTTTCTATGAAGAATGTCACTTTTCATTTTGTTTTTCAGTCACAGAAACTGTAGTCATACAAATACCTAAATATCTCATTTTGCATGTCATAATTTGATTATCCTTTTGTAGCGATTCCATAATAGTCACAATCAGTTCTTTTAACCTTGAAAATAATTTAGGAACTCTTTTGTTCTTTACTAATATGTCCAATTGATGGTAGGTGGTGGGGTGAGAACCTGGTTATTCTCTCTGTTTTTTTCAGAGGTGCTTTTAGGTGACCCCATTGCAAAGAAAAAGTCATCCTCAGTGCTTCTTTCCATGTTCTCTTTTTCTAATTGGCATTCTCTTCTAGCTCTTTAGTCTGCATTCCCACCATTTTCCATGATAAACGCTTTTCCCATAAAAAGGATCCTGTTAGTTCCTTCCAGGTTCTTGCTATAGGTTTCCATAGGATGCACTTTGGGCTTTGCTCTGTGATTATCAGCTTTGGAGTGAGAGAAAAGCAAGAATTCTATTAAGGTCATGAATGTAGATGCTTCAGTTTTAGTTTCTCCTATACATTGGTTAGGAGCTGATGTTTTTAACTGTGTTATCTAGGAAAAAAATATATCTCTAAGACTAGCCAACACAATGAAAATGTATTGAATATGAAAATTGCTTGTAGAGATACATACACAGAGATTGGTTCTTGAAGAAATCTGATATGTCACATTTAGTTTTCAGATATTCTGGAAGTCCATAGTCTTAAATTCAAATGTGCTGAGAGAAACTAATTCAATGTTTTTCTGTCCTTTTTTTTTTTTTCAGTTCAGTATTTGCCTTAGAGTTATTAAGCATGCTACTGCTCTCTTCTCCATCCACAGGTACCACCAATCCTTATGTTATTTTTTTGAAAGCTTTTTGTTGAAATATCTTCCTTGACAGATTCCTCAGGAAATACTAATAGGAACAGTATTACTGAGTTCATGCTAGTTTGTGTAGCAAGAACTCTAATAGTTTTTATCTATGGTCTTATTCTTCAGGGTCACTGAAGCCTTATTAAAATATGCTTGATGTGGGCTTCTCTGTATCATTTTCACTAGATATGTATTTTCTTTCAATATATGGTTTTAAGTTATCTTAAGAGAATTTGTTATAGTTTCTTTTTGTTTGTTGCTTTGGTCATCTTATTTAGGGACTCCTATTATATATATATTGGACCTTCTATGTTACATATCAATTTTTTTTGAGGTCTTTTTACCACTTTGTTGTTGTTATTTTCTTTTAATTCTAACATTTGTTGTCGTTTCCATTTTCTAATTCTATTAAGGTATTATCCACTATGTTTATTGATTCTTGTTTTTCTTGTAGTCTTCATTCCTGAAATGTTTTTTATTTCTAAATCTTAGTTGTAAGATATCTCCCTTGCCTCCAAACATATCATTTCTGAGTTTTTCTAGTTTTGAGGTTTTTCATTATTTCTCTCTAAAAAAAAAAAAAAAAAGGTATTTAGCAGCCAGGTATGGTGGTGCATGCCTGTAATACCAGCTACTCAGGAGGTTGAGTCAGGAGAAACACAAGTTCAGAGCCAGCCACAGCAATTTAGTGAGGCTCTAAGCCACTTACTGAGATTCTTGCCTAAAAATAAAGAGGGCTGGGGATGTAGCTCAGTGGTCAAGTACCCCTGAGTTCAATCCCTTGCTCCAAAAAAAAAATAATAATAAAATAAATAAAATAAAACTTTTTAGCTTGTTTTGAAATATTAGGTTACAGTCTTCATTTTAAATGAACACTTCTTTCTGGCATGCTTTCATAATTTATGGGACATTTATTTTTATTATTATTTTTAAAATTTCTTCTGCTCTTTTATTCTTTTAGTCCCCTACAATATAATTTTATGTGGGACTGATTTGCTGTTCTTCTCTGTTGCTCATATTTTAGATGAAATTAATTGCATTTTTAAGAAGAGGGGGATCATTTAGCATAGTGTCTCTGTTGCTTTTGCAAAGTACTTAAAATTTTTTTTTTTTTGCTTCTGCAGGCACCCTCCTCGACTCCCTTTCTCAACATTTTTGTTCAGTGTTCTCTTTCCTTTGCTTCTGTTATCTTTGTTCTACTCAATTTGGATTCAACTTCATAATTTCTCTTCTTTTGGACTCTTTATGTTGGAGGCACCTCTGCGTGTTAAGATTTGAGAGTATCTGAGACTATTGAGTTGGGGTACTGTTGCTTTCACATGCAAATTGGATTCTGTAGAACCTGCTGGTACTTTTCTTTCATACATTCACACTGACCCTTTACCTATTAGGGATTTTTGTTCTGTTGTTCAGAAATTCATCAGAAGACTGAATGCTTTCTTTCCTTTTGCTCTTAATACAGATGGTGATATTACAATGGTCCAATAATTTTTGATCCTTTGTCCTGACTTACTTATTAGTCTTTTGTTGGTCTGTTTTGTGACACTATTAAGTTGTATTGCCCATGAGTGTTTGGTTTGGCTCTCTTAATTACTCTATTTTTAAATTATTCTGTTATCATCTTCATACTTTTGTAATACTTGGATAAAACTTTTACAGATAATAAACTATATTGAATTTTGACTTACTATTCTACTGAATGTACAGAAAATGCTACATAATGTTAGAAACTTTCTATAATAATAAAATAGTAATATGTAGGTTAGTGTTACAAAGTGAAACTGCTAGAGAGAGAGGGAAAGGGGGAGGGAGATATTTTAGTAATATCCTCTACTAAAATAGTTAATTATTTTTCTATTTATTACTTTCTTCTTTTATCCTCATTAAATAATAGACTTTGAGGGGAATACTTTTTGACATCATGTTCTTGAGGGAAAGTTATTCCCTACTTTAAACATCAAAGAGTTTGGCCAATAATATTGGTTATTATACTATGTGATACATATAACTCATTCTGTAACCTTTGTTGTATCTGCATCTTATTATTTTTTAAATTAGGATCTAATAATTTGTCTCATTTGAGCAAAAATTTTATCCCGGTGCTTAAAGTGGAAATTAAGCATTTGAAAAGAAAAATTTCTGAGATGTTCAGTCCTCTGATTAAGATATATTTTCATTCCTTTGGTTTGCAACATGACTTTCCACTTCAATCACTTATTTTGATCATTATTACAAATTGTTGATACTTTGGGATTATTTAATATTTGAGCTCATTAATTATAATAGATTTTTGACAGTTAAAATTTCTAATAATAGAATTCATTAAAATGATGAGTTCTATTCTAGTGATTTCTTCTACTAATTACTTATTTCCCAAGGTTCCTTAAAGGACTGTCATTGTACCACCAGAAAAAAAATGAACTTAGAAAAAACTCTTCAGTGTCTCCTGTTATGTAAGATTATATGAAGTTTCAGTGATGTATTCCAAATATCAGAGCTTTGTTTCAATTTGTTGTTTATTGTTCCAAAACTTATTACCAGGCCATCTTAGTGATGTTTTCTTTATAACCTTAGTATAAAAAGATTCTCTTGGGTTTTCTTTGAAAACAGATTGAAGGTCTCCCTACAAATGCCTTCTCAATTTGTGTCATTTGACATAAGTTTTTGGGTGAGCTGCTGCCTAGACAGTCATGTCTAACTGACTGCCTGAGTACATTTTTTCCTTGGTGGACTTGAGGTTACAGTGTTGTGCTAGGCCTCATTTGGTCAGAAGCATGTTTGTTTCTCTTGTCAGCTTCTTGATTGTGTCCTTTGCAGATTTCTGCAAGGCAACCACATGGTCATTTCTGCATGTTTTCTAGATTACTTCTGTGGTAGGATTCCAGGTTTAGTTGATATTAGTATTTAGTATTTCAGAATCCACTTACACTGAAAGAACTTAATTTTTGCCCTTTGATTTTATTTTAGATAGCCTATTGAGATTTAGCATCCTTCCTATCTCTTATCTAATATCATTTCATTTTGGTGATTTTATTTTAGTGATTAATATGGTTTGTTACCCCAAAACTTATGGCTTAATTCATCAGTGTGGCAGTGTTGGAAGATGGGACCTAGTGAGAAATGTTTGCATCATAAGGGCTGTGGCCCTCAAGACTAAATTAATGCTGTCTCACATGAGTGAGAGACTGAATGAGTTCTTGCTCAGAAGCAACTGAATTAATTATCAGAGTGGAAATGGAAGGATACCCTCATGGTTATACAAAATTACATACAAGAGGAAGTGAGGGGAAAGGGGAAAAAAAAGGGGGAGAAATGAATTACAGTAGATGGAGTAGGGAGAGAAGATGGGAGGGGAGGGGGTGGAGGATAGTAGAGGATAGGAAAGGCAGCAGAATACACCAGACACTAGTATAGCAATATGTAAAACAGTGGATGTGTAACCGATGTGATGCTGCAATCTGTATACGGGGTAAAAATGGGAGTTCATAACCCACTTGAATCAAAGTGTGAAATATGATTTGTCAAGAACTATATAATGTTTTGAACAACCAACAATAAAAATTAAAGAAAAATAAAATAAAAAAAAACCAAAGAAGCAGAAAAGGGGGGAAAATCAGACCATAAAACATACGATTTTCAAAACAAAACAAAACAAAATTATCAGAGTGGGTTGTTCTAAAGCAGGGTTAGTGTTACCCTTTTGCCTCTTTTGTGCATGCCCACTTGCCCTCTGCCTTGAAAACCTCACCAGACATTGAGCAGATTTTGTTATCATTCTAGTGTTCAAGTACATTGTTCTTGTGAACTTCTCAACCTTTACAATTATGAGCCTAAATAAACCACTTTTCTTTATAAATCACCCAGTCTCAGGTATTCTACTATAGTAACAAAATAGATGGTACACATATGTGGCTGATTTCATCATTTTATATACCTAGGGGAAAAACCAATAGACTAATGGTGAAGTGCCCAGAGTATGCTGACTTTGGAAAACAAAATCTAGTAGTTATTCTATTAGAGGGTCAATATTATTGTACGATAGATTAGGTGGAGAGATAAAGCAGTCTTTTTTCCCACATTTTATTCTCTGTTATCCAGTTCTTAATTTTCTTTTTGAAATTTGTTTTGAAAACATTCTTTGTAACTGTGAGGCAAGGAGGAAATTACTCATACTGTTGGTAGTGATAATTCACAACTATATCTTTCAAGATAGTAACTTTCCTTATAGAAGTACTAAAGCAACCTTATTAACAAAATAGAGTTTTAGAAATTTATGCTTAATCTCAGTGAACCAGTGGCAGGAAAATTGTACTTAAGTTTTATTTGTATGCAAAATGCCCTATATGAGTGAGTGGGTCTTTTTCAAAAAAAGCTTTTTTTCATCTTTCTAGTGTTCATAAGCATATGCTGCCTTAGAGTGCTCTGTACTTAGGTTTGAAAGTTCTTATTACCATGGCCAGCACTTAGTTAAGTTTAATAGATGTTTAAATTTAGTAGATCTAGATGTTTAGCTGCTACTTGCAAATATCAAAGATGTCAAAGAATTGGTTGACTTTTTTTTTTTTTTCCAACAAGATATTTTCTTGAGTGTTGTAGTCAAAATTTTAAGGCCTCTTAAATTTATTGTCAAAAAAGGATTTTTTGTGTTGAGCATTTAGATTCTAAAGATCTAGTCTCAAAACTCCAGACTTTGGTTCTTAAGCTTTTTTAGTAGCATTTGAATCACCTGAGATGCTTATTAAAAATTCACATTTCTTGGTTTCACCACCAGCGTCTTATTTCATTGATGAGAAATTAAGCCTAGAAATCAACATTTAAAAAAAAATGTCTCATACTTTGAGAAACATGACTTTCAGCTCTCAGTAGTTCTCAAACCTGATGAGGCATCAAATCTGCCTGATTTGCTTTTAAAAATTGTGAATTCTTACTTCTTCCCTATTACTATTTAATCAGAATCTCTGGAATGGAGCCCCCAGTAACTTGAATTTTTTAATAAGATGTCTGGTAGTCCTTTTATAGAAAACCACATCACAGTATCCCATTCTTGAGACCCGTTGCATAATTATTTCACTATGAATTGTGTGAGGAGGGCCTATTACCTTTTTTTTTAGGATCTAATTTCTGGGTGAAATATTAACTGTTTCTGTTACTTCTCAGACATGCCCATATGTTGACATTGTGGGGCTTTAAAAGGATTACTTATTTCTGAAGACATTCTTTAACATTTTTCTTTTCAGTACTAGGTAAATTGCACATACATATGATATATGTGTGTGCATGTGTCTACTATAGGACCTATTGACTTGTTTTCATTTTGAACTTGTGATTCAAAATTAGCTTATGGACTTGATTATTTATGCTCTGTTGACTATCATGGAATAAAATGTTTTCACATACTTTAAGAGTCTTACTTCAAGACAAAATGTCTTTTTATATATTGTACTGTTCAGTAGTATTATTAGTACAATATTTTACATAAAAGCCAGTTATTAATATAAATTCTGTGTAGTAAAAACTAGAAAAAATGATACTAATACCTAGTTATCTGAAGTAACTTGCTGAACTATACAGTGTTCCACAATTAGGATTCTTTACAATTGTGATCCATGGTAGTTTTTTTTTTTTTTCAAAATATATTTTTTTAGTTGTAGTTGGACACAATACATTTATTTTATTTATATCTTTGTGGTTCTGAGGATCAAACCCAGGGCCTTACACATTCTAGACGAGTGCTCTACCATTGAGCCACAACCCCAGCCCCTCCATGATAGTTTTTGAATAAAGTACAAAGCAATTCCCATTGATGATGTTGGGACAGCTAATTTTTGTGGAGTTATAGTCCTTGTAGAGTAGTTGGATATCTCCTCAAAGGTTTAAATAAATTATTTAAATTTTAATTTTATGTATGTTTTACATGTATAATCAGTGTAAGTAGAAAGCTTTGGATAGGTAATCGTGAATTGACTAAGAGCTAACTACAGAGAAATGACATTTTTTTTTAATTGCTTATACAGATGGAACATGGGATAACAAGGTTGGAGTTTATTAAAGTTCAAGGAAAGAATGTGAGTGCTTTGCTTATTGTATGGCTTACATTATATACAGCTACATTGTGGCACTCAACAACATTGCATCCTCTTTACCAGTTAAGTAATTGTAATTTGGAGGGTATGGTGGTTTGTACTTATTAACCTGTAGCTCAAGATCTTAAAATTTCTAACATCTTTTTTGAGGGTCTTGGAGATTCCACTTAATTTTGTTAACTTTCTGCTGGATATTAGCTTCTTAAAATATCAAATTTTTAGCTGAGTGCAGTGGTGCATGCTTATAATCCCAGTGACTTGGGAGGTTGAGGTAGGAGAATCACAAGTTCAAGGCCAGCTTGGGCAACTTAGTAAGATCCTGTCTCAAAAAAATAAAAAATCACTGGGGATGTAGCTCAGTGTAAAACACTCCTGGGTTCAACCCCAGTATTAAAAAAAAAGAAAGAAAAAAAATAACATTTTTCAAGCTCACTAATCAGTCTTTAGTAATTGCTACTGAATTGTTTTGGAAACAAATTAATTAGCTACATTTACTCAGGCAGTTAGATTTTAAGGTTTTTTGATTTGTTTGTCTGCACAGTGAATGGCTTGCTATTCAGATTCAGAGTCATTCTGTAAGAATTCCTGTTTTTATCCTGTTTTACTGTTAGTACTATAACAGCCACTTTTCCAACTGGCTTCTAGAGACCAAGAATTATTTTGAATAGTCTTTAGTATGTACCTCAGAGAAGTCCCAAGTCTACTATCCGATTTTGCTTTCTGAAGGAAGGGGAGGCAAAGCACAACTAGTAGATGAATGTAATAGAGGAGCCATTTTTATAGACCTACTGTTAATAGTCATTTTCTGGTACTAACAATCATGGTAGTACTGGGACTTGGAAAAGGGGTTTTGACTGTTTCGAAAAAGGTATATTTTTTAAACTGTCATATTTACTTATTTTATATAATAATCTGTGTTTTATCCTCAAATATTTATGGGATAGAGATTAGCAACCAGAGTGCTATGTGGCATGCCTAGACTCTTTACTATTCCTTGAGAGTTTTCCTTCTTATAGAGCATCATTCTTGCTATCTGCTGCCTAGGTTTTTGTTTTGTTTTGTTTTGTTTTTGCCTTGCTTGCCTTCTGTTCCTCATTGGTGTATATATGCCTCACATACACTATTTTATATAGAGTTAAAATATATATATCATATCTCTCCCAACCAGAATGTAAACTCTTTGAGGACAGGAAGAGTCAGAAACTTATTTTGCAATACCCCTTCATATGTGGAATAGTATTTCCATATAAGTAGACACTGAGCAAGTTTTGTTTAGTAATATTGACTACCTGATTTCACCATCTATAAAAGTACTATTTTCCTGATGCATGGTTTACCATAAGCAATGATGATATGTATTTGTTTAATTGATTTTCTTTCATTCTTTAGTGTGTATGACTGATAATGCATTTTAGCAAATTTATTAAGTTATTCAAGTTATTGTAAAGTAATCCAAAGATTCACATTACTAATGTGGATTTCTGGTTGATATGATGTCTTGTTTGAGCTACTTGAGTTAGGGTAATTTTGTATTAATTAGTAGAGAAATAGTATTTCCATGCAACTCAGAAGTTAGGTAAATATTGTAATCATATCTGTCATAATGAAATAAATAATTTATTGTGTTGTATGTATAAATAATGCAAAACCAGTATTGAATTTCATTAGTGTACTGAAATGGTAAAATCTGAATTGCTAATAAATAATACTAGAAGTAAAATAAATAAAGATTTATGGGTATATATTCTTAGATGTTAAGGCAGTCAAAAACTAACTCACTGGTAGTTTGGATAATATGAATATGTCAGTTTGTTGAAACAGAATTGAGTTTCTGATAGATCTTTGGATAAATTTAAGGTACTAGTGGTATTTGATAAACGGGGCTATTACGGCAAATTATATCTTGGAAGAGTGCGCTGATTGTCAGTTTTTAAATTAATTCAGAATTTCTACTCTTCAAATAATTTACAAGAAAATTCCTAACTGCTCCACATCTTTGAAGTTTTCCTGGCATAAGGAATGGTGAGAATCTTTCTTTTAAAGTTTGCAGTATATAGCCTTTCACGTACAGTCATGCATTGCTTAATAATAGGGACATAGTCTAAGAAATGCATTGTTAAGTGATTAGGCAATTTCATTCTTGTGTGAACATAATAGAGTGTACTTAGACAAATCTAGATGTTATAGGTTGGTCATTTGACATGTCCTCTTGATGCCATTAAGGGAAAAAGTAAACATGAAATGTATAAGCCTGCTGATGAAATGACATATTTTTTATACTTCACGTTTTTAAAAAAACAAGTAAAGACATACACTCTAAAATAGTAACAATAGAATAGTAAATATGTAAACAAGTACCAGTAGTTTATTATTATTATCAAGTACATGTACTGTTCACAATTGTATGTGCTATAGTTTTATCTGACTAGTTGTGCACTAGGTTTATTTATATTAACCATATCTACAAACATGAGCAAAGCATTGCACTCCTATATATTATGATGGCAACAAAGTCTCTAGTTCACAGGAATTTTTCAGCTTCATTTTAATCCTATGGGACCGCAATCATATAGTAGTCCAAAATTGAAGGATAGTTGGTTTGTTACTGTGTGTCTGCCTTATGTATTTTTAAGTTTTTAAAATGATGACTGGTAGAGTGAAGTTTTTAACAAGATGTGAATACTGTGCTATCCTTATTCTTTCTTTTTAATATTTTCTTCCTATTAGTAATGATGTATGGAACTTGTTTACATATTCTTATGCAATTAAGAACTGAGATTATAGTTACAGAATTAGAAAAAGCCAGATGGCCAATCTCCCGATTGAATTTGGTTCTCAATTTCAGGTGCCTTAGCCTAATAGTTGTCATATTGAGGTGAGAAGGATACCCATTGAGACACATGAAGCAAATAGAATTTCTCTATTTTTTTTTAAAAATCATACATATACATTTATACTTTATTTTGGAATATGCATAATGTATTAGTAATAACATACATATCCAGTTGTAAATAAATAGCTACACTTATTACTGCCTGTCTACATAGTTACCAGTAGGGATACTTAATCAAAAAAACTTTAAAAGACCATAGTTCTAACAAAGTACCTACCTACTGATAGACACCAAAGGGAGAACATATGCTTTTTAAAAAATGATACACAGACATCTAAAGATTTAAAATATAATCAAAGAAAAAGTAGTGAAATACAGATAAGAATATTGTATTATACAGGCCAATGGGCTCATTTATAGATTGATTGTTCAGATATTTAATTCATCATAAAATAAAAATTATCCCTGTTTTTACTTGCCAAATTGAGTTTTAATGACAAATAAACTGCAATTTTTCAAATAGTTTTGAGCAATTTAAAGTATATGCACAAGTTTTCACATGTAATGGTTTTTCCTTTTTTGTTCATAGCTGACATTTAGATCGGTCTTTTTTAAAAATTGGCAATTGCTATAAATGTTGTCTTTCAAGGGACAATTTGATTTTGCCTTTTGTGTCTTTTGGGTGGAAGGAATACAAAGTAACTTTAATTTTAAATAAGTCATCATAAATCAGATTATTTTCAGTGTTCCTCAAATTAGTAGATACTGCTTTTACAACCAGGAAACATTTAAAAGAATAGAAATACCTCCTAGTAGAACTAAAGATAAGTTCCATATCTTCCAAGTTACCAATGAGAATGGTGTAAGGAGAAGGGAGAAGAAACAACAATAAAACAGAAAACAAGTAGCAAGGAAGCAGTACAAAATAGGGGGGAAATTATATAACAAGTTAAATGAAGCATGTTACAACAATAAATGTAAATAGGATAAACTTACCTTTTACAACAAAAGTATACTCACTAAAGTATACCTACTGTATGTAAGAGATACACATAAAAGTTATGATGCAAAGAACTTGAAAATGAAAAGATGGGGAATATTCAGAGCAAATTAGAGCAAAGAAAACAGAAGGGAGTCAATATTTAGTTTGACAAAATTTAAAAGTAAAAATTAATAAATGGGTCATATTATAATTATTATACATGTAAGCCATAATGATGATGTCAAGAATTTATAAGTACCAAATTATTAAGATCTAAAATATGTCAAAAAATATTCAAGAAATAAAGAACTTTTAGAACTCAGTAGAAGTTTACAGATTTTAGAGTATTTTTCTAGGTGACAGATCAAGCTTCATTCTATATTCTGAACTTTTATTTAATTTAATTGATATATAAGACAAATAACTCCATATTCTGTGAACAAAATACATCTTTTCCATTACTCATGAAACATTTATGAAAATGAGCTAACTAATAAAGATAAGGAGGAAATGATACAATACCTTTGTTTTGTTTATTTATTTTTATGTGATGCTGAGGATCGAACCCAGTGTCTCACATGTACTAGGCAAGCGCTCTACCACTGAGCTATAATCCTGGCCTGGAAATTTGATAATTTTCAGATTTTTCTCTAACAACTCTTGGGTCAAAGAAGAAATCAGAACTGCATTTCTAAGATATTATCTAGATAATATGATAACATTAGAGTAGACTTTTTTTTTATTTTTATATTTTTAGATGTCAATGGACCTTTATTTTGTTTACTTATTTATATACAGTGCTGAGAATTGAATCCGGTGCTTCACATGTTTGAGGCAAGCACTCTACCACTGAGCTACAACTTCAGCCCTGCTGTATTTTATTTTTTATTCTGATGGACTGTGTGTGTTTTGGTTTCAGGAAGATAGTTTGAGTAAAGCATTGAATTTGAAATGTTTTCTGACCCTCTCTAATATACAAAGCACTTTGTTATATGTGAGATAGAACTAGAATTGGAGCCTTGGAAATTTATAATCCATTGGACTTTATTATAGTAAATTATTTGGGATGAACATATGGAAAATCCTCAGTCATTTCTTTATGGGTTTAGTGTTCTGTGTGATGATTTAAATTTTCAACAGAGATGATTATAGTACTCATGAGGAAGAAAAGAAATAGATTATTAGGGTAGATTGATTCAATTGTATAAAATTCCCAGAGATCTTGGTTCTTTTTTAACTCTATCCCCTTTTAACAGCCCCAGTTCATGGGATAATTCAACTTCTTTGTGCTTCAAACTCTGTATCTATAAGAATTAAGATACATAGTTCTTTATACATGTTATTTTGAGGTAGCTGTGAATCAATTTGTTAAGTAAATATTAAACATCAACTCCTTTTTGGTCTGCAGTGTCTGAAACTATGCTCTGGTGGGGGAGAGAGAAAAGCTTAGGGTGCCATGAAAACAGAGGGAAGTGAGTATATCTTGAACGGAGAAGGAAGGAGAAGCAATGTAACATTTGAGCAGATCTTGAAGATTAATAACAGTTTATCTAGTGAACAAGGAAGGGGAGAGAGCTCTAGGTTCATGAAATAGAAGATCCAGAGGCAGAAACTGCATTTTATTTTTGGAAAAATAGAAGTCTTTCATGTGACACTAAGCATGGGCTTATGGAGGAGTAGCAAAATATTAAGCTTTTTATCATATTGAAGAATATGGTTCTTAAAGGCAAAAACCATGGGGCTTTTTAAGATTTATAGTGACGCAGCCACTTCAATGTCTATAGCAACTCAGTTCGCAATAGCCAAGCTATGGAACTAACGTAGATACCCTACAACAGATGAACGGATAAAGAAAATGTGATATATATACACAGTGGTGTATTATTCAGCCATAAAGAAGAATGAAATTATGGCATTTGCTGGTAAATGGATGGAACTGGAGCCTCTCATGCTGAGTTAAATAAGCCAGTCCCAAAGAAATCAAAGGCAGAATGTTCTTTCAGATATGTGGATGCTAACCCACAACAAGGGAGGGGAAGATTAGAAGTTCATTAGACTAGACAAATGGAAACGAAGGGAAGGGAGTGGGGATGGGAATAGAAAAGATGGTGGAATGATTGGACATATCTTTCCTATCCTATATGTGAATACATGACCAATGTAACTCTGCATCACATACAACCACAATAACGGGATCGTAATTGGAACAAGTTGAACTTTATGTATGTATAAAATGTCAAAATACACTCTACCATCATGTATAGCTAGAAAGAACAAATTTTAAAAAAATATTTGGTTGAACTAGATGCAGAAACAGCAGTTAGAAAACTGGCAGTTGATATGACAGAGTCTAAAAGTAAAGGCAGTAGAGATGACAAGTAGATTTTATTACATCTCTAAAATGGATGGGCTTCTGAGGATGGGCCAGAAATCCTAAAAGTACATGCAAGATTTGTTAAATGAAATGTGTTTTTCTTGGGAGAAGATCTGTGAATTTTATTAGATCAGACAATAGGGTTATTTGGGTAAATGTATACATTATAGGGCAAATTGATTTAATGACATTTACAAACTAAAGTTTAAATAATTAAAAAATGTACTCTAAAATCTATTTTTTTTTCACTTTTTATAGTGGACAGACCAAAATCTCAACAAGTTCGAACCTCTAGTACAATAAGGCGAACCTCTTCTTTGGATACGATAACAGGACCTTACCTCACAGGACAGTGGCCACGGGATCCTCATGTTCACTACCCTTCGTGTATGAAAGATAAAGCTACTCAGGTAAAGTACTCAGCTTTATTACCCTACAGTTTATCTGTTTTGATCATACTAAAGAAAATGGAATGTAATTAAATTTTCCTGAATTTGAAATATGTCTAATAAAAAAATCCATTACTATAAATGAACTGTATAGTAATTTTTTGTCATGTGGATTTTAGAAGTTTTAAGCGCATTTAATATTTAATAAATAACATTAGTCTATCATTTTAGAGACTTATGTTGTAGTTGTTTTTTGTTTTTTGTTTGTTTGTTTGTTAAATATGGTTCTGGGGATCGAACCCAGTGCCTCATGCATGCTAGGCAAGTGCTCTATCATTGAGCCACAACCACAACCTATGTTGAAAATATAAGCTTTTTTTGTTTGTTTTGTTTTGTTTGTACTGGACATTGAACTCAGGGGCCCTCAACCACTGAGCCACATCCACAGTCCTATTTTGTATTTTATCTAGAGACAAGGTCTCACTGAGTTGCTTAGCATCTTGCTTTTGCTGAGACTGCCTTTGAACTCATGATCCTCCTGGCTCAGCCTCCCAAGCTGCTGGGATTACAGGCATGTGCTAAAATATAAGTAGTTTTTGAAGAAATTTTTATATAGTTCTTGAAAATAATTTATAGATAATTAACACATGGCTAAATGATTTAAATTGAAGGTTGTTTCCTTTCCCTGTTGTTCACATTTTTCATGTGGAAGACTTTCTAAGCTTTCAATTTGAAACAATTCCTCACATGACAGAAAAAAAAATCTGAAAATATCTTTATTTATGATTATCTGAGTTGTTGACCATATCTTCATCAGCATTTATAGACATTATGAAGAAGATTACAAAAAAAGTGGTCAATAGACTTGACCTGCAGTATAATTAGGAAGATAAAATATAAATTTATAAAAGTTGATAATAGAAGATATTACATTATTAGATGAATGAGGCATGTAAACATGAGGGCATTTAAAAGAACGAGTACATTTTGGGCTTTATAGATTAAAAAATAGAAGGATTAGAGTTTCATGTCTGAAGAATGGGGAAAAATGGAGAATTTTGAAAACCTTGCTTCTTAATATTTGTCATTTTTTAAGGCAAGCTTGAAACTGAAATTAGCTGCTGCTTAATCATCCATCCCATCAGTTCTACCTTTGTAATGTTTTATATTACTAGCCTTTTGCTTTCCTCTCTTCTTTTAGTAAAGAAAAGAACAAATTTTATGTGGAAAGCAGTAGGATTCTTAAGTAGAAATAATTATTAAAACTTAATATGTGTCTAAACATTTAGTGAGAGATCTAGACCCAAATGATTGAGAACCATCCCTCCAGAGGAGTTGGAGTTACAGATGCAATAAGTGCAGACATAGAGGATAAAGAAAGTCCAGTGGCCAAGAACTTTGTTTTTGGAAAGGCACATAGAGGAAAGAACTAATTTATTCACTTAGAAGCACTAAGACAGAGGAGAGAATTAACATTTATTAACTATGTTCCATAGTTTGTTTTATAGTCCATGTTTCATTTAATTCTTATAAAGAATATTACAACATTATTCAGCTGGGAAAGCAGAAACTCAGGGAAGTTAAATGACTTATTTGGGATCATAAAGCTAGAAAGTTTTAACTCATTTCTAACATGCAATAACTGACCCTACTAAAAATGGTAGCTATTTTTATTAGATGACATAATAATAATAACAACAACAATTAGAGGAGGGGGAATGAGATGGGGAGATACTGGGGAATTGATGACCAAATTATATTGTTCTGTTAATGTGTAAATATGTAACTATGAATCCTGCTATTATATATAATTGTAATGCACCAATTAAAAGTAATAAAAAAGAAAATATTTCATTGAACATAGCTTTGGCTGAAACAATAACTCAGAAACATTATCTTATTTACTCTTAAGAAATGAAAAAGAAAAAAAATCTAAGAGCAAAAGGCTGGTAGAAAAACTAGTTAGTGTAGTCTTAGAAGCCAAAAGAGAAAACTGTTTTAGTTAAGAAAGGAAACACTGTTGACAGTATCAGATGCTAAAGAGAGGTCATAGAGAATAGAACTAAGGGATTAGGAGTACATTATCTTGCAAAATTCAATATTAATGATATGGTAGAGTAGTATGCTCAGAGTACTTGGTAGATAAGAAGACAGATACAATAGAAGAAAAGAGATCTGGATAGATTTCTTCTGCATATCTCTTTGTGCAGTGGCAATAATTAAATCTACCTTGAGATGTTGCATTATTAAATATAATATTTTAAAGTAAACATGGAAAATACTGTAAATACGTGTTGAGTTATTATAGACCAGCCTACTTATAACATTTGTGAAGTCTGTACCAAATATAAAGACCCCCATAGCACATGTGTATAAGTTAAATAAACTGTTAAATATGTTTCATCTTCCCATTTTTGACAAATAAATCTTCATAGGGACCTTTAAGGTTTAAGTTGAGCACCATGGTACATGCCTATAAACCCAGAGACTTGGGATGCTGAGTAGGAAGATTTTAAGTGCAAGGCCAGCCTCCACAATTTAGCAAGACCTTGTCTCACAATAGAAAGTGTGTAACTCAGTGATAACACACTCCTAGGTTGAGTCCCCAACACTGCAAATAAATAAATAATAATAAAAGGTCAGGTTTGAACTAAGAATTCTTGGACTCTTCAGTTATATGCCAGAATGTGTCTACATGGGCCAAATCCATCTAACCTCTGAGCCTAAACACCATTCTGTTCCTATGTCATACTCTATTCTTACTTTGAGGTGGCTTTACACACAGTTCTGGAACCTTCCTACCTCCAAGTGCTCACAGTCAAGGTCCTTCCATACCATTTTAGGAAGTGAGACCTAGGGGATAGATCCTTGCAGATCCTAGAAGTCAAACTTCCATTGTATGGACATGGAATTCCTGGTTCTAGATAGACCCAGAGCATACATGATCTGTAGCAGGGCATTAATTTATGGTGTGCATGTCCTTTGACCCCAACTTCTCTTCACCTCTTGGGGAGGAATATGACTGGAAGAGGGCCAGAGTAATTCCCCCTAAATCTTGAGGTTCAGGATGAGGACTTGTCTTGCCTGGTTCTGTATTAGGTCATCTATTTGAGAAACTTGTTATTGAAAAAAAGGGAAAAATAAGCCTCATTTTTCAGATGTGGAACCTGAGGCTTAGAAAAGTTAGGTAATTTAAGTAGCTAGTTAAGTTTGAAGAGCTCTGAACCCAGATTATGTTGATTTCAAAGTGTTTACCTTTTCTCTAGTTCCGCACTGCCTCTCATAGAAAACCACTAATAGATAAGCAGCATTTAAACTAGCACTTGCCTCACAAGCAGTATCTTTCCCCCAAGCATCTATTAGTTTAATTGAAGATTCAGAAGGTGAACATATGAGCTGCTTTTTATGGCCACATTTATTCCTCCTGGATTAATTTCTGAACTTTTAGGGAGTGAATAAGTAATTTTCTGTTATTTGGTGGAAAGGTGGTAGTTTGCCCAATTTACTACAGATATTCAACACCTGGGCTGCCTGCCCTTGGATGAGGGGTGTCTCCAGCATCTTCTTTCTTTTATAGTTATGTTTTAACTACTATAATTGTTTAGGGCTAGACGTAAAATTCTTCATCCTCTTTTAAGTAAAACATGTTTATTGTATAAAACATATATATATGTATTATAAAACATATGTGTATGTTTATATATATATGATTAAATTAAAGCTATTTAACATGTGCCTCATCTCACCTATTTTTTAATGAGAATACTTCAAATCTACTCTCCTAGCAATTTTCAAATACAGTCATATATCACTTAGTTGGGAATACATTCAGAGAGATGCATCCTTAGTTGATTTCATAATTACACATCCATAGCAGAGTTCCTTTCATACACCTAGTTGGCATAGGTCAATCACCTACTGTGGCCTCTTTTTTACCATATATATATATATATATATATATATATATATATATATATATATATATATATATATATAGTAGATGAACACAATACCTTTATTTTATTTATTTATGTGATGCTGAGCATCAAACCCAGTGCCTCACACATGCTAGGCAAGCGCTCTGCCACTTAGCTACAACTCCAGCCCTCAGTGTGGCCTCTTGATGAAGATACACTTAAATACTGTGTGAGGCTGCTTCTGACATAGGACAGCATATTGTTTTTCAAGTGGAAGAGTATACTCTACAATGAAAAATACAGCATAGGAAATACATAAATAAGTAGCATCATTTATTATCATGATAAAATAGTATGTAATGTATATATATATATCAATATGTACTATAATTTTATACAAATGGCAATAGGTTTTTTAATGAAATAGGTTTGTTTTTATCAGCAGCATCACAAGTAGTTGAATAATGTGCTATGATGTTAAGGGGGCTCTGATAAGATGATAGGAATTTTTTCAGTTCCATTATAATAATATGGTATCCCTGTTGTATAGGTGCTTTATCAAAATGTTATGCAGTACTAAACTGTATTCAACATGCCATTATTAACTGCAGTCACGATGATATATAATAGATCTCTTGAAGCTGCTGTTCTTGTCTTTACTGAAATTTTGTGTCCTTTGACTAACATCTCCTTTATCCCTTCCCCATCTTCTGGTTACCACAATTCTGCTCTGTTTCTATGAGTGAAATATTGTATATCTGGATAGAGTTTGGGGGTTATAAGTATGAATACATTCATCACAGTTTATCCTAATACACTTGTGCATTTTACCACATAACTCTTAACTTTAAAAATATAGAATATAAGTTTTTAAAAAACTGAACTCTTAAGATGTTTAGGCCTATTTCTTGCAACTTAATTTGAAATGAATAAAAAATAAGATAGATTAATGTATAGATTGATAAATATGTAATGAAGCAAATATAGAAAAATTATTATAAAGATAATTAAATGTTGGATTTACAGATATTCACTGAGTAGTTTTTGTTTTTACTTTTGCTCTTCTGGGGATCAAACCTAGGATCTTGGCATGCTAGGCAAGTGCTCTACCACTGAGCCATACCATTAGTTTTTTAACTGTTCTGTTGGAAGTTTTTCTTAAGAAAATGTTTTATTTTGTGTTTTTTTTTAATATATGGCCCACTGAATTAATTGCTGTCTCACCAGGCTTTAGTTTCCTTTTCTGTAAAGTCAAATTAATAATACATGACATTGTCACACATTCATTTTGAGGATAAAAAGATACAACTTCACACAGTTTTTAAGACCACTGAAGAAATAGGTTCTTGCCAGTTTGTTAGAATAATCTATCTTAGTAGAGGAAAAAAAATAAAAACCATTTGTAGAATTTGATGTTACTTTATTACTTTAGCCTTACAGATACAACCTTTTTAAAACAAAAGTTTACAGCAGCTCAGGAGGCTGAGGCAGGAGGATCTCAAGTTCAAAGCCAGTCTCAGAAGCTTAGCGAGGCACTTAGCAACTCAGCGAGATCCTGTCTCTAAATAAAATATAAAATAGGGCTTGGGGATGTGGATCAGTGGTTAAGCACCCCTGAGTTCAGTCCTCTGTAGTCAAAAAAAAGTTTATCCACCAACTCTTTTAATTGTGATTAAGGTTACTAGAGTCAGACATTAGTAGTACCTCAACCTTTTTCCCATATTGTGAAGTATAATCTATTCACAGATTTTTAGATTCTGTGTTTGAGTGTTTCTAAATATGAAACTAATATTTTTATGAAGTGTAAAATGAGAAGAATCTATACAGCAATAAGCAGAGATGTTTCTTCTGATTTCCCAGGTACAGGCTCTTGACAACTGTTGGCATTCTGTCTTCTCTGTGCCCTTGAAACTGAGTTTGGCCATGAGACTTTAGGAATAAGCTTAAAAATCTGCTGCATTCCCTCTGACAAGGGATAATAATAGTGTTCACTCCTTCTCTATTAGATACATCTGGTTCACTACGTGACCATGAAAATCATAGCTTTCTTATCCATACATATAATAAAAGCAGAAATTTAACCTTTGTAGTTTGAAGACATTCAGAGTTAAAAATTAAGTGGTTATATAATCTAGTCTATGCTGACTAACATGCAGACTATAACTTTTTTTAGCCCTTTTGGAACATAGTGATATTTTTCTTAACTAAAATGTTAAAAGATTGAATATGGACATAAAATCAGTATCAAAATAGAATGAAAGAAAAAACTTAAGTACTAGAAATGAGCCCCTCCCCCGCCACAGTTTTGTCAGTCTCTTAATTTTATTTCAACTTTTTAAAAACAAAGTCTTAATAATTTATCATCCTATTCCATACTTGACTTTTACAGATCTTAATCTCTTTCTCATACAGTTGGAAGCATTTTTTTTCTGTGTGAGTAGTTCATCTAAAGCTATCCATGGAACAAACTACTACTACCTAAGTCTCAGCAAGTTCCTTCTGTGAAATGTCCATTAAACTAGAAAACTTTAGGATATTAACTCTTCTATAGCTAATTTCAATTAATATGGTGTATATATATATATACACACACACACACACACACACATATATGCAAGTGAGTATATTCATTCTTACGAGAAAGCATTATCACCTTCTTTTTAAGCAAAGAGCTAAAATGCTTTAGATTTATATCCTAATAAAATGATGGATTCAATGCTTTTTACATATAATTTGAACAACAAAAAAGCTACTTGTCTAAACACAGAATTTCCATTTCAGACATCCCCAGCCCAGGTCAGCATTCTATCATAATATCTTGTGAAATCCCTGTGCTTTTATTTCTTTCAGGAATGCTTGGTGACATTTTTTATAGACCTTCCATAATTGTCTCAGAAGGTTTTTATTATTATTGTTATCAGTACTGGGGGTTGAACCCAGGGGCATTCTACCACTAGGCTATATCCTCAGTTCTCTCTATTTTTTCTTTTGAGACAAGTTCTTTGTTTTGAAATCATCGTGCCTCAGCCTGTTGAGTAGCTGGGATTATAGGTGTACAACACTGTTCCCAGCTGCCTCAGGATGTTCTTAATTCAGGTAAATTAAAAGAATCAAAACTATTTTAGATTATGTATTTTGGGGTTTTATCTAATTTTGTTTTGAAAATAATATCTTTTGGTGGTAAAATAATCTATAAAATTTTAAAGGAAGGAGATGAATAATAGCTATTGACTCCCTGGATCTTGCCTTAAATGATCTTAAGAGGTTTTTGTTTGTTTGTTTGTTTTTAGGGGGGTGGTGTATAGGTTTTAAGAAAGTTTCTACACCTATAGAAATAAATTATTTAAGCATATACACAGAGATGGAATCATACTTTATATTCTATCTCTAGCTTGCATTTTCCATTTGATGGATCACTGGCATCCCTCCTTATCATGACATGTAAATCCCTACCTCAGTATTCTTTTTTTTTCTATTTTAAAATTGTGGTAAAATACTCATAACATAAAATTTACCATCTTAACCATTTTTTTAACAATTTATTCTCTGGCTTTAAGTACATTCACATTGTTGTATGACTGTTACCACCATCCAACTCTTAACACTTTTCCATCTTCCTTAATTGAAACTTGGTATTCGTTAAACACTATCTCCCCATCCACTTTTCCCCTGGAGTCAGGTAACTACCATTCTACTTTCTGTCTCTATGAATTTAACTGCTCTGGAGCCTCATATTAGAAGAATCATACAGTATTTGTTCTTTTTGACTTGGCCTATCTCACTTAGTATAATGTTTTCAAGCTTTATCTTAGCATGTGTCAAAATTCCCTTTTTTAAGGCTCAGTAATATTCTATTATATGTACACATTACATTTTGTTCATTCATTTGTTAATGGACATTTGGGCAGTATTATTGTAAATAATTCTGCTACCAACATTTGTTTATGGAATCAATAGATTCTCTGATGTTTGGTCCATTTTCTCAAGTCCTTGCTTTTATTTCTCTTGGGTATCTACTCAGAAACAGAAGTGCTAGATCATATGGTAATTATGTTTACATTTCTGAGGAACCACTATACTATTTTATTCCAATAGCTGTACCATTCTGCATTCCTATTAGCAATGCACAGGGTTCCCTTTTTTCCTACAACCTTGCTAGCAGTTGTTATTTTCTGTTTTTGTTTATTTTTGTTTTATATATAGCCATCCTAATGGGTATAAAGTAAGTACCTTATTGTGATTTTGTTTGCATTTCCTAAATGTTGAGTGGTGGTGTTCATATGCATTTTAGCCATATGTATATTTTGTTGGTGAAATGTCTGTTTAAGTCCTTTGCCCATTTTCAAACTAGTTGGTTTTTATTACAGATTTTTTAGGAACTCTTTATATTAATTCTGATATTAATCCCATATAAAATAATGTGATTTGCACATTTTTTCCCATTCTGTAACCTTTTAATTCTTTTTATAATGTTATGATTTTTTAATTTTTGTAGAATCTTGATTTTTTCCCCTTTTGTTGCTTGTTCTTTTGGTAGCATATTCAAGAAATAATTTCCAAATCCAGCATCATGGAGCTATCCCAGTGTTTCTTCTAAGAGTTTTGTGGTTTCTGCTTTTAAGTTTAGGTCTTTGATCCATTTGAGGTAATGTTTGTGAATTGTAATAAGGTAAGGATTCGGTTTCATTCTGTTGATTATAGGTAATCTAGCTTTTTCAGCACCATTTGTTGAAAAGGCTGTCCTTTTCCTTATTGAATGCTTCCGACACCCCTGTTGAAAATTAATTGACCATATATATAAAGATTTATTTCTGAGCTCTCTGCTGTATTCCACTGGACATTATACACTCAGTTTTGCTATGAAGCATGTATATTTTACATACATCCAGCACATATGCTTATTTTACTACTGGTCTTTCTTGTTTTAATCAGGAGTGATCATTTAGGTAGGAAATTCCATTTTATCATTAAATATGTTGTTTTGACTCAACATATAATATGGCAAATTTCTTCAATAGATTCTCTAATGTTTGTTCCATGGTTATATTTCTGGAAAATGCTATTTGTTTATAGATGCTTGAAATATATATAGTGGCAAACAAAGTGTTTGTTAATATTTATTATATTTGTTTAAATGAGACCTGAATTTTTTTCCTTTTCATGATGTAATCCTTAGGTTAGTGTTATACTTGCTTCATAAAAAGGGTTTGCAAGATTTCCTTCCTCTGTACTCTAGTATGGTGTAAATATCATCTGAATTATCTATCATTTGGATCTGAAAGAATTTTATCTATGAACTTAATAGCTTAGTATGTTTTTTGATTTTAGCTTTTTGAGAAAATCTTTTCAATTTCTTCCATGGTCTTGGTATATTTTAGTTGTATCAGAAAGAAATTTCAAAACTTGTGTCATTTGAGCCAAGAGAAGGTAGGAGAATTGCTTGAACTCAGGAATTTGAGGCCATCCTGTGCAACATGGTGAAACCCGTATTTAAAAAAAATATAAATAAATAAATAAACTTGTATTCTTCAAAGGGTGAGAAATAGGATGTTTAGATCTTAAATGTAATTCTTACATAGTTAAACTTCCCTTTCTCTTGGTAATGTTTTTCTTTGATATTTTATTGTTTAAAATAAAATTTTCAAGTCTCAACTATGAAATGTTGGCATGCCAAAAAGTACATAAAATGACATTTTGGTTAATTTTTCTTAATCTCATTAAGATTATAGTGTAGAGAGTTTTATGATCCTACCTCTCTGTCAGTGTTATTTGCTAAGATTCTGTTTTTAAGAAACTGATCTCAGTGGCTTAGGGATATACCTCAGTAGTTGAGTGCCTGTCTAGAATGCATGAGGCCCTAGGTTTGATCCCCAGTACTGCAAAACAAACAAAGAAACCAGATCTGTAGTAAGTATTTAGCATTTGGCTTTAGCCAACACTCAATAAAGTAAAGTAACTCTGAACTAAACTATATGAATTGTTTGCTATTGAAATTGTATTAAAATATCTAGCCTTTTCCTTCATTTCTGAAAGAAGCTTGGTTGGGGAAGACTTTATCAAAGGAATAGATGATGTTCCTCAAATAATAATAGATGAAAAAGAGAACTTTCGGTTTTACCAGTCTGATCAGAAACTCATTTCATGACTGAAAGTCACTCTTGATACAGCTGTTTGGGTTTCCTGTGCCCTTTCTGAAGAGCTTACTGTTGCAATTTGTTTAAGTAGCAGCAATTGCTGAAACATTTTGGGGTGGGAGACTTCTTCATGAAATGGAAGCAAGTCTGAAAATGTGACCTGTATGAGCCTGTTAGATGGCATTTCAGGGACCTAAATTGTTATTTTATGGAGCTGGCTTCTGACAGTTGAATAAATGCATAGAAATTTATTACTATGCAAGATCACTTTGGGCTGGCGTTATAACTCAGTGGCGGAGTGCTTGCCTAGCACATGTGAGGCACCAGGTTTGATCCTTAGCACCACATAAAAATAATAAATAAAATAAAGGTATTGTGTCCTTCTATAACTAAAAATAAATAAATAAAATCACCTTTACTGTTTCTTTTATTCATTATCTGACAACAATAGAGAGGATTTTATAATTCTAGAGTTGAGCCATCCTTACCAAAGTAATATTGTTTCTGGTTGCTAAAGGAATATATTCAGCTATATTGAAGAAAAAACATTAATCCATGACAAAACTGTTAATATTTTATTCAGTGGTTTTAAATAGTTTAAAATTGCCAGAAACTCAAAAATTCTACTTACTGACCTCTAATAGTTAATGTGTTCCCTTGGTTCAAAATAAATGTTATGTAGTGAAGGACTTTTCCTCTTCTCCTGTAACCCATAATACTCAGTTCCTTTCCTTTACCTAAAA
Organism: Marmota flaviventris; assembly: GCF_047511675.1. Lineage (NCBI taxonomy): Eukaryota > Metazoa > Chordata > Mammalia > Rodentia > Sciuridae > Marmota > Marmota flaviventris. The sequence continues at coordinate 36,551,237 of NC_092498.1, forward strand.
CATTTTACTGGTAACAAGACTAATCTGTTCTCTTTCATCACTTTCCCATACCTTTGCCCCTCAGTTATCATTAGGTAAAATTGTGAAATAGGTCATATTTATTTGGGATAACCTTCTTTCTTAGATTTTTGGCCTTTCTTGTCTGGTACATTAGTTCTCAACTAGTTATATCTCATAACCCATTAATGTTGAAAATCCTGTGATATAGTATTAAACAGCACTTACTGAGGAAGACTTACATATGTTAGAGATGATGTACTTTAAGAATTAAGATTAAGAATTAAGATCACAGAATTAAGATCACAGTTTAGAATTAGGTTATAGTTTAGGATATTTTCTGAAAATGGAGTTGACCTCTTAAGGTGTTAGTAACTTCTGTAAATGAATGATTGATATGGGAGCTATCTTCTTGGGAAATAGTATAAATGATCTTTTCTCTGTGTTGGTATTCTCAAAGCATTTGAGGGATAACTCCAATGCCTATTGCAATGAGAATTACACTAAATAATCCATGTTAAACATCTATAATGGTAACAGACACTGATAAATTTCAGTCACCTTTTTATTGTAATCTATAATATTTTACTGTTAGCAAGTTTAACCTTAATAATATTGCATTAAGTAGATAGAAAAAGTCATTATTTCTAGTATTAAAAATTGATAATATAATTCAAACATTAAGTTTAGACTGGGAGATAGTAGTATAGAAATGTTATAGGTAACTTCAGAGCATGCAAGGGCTCTGAAATTTGGTAATTTTTGTATTTGTTTAGCTAGCATTCAGTTATTACTGGTTTCATTTTGGAGTGTCATTGCTTTTAAGAGATGGTAATTATTTTATAAGTTGCCCACAAGTTGTATGTAAAACTGATGGCTTTTTATTAAGAGCTTACATATTATGTAGATCCTCAAGTGCAGTGTCAGCAGTAATATTTCCCATATATAATAATTTTTTTTAAAGAAATATATACTTACTGTGATAATTATTACCATTGTCTGTCTTTCAAATAGAGGTTATTTTATATAAATTTTATTTTATGTATTTTATGTAAATTTTATTTTTCATAAATTTTCCTAACTTATATTACACCAAGTCTTCTCATATGTTAAGGAAGGTATTTTAATTTTTTTATTTTTAATATAATTAATAAATTATCTTACCACTTTATGGCATTATTTGGGATTTAGTGTTATATATGAGTGGAGTACCTATTAAGGATTAAGTAATTGAAAATGATGTTATAATTAAGTAATTCTATTTTATCATAGAGCTTACCTTTTTAAAAAAATTGTATTCCATTTATAATCAGCTTATTTGGTTTATATTTATTCTTTCTCTGTTTATTCTATAGTAACTTTTTAATGTAAAGATGCCTGTTAGTTTTCCAAAAAGATAGTAATGCTAATACTCTCTTTGTCAGGTACAGGAAGAATAGAACAGTCAGCCCTCTATCTGGCTAGAATATTTGTTATCTAAGTCATCTATGCTATCATTGCTTCTGAAGGAGTTACATTCATGTTTTTGTCCATTATATTTAGTAGAAATACCATTTTGTATTTAGTTTGTCTCTTCTCTTTAAAAACACCAATATGGAAATCTTCAGTTTTCTTTGATTTGGTAACTTTAATTTATTAATGGTATTGATGTGAGGATATCATATTTTTTAAACAAGATAACTTAGACTTCCTGAATCAGTTATGACTAATTCAGAATGTGACAATGTTTTAAACATTTTTTCCCCAGGATTTTGCTGTGTAGAGGATTTTAGTATAGCTTCCTAACCAGTACATACTAAAAATTTGAATTATATTGTAGTTGCTTGAGGTTAAGGAATAAAGACCAAATTCTTTTATTTTTTTATATTTTGTTTGTTTGTTTTTAAAGACACCTAGCTGTTGGGCAGAAGAAGGAGCAGAAAAGAGATCACATCAGCGTTCTGCATCATGGGGGAGTGCTGATCAACTAAAAGAGGTAAGTTATTTCTGTTTTTTGTTTATAACCTATTTTGTCCTAGCAGATTATTTCACTGTTTTTGAATATAATGGTACTTCTTTTATTTATCCTAACATTACCTCATTCAGAATTTAAGGGTTGAATTTGTGTTTTGTTGGACAAGAGTTTCCTTTAGTATCCTTTATGTCCTTTATAAATATTTGTTCTGTATCCAGTTGGTATAGCTGTTCTAGAATGAAGTCTGATTTTATATAATAATATTATGTTTTGTTCATTTAGGTATTTTTTGTTCCTCCTTTACCTGCTTGTTTTTAAATTATGGCAACCAGAGATAGAGATCATAGGTTTGTACAGTGATGGATAGTGTTTATTGTTTCTGATACATTTTTTTTTTAATGACATCTAGCATACTGTTTCCCTTTGGGACCTAATAGTACAGTAGAAACCATATCTTTTTTTTAATTGGATTTAAAAAAACATTTTTTTAAATTGTAGATGGACACAACACCTTTATTTTATTTATTCATTTTTATGTGGTGCTGAGGATCGAAACTGGTGTCTCATGCATGCTAGGCAAGCACTCTACCACTGAGCCCTTCATTGGATCATTTTAGTTATACATGACAGTAGAATCCATTTTGACATAATTATACAAGCATGGAATATATCTTGTTCTAATTCAGACCCCAGTACCTCTCTTTCCCCGTTTCTCTTCCCTCCCCTCCTCTTTTCCCTCTGTTGCTCTTTATTCCATTTACCCAGTTATTTTTTTTAATTAATTTTTTGTGAATGTATATGATGGTGAGATTCACTGTGGTATATTCATATCTTTTAGAATTATTTCTTATTATTCATTCCCTTATTATAAACAACCACAGATATAACTATGTATCTTTAATCTTATCTATCTACATTCTTATCTGTTTGTTTTTATTAAATTACAGAAACTTGGTGTGGAAATGTCATCTGTTCATCTCCTCTGTAAACACCCTTTTAAAAGATGGTTATCTAATATTTCTTAATGATCATTCTCAGCAAGGGGAACTCATTACTTTAAGAGAACCAGTTCAATTGTTTTAACTTATCTTGTTAAATGTGTTCTTTTATATGTTGCATGAGATATTATACTCTACCCTTTTGGATTCATAGGAAATCCATTTTAACTATTTGAAAGGCTAGCAATAATTCATTTTTTTTTCCTTTAGGGTAAACATTGACATTACTATTGAATTTTTTTCATATTCATAGTTTCCAGATTTTTTATCATTTTCATATACCGTAGGTTATCATTATCCATATCCCTCATATACTGTGGCATCTATATAATGTCTAGCAGCATGATTTTTTTTTTTTTTTTTTTGTACCAGGGATTGAACCCAGGGGAACTTAACCACTGAGCCACATCTCCAGCCATTTCTATTTTTTATTTTGAGACAGGATCTCACTGAGTTGCATGGGGCCTTACTGAGTTGCTGAGGGTGGTTTTGAATGTGTGATTTTCCTGCTTCAGTCTCCTGAGCTACTGGGATTAAAGGCATGCTCCACTGTGTCCCGCTATTAGCATGATTTTTGCCTGTGATTTTATTACATCTCTTTAGTAGCCTTTTGATGTTATGGATGTAAATCTGGATCTCCCATCTACCTGACACAGAAACACAATGTGCACAAAATCAACAACAAAAAGGAAGCTGAGTCTAATATATCAAGACTAAAATAGTGCTACAAATTCATGCATAGACTATGAGTAAGACAACCATAAATGCACATATAACTACCAAAACAAGTATTTCAGTGCTCTGGAAATTAATCAAAATAAATTGAGAAACTTTAAAACAAACAAACAAAGAAACCTACTGAACTTAAAGTAAGAATAGTACAAGCTTGTAGTATTCTAGTATTCTTGTCTAGTGCTACTTCTCTTCCATTCTTTCTCATCCCTAGCTCTGTTGGTGACATTTCAACCAGAATGGGGTAGGCCTTGAAAACCAGCAGATTTATTGCCCTTACTGGAAAGAGATCAGTTGATATGGAGCCTTGTCAGTTAGAATATGGATCTTTGTGGCAAGGAACAGGGAGGGCCAATTTATGAACTAGTTTGAGGTTGTAGTCCAATTTGGAGCACGAAACAATCTTACGTACTAGTGGAATTTAATAGTTTTGAGAGATAAGATAGTCAGAGACTTGATAAATTCCCTATATGTCCTATGTTGACTAGGGATAATGGATATGCACAGCAGATAACAAAGTGGGCCCAAACCACCCATGCATCCCTGCTCAGTAAAGCCTAAGAATAGGTGCAAACCAAATTCAAGTGGTCCAGTGGAAATGAAAACCAGGTAAGATTCTAAAAGTCCAGAATTTCAAATGTACTACTCTGTCCAGAGATAAGTCCTATCAGTGGAAGAGGAAATTTTACTGGCTTGAGATAGTTTTTAAGAATATATGATAAATATTTTGCTAAACACTGAGGCAAACCAACGCTGGAGAACAGCTTTAAAGGGTATAAAAAAGCCATGCTAAAAATGATGGAGTAGGGACATTAGTGACCTTTGTTACAAGGGAAACAGACCTTTAGGCCATCAAGTTACTGAAGCAACAAACAGATGTGACAGTAGCTTTCAGAGGGAAATATACCAGGAATTGCTGTATTTTACTATCTCAATTGTTCAACATTCAACCAAAGATTTAGATATATGCAAAAAACCAAATATATGGCACGTACTCAGGAAAAAAAAAGGTCAGTAGAAATTTTATCTTAAGTGTCTCTGTATATTGGATTTAGCAGACAAAGGCATCAAAACAGCTATAAGATTTTCAAAGAACTATAGGAAACCATGATTAAAGGAAAGTAAGACTGGTAGGACTGCAGACACTCACTGCATGAAGAGTTTCTACAAAGAGTTATTATAAGAAAGAGGCAAAGATATTCTAGGCTTAAAAAGTATAGTAACTAAAATTAAAATTTTACCAAATAGACTTAACCACAGATTTGAGATGACAGACAAAATTAGTAAATATGCCAGTAACTTAGTAGAATTTGTATCCCCTGAGGAAAGGGAACAGATGGGGGGAAAAAAAAGAAAGAAAAGTCAAAGAGCCACAGAACCAAGAGAGAAGAGGCAGAGCAGAGCAAAAATAAATAAATAAATAAAAGTGAAAGAAATAACAGCAGAAAAGTTTCCAGATTTGGTGAAGAACAAACTGCAATGTTAAGAAGCTAAACTAACATAAAACACAGATACATCATAGGTAAACTGTTGAAAACCAAAAGTAAATATAAAATCTCAAAAGATGGAAAAAGAAAATGAGTCATCATACATGGAGAACTAATAATACCTTTAATAACTAACTAACTTTTTATCAGAAATTATGGAGACCACCAGGTATGACATATTCCAAGTGCTGAAAGAAAAAAAAAATCTGTTAATCAACTATTCTTTATCCAGTAAAACTAGTATTCTAAAATGAGGATGAAAAAAAAAACATTCCCATTCCCATATGAACAAAAGATTGAGAGAATTTATTGCTACATGTTGTCTGTAAGAGACACACCTTCAATTCAAACACAGAGAGTGAAAGTGAAAGGATGGAAAACGATATACAAAGAAAGCAGTAGTGATAAGAGAACTGGAGTGGGCATATTAATACCATACAAAATAGACTTTACAACAAGAAGTATTTCTGAAGACAAGTAGGGACATTTCATTATAGTAAAAAGGTCAGTGTGAAAGGAAATGTTACAGTTATAAATATGTATGACTCTAACAATAGCATTCCAAAATGCATGAAACAAAAACTGTAAGAGGAGAAATAATGGTCTTACCAGTAGTGACTAGGGATTTCAGCATCCTATTCTCAATACTTGATTTAACAATGAAGTAGACAAAGAATTAACAAGGTGATAGAAAATAACTTAAAAGTATTAATTTTAAAAGAATTAAAATGATACATTGAAGACTTCACCAACATTACCAACTAACTTGATCTATTTTAATTGCTATGTATAGAAAACACCATCCAGTTACTGTGGAAAATATCTGTTAAGTATATGTGAAATGTTCTTTAGGTTAGACCATATTCTGGACCATAAAACAAGCTTCAATAGATTTCAAAATATTGAAATCATATAACAGTAAATTTTCTTTTTTTAAATATTTTAATATAAAGGAAAGACTATAAATTATTGCTTTCCTTAGGTGCTTAACTTTCTAACATGTTGTTTCTCCTTTATTATTTGCCATAGGTAAAAGTTATTGCCCTCAATAGTCTGTATACCTTAAATATTTAGGATTTATTAGTAATTGTCTAGTGTGCTTTTTATTGCCATGGTTATTTAAGTATTTAGAGAACTTAATAATACATTTTATTTTGAATAGCTCTGTATGAGAAAATCAATATATTTCATAGACTTCATGTTTTTTAAAATTACGGTAGGAGAAATAATTGTATTTTCTCTAGACCTTCAAGAAAGCAATCTGAAGATTTTATTGTTCAAAGGAATTTTGTGAGAAACTTTATACATACATGTGTTCTTCATCTAAGAAAATCTCTAAATTAAGTCGAGTCACAAAAATCCTTTTATTATCTCTCTCTTCCAGTAATGGGAATTGAACACAGTACACTTTACCACTGAACTGTATCCCCAGCCCTTTATATTTTTGAGATAGGGTCCTACTAAATCTCTGAGACTGAACCTTGAATTTGTGATCCTCCTGCCTCAGCCTCCTGAGTCACTGAGATTATAGGCATGTGCTACCATGCTTGGCCTTTCAGTATCTTTTAAAAGGTCAATAAATAGGAACAGTTTTTAAGATTATACAAACTGCTTATTGGGAAAAAAAAAGAAAGAAACTTATCAGTAGATCCACATACAGTAAGTTAATTGCCTTATCAAATTTTTATTCATTTTAATTTTAATTTTATAGCTTGTAGTATCTCCAACATTAAAAAAGGAAATTAGTTTGTGAAGTGGTTGAGATCATAAGCCAAATATACTATTACTGGTACATATTAGCAGTTAAACATTAATACAGTATTACTTTCAGCAACATTGTCAGGTAATTAAAAGAGGTTATAAATTGAAGGATAAATTACTGGATTTACTATTTATTTTCTCTCTCACATTGGGATAGGTCCTTTCTTTTCAAGTATTTCCTCATCTGTAAAATGGTTATAATAAATACAATGGGGCTAGGATTGTGGCTCAAGTGGTAGAGTGCTTACCTAGCACGTGAAGACATTGTGTCCTCTTAAAACTAAAAAATAAATAAATAAATACAGTGAATCAAGTAGATTTGTGAGCAAAGTGTAAAAGTTAACCTGTTTTTGTTAAAATGCCTCTATTGACTTCTATGCCTTAATATTGTTGTTAAAACTTACTTTATATATATAAAAATTCTCCCAAAGCTAGCAATATGTGTTGGAGTTAGTCTTTGTGTGTGGGATATCTCTGTTTCTGGACTAACTACCTGGTTTATGTGGAGTCTGCAAGAGATTAAAGGAATATGAATGGGAAAAGAAGAACTCAAAACTATCCCTATTTGCCCATGCTATAACTGTATATTTAGAAAACCCAAAAAAACTAACAGAAAACTTACAGAAATCATAAACGAATTCAGCCAAGTAGTGAGATATAAAATTAACACCTATGAATCAATTACATTCCTATACATCAGTGGTGAATCAGCTGAAAGAGAAATTAGTAAAACTGTCCCATTCACAATAGCCTCAAAAAAGAAAAAAAAAAAAAAAAACCCTTGGGAATCAATTTAACAAAAGAGGTGAAAAACTTCTACAATGAAAACTATAGAACACTAAAGAAAGAAATTGAAGAAGACTTTAGAAGATGGAAAGATTTCTCATGTTTTTGGAATACTACCAAAAGCACTGTACAGATTTAATTCTACTCCTATTAAAATTATAAGACATTCTTCATAGAAATAGAAAAAGCAGTTATGAAATTCATTTGGAAAAATAAGAGGCCCAGATTAGCCAAAGCAATCTTAAGCAAGAAAAGTGAAGCAGGAGGCATCACAATATGAGACCTTAAATTATATTACAAAGCTGTAATAACAAAAACAGCAGGATGTTGGCACCAAAACAGACATGAAGACCAATGGAATGGGCCAGAAGACACAAAGACAAACCCATATATATATATATATATATATATATATATATATATATATATATATATATATGGTTATCTCATTCTAGATAACCATATATATATATATATGGTTATCTCATTCTAGACAAAGGTGCCATAAACATACATTGGAGAAAAGATAGCCTCTTCAAACAATGTGCTGGGATATTGGAAACCTATATGTAGTAGAATAAAATTTAATCCCTATCTCCCACCCTGCACAAAAAAAGTGGATCAAGGACCTAGGCATTAGACCAGAGACCCTGCATCTGCTAGAAGAAAAAGTAGACCCAAATATCCTCATGTCAGCTTAGGAACTGACTTCTTTAACAAAATTCCTAAAAGGCGAGAAGGTAAGAAATAAAATCAAGAATCCATAAATGGGACAATATCAAACTAAAAAGCATCTTGACAGCAGAAGAATCAAGAAGGTGATAATCTCCAGAATATACAAAGACCTCAAGAAACTTAACACCAAAAAACATAACCCGATCAATAAATGGGCAAAAGAACTGATAAGGCACTTCACAATAGAAGAAATATAAATGGCCAACAGATACATGAAAAACTATTCAACATCTTCAGCAATAGAGAAATGCAAAAATAAAACTATACTGAGATTCACTCTCACTCCAGCAGAATGGCCATTATCAAGAATGCAAGTAACAATGTTGGTGGGGATGTTGGGGAAAAGGCACACTCATACATTACTGGTGAGACTCCAAGTTGGTGCAACCACTAAGGAAAGCAGTATGGAGGTTCCCTAAGAAACTTGAAATGGAACCACCATTTGACCCAGTTATTCCACTCCTCAGTCTTTACCCAAAAGATTTATAATCAGCATTCTACAGTGACACAGCCACATCAATGTTTATAGTAGCTTAATTCACGATAGCAAAGCTATGGAACCAACCTAGGTGCCCTTTGACAGATGAATAGATAAAAGAAAGTGTAGTATATAGACACAATGGAATATTACTCAGCCATAAAGGAAAATGAAATTATGGCATTTGCTGGTAAATGGATGAAACTGGAGACTATCATACTAAGTGAAATAAGCCAATCCTCCCCAAAACAAAGGCTGAATATTCTCTTTGATATGTGAATGCTAACCCACAACAAGGGAGGGGAAGATTAGAAGTTCATTAGGCTAGACAAAGGGGAACGAAGGGAAGGGGGACTGTGATTAGGAATGACAGTAGAATGATTTGGACATAACTTTCCTGTGTTCACATATGAATACATGACCAGGGAAATTCCATATTATGTATAACCTCCTAATTAGAATAAGTTATCCATGTATGTATAATATGTCAAAATACACTTTACTATAGTATATATCTAAAAATAACAAATAAAAAGATTAATATTTAAGATTGTTTATTTTTAAAGACTATTTTAAAAACAAATAATTACAGATTGCTTTGATTTATCTCTAGGCATTCTGGGTTCTTCTATACAAGCTCTTACATTTTCAAAATACTATTGAAACATTAATATCGAGAAAGCACTTAATTTCATATCTCTATCCTAATGAAATAATTTATGCAATATTAAATTCTATTAACTTTTTATCATAGAGACTAGTTTATCTTGATTTATAATAATTACTAATTTTGAAGAATTTTTAAAAAATTATTTTAAATTATAAAAATAATATTTTATTCAAATGGAGCACAACTTTTCATTTCTCTGGTTGTACATGGTATAGAGTCTCACCATTTGTGCAATCTTTTTTTTTGAAGATTGAGCCACATCCCCAGCCCCATTTGTGCAGTCATACGGATTCATAGGGTAATAATGTCCATCTCATTCCAACATCTTTCTCCACCTCACCCTTTCGTCTCCCCTCCCTCCCCACTGCTCAATCCGAAGTTCCTCCATTCTTCCCTTGCTCCCCCACCCAATTATGGATTAGCATTCACTTATCAGCGAAAATATTTGGCCTTTGTTTTTTGGGGATTGGCTTACTTGCCTTAGCATAACATTCTCCAACTCTGTCCATTTACTTGTAGATGCCATAATTCCATTCTTTTTTAAGGCTGAGTAATATTCCATTGTGTATATATACCGCAGTTTCTTTATCCATTCATCTATTGAAGGGGTGTCTGTAAGTAGTTTCCACAGTGTAGCTACTGTGAATTGAATGATTACTAATTTTGATCTCTTTTTTGTGAAAATTAATATTCTCTATAAAAAACTATTTCAACAAAATAGAGGGAATACAAATATTAACACAAATTTATTTGTATATCTTTTAAATGACATTGTATGATAGATTCATAAGCTAAAAGGGATTTTTAAAAAATTAAAAAATATCTAATGATCTTAATATAAAAGAAGTCCTGAAAACTATTACTTTGTTTGGGTGCTTAATTTTGTAGCATATTGTTTCCTGTCTACTCTTCGCCACAGGTAAAAAATAGCTTTTTAAACAACCCAAATACTTTTTTTTTTTCATGGCAAAGGAAGCTCTTTGATGTATTATTTTCTTCAAAGAAACAGTGTAAATTATCCAACATACCTAAATAGCTCCTGAATACCAAGGAAATTCTACCACTACTGAACATACAGTTGACTGCAGTATAAAACAAACAATGGCCAGGGCTTCTGGTTAAGACGACAACCCAAATAATTTTCCCTTTGAGCATTTACAGTCTTTAATCATAATTGTCTATTGTGCTTTTTATTGCTGTGGTTATTTAAGATAAGTATTTAGAGAATTTCATAATATACTGTGTTTTTTTGCTGTATCTCCCTGAGAAAAATGTATGTATTTTACAGACTTTATTTTGTGTTTACCTTTAACCTTGTAGGTTACTTTGTAGGATAACATAAAACTGGGCTCACCATAGATGTTCAAGGAATATTTGTTGATTGATTAATATTGTCATCTTTTATACAAGGAAAATAATACTGGTATGAAATTACTTCCAAAAATTACTAATGGTTTCTATATTAGTCTTTTTCTCTCTTTTTTGCTCCTCTTTTTTTTTGTTTTTTAAATTTATTTCTTATATACATGACAATAGTGGAGTGCATTACATTCATAATTATCCATTCACAGCACAATTTTTGTAACTCTGTATATAAAGTATGTTCACACCAAATTATGCCATTATACATGAGATCTCTTATTTTTTGCATACAATTTTTAATACATCTTTATACCATAATTTATCATATCTCTGTTTGTATATAAGGTATGTTGACACCAAATTCACATCTTCATACTTGTATATTGTATAATGATGAGGGTCTCTTTCCACCATCCATGCTATTCTCCTTCTCCCTCCCTTTCCCTCCAACCGCTGTTGCCTATCTAGAGGTAATTTTCCTCCCATGCTCTCCCTCCCTACTCCATTTTGAGTCACCCCCCTTATATCAGAGAAGACATTCAACTTTTTTTTTTTTTTTTTGGATTTGGCTAACTTCACCTAGCGTAATCTGCTCCAATGCCATCCGTTTCCCTGCAAATGCCATGATTTTATTCTTTTTTAGTGCTGAGTAATATTCCATTGTGTATAAATGCCACATTTTTTCTTTTATCCATTCATCCATTGAAGGACATCTAGGTTGGCTCCACAGTTTATCTATTGTAAATTGTGCTGCTATAAACATTGATGTGGCTGTTTCCCTGTAGTATGGTCCTTTGGGTATAGTCTGAGAAGAGGAATAGCTGGGTCAAATGGTAGTTCCATTCCCAGCTTTCCAAGGAATCTCCATATTGCTTTTCAAACTGGCTACACTAATTTGCAGTCCCACCAGCAATGTATGAGTGTACCTTTTTCCCCACATCTTCACCAATTCTTGTTGTTTGTCTTCATAATGGCTGCCATTCTTACTGGAGTGAGATGGTATCTTAGAGTAGTTTTGATTTGCATTTCTCTGATTGCTAGAGATGATGAGCATTTTTTTGTATATTTGTTGATTGATTGTATATCCTTTTCTGAGAAGTATCTGTTCAGGTCCTTTGCCCATTTATTGATTGGATTATTTGGCTTTTTTTTGGTGCTAATCTTGTTGAGCTCCTTATATACCCTAGAGATTAGTGCTCTATCTGATGTTTGAGGGGTAAAAGTTTGTTCCCAGGATGTAGGCTTCCTGTTCACCTCACAGATTATTTCTTTTGCTGAGAAAAAACTATTTCGTTTGAATTCATCCCATTTATTGATTCTTGGTTTTAATTCTTGTGCTATAGGCGTCTTATGTGCCTAGCCCCACATGATGAAGATTAGGGCCTACTTTTTCTTCTATTAGACGCAGAGTTCCTGGTTTAATTCCTAGATCCTTGATCCATTTTGAGTTAACTTTTGTGCATGGTGAGAGATAGAGATTTAATTTCATTTTGTTGCATATGGATTTCCAGTTTTCCCAGCACCATTTGTTGAAGATGCTATCCTTTCTCCAGTGCATGATTTTGGCACCTTTGTCTAATATAAGATAGTTGTCTATTTGTGGGTTAGTCTCTGTGTCCTTTATTCTGTACCATTGGTCTACCATCCTGTTTTGGTGCCAGTACCGTGCTGTTTTTGTTACTATTGCTCTGTAGTGTAGTTTAAGGTTGAGTATAGTGATACCACCTGTTTCACTCTTCCTGCTTAGAATTGCTTTAGCTGTTCTGGGTCTCTTTAAACAAAATACCTGAATATTGTCTAAAGAAGTTGATTTATCTTACAGTTTTAGAGAAGGAAAGTCTAACCCCATCTGGTTTGGCTTCTGGTGAGGACTCTCTTAGCTGTGTCACATCATGACAGATGGCATTGTGGTGGAAGGATGCATGAGAAAGCGATCACATGGAAATACAGGGCTCAAGAGAGCCAATCTTGGTGTTTTGTAACAACCCTTATGAAAATTACCCAGAATTCCATGAGAAGTATACTAATTCTTTCTGAGGACAGCACCCCTAATGACCTAATCACATTCCACTGGACCTCACCTTTTAAAGGTTCCATATAACCTTCCACTAGGCTTTACCTTTTAAAGGTTCCACTATTTCTTTGCATTGCCACAATGAGGACTAAGCTTCCAACAAACATGAATGCTTGAGAGAGATGCTTAAACTATATCCATACCATAGTAATTCCCTTTCCTTTATAATGCTCAGGAATTTACTGTTATTTATACACTGCCTGAAATGTTTAAGCAGTTTAATGATTTCAGGTCATGTTATAGTCAAATTTTTGTTGTTGTTAAACCTAGGAGTGTGACCTTCCCATTTAGGAGAACATATTGTAAATTAGATTTATTTTTAAAAGAATATGACTAAAAAGTAATACGATAGTAAGATACTAAGAAGTTTTTAATATTAAATAGCATCGATACTTCTTACCACCATTGGGATTCCAATTTTAAAATGTTTAGTAGTTTATAAGTGAAATTCATTTGTTTACATAAGATAGGAACTCAGAAATGAATGTGGTCCCTATTTTAAGAGATCAAGTTTAAGCTCAGTCAATAGGCAACTGAAATATTTCTCACCTTATTTTTACAAAGGAAGCTATTTCTGGCATTATATAGATAAAATCTGACATAATCCTTGGGAATTGAGTCTACCTATTTACCAATAACAGTATTTAAATTTGTAGAAGTGAAACATTTGTAGCATACATTTCTTATTTTCAATAGCCTTAATTAAAAAAATCTTGCAAGAATAAATCATTGTGGTTAAGTATTATCTCTTGAAACCTTTGAGTAAAAAGTCATTTATCAATTTCCCAAACCTGAAGAAAAATGTGAAAAAATGGGTATTCACTTTTGTTTTCTTACCTCTCCTTCCCTCCCACCAAAGCAGATTGCCAAACTGAGGCAACAGCTTCAACGTAGTAAACAAAGTAGTCGTCACAGTAAGGAAAAGGATCGGCAATCTCCTCTCCATGGCACCCATATAACAATCAGTCACACTCAGGTAAGCAAAATTCTTCTTGTTTGGATTTGAAAAATTCCTTTCAATTCATTGTTAAGGGAGAATTAATAATTTGGGGAGTTAAAAAATACAACGAAACCTTTACTATTGTTTGTTAAATTGCTATAAGATTTTTTTAAAAACTTATTTTTAACCTTTTAATAACAGATATCACAGAATATAGTGGTCTGAAGGAGGATACTGACCTGATGTACTTATTGGACAAGTATGGGCACTTCTTGTTTAATCTTCCTAATAGTTCTTTAACACATGTATTTCTGTATTTTACCTCTATTTTACTTATGAAGGAATTCATAGAGTTTTTAAGCCCCCCCTCAAAAAAATGTAGTAACAAATATATCCCAAGGAAAAAAAATTTAAGAAAGCTGCTCTAGCTCAAATAAATTTACAAATGTTGATGTAAACCACATTGTCAGTTCATCATTTTCTTGAGAAATTAAAAATACATTGAACAACCCAGAATTTCCACTCTTTGGTATCTATTCACAAGAAATAAAAGCATATATCCACACAAAAACTTGAACATGGATGTTTTGAAGGCATTACTACTAGTAATAAAAACACAGAAACAAATATTCATCACTAGTCAATAGATATTCCAGTCAATAAATAATCCATATCCATACAGTATAATACTACTCCGTAGTGAAACAGAAGGGAGAACTGATCCATGTGATGTGATGGTTGAATATCAAAAACATTATGCTGAGTAAAAGAATTTAGGAGCAAAAATCTAAATACTGTATGGTTTGCTATATTCTCAAAAAGACAAAATTATAGAAACAGAGTATTAGAGATGGAAATTAACTGCAGAAAGGTCCTAGGGAATTTGCAGCAGAGGGAGGGATAGAGGTTATAAATGTGGCTATATTGATAATGACTATGTTTATCAAAGCTCAACTAATGGCATACTTAAAATGTGGTGATTTTATTATATATTGATAATACCTCATCAAAGGTATAAAGCAAACAGACAAGCCTTAGTCATTTGAAATAAAAATTTATATATGCCTGCCTTTTCTTCATAATCTGATAGAATTGGCATATTATTCAATTTATTTTAAACACTATCTCTAGGAATATAGTACATTTATGTCAGATTAATTGACTTGTTGATTTAGTGAAAAAACTTACACAGTTTTCAAATTTACTTAAAAATAATTATTTTGAGATTCAAGAAGGTGGATTAGAGGAAAGCTACATTCCTAGTTGCTCCATGGCTTGTGACTCAAGCAGCAGGAGTACTGTTTCTCAGTGAGGTGGGTGAAGGAGGGATTTCATTAAAACTCAGTATTGGACAGAGTGTCTTAGAGATTCAGAAATTTGGGTATATTAAACAAGAAAGAGACTACCTTGAAGCCAAGCCAGTTGCAGCAGCAATGGTAGTGGCACTAGTTCAGCACAAAGTGGAGGGAAAACACAGAAAGAAAGATAAGGGAAAGATTTAGTATAAAAAAAAAATTGAGATCAGACTGCCTTTAACCTGATCCAAAGGCTGCACTATGAACTGGTGCTTGAAAAGTGCCCTGTGTTTCCCAACTGGCCTCAGAGACTGAGCTGGAGCCATTTTGAGGTGGCCACGCTATAGCTTCTGCTGTGGGAGCCAGGAGATCTGAGCTACACTGTCCTAGCAAGTGCCTACCATGTCACCTAGGGTGTATCTAGCAAAAGAAAGCGAAACAGACACAGAGAATATTTTACCCAGGAGAATTCAAGTCAGAAAAGTGAAGGGGAGCCCAACCCTCTTCCTGCTTTGAGTCTGGAAACTGATATGACCTGCTGAAGTGGGTTGGGAATCTGAATAGGCCAGTGTGTATATACTTAGGGACTAAGCCCAGGAAGCCTGGGAAGCATGTGTTCATGGGCAGCAAAGGGATTGAGGATTGGTTCCCACTCCATGAGTAAAATCCTTCAGAGATTTCTGAGTTCCAGACATGCAGCAGAGATTGGCAGCTGCCAGGGGTATGTTGATTTAATTACCCCAGAGCAAACACCACCCAAAAAAGCCCCTGAGGCCTGATTAAACCTAAGCCCTACCTGCTGAAACTCCACTCATAGAATTCTGAGCAGCGATTGAGTACATTTGTCTGGTCTGTGTAGACAAAATTCAATTGACAGTACTTCCCATCCCATCCTACCTCATACTGGGGAGAAGAGAAGCTGCAAGAATTATTTAAACCAGCTTCAGTCTTGGGCCACTCCAAGACTGCTACACAAAAAAGAGGAAGGGGTTAACAATTTCTTAGTATATACTCTCAGCCTCTTATTTACCTCAAGTATAAATGGAAAGAAAGACAATCAGGCGTAGAGGGTGACCATCTATTCTCACCAACTATTTTGACCACCTCTGTAGAAATGATGCCTTCCTTTTTCATTAAGAATGTCTTTCTTTCTTTTTTTTTCGGTGTGTGTGTGTGTGTGTGTGTGTGTGTGTGTGTGCTGTGCTGATGGTTAATGGACACATATGCATATTTGTTTCTTTTTTTCCCCATTTTAGTTATTTTTAAATGTAGATATTTTTTCTTGTTGACAGTGCTCCTTGTTCCACACAAAAATTAATGACACTTAATCTTCAGCTATACTTCAATGCAAAGAATAAGAGACAAAAATCCAATCTAACAACCAAGCCCCCAAGTAGAAAGGATTAGATGTGGCCCCCAGGTCCCTCTAGGGATATCCATTGCTATAGCAAAAACAGAAATAACAGAAAACCTGCAGATACCACACCTATAAGGTGTCCTCAATCTAGATCACTCTAGGAAATTTTAGCAAGGAAAGATTGTATCCTAAAAAGGCTCAAACATAAGAATGGAAGAAAAATCCCCTCTAACAGATGCATAAAATCCACTACAGGAATACAAGAAATATGGAAAAACAAGCTAGTACAACATCTACTAAAATTTATGATTCACAAGTTGATGACCCCAAAAGTATTGAGTGGATGAATTATCAGATAAGGAATTCAAAGGAATTATTATAAAAATACTCAGTGAATTCCAAGAAAACACAGAAAACCAACTGAGTGAATTAGAATATGAATGAGAAATTCAGTGAGAAGATAGAAATATTGAAAAAGAACCAAACAAATCTTAGAAATAGAAGACTCAATAAATCAAAATGTTCATTTGAAAGTCTAATAAAATAGAACATGCTGAAGACAGAATCTCAGAGCTGTAAGACAAAGTGGTCAGCCTTGAACATTCAGATAGCAGTAAAGGAAAAAAATATACATGATCAGAATATACAAGAACTCTGGGACAACATGAAGAGATCACTGGAATTGAGGAGGGCTGTGAGATGTGGGCTAATGGAATGGATAAACTCTATAGGGAAACAGTAACAGAAACTTTTGCAATCCTTCAGAATGAGATGTATATCCAAATAGAGGAGGCATTCAGAACACAATAGAAGAGATCAAAAAAGAACCTCTTCACTTCACTTTTTGAAACTGAAAATTCTTTTGTCTTCCTAACACATTGTCTTTCCTCTTAATTACTGTATTTTTACCATCTTTTAGCACTAATTTGCTCTTATAACTTATGTCCCCACCATTAATGTCTCCATAATATATAACATATTATAATAAAATGCCTATCATACAGAATAAGGATAGAATTTTAAAAGCCTCAAGAGAAAAATGTCAGATGGTTTAGAGGCAAGCCAATCAGGGTTACTTCTGATTGCTCAGCACAAACTCTAAAAGCCAGGATTGTTTGGAATGATGTGTTCCAAGTCCCAAAAGAAAATATTTGTGAACCAATATTGCTTTGTCCAGAAAGCTGTCCTTCAAAATCAAAAGGGAATTCCTAGAAGAAAATGCAACTCCTAAAAGAAAATATAGGGCCAGCACTCCAACTTTTAGGCATAGACAATGACTTTTCTCAATAGGAGCCCTAAGGCTCAATAAATAACACTAAGAGTTAATAAACAGGACAGCATCAGATAAAAAGCTTCTGTACAGCAAAGGAAACAATTAGGAATATAAAGAGAAATCACTGAATGGGAAAAAAAATCTATTCTAGCTGTTCTTCTAATAAGACTAATATCTAGAATATATTTTAAAGAGCTCAAAAATTTTTAGACTAACAATCAAATAACTGAATTAATAAATGGGCAAATGAATTAAATAGACAACTTCTCAAAAGAAAAAATACAAATGGCCAAGAAATACATGAAAAAATGTTCAACATCATTAGCAATTGGGGAAATGCAAATCAAAAACTACACTGAGATCTCACACCAGTCAGAATGTCAGTCATCAAGAAAAAATAATAATGCTCGAGAGGATGTGGAGAAAAAGGAACTCTTTTAGGCACTATTGGAAGTCTGTATTGAGGATCCTCAAAAGACTAGGCATGGAACCACCAGATGACCCAGCTATACCACTCCTTGGTATTTATCTTCAAGAATAAAAGTCATCTTACTACAGTAAGGAGGGCATACCCATGTTTATAGTGGCATAGTTAACAATAGCCAAACTGTGGAATCAGCCTAGGTTTTCATTGACAGATGAATGGATAAAGACAATACACCATGGAATTTTATTCAGCCATAAAGACAAATGAAATTATGATATTTGCAAGAAAATGGATGGAACTAGAGACCATGATATTAAGCAAAATAAATCCAGCTCTGAAGATCAAGCATTGTACAAATATGTAACAACAAATCCCATCAATATGTATAACTATAATTCACCAACAAAACCAATAAAAATGTGGGAAAAATTATCTTTTGATACACAAGTATTTTTTAGTTACATATGAAATCTAGAATGTGCTTTAAAGTACTTAAAGAACAGCAGCCCAAAAAAAGGTTTTTAGATTAAATTGTCAGATGTTGATACTATTTGAAGCTGGTTGATACATTCCTAAGGGCTTATGCCATTCTATCTACTTTTGTTTATGTTTGGAATTTTGCTTAATAAAAAAGGGGGAAAATTGAAATTTAGTGAGATGACTAGCCAAAATGTAAAGAGAAAAATTTTGTTAGTTTTTTTTGCAGTAGCAATAATGTTAAATATAATGAAAAAATATAAAATTAAACTTAAAAGAAATATGCAGAATATATATATCTTTATTGAGTGCATGAAAAATAAAAGAGAGATATAAATGGGAAGTCTTCACATACTAATGGATGGGAAGATAATATAAAAGACAGAGCTCATGAATGGGCACCAGTTCACAAATGGCAGGAGCATAGCACTGAGTATGGGAAACACTCATGCTGACCAGCAACTGGAAGTCTGCCTCATTACAGATCATATATGTCAATTTTAATCATGTAAGCTGAGATCACACATTGTTTTAACCTTTACCTTGTTAATCTGTCTTATTTCCTTCCCATTTTATGATTTCCTTGATCATGGAAAGGATTCATTGACACTTTTCGGTAACCGTTACAACTATCAGAGATGCTTAATTTTGGAGAATGCCGGCAAAAAACATTTGAAAACCTTAAAGTTGTTAAATGAGTGTTGAGTTTAGCAATATTATTGCTATATTGCTTAATAATCCAGTAGGTATTTTTTTTTAGTTATAGATAGACAGAAATACCTTTATTTTTATTTATTTTTATGTGGTGTTGAGGACTGAACCCAGTGCCTCACACATGGTAGGCAAATGCTGTACCAGTGAGCCACAATCCCAGCCCCTAGTAGGTTTTCTTAAGTGGTTAACAAAGTGGAAATGAAAAATTATACTAAAAGGTCACTTGTCACTATATGGGAAACATCTTTTAAGCACACAGATCTGTATTGTGGAGACATATTATAACTTACATGATTTCAACTATACTTTTCCCAATAAAACAGAAAAAGGGAAATGAATGAAACTGTGCCGAAGACTATGTCTGTCATCCTATTGAATAAATGTGTACATTATACAGTTATACCTTGACATTTGCATAAAGGGATTTTCAAGGATTATTTTGACTCTTATGTAATTTTTACCTTACTTTAGAACCTAAATTTTTGTACATGTACCTAAATTCTTACTGTTTTTAAAATGTCAAAGTGACACTATTCATGAGTTTTAATTTGAAGGGTTTTTTATTTGTTTTTTTGGTGGGCCTTGCATATACCTGGCAAGAACTCTACTACTGAGTATATCCATAGCTTTTTGATTTTTTAAGATTTACCATTATTTTTAGTTCTTGATTGCTTTGATTACAAATAATTTGACACTACTTTATCTTTTGTCTCAGGCTACTGGATCAAGGTCAGTTCCTATGCCACTGTCAAATGTATCGGTGCCAAAATCGTCTGTTTCACGTGTGCCCTGCAATGTAGAAGGAATAAGTCCTGAATTGGAAAAAGTATTTATTAAGGAAAACAATGGGAAAGAGGAAGTGTCCAAGGTAAGATTCCATGGGATATTTGAATTCTTTTTTTCTGTAATATTACAAACTATCTCAAAAATACTTTTTTTGGTAGCAGCTGTTCAGAAAAATAATTTACATACCATATAATTTACTCAGTACACAATTCAGTAGTTCATAGAGTTGTGCAAACCATCACCAACATCAGTGCACTTCCATCACCCCAGGAAGAAGCTTCATCCTCTTTGGCAGTAACCTCTTATTTCTAACACTTGAGGCTCTAGGTAACCACTAGTCTTCTCCCTATTCTAGATACTTCAGAAAAATAGAATCATATAATATGTAGCCTTTTGTAACTGGCTTTTTTCACTTAGCAAAGCATTTCTAACATTCATCCATGTTTTAGCATATCCAGCATATCTTTTTATTGCCCAACATTACTCATTTGTACAGATTTTATTTATCCAGTCATCAACCCATGTACATTTAAGTTATTTCTGGTTTTTGGCTATTATGAATAATGCTGCTATGAACATTTCTATAGAAATTTTCATGTTAGCATTTTTTCATTTCTCTTGAGTGTATACCTAGGATTGGAATTGCAAATATGGTAACTTACATTTAGCCTTTTGGAGACCTGCCAGACTTTTTCATAGTGTCTACATGACATTCCCATCAGCAGTGTATGAGGGTTATTGTTTCTCTACATCCTTGCCAGTGATTGTAATTATCTGTCTTTTTTTATTATAGCCTTTGTAGTAGCATCTCATCATCATATTGAATTGCGTTTCCTAATGGCTAATGATGTTAAGCATATTTTCATGAATTATTGGTGACTTCTATATCTTATTTGGAGAAATTTTTATTTAGACCCTTTTCTCTATTTACAAATTTGGATTCTTTTGTTTATTACTGAGTTGTAAAAGTACTTTATGAAGATCTTTATTTTCCAGAGACAAGCATCTTATCAGATATATCATTTGCAAATACTATGTCCTATATTCCATCACTTGTCTTTTCACTTTCTTTATTATGTTCTTTGAAGAACATTTCTATTTTAATAAAAAGACATTTATTTATTTTTCTTATACTTTCAGTATCATAGCTAAGAAACCACTGTTCAATGTTGTAATGATTTACTTTTGTGCTGCCTTCTGACTTTTATGGTTTTAGTTCTCTCTTACATTTAGGACTTGGATCCATTTTGAATTAATCAAAAATACTTTGTAAATTGCCACCTCAATCCCAGAAATGAAATCTGGACACTATTGCCTGTGAACCTTCTATTTGGTCATATTTTAAAAAATGTTTTATTAGTGCATTATGATTTGTACACAATATGGCAATATGGGATTTGTTGTAAATATCCATATATGCACATAGTTTGCTCTGTTTCTTTCTCTAGTACTTCCCCTCCCCCTTTTCTACTCTCTTTCCCTGTTTTCCTTCCTCTACACTTCTGATCTTTCTTCTATTTATTCAAACTTTTTTATTAGTGCGTTATAATTATACATAAAAGTGGTATTTATTTTGACAAATGGTCATTTTTATTCCCCAGTTCTTCCCCTTTTTCTTTCTTTTCCCTCCTTCTTGAACTCTACCTCTACTCTACTGATCTCCCTTCTATTTTTGTGAAATCCCCCTTTTTTTCTTCCTTTTTTTCTTATGAGCTTCAACATATGAGAGAAAACATTCAGCCCTTGACTTCCTGAGTCTGGTTTATTTTACTTAGCATGATATTCTCCAGTTCCACCCATTTAACAGCAAATGGCAAAACTTCATTCTTCTTTGTGGCTAAATAAAACTCCATTGTGTATATATGCTGCATTTTCTTATTCACTCATCTATTGATAAATGCTTAGTCTGGTTCCATAACTTCTTCCATACTGGTTCCATAACTATTATAAATTGTGCTGTTATAAATATTGGAATGCATGTTATCACTGTGGTGTGCTGATTTCATTTCTTCTAGATAAATACTGAGAAGTGGGATAGCTGGGTCATTTGTGATTCCATTCAGAGTCTTTTGAGGGATATCCATATTAATTTCCAAGGTGGATGTACTAATTTGCAGCTCTACCAAAAATTCTATAGATGTTCCTTTATCTCTACATTCTCGCCAGTATTTTTTATTATTTATACTCTTGAAGGTTATTGAACTAGGATGAGATGAAATCTCAGTATAGTTTAAGTTTGCATTTTCTTGATCACTAATGATGTTGATTATTTTTTCATGTATTTGTTGGCCATTTGCATTTCTCCCTTTGAGAAATGTCTGCTTAGTTCATTTGTACATTTATTGATTGGGTTTTTGGTGTTTTTTGAGTTCTTTATATATTTTGGATATTAATTCTCTGTCAGAAGTGTAACTGGCAAAGATTTTTCTCTCATAGGATCTCTTTTCTCTCTCTTGTTTCCTTTGCTATGCAGAAACTTTATAATATTATGCCATCCCATATATTGCTTATTGATTTTATTTCTTGTGAATTGGTGATGTTATTAAGGAAGTTGATGCCTGTGCCCCTATGTCAGAATGTTAACCCTGTGTTTTCTTCTATCAGTTGCACAGTTTCTGGTCTAATTCCTAGGTCTAGGTGTTTCATCCACTTTGAATTGACTTTTGTGCTAGGTGATAGATATACGTCTAATTTCATTCTTCTATAAATAGTTATCTAGTTTCCCCAGCACCATTTGTTAAGACTGACTTTGGCACCTTTGTCAAAGATAAGATGACCATATCTGTGTAGGTTTATCTCTGTATTCTATGTTAAAATAGTTCTGCTTTCAAATGACTTATATTCTAATTAGGGGTAGCCATTTCAGAATTATTTTGGGATAATCTATTTAGTTGTACTAAAATACTAATTTTTAGAAACTTTAGATTCATGACTATACCTTAAAATCTTAATAAATCAAAATGTCTGCCTGTAGCTAAAAATGAAAATTGTCACATTAACTATGCCCATATTCCAAGCCTTCATATTTTCTATTGTTATTTTGTATAAATTTATGGATTTCTACAATATGTTTTGTTGTTGTAATTCTACCTGCCAAACAAAACAAAAGTTGGTTAAGTAAATTAATATATTTTATTCAGTTATAGACTAAGAAGTGGAAATACAGAGAAATTGTATTTATCAAATAGGACATGAATGAAAAAAAAAACTCACATTCTTATACTTTTTTAGCTGCAAATTGGTACATTTTTCTTTAACTGATTGCCCACATTGACACTTTGATTACAGTAACATTTTTTTCTGTCATAATTTGACCAAGTAAATTAATACTTCTTTGTTTAATTCCTAAATTAGAGAGTTTTACTTTATTTACAAAGAGAACTGACATTTAAATAGTTCAATATTCCCCATACAGTGGAGTAGTCATTTTCAGGTTATAAAGTTGGCATCATTTTTGTTAAGCAACATTACATCAATAAATTGTTTTTACTTCAGTAGTGTCAGGTTTCAGCCTTCACTTGTTTTTTTTTGCAGAAAATATTGCTACATTTTGAATCTTGCCTAGTTTTACTTTCTTCCATTTCCTCCCTGACCTTGTTTCTGAAATCTCTGAAATGACCAAGGTCAGAGAAAGAACATTTAGACACTGTAGTGAAAATATATTGTAAGTAAACTAATATTATTTAAGAATTTAACATATAGAATTTTACTTTTTGACTGTACTTTGTTAGTATACAAATGAGGAAAATTGAATGAGATCTATTTTTGTAGTAGAGGAATAGTAGAATAGAAAGAGTTTACTTAGCAGTATAGATGTCACTTAATAGGCTGTGGCAACAGGAGTTCTGAACTTCTTATTTGTAAAAACAAGACATTGGCCTGGCAAGTTTTAAGTGCCTCTAATCCAAAATACATTGTTTTTCTTAAAATACATTTTGGTTTTCTTTTTTATTTCTTCTTTTTACCACTTTAAAACAATGCACTTAGAACTAAGAATTATGATTAGTCATACTTAGTTGGGAACCAAATTAGTAGAATTGTTTTGTGTTAATATCCTTTATTGAATGCTAGCAGAATAAACCTTTCAGAAATCTTGGGTAATTTGCAAAGGAAATAGAAATATGGTTCTATTTTTGGCCTTTAGAAAATTAAAATTAGAATTAGCAAACAGAAAAATTATACCTATGAAGGAGATTTTACTTTTTCTTGCTAGCAGTTTTTTTTTTTTTACTGTTCATTAAATTCAGCAATTGTTTATTGAATGTTATGTGCATATACTGGGCATTAGGGTTACAGTGTTAAACTCCTCCTGTTTTTGAGGAGTATTGTGGGAAGTGCTAACCTTCAAATACATACAGGGAGCCATAGAATTTTCAAGATAAACAGTGTGATTTGAAAGAAATTTTTGGTTCTATAAAGCTAACGTGTTTGGCTGTGGTATCTATTGTCTGAAGAATAAATTAATAGTGGTGGAATACAAAATCAGAAATTCTATCATGTGCTTTCTATATAGAGTATGCACTATTGTCCGCATGCTAATAATGTTGTTCTTAACAGCCTTTGGACATACCAGATGGTCGAAGAGCTCCACTCCCGGCTCACTATCGGAGCAGTAGTACTCGCAGCATAGATACTCAGACACCTTCTGTGCAGGAGCGCAGCAGTAGTTGCAGCAGTCATTCACCCTGTGTGTCCCCTTTTTGTCCTCCGGAATCCCAGGATGGTAGCCCTTGTTCAACAGAAGATTTGCTCTATGATCGCGATAAAGGTGAGAGTGGAGTAATCCATTTAGATAGAGGGTTTGTTGTAGAGTCTTGTTCATTATATTGTCTTTGTCTTAGATCACTACATCATTTTTTTTTCTTTTGTTGAATGGTGAGACTATAAAAAATTATTTAATCTAGGTTGGTTTGTTTGTTGGTTTCATACCCCCTTCTTTGTGACTCAGAAACATCTTCCATAAATGTGTCAGAGAAGCACAGCGCATGGTTCAACAGCTAATGAAGCCTTTTCCTGGCATTTTCCAGAGCTAACGATTGTTATGGTAGAGTATATATATAAAATTAGATCTTATAAATAGTGATTTGGGAGGAAATACTTCCTAAATTTTTTTTGAGGAAGTATATTTTTAATCACACAAGTAGATAAATTTAATAATTATCTATAGGATACCAGGACATCATCATATTATGATATGTGGATAGATTAACTATTGAGAAGCTCTGGAATTTCTACCTCCTTATCTGGTCCAAACTGTGTTCTTGTATTCTTTTTTTCTTCTCTCAGGTACTTGTCTACCACCTCTTACTTGGTTCTTTCCATTTCTGACTCCCTAAAACCTAACTAGACTACCCAGCTGCCACCTTCTAACTACTTTCAAACAAACACTGAACTTATTTTTTTAAAAGAATATTTATTTTTTAGTTGTAGTTGGATACAGTATCTTTATTTTATTTATTTATTGTTACACGGTACTGAGGATCGAACCCAGGGCCCCGCACGTACTAGGCAAGCACTCTACCACTGAGCCACAACCCCAGCCCTGAACTTACTTTTTATAATATGTACTGTTTCTCACCATAAAGAAATCAATGGCAACAAAAAAATTAAAATGGAAAATCTAGAATTTACAAAATCCTACAGGAATTTTATGGTCCTTGTTCTAATTTGACCTCCAGTCTCTATGATTTGTTTTTATTTGGAGTACTATTTTATGTGAAGTGCACAGATATTACATGTTCAGCCCAATTAATTTTTATGTGTGTGTGCACTCATGAAGAATCAAGGTACAGATGGAGAACAGGTTTATAACGCATAAATACTCTCTCCTGGACAGTATCTTTCCCTCTGCACCTGAAAGTAACCACTGTTCTAACTTCTTCCATCAAAATTTTGTTTTTGCCTGTTAACAGATTTCATACAAAAGGAATGGTATGGTATGTATTCTTTTGAGGGCTTATTCTGCTCACTGTACTAACTCCTCTGAGATGTTAAATGGAAGCTACT
Organism: Marmota flaviventris; assembly: GCF_047511675.1. Lineage (NCBI taxonomy): Eukaryota > Metazoa > Chordata > Mammalia > Rodentia > Sciuridae > Marmota > Marmota flaviventris. The sequence goes on from NC_092498.1 coordinate 36,577,546, forward strand.
TGGGACTTTGTGCTTTGCATTTATATCTCAACAGCTTTCTGATTTCTTTCTTTACCCTTTTGTTACTGAAGCTCCGTAGAGCCCCTTCCTCCATTATGAGTGTATTGATGTTATCTCAGACATCTCTTTACTTCAAGTGAGAAGTCTTCATTTCTTAGAATGTTAGACTAGGACATTGTCATTTCACTGCTGTGGTACTCTGATCACTACTTACAACCATTTTACTGTGGATGTTTCACAGGAAAATTAAGAAAAATAACCTTACTTCTGGTAGGAGTGTTTGCTTTGAAGATAAATATAAGTGTTATATAGAGTAAACTGGTTTTAGGCCATGTAGGTGGGAAATGTTGAAAATGGTCTATATGACAGATTCTCAAACTCTTTTTCATACCAGTAGAAAGGATAAGTACAGTTCAGGTTGGCCTACTTTGCTACTTATTATCATTTATAATTGTGGTAAAATTAGAAGTAGAAATAATGGTGATAGTGAGACTAGACAATTAATTCTGGAGTTTTTGTTTTGTTTTGTTTTTATGCATAATAGTATGGATAATTGAGAGATTCTGAACCAAAAAGGAAATAAGGAAATGTGTTAGGATGGTGATAGATGAGTTTCTTTTTGGTTGATTGGTTGTGGGATTGCCTTTAGAGCCTCCCAGTGACTATGTCCAGAAAGCAAATAAATAAATGGTTTCAGTAGCTCAGAAAAGGTCTTCACTTAGATCTAAGTTTCAAGCAGTACATGTTCTTTAACATCTCTTTTTCCTGAAGATTTATGTTTTTTTTAATAAGATGGTATAATTATGTGACCTACCAGGATCTTTTATAAGAGACATTATAACATACAAGTTAAGGACAGCACTGGCTTTGAAACAACACAGGAGTACATTTGAATTCTGTGAAGTTTTGGGCATAAAACCTACATTAATTCTCAGGGATTCAGTAAATAGTAGCTGCTACTATAAAAATCATCATCATTATTATTACCTATTTATTTCCCTAGTACTTTCAGGAAAAAATAAAAAATACTTACTTTTCCTCTGCAGGTTATCCAAAACTTCTCTCTCTGGTCTACATAGTTCCTGCTAGTTAACTAATGATCTACATCCTGATCATTTCTTAGACAACTTAGACATTTTCCTAAGACTTTGCCCTTTGTGTATTTTCCTCAATGTCTATTTATTTGCCCTTAGTGGATACCTTTTTATTCTTCCTTTTTTAAATTTTTTGTTCAGTGTTTAAAATGTGAATGCTGGTTCAGATCATTCCTAAAGCTAAGAGTCGTTTTCCTGATAGTTTAAAGATATTTCTTAGTAAAATAGGGTGATAATACTTATCTCATCATTTTTGGGGGTTAAATGACATACTATGGCAAAGTATTCAGTGTAATCCTTGGTACACAGTAAACAATAAGGGTGGTGAGTGTTACTGACACTTTTTTTTTAAGTTCTTTAAAAATTATGGAGATAGGTCTCAGAAGAATTTTATATATATATATATATATTTTTTTTTTCCATTTTCTATAAGACAACCTCAGTTTGGGATTTAAAGCCTTATAACATAACATCAGTTTCTTAAGATATCTTAACTTAGAGGCATTGCTTGTGATTAAGATCAAGTCGATATTACTGTTCCCTAGAAAAATTTATGGCTTACATGTGAAATTTCTAGTTCTTCAGCAAATCAAAGCGAAAATTAAAATAGCATCTTTTGCCTTTATGTATGTATATGTACATATATACATGCCTATGCATTTTAGGATTGGGAGTAGAACTTTATGTTTTTAATCTAAGTTTTTACTTCTAGTTTACTTAAGGAATATGTGTTGAGCATTTACTGTAGGTCACATACTATAGTGAAGAATGAAGAAACAAAGAAGTATAAGTGATTTCAGTCTTTATAAACAAATAATATGCATAATATAATTATGTTTAGGATACTAAAAATCAAAGGAAAGAGTTGTCAATTCCACAATTTTTGGAGCATATATATTTTATCATTTAAACTGTAGAATAGTCTCTGCTTCATGATTTCTCTATGTAAAGTTTAAATTCTGGATTGACGTTTTTGTTTTGGGAGCTTTTAAAATATTAATTCAGTCTTATGATTTGTATTTCTATACTAAATTATAAGTTGTTCTTTTATTTACTTCCAGTAAAGAAAAAGTAGAAGCTATATAACTTTCTTGCTGGTTTTCATCAACTATGAAAACTGAATGAATGGTATAATTTTGTAGTCAACTAGGATCAATTTAGAGTACCTACTTACTCTGCAGTTGCTATAAGAAATTTGTTCTTTGATAGAATGGCTTGTCATACACCCCTAAAAGCTTGGATAGACATCACAGGAGGTGAGAGGGACAGCCATGGTGAATGTATGTTCTAATGAGGAATGTGCTGGTAAGCTGATAATTTTTCTGGTACTCATCTGTTATATGCTTAGACTTTTTCTGACTTTGCTAACATTATTTCTGCCTATTTCTATCATATATTCTCCATGAGTCATGTATAATTTGAGACTAAATAATTTTAGTTGAATAGCACATTGGTTTTTTTCTTTGTATCATTTGCAATGCCAGGACAGAAACACTCTGACTACTAAGAAAGTTATAGATTTTGAGAGACTTATTTCAGGTGGGGATTGTCTTCTGGTTTTTTGTTTGTTTTTGCTTTGTTTTTGTAGTTACTGTTGTTGTCATTCTATTTTATTTTTGTTTGTTCTCCTAGGTTTTCCCAGAAACTTAAAGACTGAAAGTAGCCTGGTCACATGTGTATAGTTGCCAGGCTAACCAACCTAATAAGAGTTGTGGTTCCTGTGGCTCTGTGTGAAAAACTCAGGGATCCATAATAAGAGATCTCATCTTTGACATTTTCTGAATGTACCCTAAGAGGTGGCCTTCCTCGTCAAAATGCCCACAGTACAAGGCACAAAAAAAAATTATATAATACTAATGGCAGTGTCATAATTAGTTCTTCTAGCAGCTCTATGGGTGTTATTTGTTGGTAGTCAGATTGGTGCTGGGCAAGCCACAAAATCTAGACTTCAGTACACCACTTATTGTTGATCTTTAGCACAATTCATAGGCAGTTATAAAATTCTACAGTTGTGCAAGATATTTTGGAAACATTGATTATTGTAATCTTGAAGTAAATGGAATCATTTTATTTAGGCCAACTACTGAGAGTTGTATTCTAAGAGTCTATAAATTGATTACTTGAAATTTAAACTGTGTTTTCTTGGAGGAGCAGTGTATGCTATTTGGACAGTTTCCCAAGCCAATGAAAATAACCCTACTTAATGTCATAAATATTATCAAACTTTGAGTGTTAGGAATATAGATGGTCCTTGGTCCCAGGAAAGAAAAAAAATAGGGGTTTTATCTTGTCTTTTCAAGGTCTAGGTCTGATCCCAGGCAGACTTTTGAAATAGCCTATGTTTTAGTCAGATTTTTTACTACTATGACTGAAAGTCCAGACCAGAACAATTTTAGAAGAGAAAAAGTTTATTTGGGTGCTCACAGTTTCAGAGGTCTCAGTTCATAGATAGCTGGCTTCATTTTTCAGGACTTGAGGTGAGGAGGAAGAGTGTGGCAAAGGGAAGTGACTCACACAAAGATCGGGAAACAGAGAAAGAGACTCCACTTGCTAGATACAAAATATATAACCCAAAGTTATGCCCCCCTGGAACTACTTCCTCCAGCCATACTCTACCTACCTTCACTCACTGCTCAGTTAATCCCAACAGGGGATTAATCTACTGATTGGGTTATGGTTCTCATGACCCAATCATTTCACCTCTGAGCTTTCTTGCATTGTCTTACACATGAGCTTTTGGGGAACCGACACCTCACATCCAAACCATAATTGCCCATGCTGGACCTCTTCCTATTCTTTTCTATGTACATTTCAACCCTATTTGTATTTATCTCTAGGGCTTGATTTCTTAGCCTTTTTTAATTTTGCCTTCTGTGTTTTGGCCCTTTGTCTTCTAGATAGCCTAACTAAGAGGTTATGGCATTTCATGTTTTATATTATAAAAACAAATATGATGATGGATACACCTCTTTTAGTGACTGTACTTGAAAAATCACTGTTTTTGAACCTGGATCTGTTTATCAAAAGATTGTCTCATTTTAGTTCTGTGATGCTTATTGTTTATAACATTACAAACTGGAAAGATATTGTTCCAACAAAGGAGTTGTTAAATAGGCACTGGGAAAGCCACAAAATCTAGATTTCATCATGCCACTCATCATTGATCTCTGGCATAGTTGATTTTAAGTAGTTGTTTAAAAAATTCTGCAGTTTTGCAAGAGTTTTATTTTTATTAATAGGTTAAAACTGATCTATTCAAGAATTATGTTCTTAATGTCATTTTCCCTATTTGTCTTTTTCAAGATGACATGTACTAGTACATACATTTCCAGGATCTGACAGCACATGATAAGCATCCAATAAAGGCGTGGTTCAACAACTGGACCCATGACAGATAATGTGATAGCTCTATGTGGATGTTATTATTCATAATTCAAAACTACTTAATAAGTATACAACTCAATTCTAGTTGTTATAGATCAGAGTTTAGATTATAAGGAAGCCAATTTTTTTTAACATTCTGCATATATATTTCACTTAATCTTTTGTTACCCGTTTACCAGAAAGTGAACTATAGCAAAAACAGTTAACCTAATATTGCTGATTGCTTCATTCTCAGCAAATACAGGAATGTCTAGCATGGTGTAGTGATGAGTGAAGATTGAGACATTTTTTCATAATATGTCCATATTTTAAAATAAAAGGATACATCTTAAGTGACTATGTTGAAAACATCAGTGTCTTTTTCTTTCTTTTTTAAATTTTTTTTTTAGTTGTAGATGGACACAATACCTTTATTTTATTTGTTTATTTCTGTGTGGTGCTGGGGATTGAACCCAGTACCTCACACTTGCTAGGCAAGCGCTCTACCACTGAGCCACAATCCCGATCCAGTGTCTTTTTCTTTAAGTTGTTAAATTATGTGTGTTATGCTTTTTGATATTCATGAAGAGTATGAAATCTTTTTATAAAAACAATAAAGAATAGACAAATATTATGCTATGATATATAGATAAAGATAGGTACTTTTTGGTAGGAAAGAAGCCAAGAATTTTAAAAAATCCAGTTGAAATTAGAAGAAAGGAAATAACTTCACTAAGACCTAATGTATATATACACACATACACACACACACACACACACACACACACACACACCTTAATCATGCCTGGGGAGAAAATAATAACATGTGAACTCAAAGGAAAAGAAAATCTGAAGTTTTTTCTCCATGTTATCTTTTGTGTTCCTCTAAGAAAAATAGGCTCGTAGAGGTGTTTCCTTGTGATACTAATAGGAGGCCAACTCAGTGAAGCTATTTCCCAAGTTGTAGGCTTTTAGTTAGAAGCACAGAATGTTAGACAGGAAGGAACTTGATCATCTAGCTGTCTCCTCTTATCCTCATCAAGACACTAGGTTTGAGGTAGATCAAAACTTAGAGAAGTAGATAGCATGATGGTAATGACTCTTGACTCTGAGACAGTCCTAGGCTGAATGCCTGCTCTGCCACTTACTAATGATGTGTCCTTGGACAAGTTTCTCATCCTCCTTGTATCTCAATGTCCTCCACTGTAAATTGGGGATAGTTACCTCATAAAATTGTTATGAGTAAGTATGCTCAGATGATTTTACTTTTGTTATTTCCTGTTATCACAAACCCATGAGTAGATGATATTTTTATTTAAAGGTTAGTTGCAGCTTAAAGAAATTAATTTTCCTAACTTCTGTGGAGTTCAAATGCTAACAACGACCTTCTGTAGGAACTTCATATTACATCTTAACTGCCTTTGCAGAAGGAATAGTTTTTATATAACTTTCAGCTGTGAAAGAGCCTGGTGTATGAGCCTGGTATGAGATAATAGTAAGAAATTGTATGGTTGGAGCATAGGCATATAAAGGTGGGGAGTAGAAAAAAGTGAGAGTGGAGAGGTAGGCTAGTAGTTCACAATGGGTCTTGTAGAACTTACTAAGAGAAATGAAGAGCCAAGAAAGATCCTTTGTCAGCTAAAGGACATGATCAGTTTAATATTTGAGAACCATAATTCAGGTGGAATTATAGAAGTGGAGTTAAGTAAAGATAAACTTTATTTTATCTTTACTTAAATAAAGATAAAATAAAGAAGAGCAAGATAATGTGCTCTTTTAATAATTTTCAAGCTTTTAAAAATTTATTACACACTCTTGTCATCAGTTTTGACAAGGGTTCTCCTAATATAAGTTCATATATTTCTAAGTTATATATGTGTAAATTCATTACATAAACTTGCTAGTAAAGTGTACTTGTTCTTTTAAAAATAAAAAAATAAATGGTCTCATCTTTTCTTGCCATGTGTTAGCAGACACTTCATTTAGGAGGCCACAGATGTAGGGCAAAGATGAGGAAAGGTAACAAGGGCAGAGGAATTAGAGGAAGGGGACTGAGAAAGAATCAAAAGCATTTTGTGGCTGTTAAGATATATCAGTTGAGGGAGGAGAAGGAGATGTATATAATGGCAAGGTTCTGACAAACCTTGTGGGAATGGTGGAAAATGATTACCACCATTAGTAAGGTAGAGAATATTGGAGAAAGAATAGGCTATAAGGTGACTGTAAGGGTAAGTTTAAGATTCCTCATTGATGTCTGCTCAAAGATGTTATAATACCATTTCCCTTTAGCAATTTTTTTTAAAAATACTGAGTTATATCTAACATTGTGTTAAGATGACATTTATAGCATTTTCTTTTGTCTTCTATTTGCATATAGTGCTCAGTAAATATTTAAATGAACATTTACAATTGTAGTAAGACTTTTATTAGATTTTTTTTTTCTTTTATTCCCCCTGTAGGATATTTTAGGAGACTTTTATATGAATAATATGTTGAGTTTTTTTAAAACCAAAGTTCCTGGAAATTTTTCATTAAAAAGTTTGAGAATATAAAAACTAAGGTTATAGTACATGATTTTACTAGGCTTCCTTAAATTCATTACTTCTCAAGATATAAAATACTTGGTATAATTTGCAATTTATTTTTAGTTTAATTAGTTTTATTGTGATTTATATTTAAAAGAGGCATAATTTTAGTCTATAAATGGGTTGAAGGACTATCTTCAATAAGGTGATTTTCTTTCATTTTTAACTATCATTCCAGAATGAGTCCTTAGCATATCAAGGACTCAGTCAGATTTGGAGATAACAATCAACATTGTTGTTCAGTGTCTTATTATCAGTATGCAAAAACAAAAGAGCAACCATAATTTGCTTAATTTGTGAACTGGTAGCAATTAAATTAATACTAAAAAGAATGACAAGTGATTAAAATATAAAACACCTCCATGATATTTAATTAATGGGCCTAACATTTGAAATGTAATTTGAGTTCCACTAAAAATAACCTGACTTGAAGTTCAAAAGATATAAGTAGCAAAAGATTATAATTTTGGGTTTTTTCTCCTTACCCTTTGATTAGTGTTGATCTTATAGCGATCTTAGCTATAACTATGTCTCTTTGAAATAATATGCATTCTCATAAAGGGTTAACTTTGAAGTTTTACAAAAAGCTTGGAGACTATTTGTTAAATTCTCTTTACATGTAATATCATGATTTGGTTTTAGAGTTAGCAGAAATTGCAGGCCTTTCGATATAGTTAGTAATGCTACCTGGTTCTAAAAGTTTGTTGCTAAGAAGCGTTATATGATTGTGTGGTTTTCCTGATTTCATTAGCCATCAAACCTCAGTACAGTTGATAATTTCATGTCCTGAAGCAAAATAAGTAATTTTAGCAGCAGAATAGTAATTCTGTTTGGTCCCTACTTATTCAATCATATTTCTAATCTAACTCTGTTGGTTAACTAATACTTTTATTATACTCTTAGTATGTCATTGAGTACAGTGTTGGCTGAACACTATTCTCATTTTCCCAGTCAGTTACCTGGGAAAGCTAGAATAAGAATTCCATACTATTGGTTATTGCTGTGTATATTATAAAATTATTTCTCTATATGCTTTAAGGCATTGAATTTAATTTCAGGATGATAGATTTCTATATACTACAGGATGCCATCATAAGCCCACAGAGTCCATGCTAGGCAGTTGCAAACCACAAGAATCTGGTACTCCAAATATTACTTTGCTTTCCTGCCAGAAATAAAATTTTATCTTTGCTTAACTGAATAGAGTGTGCAAATCCATTGAAAATGACTTTTTCTTTTTACCCATTTCTGCCAAGAGAGTGGAATAGGTACTTAATTTCTGAAAGGTTTGCCTTTTTAAATTTGCAAATTTGATAGGATGTATTATTTCTACCAGTACAGTGTTATTGATAACTTACTGTGTTTTCAGACACTGTTCTTTCTGTACACATTTTTATAGCTAATATATCAGTAGCCATTCCCATTTTTATAGATCAAAAATTTGAGATTATTGTAGATCATGCAGTTACATCTACATAAAAGGTAACCTGATTCCAAACCAGTGTTCTTAATATTCATGGTTGATTCTCAAAATTTGATTGTATATCAGATGCAATTGGAAACTCCCCTGCAAAAAAAGAAGCATTTCCTCATAATACTAATTAAATTAGAATCTCCTAGGAATGACGGCTGTATATTCTTACTTCTAAAACATCTTGTGTTGTTTTAATAATGTGGAATTTGGGTTACAAATCACCATTGTATAATTATACTTGCTATTTTTAGAATAAGCATATTTAATTTGTTAATTTGATAGAGATGAAGCACATCTAAAGATTTAGGGCTTGAATATAACCATGACAAAGAATTTACACACCTATTTACATAAATAATAAATATAATCAACCTTAGTATATATATATATATTATTTTAATACAGGAATTGTAGATCACATGACGTAATATATGAGAAATAATGAAGACTAGTAATATATGAGAAATAATAAAGACCATTTCTGAAAAGTTTCTTCATTCAGAAACTTTTAAGCCATAAAAGTACACATCATTTATTCTTTATTTGTAGAATTTCAAATTTAATAACTTCTCTAATTCTCCCAAGATTTAATTCATTATCATGTTTAAAAATATTTACAAGTTATATTTACAAGTTACTTATATTTTAATATAAATATGGTACACATACATAAGTATGATCTGTTATAATAAAATAATCAATGAAATGTTTCCATGCTCTTGATTTTCTCATGATTCTGTTACAAATATAAATTAGACTGTTGTAAATACAGAAAGATATGTAAATAAGCATGTTCATTGCATTTAATTTTATTAATTGACAATTGGCTATAATGTTATAAGACCATAAAGTAACATTTAACTTAATCTCAATTTTATTTCTAGTTATGAACACACATTATTCCTCTGTAGGATAATAGGAAAGTCATATAATTAAGATTACTGAGACTTTTCATCTTGAATCTCCTGAGAAGGCATGCTTACTTCATATTTAGAATATTTGAAATATAATTATGATATTTAATACAGTTTTAAGTGAATAGGTGATTCATTATACATTCATGTATGGAATTGGTAGAACAGGTTGGTAATATAGGTTATTTTTAAAGCATTCCACATTGTAAAGCAAAAAAATATTTTGATACAATTTTCCTCCTTAGTATGTTAAAACTGTTAAAGAAGAAAAAAATCACAGAAGTTTAGAATTCATGTGTGATGGTTGCTTTAATTACATATAAATCCAGAGAGGCAAGTTGTGTTCAAGGTAACACAACTATTCAACAAATGATAAAGCCACAAACTACATGTCTCTGTTCCTCATTCCTCTTTGCACTAAGATTATATACTGACCTGAGGGGCAAAGTCCAGATTTAACAGATCTTTGTTTATATCCTCAAAATATTTTTTAAGCATTGTCTTTCCAGACCCCCAAACAAATTTAAATGTCCACAGATAACCAAATGCTCTTTTACTGAAAAGTCAAAATAATATAATAGCACTGAATACTATTTGTCTAGGCTGATTGTTTTGTTTAATATTAATTACCCTCTCCCAAATGGATATTTTAAAGCAAGAATGGTTAAGTAGGTACAGCTCTGTTAAAAAGAATATATTTGTAATCTCTAGAATGAGAAAAAAAGTTTAAGAAAAATTGTTTCATTTTAGAATGTTTATGAAAAAGGTTATTAGTTTTGCAGCTTCAACTCTGGGAAGATCCTTTGAAACCAATAATAAAACTTAAATAGCCCTTATAATAAGAAGAAATAGAGCACAGAAGACTGCAACTGACTGAAATAATTTTTCTTACATGATAATTGAGTGAATCCTTGACTAGTGACATGGTCATACCCTTGCTGATAGGCATCAAGCACAGGGTTTTACTGATTCTGTATACTGTGTGGCTGTGCTGTGTTCAGTTGTAATCTCCATGGAGGCTTCTTATGACATACTCTTGTATTCTTGATCCAGTTTATTTCCTTCTTATGAATTGTCGCTGTCTAGATAGTAAAATTAGGTCAAGGTATATTTTGGATATTGCATTGAGTTCAGGACCTTATTCACACCAGTTTTTGAGCAGTGTGTCTGTCTAGCCTCATTCAAATAGAAACATCAAATTCAGACCCCTACTCAGACTCATGTTTTGTATTGATCTAACGGAGAAAATCACATTTCCCCTTCTTTCTTCCATTTATCTAATCAAGATACAGAATAAATGTTGGATATATGAAAATCCTCAAATCTGAATGGTATATGAAGAAACCGGCTTCATTCTATTTACTCCCGTGCATAATCTATAGGATATGAATGACAGTGATAGATGAACTATGTGGCTTTCTAGCTTTCCTGAAAATGTGGCCTTGTTTTTTTCAGGCATTGATTTTCCAGCTAGAGATGCAGCCATACTCAAATTTAAGCACTCATCTGTATTCTCAAGACTAAAATAGATGCTAGTTAGTCTTGAGAATACATAAAGTATTATTTAGGAAAATATAAATAAAGTATTATTTAGGAAAATAGACCAAGAGTCTATTTCCAAATCATATATTATACCTTATTAATGATGATAAAAATGTTCCTGTTGCTGAGTTTCTGAACTTTGCTGGACTTTGTTCTGTACTCTAAACTAAAGCAATGTACCAAAATTCTAATATAATTGTGATGGTAATGCCATCTTTCAAAATAGATGAAAATAATATATCCCCATTGATCTTGTACTTGATATTTTAGCAGTGGGAATTGGTTTGCATTAAGTCAGAATTTGTTTAAATAGGACTGTTAGATTTATACAAATACATTACTGACTTTACTACTTGGCATCTTACAGCGTTAATGACACATTTTGGTGGATTTGAATTTCCAAAATCCCTTGCCAAATAGGAAAGGGAGAATTGCATATAGGTTTTACAGCTTTTCATGAATAGACCATTTTCTTTTTGGTGAAAAATTATGAGGGAAACATGTTAGGTAGAGATGTTTTTGGATTTCCCATGTCTTTTAGTAGCTAAAATGCAAACTGTGCTAAGAAAGCCCTTTTATAGGCATTTTAAAGACAAAATTCTGAGTAAATTACCTATTTTATGATGGGCATATGGAAGAAGACTTGTGTTATAAGCCTTTTTTCCCCCCTCTCTCCACATGTTATTCATGGTGTTTAGTAAAAATATTTCTAAAATATTACACATACTAAATTTTTCATTTCAGTTGGTAAAACAGAAAGCATATAGAGAATGCTGTATTATTATAATCTGTTATAATCCTTCTGTATGACTTATACATGTTACCTCATTTATTTACATTTTTTTAATTTTTGTTTTAATACATGTCTTTTTTATTAATATTTTAAAATTTATATATGACAGCAGAATGCTGAATGTTTATTCAGCAGAATGTTTATTCACATCAATTCATATCTTCATGCATACTTTGGATAATGATGACCATCACATTCCACCATCAATTCTAACCCCCTGCCCCCTTCCTTTTCTGCCCACCACTCTACCCTATCTAGAATTTGTCTATTCCTCCCATGCTTCCCCTCCCTTCGCCACTATGAATCAGCTTCCTTATATCAGAGAAAACATTTAGAATTTGTTTTTTTGGAATTGGCTAACTTCACTTAGCATTATCTTCTCTAACTCCATCCATTTATCTGAAAATGGCATGATTTTATTCTCTTTTATTGCTGAGTAATATTCCATTGTATATATATGCCACATTTACATTTTTGAAGTACATAATAGATAGTATATTTATTTTCAGTATCATAGCTCTACTTTATTCAAAAAGTAGTTTTCCAGACCAAAGCATCTTCCTTTTATGTTGTTTTTTATGGCATATTTCTATTTTTATTTAAATGAAATATATTTCACAAGGATGTTAGATATAACTTTACAATAAAAGAGGCTCTGTGGTGAAAGGAAAAGGGGGAGCAGTGTATAAACTGTGCAGAAGGCTGTTTGGAAATCAGGTTTAATTCAAAAGAACTTTCAATCACTAGTTAATATAACTGCTTTAAATTTACAGACAGTGGGAGTAGCTCACCGTTACCCAAGTATGCTTCATCTCCCAAACCAAACAACAGCTACATGTTCAAACGGGAGCCCCCAGAGGGATGTGAGCGAGTGAAAGTCTTTGAGGAAATGGCGTAAGTAATGTCTTTTCTATCAGCTGGGTTCTGCAAAGCTGTGAAGCTTTTTACTGAGACCAGTTGATTACTGATGAATCAACTACTCCATCCAGCTGATAATGTGTTTTGAAGCAAATTATGAAAAAAGATTCAAATAGGCAAAGGGAGATACTGTTGAAGGAGAATTGAAGTCTATGCTGGGGATGTCTAAGCCAGTGCAGAGAAACTTGGAAAATCATGCTTCTTACCTAAAAGTTCTATTTTTAATCTTTAAGAATTTTCCTTTCAACAGCTGTATTAATTTAGGTGCCTGACAAAAAGGCATTTAAGAGCAAAGTTAGCACACATGACTAGCCTACACAGTGTATTCCACAAGCCAGAGGGAAAGTCTCCTTCCCTAGAGACACTTCTAGCCTGTTTATTCATGAATTCAAACTTTCTCTTCACAGATTTGGTTTTTCTTTTTTCTTTTTTTAAAATTTTAATATGTATAAATTAGAAATAAACTCAAAAAAGAGGTTCATGCTATAAACCTGGGCAGAATAGCTCAGAAGAAGACTGTGGCTTTTGGACTATTGTCCTTTTGTCCCATCACAGGTGCCTAATGAAGGCTGTTATACCCTTGCAACTTAAAAGGAGATAGAGATGGGTCTTGCAGGAGTTGATGGCTTAGTTCTGGGAATAGGAGAGGAAGGGCTTATGGATCCTCCTCTGCTGGGTGGTTGGCTCTTGGAGAGACCATTGAAACTTTTTCTCCCCGATCTGTGCCAGCTGGAGTATGTCTAGAGATGGAGAAAAACAAAAAGATGCTTCTCTATCCCCACGCTTTTTTTTTCTTTTAAAAATACAGAAAAGGTTATCCTAACCTTGCACAATCTTCAACTATAATTTAGACGATTTTTCCACATTCCTAAATGATTGAAAACAAACTCTAATGATCTCTGTAAAAAAAAATTCTCTGCCCAGTCCTTTTGAAAGTTGTTTTAACTCAAATATCACTTCAGTGCTGTGCACATGAATATCTGCCAGCTGACTTGTGCTATGGAAGATGTTTACTCCTCTTTGTACACTTAACTCATTCCCTGCCATTCACATTTTAGCCATTTTAGAGAATTCCAGTTTAATCAGAAAGTGCTTAACTCCTTGGTGATCATAAACCTAATTTTGTTTTATGGTTTTAGGTCTCGTCAGCCTCTCTCGGCCCCTCTCTTTTCATGTCCTGACAAAAACAAGGTTAATTTCATCCCAACTGGATCAGCTTTCTGTCCTGTGAAACTTCTAGGCCCTCTCTTACCTGCTTCCGACCTGATGCTCAAGAACTCTCCTAACTCTGGCCAGAGCTCAACTCTGGCAACTCTGACCGTTGAGCAGCTCTCTTCCCGGGTTTCCTTCACGTCTCTTTCCGATGACACCAGCACAGCAGGCTCCCTAGACACCTCTGTCCAGCAGGCATCCCAGCAGCAGCAGCTCCTGCAGGAACTGCAGGGTGAGGAACACATCTCTGCTCAGAACTATGTGATGATCTAAGCAGAGGGGGAGCTGGCCTCCACCCCATGTTCCATGGACTGGGAAAAGGTCTCAGACTTTTATCTGCATGGAGTGACAAACTTTCTGAACACCACCACCAACAACAAAATACTTATCAGCATCATAAAGTATCTCTTAACACTGATCTTGGCAGGGACGGAACTCCTATTCAGCAGTTTTTGTGGAAAGCAGTAATGCTTGCAAAATGTGTATGTCATTCAGCGTGTAAGTGGAGACTATGCATTTCATAGTATGTTTGACAGATTAGTACTGTGTCCTGTGTGTTGTTCCAGATTCTTCAGTATAAATAAGCTCTATATCAAAAAGTTGCCTGTCTAAATAGAAAATGTCTTGCTGTGTTTTGTCCTATGGAAAATACTGTACTTCAGGATTATGTTTACAATCGATCCAGGTGTTTGTTTCTAATTTCTGTAATACATACAATGCAAAAAAAAAAAAAAAAAAAAATGGCCACAACAGTTGCACAGTGCCCACCCTATGGCCTAGCTTCAGGTACTTCAGTTGAAGTCTAAACTCAGGTAACTTGGAATGTATATCATATTGGGATATTAAATATTTCACAGCTAAAAAGCTAAAGAGGGAACATCACTCTTGCCTTTCCTTATTTTATGCATTTCCCTTTCCTCATTACATTCCACATTCTTAGAATAAGAAGTGCATTCAACCCTAGGAGAATGATGATCCTGGACATGGGTGAACATGAGGAGAACCAGCAAATCTGTGGTGTGACATCACTTTTGTCATGTGGTAACAAGTTAAACAACTGTTGCATTCACTGTTCCAATGTGTAAATGTGGCTGTTTTAATTAAAAGTTTGGGTGTTGCTCAGTTAGTGACTGTTACAATGTTGCAGATAAAGTATTCAGTACTAGATTGTACATAAACATTCCACATTATGTGTGATGAAATTTAAAGACAAGAAGGTCTAGGTTTAATTTCAAAACAGGGTTCTGAAGTTTCACAGGGGATGATTGAGGTTTTTTATGTTGGCCATCAGGGTCATAATTGCTACCATTTTTATCTGAAAGCATATTTATGCTTAGTTTCTCTTTTGGAAATTGTTTAATTTCCAGGTTAGAAAGTGACACAGTTTTGTTTATTAGTTTCTTCAAGCAGTTGAGGTGCATGAAGTTGCATTCATGCAGAAAATACTTGGGTCTCAGAATTGGTGCCACCTAAGTAAGCAGGTTATTTGGTGACTTACAAAAGCAATATTTCAAGGCTAATTTAAGCCTTGCATAATACTATCATGAATAGTTTTGTTAATATTTTGGATATGTGAAGTAGAGAATATATCCAAGTAAGTAGCCTTGAACTTGAAGACTTGAAATAAGTTTTCTGTAAAGTGTGAAGAGAGCCCTAGATATTCCTGGTCAGTCAGTGGGAGAACCTGACTTTCAGACAGTTTTCTGCAGCACAACGAAAGTATCCAAAAGTCAAAGGAAGCTTTGTGTTTTTATTCCATTGATTTCAGTTATGAAAACCTAGAGTTGTCTTATCTGCACCCAAAGTGTGTGGCACAATATTTTCTTAAGAAGAAGGGGGGAACAAGGTGCCTATATTTAAAGGAATATTTCAGTTTTCTTCAGTCATTCCTCGGTTTTTCTTTATTTGCTAAGAAGGTTGAAGAAGGATGAGATGATAGAAAAGAAAGCAACACCATTATTTTTTTTTTCAAAGAAATTATATGTATATGTAAATGTTTGTGTGTATGTGTGGTCCATGTGTTATTTTGTCATGATCCCAATTCTCTTCTTTCCACCAAAGTTTGCAGTAATATTCTCTCCTGAAGGTGCATTTTGGCTCCTTTAAATTAGTCAGTGTTATATTGTAGGAGACTGTCATGGAGAAAAAGACTCAGTTTACTTTTGCCATTTTTCACAGGGGAACCTTTTAAAACAATCTTTTCAGCAGCAGACACCTTTAACCCTAATAATCTCAGGCCTTGATGAAAATACTATATTTTGTAGATTATGGTTAAAGGGAGAATTGCTAGTTCCGTAAGATAAATATGAGCTCCATTTAACTTCTGATATCTGGTTTAGCATTACATGATGTGTTGATCTTATGCTCTGCTTTGTCCAAATAAGATGCAATAGTATCTATCAATTTCAGAAAGATGGACTGAATATGCTTTTTTCGTGATGAAATCTGATGTACGATATTTATAGTGATGTGCTTTTATTTTCTCATGAGAAACTAAATATTGTGTTGTACATTTGTTCTTAGCATATATTAAAGTTTTGAACCAAATGTGTTAAAGCTTGTGCTTTGCCATGTAAATTTTCCAGAAGTTGTTGAGCTCAAATGTATCCTACATCCAGCTGTAGAAAATTGTCAGAAATTGTTTAAATTTTGTATATAGTTGTACTGTTTAATTTTAGCCACTGCGCTGAACAGTATTCGAGTTATCATACAATATGGCTTTACACAAGGAAATGTGTGGCTTCTGTTTTGTATTTTTTCAGTATAGAAGTTCCTGTGTCTTATTTAAATAAAGTTATTAGTAAAACTGGGATCATTCACATATGCTTTTGGCAGGACGGCCTGTTGGCACATTACCCACAGCTCAGGGTAATGGCAGTATTCAGGGTAGTTAATGCTCACTCAGTTCTTGGCCTGTGTCTTTAGAGCAGGGTGTTCACATGCATTCAATTTCTCTTAACTTGGTTTCCTCTAAACATTTAATTTGCATATTTTCCATCAAAAGGTAGGAAGCTAGATGTCTCGAGTTCCATGCCTTTGTAATGCTCCCAACTGTAAATTCCTTAAATAGAAAAAACATTGTTCCCTATATTATTATTTTATACCTAAGAACATATGGAAATGAGTTTAAATTCAGTGAAATCACTTCAAAGGAAGTTGTACATTTCTTGCAAAGAAAATTGTAGCAATAAAATTGAAATTCTTATCAGATTCAAAATAAGAGGGAGAAAAGCTTTACAAAATAAAAGAAGGTTGATGTTAAACCTGCTATCCAAATAGGGTCATGAGATCCATGTGGGTAGCATTCAATTTCAGCAAAAAATAACTTTAAGAAATAATTCTCCAGCAGAGTGCTGTTCATTGCCAAAGGACATTTCATCAAAGACATTGATAAGATTTGGTTTCTAAATTTAACTTAGAAATGACTACTTAGTAGCTATGTTTTTGAGAAAAGTAAAATGTAAGTTAAAGGGTGTGATTTATCAGCTGTCTTCCTGAGGATAATATATAATTTAGGCAGGAAATTACCTTGTCCCATTAAAAAATCTCATTGCAAATGAACATGAAGGAAAGTGCAGTTTTTCACCCTTATACTCAGATTGCATAATAAGCTTAATAAAAATGGCCCTGGGAAATTAGTGTTTTGCAAAATAAAATTTAAGAATCAAAAAAGGATAAATTAGGCCAAATTACTTATATGTTTCAGTGCTAAGTAACTGATGCTAATTAAAAAGAATCACATGAAGTATATACATGAACATTGCAGACCAAGGAGTTACCTTTACCCCCTGCCCCTATCTCCCATCCCACATTGAGATGCAACTAGCACTGAAGTTTCATTCTTCCTGACATATTCCCTGTTGGCTCTGAGGGCAGCTCCTACCTTCTACCACATCTTTGGTACTCACAAGTCTAGTGTCTCACCCCCCTCCCCGCCACTACCAGTATTTTACTCTGGTGAATAGGGATTCTGTAATGGCAGAAGCTTTACTTAGTACAAAATCTCGATGCTATAGCCTGGCCCCACAGTTCTAGAACCCCTCCTCCCAGACTTCATCTCATCTCCACCTCAGTGATTAAACATAATGAGGGCACTGTCTTTATCCTTGTGTACCAAGCCAACTCTCCTTTACACTCCTTCCTCCTTCCCATGACAAGGAGTATGTCCTGATTTTTTTTTTTCTCCACCTAAATCTCAAATGTGCCAGTAGTTATCTCACTACTGAATTTCAAGCTGTGGAGACATGCTGGTGGTGTGCTGGACAGCTGTGCCATCTAGATGAATGACTTTGGAACAAGATTCTGATAGTAAGGAGACAAAAATCATTGAGTATGATAGACTTCCAAAAACCTTGGTATCTTAGACAAGAGGTTAGAAAAACTACTGCCCATAGACCAAAGCCAGCTAGCTGCCTATTTTTGCAAATAAAAGTTTTACTGGACTGAAGCCACACTCATTTATCTGTTGCCTGTAGCTATTCTAGTGTACAATGACAGGTCATTGCAAGGGAGTCTGCCTCACAGTACCTCAAATACTTATTACCTGTTTCTTCACAGAAAAGTATGCTGACCTCTGGTGTAGACTAAAGAGCAGACTAGAGACTAGATGTAAGTAGCTGGTATCATATGTGATTATTTTCATGACTAGAGAATTTTTAAATGGTTTATATAAGATCATGCTACCTAAGAAACAAAGGGAGGAGATCTGGGAAGGGAGCCTCTGTTCCCCTAGGAATGATCCTAGAACTCCCTTTGAAACTGCTGGATTCTCTCAGCATTTGGACAGTACCCCACAGTAGCTCTCAACTGACTGACCATGAGCTGCTTATTGTGTGGATGACAGTTCCAAGGTAAATGGACAACAACTTATTTGAGAGAATGCCACCTGATTAAAGAAGCCAAAAATAACCTGGCAGACTGAATAAAATGCTGAAAAATTGAAGACCCATTTGGGGGTCTTCACCGACTTACAAGCAGTGGCCAATGACCTGGCCACATGGTCATGTAGAAAGCAATGAGAACCTGGCCTATTAAAGAAATGCCCATGTGAGCCACAGCCCTATAGAAATTTGAGGGGTACATTTAAGATGTCCACCAAAAGAACTTGCCAAAGAATTGTCAAGCAGATATCCCTGTGTTGTCACTTTAAGTTGGCTCCTGGGTTCATTTAATCAGAAGACATGGTGGGAGATGCAGCAGTGAAAGTGGACTGAATCTAGACATGTTCCTCTCACAACCTTTGAAACACAAAATTGCAACAAGAACCAGCAAAAGGGATGAAAGACATGATGGCTATGTGCAGCTTCCTTGGTGGGAAGGCCTTCATCAGAGCTGGCAAGTGAGACTGATGTTGTTAGCCCCAGGGGGGTCCTGACAGGAATAGATACCAATTCCAGACTGGGCTGTTTAGCCAGTGAAGGATACAAACATTAAGAAGACTCAGCGCAGAAGACACTGCCTGAGTTTAGACCACCAATCATCATTGCTTCAAACCAAAGAACACACTCTATAGCTCATAACATTCAACTCTGGGCAGAGAGACATCCTCAGAGTAACAGTTTTAGGAGTAGATCACCTAAAGTGGAGAGAGAACAGCATGGAGGATTGGCTTCCACCTTCTCACACACTTGGCCTGAGAGGTACTAGAGGAGTGTCCCCACTAGATGTTATTACTGTTTTTCTGGTGAATGTGGAGGACAGGGGAA
The DNA here is from genome assembly GCF_047511675.1 of Marmota flaviventris. Classification (NCBI taxonomy): domain Eukaryota; kingdom Metazoa; phylum Chordata; class Mammalia; order Rodentia; family Sciuridae; genus Marmota; species Marmota flaviventris. The sequence goes on from NC_092498.1 coordinate 36,597,146, forward strand.
CTCACTTTGGAGAGAGAAATGCTGGAAAAGGATGCTGGTGTAACTATGATAATGTCTTTTTTTTTTCCCCCACATCACCTGAAAAGGAAAATATATACTGCCACAGAACAGTATGTACTTGAAGTAAGGATGATTCCTCAGCAAGAAATTTTAAGTGTGGTTTTAAACCTATGTCAGAATTCCTAAGGGCCTCATGGGTATGGGTTGTATCTTCACTGCATCTGGCAAAATGGGGGTTAATGGTGAATGCAGCCATGTTGCCTGGAGGCAGAAATAGCTCACTAGTTCTGTACCCACTAACCTTATTCTTCTGCATGGGAGTGGACTGAGAGTGAAGCACTTGCTAGACTAGTATTGCTGCCTAGGTTCTAGACCAGCACAATAGCTGCAGCTAATGTTTTTTTCAAAGGTGAAAAAGGTTGTTAATGGAAAGAAGGAGGAATAAATAGAAGCCAAAGGCAAAAGTATAAATAAACGGGTTTTGAATTGAGAGAGATTCAATATTAACACCTCAAAAGAGGCTCAGAGAAGGAGATGACATTGTCTCTGACCGCTATTATCTCAACTGCCTGACAGGGTGAAGCTGCATGTTTGCTGAAACTTCTGCTTTTGGGACTTGAGGCAATCATGTGAAAGCCTGGGAACCTGAATGGCCTCAGGAGACACAGTCTTTCAATATGATGATAAACTATACTAGTTATTAGTCACTGAGGGGATTCTAATAATGTGTTATCTGTTGAATTGTATACCCCTTTGATGAAAGGGATCTATTGAAAAACCCAGAGGTGACCTGTGATAGGATAGACATTTGGGGGGTTTTATCCATGGTTCCTAGCCCATAACTTCCTCTGTAAGTCAGGCCAAAGAAACTAGAATTCCTCTCTCTTGAAATGAGTCAGAGAAACTCTAGAAGCTAACCATAAAGAAATCCTCTGACCCCCCCCCCTTTGCCATGAACAGGCAATAAGACCCTTCTCATTCCACAGGGGTCCTGCCCTATGCCTTAGAAGAAGGAGTACTTCACACAAGAAAGACCAGAAAGAATCTAAATAGACAGACTTTGTTGGATTTCCTCACCAGACTATTAAAAAAAATAAAACATGCCTATGTAATAAAATTGTCATCAAACTCAAAAAGACAGCATTGGGAGAGCTTCTGGATGGCTCCACATGTGGAGATTGCTGGACAGTGGTGTTTCCTGAGAGTCATGGATGCTCCGTGTCCCTTTCCCCATATCTTGCCCTATGCATCTCTTCCTCTGTATCCTCTGTAATATCCTTTGTAATAAAACATAATTGTGTTAAAAACAGTTTCCTTAATACCCCTCCCTTCAAGATGCAAAGCTTAATTTCCCTTAAGTGTGGGCTAGACTTGCTTATTATGAATAGAATATGAAAGAAGTGATGAGATGTCATGTCTGAGATTAGGTGATGAAGCGACTGGCTTTGCCTTGGGTGTGCTGGCTTTCTTGGATCACTTGCTACAGAGGAACCTATATTGTGCAGATACTCAGAAAGTCAATGGAGAGCCCCAGTAGTGAGTAGTGAAGGCCTCTGATCACCAGCATTCGAGGAACTAAGGCTCCTTGCCAACAGCCATGAGGAAATATCCTCCAGGCCCAGCTGAGCCTTGTGATGACTGCAATATCATGACACCTTGTGCCAGAGTTGACTGCGATATCATGATACCTTGTGCTCCTGAGTTCCTGACCTTCAGAAACTGTGTAAGATAATACACATTGTGTTAAGGTACAAATTTGAGGGGAAATTTGTTATGTAGTGTTAGAGAACTAAAACATACAGCAGCTTTCTCCTCCAAACACATATACCCATTATTACCATTAATGTTACCCAAAGCCCTCTATTTAATTCTGTTCTCTGGGTCCAGAAAATGAGACTTGCAGTTTTAGAATGGGTACTTTGAGGAAAAAAAAGCCCTTTTGGACTAGGTTCAAATAAAACTTTCCAATACAAAATTTTGCAATTTGAACACCTCATATGATATTCTGTCTCTGTTGTGTAAACCTAAAACTTAATTTGTCTAACATGAAACAACTTAAGAGAATCCAGTGTGAGGGGGCGGGGGGAGGACTGGGAATTAAAATCCTTGGAGAAAAGGATTTCCTGTGGAAGAGGATACAAGAAATAGTGAGATAGGTGATCAGTTCTTAAAGCCAAAAAGGAGTAAGGACAGAATTTCTCAAGAAAATTAGAAATATTTCTAGCTTTAACGTCTTGTTTTTTCCTTTACTTTACAGGAGTCCGATGACCTACTGGCTCTAAAATGTCCTATTCCATTCCATAGGCATCTGCATCTCTCCAAGAGGAGAAAGAAAATAAATGTTTTCAAAGGTTCCAGATCAGTGTCATGATGGTTTCTCTCATTCTTAACAGCCATTTTCTTAGCACTAAGAATTTGAACAATTAGATCATTTTTCCTCCAAAAGATTTTCTGATAACAAGGAATGGGTTCCCTTTCACACTACACTCACTCTTGGCATCTGATTGAAGCACGACTTTGATGACATTCCTTTAGCCAGAATTGGGTCTGGCCCTGCAAGTGATGGATGTTATTTCAAACCCCTGTCTGGAAGCAAGGTGGATAAAAGGTGGATGTAGGGCTCCACCAGGACCTGCCAAAGGGGGAGAAGGGTTCATGCTGGAAAAGCAACCTTTTCTTAGGTTTTCTATTCCACTTTGTAAAGGAAAAGAGCTACACTCGAGGGACAGGAGTTAACAAAGGACACTGCTCATGTGCTGCAATAAACAGCCTGCCATTTTTCATATGGACTGGAATCAAGGCAGACAGGGTAATCTTATCTGACTCTCCATTCATCTGCCTCTTTGATTATAAACACCTGGTGTGTTCTCTTCTACTTCCCTTCCCAAGGACCACCCTGGAGCAAGGCCTAGGAGCTGTGTATGTAGAAGCTATTCCTAGTCAAATCCCTGAGTCTTTGTCCTGATTACTCTCCTAAGTCTTGGACAGTGTAGCAGATCCTGTGGGAAAACAATGGGGAGGAGAGATAGAATATGGCTGATACAGAGGTTGGAAGGAAGACAGGCAACTAAGGACTTTGCTCTGGTGAGTGAAGGAATAGTTAAGGTGAGCTTTCCCAATATTTGTATGCCCTCTTGAAATACTTGATGTTTTTTTTTCATAAAACAAGCATACATTCCTGTTGTAATGTTTAGTAAAAGACAAGGAGGCAACACAATCTTCATTTTGCTGAACTGTTGACAGTTGTCCTCTTTCCTCTGCCTGTACCACCTTCTCACTTTCCATCTGTCAACCAGTTTGCAGTAGAAAGCAGATATGGCTTAACAGGCTGTTTTATATAATTTATAACATAAAGTCAAGGTGAAAATCAAGGAAGTTATTAACATGAAAATTAATACTTAGCCTCACTAGTAATCAAAGCAATGCAAATTACAACAGGTTTTTGCCTTTAAATTGGCAAAGAATAGAAGATATAAATCTCAATGCTGAGGGCAGGGGTCTGGTCACTGTTTTGGTTTGGATCTCCAACATCTCTCAAAGGCCCTTATGTTGAAGACTTGGTTGCCAGCCTGTGGGATTATGAATGTGGTAGAAACTTGAGGAGGTGGAGCCTAATGGAAGAAAGTTAGGTCATTCGGGGGAGCCATACCCTTGAAGGAGATCTTGGGACCCCAACCCCTTCCTGCCTCTCTTTTTGCTCTCTGGCTGCCATGAAGTGAACAGATCTCCTCTGCCATGTGCGCCCCACAATGATATACTGTAGTGCCATAAGCCCACAGTGGCAGAGTCAAGTGATCACAGGCGAGACCTCTGAATCCATGAGCCAAAATAAATCTTTCCTCCTTATAAGTTATTTATGTTGTGTATTTTGTCACAGCACAGAAAGCTGACTAACACAGTCAGTCACTCATATCTTTCTGTGAGAAGAATAAACTGGCATATCCTTTATGAACAACAGCATGGCAGCACTCAACACCATGGCACAAAAGCAGGTCACAAACCTGCGTGATCCACCCTAAGAATGAGATCCTAAATAGATTGTTATACTCCATGTATGAATAATATGTTAAAATACACTCTACTGTCATGTGTATCTAGAAAGAATTTTTAAAAAAAACTGTGTGATCCCTGTGTTTTGTGAAAATATGTGAGTAAAAAGAAGGTATAAAAAATTAATGGTGGTTTTATATGGGTGGGTAATTCTATAGCATTTGCTTTTCTCTTTTCTAAGTTTTGTGTATCAGCACCCGATGACCTTGTAATTTAGGAAACAATGCATGATAATTTGTAAACACAAGGGAGGAGGAAAGGTAAAGGAGAAAAAAGAATGGGAGCAAAGGATTTCATTTCAATCGAAATAAGCAGCAGTTCTCTTGAAACCAAGGTAGCTTGAGAGAATTCGTTGGCAGCGCGAACTTTGGCTGAGTGGGAGAATCCACACGTGACATAGAGCTTCAGGCTTTATCCCCTTTTTCCAGAGAAAATGGCCCCAATATCATCCTACTCTAAGGTAAATAGGATTAAATTATGTAGGCCTGAAATGAGGTTGAAGATGCCTGTGGGGAATGAGAGGACATAGCGTTTCCTGGAGTGTGGCCCATACTAACAGCCTTCTGCTCAGTGGAGATGGATTTGTGAAGTGGGCACCAGGAAGCCCAGAAATCTGTCCTCTGCTTCTTAAACTGCCTCATCTAGAAAACTGAAAAGAGATCCCTACCCCCACTCCCATAGCACCAAACCATAGAAGCCTGAAAATGGCAGAGAGATGATTATTGAACGCAATTCACATTTCTATGTGATTTTATTTTATCCAGTGTTGTTTGATCTAGTTTTACAGAGATGCCTGAAGTGGGTCCGTGTGAGACAGACATGGATGCTTCGGTCATGGAGCTTGTTACCCTGGAATTTGTGTTAGAGATGATGGGCATGAGAGCACTAGACAGGCTGCAGTGGAATGTTGGTTGGGGAATCACAGTGGAAAAGACCTTGGGACGTTCTTAATAAGTCTTTGAATCTACAGCTGGCATAAGCCAGACAACAACTTGGGGATTCAAACATTTACTCGTTTATTCTTCTTGGCAAGTTTCTGCCCCTCATTCACAGAACCAGGTCTATGCACTGTGCTGATTCTGGTCAGCTGGCAGTCTGCACCTGGTAGAACATGTCTCTTCTTCATTAGGGAACTCAGTAGCAAAGTGACACAGGAGAAATGGGCCAGACATTGGCATCAGACAGGGTTGAGTGATGGCCCTGTTAGCCTGGGATTTTTCATTTATATAAGGGAGATAATGCTTCTGTCTAGATCTCCTCAGCTACCATAGCAAAATACCACAGACTCAGTGACTTAAACAACAGAAATGTCTGTCTCACAATTCTAAAGACTGAAAGTCTTAGCTCACACTGGCAGGTTTGGCTTCTGGTGAAGTGCTTTCTAGTTTGAAGAGGGTGCTTTGCCCTCACACAGCTTTTTCTCTGAGATTAGGAGCAAACTTTCTGATGCCTCCTTATATGGATCACCCCTCTGCCTTATGACTTCATTTTCCCTTACTTAGTTACCTTCTAAATGCAGTGTCACTGGGGATTAGAATTTCAAACATATAAATTTTGATTCAGTCCATAGCAGATACTTACTTCCATTAAGAAATGCAAATTAAAACCATTTCCCAGTCACTGGGATGGCCATAATTAAAAAGTCACACAATGACAAGTATTGGCAAGACTGAAGAAATTGGAGCCCTTGCTTACTGGTGGGGGAGCATAAAATGATGGAGCTACTTGGGGAAGTAAGCTGACAGTCCCTCAAAAGACCAAATATAGAGTTACCATATCACCCAGCAAGTCCACATCTGGGTATACACTCAGAAAAACATAAAAACGTATATGTACATAAAAACTTGTATACAAACATTCATAATAATGTTATACATAATAGCCCCAAAGTAGAAACAACCCAAATATTCAGTAATTGATGACTGTGTTTGTCAAATCCATACAATTGAGCATTATTCAGCAATAAGAAAGAATAAAATACTGATAAGTTCTACATATATAAGACTTGAGAACATCATGCCTAGTGAAAGAGGCAAAAGACCACAAAGTGTATAATCCCACTAATAGGAAAAGTCCATAATAAGAAAATAATTAGAGCTAGAAAGGAAATTAGTGGTCTGGGCCTGGGGAAATAGGAAGTCACTCCCAATGGATACAAATTTCTTCTGGGGATAACAAAAAATGTCCTGCAATTAGATAATGCTGATGGTTGCGTGACCTTGTGAATATACCAGGAACCATGTGATCATATACTTACAAGGGTGAATTTGTGGCATGTGAAGTAATCGCAATTTAAAAAAAAATGAAGTGGGTTTTTGTGCATATAACACAGTACCTGGTATACAGTAACTATGTCAGGAAAGTGGCTGTTTTTATTGTCCCTAGGCTACATAGGATCAGAATGAGGTAAGGGAGTAAACACATACACACAGCTCATAGCTCAAGGGCAGTCACCCAACAAGTTTGCAGCAAACTTTCTCCTCCACTGTCTACTCTAAACTGTTTGCACCTTTCCTTGGTTTGGGTGGGGAGTGGGCAGTCAGGAAAATCAGTCTGAGGACTCCCTGCAAAGTACCTGGAGAAGGAAGCTCCCGCGAGTCCATACATTAATCAAGCCTCTTCTAATGAGGAGTTTCTAAAATTAATGGTGTCCTCACTGGTGAGCAGAGGGTGCTCCACTCTCCCTGGCTGCCCAGGGAGGAGGCCAGAGCAGGAGCATGTGATTTTCCCATAGAACTTCTCCACCATCTTCCCTGAGATCCTGAGTGCCTGTGCCCTCACCCTGACCAGGCCTGGAAAACAGGGCCAGGAGTCCAGGACACTTGAGTCTCAGTCTTGGCCGACTTCTGTCTTTTCAAGGTGCTTTCTGTTTAATCAGGGACCTGATTTACAGGGTAGAAAACTAGCCTGCTCGGCTCTGGGCTTCCCCCCTTGGGCTGGTTCTGAGGGCAGGTAACAGATGGGTGGCAAACTGCAGGTAGATGCACTTGGGCTAGTGTGCGCTCAGGATTTGCTGTCTCCCTGCTAGCTTTCTCCTTTCCAGCTGGAGCCAGAGTCACAGCTCACCCAGGACACAGCTCCTATTGGCAGGATAAAAATACACCTCAGTGTGACCGCTGAGGCCCACGCATGGCCATCTCAGCCTTTCAGGGCAAGGAGAGAAGAAAGAGTACAGAAGGCTGGGGCTTCCCTGCTGAGAAAGGGGACAGGAATGTTTCTGACTCTAATTGTTCATCGACCTCTTTAAGAATTTATGGAAGGTCTAGACCATTTCCTCAGGTTAAATAACCACAGTAGGTGCATTTTCAAAAACTCACATATGATCTCAGAGGATGTACAGACTTGTGAAACTAAGACATCCATAAATCCCCAGACCAGAATAGAGTTTCTAACAGGGCAGAGAGAATTTATAACTCAGCCATCAGAAATAGAGATAAATTGGTGGAAGAGAATGGAAGCAGTGTGTGGATCTCTCAGTGCCGGGTCAGGGAAGCTGTGGAGGATGCCGGAAGTGAGGTTCAGGGCCAGATATACCAGCAGGAGACACCTCAGACCAAAATCAATAAGAGGACTCCCTGCAGAGTAGCTGGAAAAGGAAACTCCAGAGAGGCGATACTAATCCAACTTCTTCTGATGAGGAGTTTCTAAAATTAATGGTGTCCTCACTAGCAAGCAAGGTGTCAGTCTCTCTCTGGTTTCAGAGTTCTCCTGAGCACTTCTGCATAGCTCTTTTCTAGAGTAAATCATGGAGAAGGTACTTATCCCACGCTGAGACTGTGATCAGGGGGTCTATCCAGCAACAGAGAAAGGGGCATCCTAGCGAGCCTGGGCATTCTACTGAAATGCTCAGGGTGCTGGGCAAGGCGGAAAAGGAAGAGATTGTTGGAGCCTGAGGGACATCAGAATTTGATTGCTTTTAATCATGTTCTCAAGGAGAATGAACATGGGCTCAATGGCTGCTGCTGAGTGCTTGAAAGTTTTAAAGCAAGACTTTGGGACCTTGAAGACAACAAGACCCTCAGTTCAGTTTGTTCCAAGTGGTCAGAGGGCATAACATAAGTGTTCATTTTATATTAAGGGCAAAGATTCTATTTTCAGAGGAGAATGTAAAGAGATGCAACTCATCAAAGGGGCTTAGATGAGCTGTGGGTGTTCAATGACACTGTATTAGTTGCAACTGGGTCTGATTCCATGCTCCAGTCACTCCCAGCCATCTCACCACCCCACCACACATCTTTTCTGCACCTTTCTACTCGGCTGGCTCTTTCTTTGCAATTGCTTAAGGCTCCTATTGCTTTGTGGTAACTGTGCATTTCTTCTGTTAATTTTGGCTACTGCTTTTGTAATTGACAGATTAATTCATATTATCTCCAGCTCAAAATCAAAGCGGGGAGAATCTGATAAACTCTGACACTTCTCTGGGTGAAAAGTTATTCTGCCAGGCCTACCACACTGGCTTCCTGATCTAGTCAGCTGCGACCAGGAGGTCTGTGGCCGAGAGCATGACTTACTTGACTACAACTGTGTCTTTCCTGGCAGAACAGGAGCCAGGAATGCTTAAAAGTGGGGACAGGGGTGTGGCAGGCATCTTGAATGTTGGTCTGTAACAGTACTTTCTCATGGAATTTTTGCCATCTCCCATGAGAAAACAGAACTGCCAATATTACAAGACCTTGGTACACTAAAACCCAAACACCACCAACAAAACAAAATAAAACCTCTTCTAAGTATTACATAAATATATTTGTCTTTCCTTCAGACTAAATAGATTCCACTGTTGCAAGATTTTCAAAATCAATTTTAGATCAAGAGTTTTTAATTCTTTCTTTATTTCTTTTCTTTTTTCTTTTTCTTTCTCTCTCTCTCTCTCTTTTTTTTTGTATTGGGGATTAAACTCAAGTGCACTTTACCACTGAGCCACATCCCCAGCTCTTTTTATTTTATTTTATATTTTGAGGGTTTTGCTAAGTTGCTTAGGGCCTGGTTAAGTTGCTGAGGCTAGCCTTGAACTTGTGATCCTCCTGCTTCAGCCTCCTGAGAGGTATAGGCATGTGCCACTGCACTTGGCCACAGTCTTTTTTAAAGGGATGGTAGCACTCTTGCAATATATTCCAGCTACCCTGTCCCATTTCCCAGCCCCTGCAGTGAGGCAAAGCCATGTGGCCATTCCTAAGTAATGAAGGGAGAATAAGGGTGCCATTACTACGATGAAGCCTAGCACAGCCAACAGAACCTCTAGCTCTGCTTTTTATTGCTGAGGACACTGTGAAGCTCACCTGTTTCATGTGATCAGTTTCTCACTGAAGCACGCTATGGCCTATTTTGACTTACACTCGGAAGGGTGTTGGCAGACACCCCACGAATACCACCACCTTCCTTCACCAGGAGGTGCATCCATCACCCTGATCTGCATCCCAGGCTGACTTTCTCTGCTTCAGGAGATGTCTTAGGCTGTACTTCCCCCTGAGTGCTGACGTCCCTTTTGGAGGATCCAGAAACGAATTTCTTTCTTTTGTTAGAGTCATACTTCCTTATTGAGGTATAAATGACATACAGTACAATTCACCCTTTTTAGTGTATAGCTGTATGGATTTTGACGAACACTAACAGTGGTGTTACCATCAATATAATCAATTAACCCCCAAATTCTCCTGGGCCACCAGAAGTCAACCCTCACCCCCAACCTCAGCCCCTGGGTAACACTGGTCTGATATCTGTCTACATAGCTGTGCCTTTTCCTGTCATACAAATGGAATCACACAGTATGAAGCTTTGGCCAAAGGACAACTGACCACTTTTTGCCTTGGGATACTTGTAGAATTACAGAAAGTTTCCATGATAATACCAAATTCTCATATACTATCATTTTCCCACTTCCCCTCTTATTAACATCTTCCGTAGCTATAGGAGAATTGTCAAAATCAAGAAATCTACATTGGTGCAGTACCATATTTTTTCACTTTGCATTATGTTTATATTTGTGCATTTTAATTACAGAGTAATATTTATTTGGATCACACCCATTTTTCCCAATGATGTCCTTCTTCTACTCTAGAATCCAACCCAAGATTCTACATAGCATTTAGTCCTCATGGATCCTTGGTCTTCTCCCATCTGAGATAGTTTTCAGTTTTTTCCTTCTTCTTTTATCTATCTATCTATCTATCTATCTATCTATCTATTTATTTATTTTTGTGATGTTGGTACTTTTGAAAAGCACTGACCCTGATCAGGTATTCTTTAGAATGCCTCTCAATTTGGATTTGTTTGAAATTGTTCTTTCTAGATTGCGGGGGGGGGGGGGGGTGTTTGGGGGGAAGAACACCACAGAGGTAAAATGCTGCTCCAGTTGCATCCTAGGAGGGGGTACATGATATTAGTGTGAATTTCTATGTTGGGTGGTGTCAATAGCTTGCTTCTGTTTACTGCTAAATAATACTTCATAATTTGCATATATCATAGGTTTTCCTTTTTCTTTTTAATCCTTTCAGCAGTTGAAGGATATTTGGGTTGTTTCCAGTTTTGGAGATTATGAATAAAGCGGCTACACATTCATAGACAGGTCTCTGTGTAAACATATATTTTTTTTCTCTCCATGGATAAATTCCTAGGTGTGGGGTTGCTGGGTTGTATGGAAAGTTTGTGTTTAACTTTCTGTGAAACTGCCAAACTGTTTCCTAAAGTGGCTGTTCCATTTTGCATCCCCAGCAACAACACAGGAGCGTTCTCATTGCTGTCTCCTAACTTCTTTTGATCAGTGTTCCAGTTACTGATGTATTTAAAAATACCTTTAAGATGGGTGAGCTTTGCTGTGTGCCCCTCTTGTCCAGCCAAGAACCCGCTTCATGTCTCCTAGCCTCCGCACATCTTGTTCAGCTTTATGGAAAAATCAGCAACAACTTATTCGTTAGACTTTTGGGTCTTCTCTTCTTCCCCACTCCATTCCCATTATATTTAAGAATGAGTTAGTAAATAGTAATGGGGAGAGAAAAATGGAACTTAAGGTAACTGAGGGAGCAGCCCCTGTCCCCACTTCAGTAACATTTTACCAAGTAAGCCCTGGGGATATTTGTGTGCAAGTACAATGCTAAAGTCTTGGGTGCACATAATCCTTGAAATAATGAGGAGGAGGACTGCTTCTATCCCAATTTTATGAGTGAGAAAATGGAAGCTCAGCTGGGGAGTCTTGGTTTGACCATGGGTTTTTCTGGCTTCAGAGTAAACTCTTGACACTGCTCTAACCTGCTATCCTAGAGTCTACCTCCAGGGGTGTATTTAATAACTGGCTTCTGAAAAGAAAAATAAGGGGTGTGAAGAAGGAAAAGAAAGATTGCTTCTTAAGAACGTTGCCTGTCTTTGAGTTTTTTTTTTTTTTTTTTTTTTTTTCTACAGCTCTCAATTTCTTGCAAATAACTGGATGTAGAAGAAACTTGTCCTGGGAGTCAGATGACATGGGCTCTGGTTCTGGTTTTCCAGAACAACTTTGAGTTTGTTTTTGGTAAACCTTTGGTCCCTGGGTTTCCTCATCTGGAGATAAGTAGTGTATTGGATGCAAAAGGCCCTAGGACTCCTTTTGTGCTGCCTTGCAGTGGGCTGGAAGGTAGGAGAACTTCTGTAGCCACTGGGAACTTCTAGCACAAGGACCTGAGGGGGTGAGATGGGGAGGAGGGGTAGCCTCTAAAAGGGCCCCTGCAGGGGTTTCCCCCCCCCCCAAACCTTCCAGTCCTTTTATGTCCATCCTTTTCCCTCTAGCAACAGCATCCCAGTTTTACCTGGAGTAATCATTCTTTCTCTTTTTCTCAGTTCATGGGAGACAGAGTCCAGGGACAGGCAAATAAAAGCTGGTAAACATCATATTTTCAAGGGCTGGGGATATAGCTCAGTTAGTGGAGTGCTTGCCTCCCAAGAACAAGGCCCTGGGTTCAATCCTCAGCAACACAAAGAAAGAAACAAACAAACAAACAACATATTTTTATCCAACTCCACCTTGCCTCTTGACCCAAGGGGTGGAGGAGTAAACACAGGACCCAAAACAGGTTCAATTCCAAGACACTGGCTGGAGATGTTGGTGGCCATTTTGCCTCTTTGTGAGAAGTTTGTTGGAAGAAATGGAAGGAATCAAAGCTGGGTACTGCTGAGGGGACAGTTGTGGAGGACATCAGCTGAGTCCCATTGCTCCTCAATCCAGCTGTGCCTGAAGCCTTCACCTAGACTTAAGTTACCTGAGCAAGTAAGTCAGTTTGAGTTGGGTTACACTTCAGTAATGCTGTGCTCTTTGAACGTCTCTCTCTCTCTCTCTCTCTCTCTCTCTCTCTCTCTCTCTCTCTCTCCTGGAATCCCAGTTACTTTTGTTTAAACAAACAAAAAACATTAACTCTAAAAGCCCCATGAAAAAATGGAGTCTAAGGCAGTATTGGTTGCTACCACTCCCCGTCCCACACCCATCATAAATACTGCTCATTTACAAGACTCCTTCTCCATGCAGAATTCTTGGCAGCCTTTGCCAATCATTTGGAGCTGTGTCCAGGCTGAAGTCTGTTTTCCAACAGAGCTGAAGAGACCTGCATCGCTGCATTGTGAGTGTGCCAGTTGGAGAACCAGGAAGCCCGTTGACATCAAAGCATAGGATTAAGTTCCATGGCTTGTCCGGAGGACACTCGTTGATCACAAAGACAGGTGCAACTTTGATATATTGGCAAAATCAAACAGTGTTAATATTTAGCTCTGAGTCTTGGCCAGAGTGGCTCCCCAGGAGGGGTCTCTGCAGTAGCCACTGAGGCAGGGAAGTCTGGAGTCTAGCTAGCCTGCTCAGGAGCTGCATGCAGCTTGGGCAGAAGCAAGAGAGGCCTGGCAGGTGCTGTCTTCACCCAGATGGCTGGGCAACCTCACATGGCACCTTCAGCGTTCAACTCTGGCCCCACACCACCTGTAAAAAACTGGCTTAAAGCACAATGGGTGAGCCTGATCCTCAAGGCCCACCAGTGGGCCACTCAGGGTTCTCCCAGGGCTGTCAGCTTCGAGCACATCACGTTTTCTCAAGGCATGAACCTCCAGCAGAAAGTGTTGGTTTTTCCTAAGTTGGTGCATTTCTAATTCTGCAGCTGACGGATGCTTTTCTCACTCTCCCAGAACTCAAAATCAACTTGACATTTCTAAAATTACATTTTGAAGGGAATGAATCTATAAAGTGTACCAAGCACACATGCCAGCCGGGGAAAGAAAAAAGGAGGAAACAGAATCATTTCTGGCTCCTTCCCTCAAATGTGTGTATTCTTTATCTGTCTGCGGGGAGGCATTTTAGACCATGGAAAGTGGTCCAGGGACAGGAACTCTGCACTTCTCCAGGGGTCCACCACCATTGTGGCTCAGACTGGCCTCATGGCATGGAATGAAAAAAAGGGAGAAACAAGACTGGACTTGAGAGGGTAAGGCACCTTTGTCATCTCCATGCCAGAGCCAGGCTGTGGGCAGCTGGGGAGGGGCCCTGAGGAGGATCCCAGAGGAAGCCCCTGGCGGGCTGTCGCCCAGGCAGCAGCTGCTTCTCCTTAAACTGGAGAGGTGGTTGAGGGGCTTTGTGTGAGCCCCGATCAAAACACGCCTATCAAAAGGGATCAAGAGGCTGGCCAAGTGGACTGCAGATGGGAAGGGGAATGGAATCCTTTTCTTTTTTTTTTTTTTTTTTCCTTTCTTTCTTTTTTACAAAAAATATAAAGAAAATTCGGGGAGAAAATGTCTCCAAGGGCAATTCTTTCCTGTTCCTTGTAGCTAAGCCTGTCCAAGCCACCACAATGCTCTCCCCTCCACCCACAGATCAATTTTAAAATGCAGCCTGTTAGTATTTAAAGTAATCCATTCAAAATAGAAGAACCCCACCCCCTGGGCAGAGCGAGCCAGGCCCTCCAGCTTCTGCTCCTGGAGGCGGCTGTGGGTTTTCGCAGCCACAAACAAATGTGACCCAGGATGGAACCTGGACCCTTAGCCAGCTTTCCACACAGGACAACTCGGTTTCAATCATGAATCCCTTGTTCCCATTGGTGACTCTAGGGTACTGATTGCTGGGGAGACGGAAACCTGGGGAAACAGGGACTCTATTCTCGGGGGGGGGTTGCAGTATCTCACGGTAGAGGCAAATGCCTAAAGCACAGGCCTGACCAAACCAGGTAGAGTGCCACCCTGGCATGACAGGAGGGCAGAACTGATGAATGCTCAAGGAGAAAGTAGACCTGGGGGCTGTACTTGGAGAGGTCCGTGGGGCAGAGGAGTCTCTGAGGGGTTCTTGAGGTGTACAGGTGTTATGATAGTGTTCCAGATGGGGTGTACAACAAGCACACAGGTCCACAGATGGAGCTTTGGGTATAAGCAAGCACTCCCATGGGTGCAAGAAAAGGTGTGAGGTAGCGCCTTGGTCCTGTATCTTGATATCCTCCAAGTCCATGAATAACAGGCTGAGGAATCTGTGAAGTGAAATGCTAACAAATGAGACTCCCCAGGGGCCTGTGCCAGCAGAGCCCATCCATCACCTGTGGATCCTTTTCTATAAGAGCAAACCTTCAACAGTCTGCCTCCAGTCCTCCAGGGAGGTTTTTAGAGGACAAAACTTATCGCCGTGGCCATGCCCTTCCATGAGGGTGCTTCTGTGAACATGGGAATTTCTGGAGATCACTTCAGGAAGCCCCTTCAGAGCTGAGGGCTGAAGCTTCAGGAGCCTAGGACAGGTGTCCTGGCCTCTCCCAGCAGATAGGACCATTTCCTGGCTGATCACTGATTCTGCTCCCACTCAGGGCCTTGAGCTCACTGAAAGGGGTGTGTATTGGCTCCTGTGAGTGTGTGTGGCCCTCACTTATCAAGTCACCTGTGACATGGGAGGGGAGGGGTGGTGCCAGCTCTGGAACTTGTAATACTGGTAGAGAGTCAGAGCTGATTATGTGCCTAAACACAAAACTGTCGCTCCCACCCCTGCCTGGGTCCCCCTAAAGTTCCATGGCCACCGGTCAGGCTGCCTTTTCTGAAAGAAAGATGTATTGGGTCCAATCAGTAGCTTCAAGGCTGCAGGTGGGACTCATCCCCCTCTTCTGTGCCACTCCAATCCCCACACCCATGGTGCCTCCCTCAACACACAACCCTGACTCCCCACAACAGACTCCATGACTTTGCATGTCAAATGTTTTTTTCTGTTTAATTAAAAAAAAAAAGTCACAAGAGGCTCTAGAAATACATGCTTTTAAATTCCAGCCATGAAGAGGACAAAAGAAGACACTGATATCTGAAATATGGCTGCTTTCCATAGAAAGGTTTGTGCAGCAGAGACACCCAGCTCCTCCACCAGTGGGAGAACATGTGGCCCACCAGGCAAGCGCTGTGGGGACAGTGTCTTTGGTTGGCTGGAGCTTCATCCAGAGCTCAGTGGAAGTTGGTTTGGCAGGAAGAAGACCCCCTCACACAGAGGCGGGGGTACAGGAGGACACATTAAGCTTTGTTAGCCTCCTGCTGCCGCTAAGGACTGTGGGACATGATATTTAAACCTATTACAAAGTACTTTGATCTCACAGTAGCCCAGCGACACCACAGTGGCCACGATGGGACATTGGCAGGAGAACAGTGGCCTGGACACTGCTCCTGGACACTCTTGTACTATTTGGATCCACATAGAGAACACACTAAAACCCTCTATACCAAATCAGAGTAAATAATTATACCAATATAAACAGGGCCCTTGACCCTTTTGTTTTATTAAAATGGCACGTAAATATGAAAACAGCATACTGATTGCATTATACTTCTGCTAGCCCCAGGTGAGGTGCTGCGGAGCCGCAGGAGAACTCCTTCTCAGAGGCTGCAGACTCATGCATTGAGCAACTCATGTTCTTTATCCGTTTTCCCAACAGCATCAGGATTTGATAAGGGGTCGAGGTCAGCAAAGAGGCTGAACCAGGCAGTCAGGTCCGAGGCAGCCTTGGCAGGCTCTGGGGAGAGAGAAGAGGAAACATCAATAAACCCACCTTCTGAATGTCTACCTCCACCATGCTGGTAGCAGGCAGTCTAACATCATCTTAAAAAGGGATAAATCCCATTACCCTGTCTCTAATGAGCCAGGAAATAGCATGTCCCTGGTTGGCTGCTTTGTTAACTTTTTTAAGCCATGGCCTGAAGATCAGTGAAAGACACAGTTCTGTGTTAACTAACCTCACCTTTACTCCAACCCCAGCTAATGACCACAGCCCACGGAGTTAGTTGCCAAAAACCTCAGACCCCTCTTGCTTTACCACAACCAGGAAATAGTTATTTCAGATATCAGGCTGAGGCAGCAGAGTGCTTTCCAGTGTGTACTGGAGGAATCCCTTCCTTCAAGTCTGCTGGGTCAGGAGAGAGATGGTGACCTCTCTCTTTACTCTTCCAAGCCATAGGTACACAGTGAGCTGTGTCCAGGGCTGGCTTCTCTTCTTCTATCAGGGTCACTACCTTCTTCTCTCACCCTCTCACTCCAAAGGAAGGAGACCCTTGATGTGCCTTTCTTTCCCCAGTGAGCTCAAAATCTCCTCATCTCCAAGATCCCTGGAGCATTCCCTTCTGTTGCTTTTCCACCAAAACACCTAACTTCCTGAATAGCACCATCATACAGTCAAATTATTTTCCACATGAGAACATTTTCAAAAGAGGGCCTCATGCAAGTGATTTCTAAATAAGTCATGGCTCTTTTTTATATAAATCATTCCACATGAGAATCTAAGTTCACTGCCTTGGATGACCCATGCTTTTCTTCTTCTCTGACAGGTGGGAGTGTCAGAGCCTGAAAAAAGAAAGCATCTCTGGGATAGGGAGTCCTTCTAGCCAAGAGCAGCTAGGAATGTGCTTACCATCTGGCTGGGAAGAGTCTCAAGAAATGTTGGTAGGGCAAGTAGCTAAACGCGGTGAAGGGATGAAAGTGTTGGGATTATATCCACAGGGACTTTGGTCCTTTCGTTAAAATGACACCAAAATGCTAAGATACTGAACTGATCTGATCACTTTAGACTTCTGATTCCTTCACCCTTTTTCCCTTCAAAATCTCTAGGAGTTATATTACTTTCTAGTGACATAATCAAAGTATCTATTACAGAAAGAAAAATACTGCCAGCAAGAATAGCTGATAATATGCAAGTTATTCCTATATGTAACCTTAATTGAATTCCATGTGGTCAGCCTCCAAAACACCTGGTTTCTTTTGCTGTAATAAACTGGTATTTGAGAAAGCTCACTATAGTTTGATTGAGGGGCAGGGAGATGTGGGAACTACTTTAAAAAAGGGAGTTTCATCTTCATCATGTAGGTGGTTATGCAAGGATACTCTATGGGGCAAGACTGATTTAGGTGGTTTAGTGTCTGTTCTTGATAGGCTGTCAAGATATCTTAAAGACATCTCCAGCGAAAATGGGTTACAAGCTCACTTCCCCTTCCTCCTACCTCTGTAAAAGATCTTAGAGATCATCAGAAAGTGGTCATGGCCTTCACCTGTGAGGAGCCAGATGCTTATACTCTGGGGACCTTTACATTCCCCAGGCCTCCACTATTGAGGGCAAAACCAGGTGTGACTTATTTGCACAACCCTTAAAAGAACATCTCAGGAACCCTTTCTGATGATGATGAAATAGACATTTTCATTTAACTTCCTGTGGCCAAAGAGAAAGTGGGTGATGACCAAAGGAACAGAGATAGAGCTGCAGATACACAAGATGATCTGTCAAACAGATGTTCTTTGTGGGCGGGTTTAGCAGGCGGGGAGCTGTCCCCATAGAGCACAGATCTCATGAGCTTAAAAGGACCTCTTTTGACAACTAAGAAACCTCCCCGTTTCTGAGGAGCACTAATTAGATGCCTTATTTGGTGGTGGTAATGGTGCTTTTAGCAAATGATAGCAAACCTCAGTGGTCCTTCCCACCTTAATATTTCCAGCCAATCTTGGGGAGCACCTGATCACATGGAGACAGATTTGATTCATCCTCAGCAGATACAATTTGACAAAGGGGATTATGAATTAGGACAGTATGCCAGGAAAAAATTCTGAATTTAATTTGTAAGATCATCTAAAACTCTTTATCCCATAGTCCTGCTTTGAGCCCTAGATGCTCAAATAGAAATTAGTAAAGAAACAGAAAATAGTGTTGGGCTGCTGGAAAAGGAGGCAACTGTCACATCAGGGGACATGACACCGTATTACCTTTCAGTGCAGGGCTGTTGTCATTTGAACTGCATGTCTTTGGTGCTGACCATGGAGTAGGAGGAGGTTTGACATTGCTCTCTGACCAGCCTAATATTCAAAACCAGAGGACATTAGATCTAACAAAAGCAGTCACACCAACCCACCAGCTGCTGGGCACATACATGGTTCTCAACCATGGTGGCTCCTAAAGAGAGGGCAAAGGATGGTATGACAAGACCCTTCTCCATGTTCCTTGCACTGGAATGCTTCAGGGGACAAGAGGTTGGTATAATCATGCCCAATTCAAAAATATGGAAAGCTAAGGAAAAGATCAGATTTTGAAAGGCACACAAGAAATTACTAAAATTTAAGCGTTTTTGCTTTTTTAGTTTTATGCCCATTTTTTCTTCCCAAATACAGTCCTTTCATGATCACACCAAAAATCATCAATAGTGCGCCGAGGAAATCAAGGCCCTTGCTTTTCTGTCAAAAATAGGGAACGCTTAAAAGAGAACACCATTATATGTGGCAGTAGCACTAGAAGACTATCCAAATCTACTGCCAATGTGGTCCAGTTCATTCATTCTCTACACAGCTAATTTAAATTGGGAGGCTTAATTAATATTGACAAATAAATGGCAGCCCAGCCCAAACATATGAGGGGAAAGAAAGTCCTCTTTATATCTTTACGCTATAACTTAAAATGGCATTTAGCTTGTGTGACTCAACATGCTGTGTGGCTCATGCGCCAAGCCTACTGATGGATGAGTGATTAGGCGGTGTTCAACACTCCTGTTCTAGAGATGCAAGCCTGATACCTTGCACCATTTACTGTGTATCCTGGATATTTCTGCAGGACTCATGTTTAATTAGAACTTTACCATATACTTATTTGTAGCTCTGCTTAAATTCTTTGTGTGTTAAGTCTTGTCCTTTGAGTGAGACAAGGAATTTTTCTTCAATGGGCTCCAAAATAGTTAACACAGAACAGGTAGACATTTGCTGATTAAGTCCTGTTGTTTCTCCCTGTAAAATGTAGACCATCAGGTTTTGTCTCGGCCTTCAAGAGAGACTTATGTTTGGATGGAAGAGTTCAGATGGAGCAGAGAAGCTAGTTTCCAGAGCAAGAAGCCACTCAGTAGATACCACAAAATTGTAGAATTTAATGCCATTTGTTTACCCTGTCATTCTAAGATTCATTCTTTGCAGAAGACTTAATTATAGAGTCTTACTGTATTTATTAGTTTGTATTTTTGTCCCCTCTCCGCAAGCCACGAGTGTCTCAAAGCCAGGGGCCATGTATTATTTCTTTTTAGATTCCTCAGCACTCTGCTTGGGGCTCCATGGGGGTTTAAATGTATGACCATTGAATTAGGACGAACTATTAAAGTGTGAGGACTGCACTTCTGAAGTATTTGAAGAGCTGACAAAGCAGTACCTGGAACCCCGTAAGCGCTGTACTACTAACTCCCTGGCATACAAGCTTGTTTATGAAGACTAACCAATGAGTAATGAAATACACAGACTGTGACCTGTTTACTTGGTCTAAAACAATGAAAAAAATATAAACGGTTCTAAAAGCCATTGCTATTCACTGAAGAGGTGCTTGAACATACCGTTAACATGATTCATAAACAACCAAAGCCACGGATGTGCAGGGAGTCTTCTGGGATGATGGAAAGGTTCTAACCCTGAGCTACAGTGACAGTTGTACAATGTACATTTATGAGAAAACTTTGAACTGTTCCAGCATATAAATTAGACTCTAATAAAACAATTTTAAAGAAATTACCAGTATTTGGTGTGATCCAGGAATAACATAACCTCCTGGTTCCTAGAAAACTGGCCCACAACCATTTTTCCTTCTGGACCCAAATCACATAAAAGTGGTAAATGTGGAAAGTGAACATTGTGGTTCCAGTGCATGCCAAATAACACCAGTCACTGGGAAAGCTGAGAGGGGTCTAATCTAACTGGGCAACACCCTTTCCACTGCAATCCTGCCCCCAAGTGCAGTCAAGACTCTGGCACTCTACAGAACCCCTGCTGCCTCTCCACTAACCCCTGCAGCCTGGCCTCATTCTCCCAGGTTGGTGGTTTTGTAAGTGTGAAACCCTCACCAGCATTATGAGCATCACCAATGAGTTCGTTAGAAACGCAAATTCATGGGACAGTGCTGACCTACAGGATCGGAGTCCCTGGGATGGAGCTCAGGAACCTGTTTTAACCAACAGCAACTGTTATGTGAATGGAGTATAGGAAGCACTGCTTTAGAGGGAGCAGAAGCTGCCTACATCAGCAGATCCCTTAGGACTGTAGCAGGTCTTTGAGGCCAGAGCCAGGACCAGGAGAGAGGCCCTCCTAGGAAGCAGAAGGCCCACTTCAGGATCCCACCTTCCTTTAAGTTCTTTGGCTTGTGTTGTGCTCTCTGAGTTTGTGAAGGCACCTTTCTAGAGAGAAGTCTAGTAGTTAAGGCCAGGTGAGGGGTACAGGGGTCGGGCCTCCCTGATCTCCACATGCTATTCTGTACACTGGGAACACATCAAGAAAATGCATCCCTTTTGCAAAAAAAAAAAAAAAAAAAATGCACAACACTCATTTTCAAAAACAGCTCCAGAGAACTGGAAAAGAGAGGCAGATTCAGAGGACTGTAGTTTTCAGAGTATGAAATGAAACACATTCTTCAAAGGAGACAGAAAACAATCTACATGCAAAAATAGAGTGCGACCATCCTTTGTGTACTATGCATGTACCTGAAAAAACAGAAATAAGCAAAATCTGTACGTCATACTATATTTTGGAAGTGCCATAAATATAAACAATATTTTCAAATATATCATTTAAAGAATGTTTTCTTTATAAAGAAAACAGTTTTGTTGTTGTTGTTGCATACTTGCTGGGGTTTGAACTTGGGGCCTTGCGCATGCCAGGCAAGTACTCTATTATAGAGCTACACCCCCAGTCCACAAATGTCTTATAATTGAGTTCCTTTGTAACTACAGGTTTCTGAACACTGCCTACCCACAAGCAACATCTAGAATCCATAGTTTGGGGGGCTTCTCCTCAGCAGAGGACATGGAGGAGGATGAGCCTAAAGATCTCTAGAGACTGTTTACCTCAGCTTTTTTGCAGACACCCATGGTGCAAAGCAGAGACAACAGCCTCTTGTGCCAAGTCACATTCCCTCCCCAGAACAGTTATTAAGCATCCATCTAACAGTTTGACTATACATGCATGAAGGGATAAAACAGCATGGCTGTGACACCAGCTATTTAAATAAAAAACAAAACAAACACGAAGCTCAGCTGCAATGTCACCCTCACTCATATCACTTTTGGAAATTATTTAGGGGAAGGGTGCAATGTGGGTAATTAGGGACGGAATGCCAAGCCAGATTTCAAATGTCTTGGCTTCTGTCAGGAAAAAAAAATAAATGCTAAAGAGAACTTAGTGCTGCTAATATTCTAGTAATTGCCATCAACTGTTCTCTAGTTGGTGTTACTTGGCTGAGACGTTTTTAACACGAAGGTGTGGCAAGAAAGATGCCTCCCCATCTCAGAGGAATTGTGTCAGGAAGGATGGTGAAGGCTAGGGGGCAGGAGGTCACAGTGAGCTCTGTGAACAAAAGGACCATCTCAGCCCTCAGTTCCTTTGATATGTCAAATGTGCTACCCGTTTGCAGAAAACACATATAAAATTTTATTAGAGCAACCCTGCCCCCTTTACTTACATAAGGGAAAATATAAATTGGCCAGAAGTCACACTGGCCAGTGAGAGCTGCAGGCGAAGCCAAATCACACCACCCAGAGAAGTGCTTTGCTGTGAACGTAATTCACCAGCAGAGAAGAGAAGCAGTCCAGTCTGGGGAGCTAATCACAGCCTGGAGAGCTCGGGGGTGGAGTTGGTTGTGAAGGGCAAAGTAGGGACACCATAGTCACGATGGCTAAGCACCACCCGGCCATCCTCATTTCCCCTTGCAGCCCCAGTTTCATACCTGTGAGGGGTAAATAAAAATTCCTGCCTTATTAGGTGACTGCATGAGTAAATTGGGATTTGTGGATGAGACCAGGCAGTAGAGAGGCTAGAGAACAGGACCTCAATAAATCTAAGCCGAAACTGGGTTTTTGTGTAACTCAGCAGGCATCTGGAGTAACCCCTGAGAGCATTATGCTCAGGAATTCACATCTGAGGCTTGTTTTCTTCTAATCTAGTGTCATTTGTCAGTCCCTCTCTCTCCTTTCTTGCCTGCTATCCACCCATCCATCCAACTACCCGTCCAATAGTACTTTTTGAACATCTACTGAATTCCAGGCACTGAGCTACGTTCTGGAAATACAGTGAGGAACACAAATACCGACTTCGTTCCTATGACAACCCAGAGCAAGAGACAGAAATGAATTCGGTTTTCTAATAAGGTGAGGTAAGTGCGATGATAAGGTGTGGGGCATCATGGAAGTGGGGAGCAGAAACACCTAGCACTGACTGCTGGGGTGAGGAGGAGTCGAGGAAGGCTCCCTGGACGAAATGACACTGTTGAGCCGGAAGGATGAGGAGCCAGCCAGGTAAAGCATTGTGCGTGTGTAGGTGGGTGGTATACACCAGGACAGCACATGCCAAGGCCCCGTGGGTGGGGAGAACAGGGCACACTGAAGTTCCATATGGCTGGAGTCCAGTGTGCAGATAGAATACTCAGTTCCCCAGCAGAACAAGGTCATTAAGTCAGGGTAAGTAAAGCCTGGGTGGTATAGGCAGCTGTGAAACTGGGATCAGGTCCTGAAGGACTTTGTAAACCAAGTTGAGGAATCTAGACCATACTTGAATGGTAGAAAAGCCACAGAAACTTGCCAAATCACAAGATCTTTCTGAAGTTTTTCTGTTCCCTCAACTACAAAATGTGGTTGGAGAAGATGGTCAAGATTCCTTCTAGGGACTAACAGAGGCACTTGAATCTTGCAGGTCTCCAACAGCTGCTTTACAGATACTCCTCAGTGGGCTTAGAAAATGCTGGTACTTTGATGAAGTTGACAACTCCATTGGCTTGTGCAAGGAGTGCCTGCCTCACGTTCAAACTGTCAACACACTCACAGTCTTTTCTTTTGTATTATTCCATTTGAGTATGGAAATGTCCATTATCCAGCACCAGGCTCAGCCAGGAATGGCAAAAGATGAGCCCTGGCTGAGAAGGTTTACTTGATATAACCCAAAGCTTGACGTAACACTAGCCTTAAATGGAAACCCACCCAGAGGGCAACGGCATCTGAGAATTAGATAAATCAATATCCTGAAGGAACTCGAGGCTCTGTTTTTGAGAATCTGGAATGAGATTCTTAGCTTTGGTTTGTAGAATCCTAAATTGAAAGATTTCCTGGTGCATTTATTTTGAGCAGCTGGTAATCTTTCTAGTATCAAAGTCTACTTCTAAATTAAATTTTAGACATTGGTGGAAAATTGAGAATGTCGAATATGAGTTCTCCCTACCTTGCCTAGTCTGTCTGGACCGGCTCTCCTTCCTACTCACTTTAAGAGGCCCCAGAAAGGCCCAATTTTCTCATTACTGCATGATACAGGAAACCCCAGCCCCTATCATGCTGACAACTTCAGAAACTCTTAGAAATCTCAGCTAAAATTAACTTCTTCAAGTTTTCAGCACAACTTGATCTGACATGTATTCCTTTGTTTTGGACTTCTAGAGCGTGGACTAGGAGGGAAGGGAGGAGTAACTCTTCTCCTCCTAAATCCCTTTTCCTTTGCATCTTCCCAGAAGGCTGGGGAACAGAATGAGGAAAGAGGTCAAAGAAGAGGGGAGGGTGGGCAGAGGAGACTCAGGTGAGATGAAACACTGAGGAGAGGGAGGAAGAGGAGGAGGGAGAGGGGAACGTAGGCTGTGGCAGGGGCTAAGAACCCATGGAGGTGCAGGAGCCCTCCACCTCAGACCCCTGACTCCCTGAGCCTGAGCGTGGCCCCAGCCCCTCAGGGAAGCTGTGCATGAGTGTGTACAAGCCGTAAATGCTTCCTTGGACAATCCAACTTCAATATGCTATTCGAGAACTTCGTTCAGCTTTTGTGTGATCAGGAATCCTGTCTCTCTATTCCCACATCCCTTTTTGGCTACCTGGGAGTTCCCATGCCCGTGTGCAGCCAGGATGCTCACAGCCAGGCTGTTCACTACAAGTCCAGCTCCTCTGGGAGGATCCAAGGAGCTGCCTGAAGGGCCCAGCTGGGGAACCACTGCTGAAATCAGACACACTGGACTGAGTGGCCACAGAGGGACTGGAGAAAGGCATGGATGGGTTCCTGAGTCAGAAGCCCGGATTTGAAGTCCAGCTGCCCCTAGGACGTGTGTAACCTTGGACCAATGACTTAGCCATTAGTTTCCTCAGTGTCCCTGATTAACATGCAGAGATGATAACACCTGCTTGGGAAGGGCATGGTGAGGATTAAATAAATTGACACATGTAAAAAGCACATGGAGAGGCTGGAGTTGTGGCTCAGCGGTAGAGTGCCTGCCTGGCATGTGTGAGGCCCTGGGTTCAATCCTCATGTAAATAAATAAAAGATCCATTGACAACTAAAAAACTATTAAAAAAAAAAAAGCACATGGGACAGTTCTTGGCCACAGTGTGTGTCATCTTGAGCACTGGGTAACGTTACCTTACCATCTACAGATGGCAGAGTCACAGAACTGCATGCTAATAGTCCTCAGCATCACTGACACGGGGTTAATCCGTGGATAGGAACATGCTACAGGGATGAGAAGCTGAGCCTGATACCTCCTTTCACAGATGAGAAGGGAAGGACTCAGAGAGCGGTAGGGGCCTGAGTAGTGCTGCAGGGGAGGGGCTGTGCAGTATGAAAATGGCCTCTGAATGCCCTGCCATACTCTTGGTTTCACTGAGCCAATATGCCAACAAGCCTTTCTCCCGTGCTCATTTTGCCACTGAGTCATTTCAGGGGTTTGTTGACTTTGGTTTTTGAGATGATCTGGTTAATCAGGGGAAGCAGTTTCAATATAAGGTGGCCACAGTTTAACAGTTATCATTAAATTGTTATATATGTGACTGTTCATATGTTCCTGTAGATGGATTTTTGGACCATGAACATAGTGTAGAAAAATCTCAAGACAACATTCATCTTCCCTCCTTTGGAGGTGGGAGGAGTCCTGACAGAAGCACAGAAGGTGGTTATAGTCTGATGACATAATCAATCACTGAAGCAGGGAGTCCCTTCTTTATTTGTACCACACACGTTTTGAAGGTTCCCTGCGCCAGGGCAGTGTCAGAGTAGAATCAGGGCTGCACCTGCAGGAATCTAGATGGGTGGTAGAAGCTGAAGGGGCTGCTTTCAACCACTTAGCTATGGCATTTTTTTTCTCTCATTTTGAGTCCCACAGGTATTCAATTGGAAGATGTTTGTTTGCACAGGAAACAGGATCACTTAATAATTATAAGATGACTCCTTTAACACTGACCTTGATAGAACCGAGAAAAGGAAACAAACTTTCAGCAGTTAAAATGATCCTTTTAAACAGTAAACAAAAATCACTTCAGTTCTTGGCTGAAGATATTGTGCTGGTTCCCAATTTCATTTGGACTTGAAGAAGGTCCAATATTTACCAATAGCTACAAGACCCTCCACAGCTCAGCTTTCGTGGTTTAGTCCTCT
Organism: Marmota flaviventris; assembly: GCF_047511675.1. NCBI lineage: Eukaryota > Metazoa > Chordata > Mammalia > Rodentia > Sciuridae > Marmota > Marmota flaviventris. The sequence continues at coordinate 36,623,034 of NC_092498.1, forward strand.
GAGCGCCTCCCCCCGCACTTACTCAATAGGCTCCAACCAGAGTGTTCTGCCTGCACCTTGATCATGCAGCATGTCCTCACCTTAGGGCATGAGTACAGGTGGTCCCCTCTGTCCATTTGTCCATGTGGCTAACTCTCACTTTCTCTTTTCTCCCTAACGTCGATCACTTCTTAACTATGTGATTTGTTTATTACATTTATTGTTCACTATTTTCCTCCTCATGAGACCTTGAGTGCCAGGAAGGCAGAGAGCTTTGTCTGTTTTGTTCTCAGATGAGTCCCCAGTGTCCAGCACACCCAGGTACCCAATGAATATTTGTTAATGAATAAGCCACTTGCTAGGGTGCTGGTAGGATAGCAACCACAAATGAGGCTTTGTTGGAGAAACAAATGGCCTTCCACGTAGAACCTCTTTCTCTTTTTATAGAAGAGCTTGCATCTTTCTCTTGCTGTCAGAGCACCTCCCTCTTTTGCCCCACATGTGGTTTGGTGGCTCTCTTTTGGACATGCAGCCAGGTTGAGGTGCAAAGCCCCATGTACATTGCCCTTGTCTTAGCTCCTTGGCAGGCTGTGAGCTGAGTTCTTCTCTCTGTGCCTGCTCAGGAAGGGGGTGTGGGGCTCACAGCACTGGACACTCATCCATCACCGCTCTCTTCTGCACTAGGGCTCTTGTATCTGGGGCCCTAAAGCTGGGGGCCTAAGTGAGGTTCATTCTAGAGAATTTCCAGCACCCTAAAGATGTGGGCTGAGGATCCTGGGCTTTGGCCTTCCGATTCTCCCACGCCCAGCACCTCTGCCACAGGTGGGTGGGGGGTGAAACCAAGTCAGTTGGCAGCTTGCTCTCTGGAGCTTTGGTGAGAGATGGTGAAAACCCAGGGATGAAACTCAGGTGGAGAAGCACTTTGGGATTTCATTTATCCCTGTGATCTCTATCCCCATTACCACTCATCAATGAGAGGGCTATAAAACAGGACCCCCAAGTGACAAGAAAAGGAATCAGGTATTTCATCAAAAAGAGGGAAGCCCTTTCTTTCCTTTTTCTTTTTTGGTCTTGCCCACCAACTCTAGTATCCATGATCTCATCTCTAAAGACCTGAGATTTTAATAGACCATAATTACTTAATCATTCTAGCTCTGCCGTTTGTTCTCAGCTTTAAGTGCCAGATAAACACGTTGTTTATTAAGGAGATAGTCTAAATTTGTAGAAAAACCAAAACAATTTGAGAATTTCTTCATGATAATTCCTGTCTCATAATTAATATCATATAAAAAGAGGAAAAAAGTATTGAAAATGGTTTCCTTTTCAAGGTCTATTTAGAAATGCAAAGCTTTAAGATTTCAATCAGAGTTTTTGTGTTTGTAACTTTAAATCACTGTGGGGACATGCCAGCAATCCTCAGCCAGCACATAGCCTGCTAGGGAGCCTTCACACACCTTGAACCCTTCCAGGGTTGCAGACTACTTTTGATCATCGTGGGAACTCTATTTTTGCTGAAGCTGTGGGTGGAAATTCATTGTCCATGTATCTCAGGCAAAATCGGAGCAGCTGGGCTGAGGGAGTACTGAGGACAGGGGAGGCTTATGACAGAGAAGAGAAGCAAGAGCCAGCATGAGACAAAACTTAGATGGACGAGAAGTTAAAAGGCCCAGCGAAAAGTCAATCGGCACCCCCCCAAAAAAGGGCATGTTTATGGGAAAGTGGGGAATTCTGCTGTTATGGTACAGATCTGGAAGACCTCGCAAAGGCTCGGACAACCTGTTGAAAGTTCTGTCCCCAGTGCAGCAGTGTTCCCAGGAGGGACTCCTGGGAAGTGAATGAACCGGAGGACTATGATCTCACGAGTGGATTTATAATTTGAAGTCCTTATTGGGAGCTAAAGGAGGTGGGACCTAATGGAAGGAGTGGGTCCTTGAGCGACATGCCTACTCCTACATCTTTCCCAGTCTCTTCTCACTCTCTCTGCTTCTCAGCTTTGCTCTGCCACACCCTTCCACCATGGTGTTTTGCCTTGCCCCAGGCCCAAAGCAAAGGAACCAGCCAACCAGGGGCTGAGACCATGAGCCAAAATAAATTTTTATTCCTTTAAGTCACTCATTTCAGGTATTTTGGTCACAGAAAGGTTAGCTGACTAACACATCTGCCTCATGGATACACATTAAACTCAGGCTGGTGGCCAGGCAGAGTAGGCCAAGCCAACAGACGGCCACATCCTCTCCCAAGTGCCACAAAAAAAAACCCTTAAATTGAAGTATGACAAGAAGATAGAGAACCGACCCTCTAATATTTTTCTAATAAGACATGTTAACGTAGGAGAAAATTATGAGCAGAAATGGATCTTAAACCTTGTAACAGATCTTAAGGTTGGAATGTAATTTAGGAACTTCAGATTAAAAAAAAATGTCAGTAGATATAAAATTAAAATACAAAAACTAAAAACAAAACAAAGACAAGACACTGGATATATATATAAAAAAAAAAAAAAAAAACAGAAAATATGCCCACACAGCAAATTCAAAGAAAGAATGAATATGCCTTTGGATTAAAAGAAGAAAGCAAAGAATGAACAAGTAAAAAAACTAATTTCAATTACAGTGATACATACCTTGTAAGTCTTTCATATTTTGGTCTAAAAGCTGTGAAGGAAGGAATCCAGAGCCTGTCTGAGGCTTGGAGTCTGGCTCTCCCAGGGACCCCGATGGTGCTGGGTCCTTCAGCCTATTGTCTCCAAACACAGCGGCCCACTCCTGGCTGAACTCGCCTTCTTCCAGGGAGGATGCGTTGAAGATCTCGTTCAGCAGCAGCAAGTCATCCTTGTCAGCACCTTCGGGTTCTGGGGTCCCTGCCATTGGGCCCAGGCAAGCTGGAGTAGAGCATAACACACGTGACTTCCCAGGGCTCAGCCTCAGAAATAACTGTTACAGGGGCTGAATTGGGACAGATTGGGTTAAGGCTAGATTTAAGAAAAAAGTGAATCACAATATGAATTTATTCCATAATAACCTTTCTTAACACATTTTATAATTAAACGTTGAATTCCATGTTCCCTTATACTCCTTCCTCCAGAGCAAGCCCAGGTTCTGAGTATCAATAGAATTGCATTGAAATATTTTCCAGGAAAACCCTAGGGTTTTGTTTTATCTTTAACATAAAAGCAGATGTACCAAAACATTTCTCAGATCTGAAACACAGCCAGGACTGAAAGCCTGTTGGAGATCCTGGTTCCTTGTTTGTGAAGCTTCCTGAACCTTCCCACACAAGCCCTCAATGCACACTGCCTGGGCTGGAGCAGCCAACATACCATGTGGCAGCCTGTCCTGCCACCCAAGCTGGGGAGAGAATTTCACCACACCCTGGCCCAGGGGAGAGTGCCGGAAGCCCCACAATGCCCAAGAAAAGCATCTTTGCTTCTTTGCTGAAACACAACTGCTGGAAGCAAAGAAGATTGGGTCTGATTAGTTTGGGGGCCATAGTGAGGGAGAAATAAGAGAAAGTGGACAAATGAAAGACTGACCCAAAGGCTGGGATTTAAGGCCAGGAACACAGTTCTGGAGGGTGGAAATGAACACCAGACACAACAGGAGCTCAACTCCACACCTTTCTTACTGTGTGACTTAGCAAGATCCATAACCCCTCTGAGCCTTGGTCTTTTTATCTCTAAAAGTTACGATATTAGTGATGCCCACCTCAGAGTGTGGTCAGTGTGAGTGAAAGAATACACCACCTCACAACTCATTGCCTGTGTGGAAGGAAAACTTTAAAGAAGACTGTTCACAGATGAACACTGGCAAACAGTAGTCAATACATGTAGAATGGTGGGGGGGGGGGGGGTATTAATATCAGAAATCCTATAGCAACACTCTCATTGAGTTTTCTACATATTTTGTAAACTGATAGTTTGATTAAGTGTGGTTTTGTTGTGGTATCTAATTGCCACCTGGAAACTAAACCTTTTGGTTGTTAAGTCATAAGGTGGAGGAGAAAAAACAAATCATGACATTTTTTTTCTGAGCTACACTGGAATTCTGATACAGTCATATAAAGTGAAAGTATCAAGTTTTCCTCAAATATATATGAGATAATTAGTAAGTGGAGGCTTTTTCTTTTCTTTTTTTTTCTTTTCCTTTTTCTTGAAGCTTCCCTGTGTAGGCTTTACTGGATCTATTTTCTCCCCCACACTTTACATAAAGATCTAAAGATTAAGGGGATTTTTGATGTGAACAGACTGGCTATAAATCAGGGAGGGGAGAAGTCTAGTCACTCATATCACTGTGGTTTTAAAATAGTGGCAAAACATCACTTTAATCAGACATCTGTCTAATTTAAGCATTTTTATTGTTTGTATTATCAAAGAAATGTTCACCAAGACATAACCTATAGGTGTGGTGGGTGGGAAGATGTGGAGGTGGCACCTTAAACAGACTTCTGAGACAGTGCTGTAGGAATAGGGGCACACAGGGACCAGCCAGGGAAGGCAGGGCTGGCAGGGTGAGGTGGGCAGCCCACCTCTGTGTGGGACAGAGAGTCGCTGTTCAGCTGCCATCAACACTCACATCCTCTTTCAATGTCTCTCAGTAATACCCTTCTAATTTATGTGGAGTTTTCAAATCTCTGTACTTCCTACTTTCAGGTGGGACTGGAATGCCCAAATCTTTCTCATGGTTTACTTTCTGATCTGACTGAAACCTGACGATTACTGAGCCAAACTCATTTAATTGGAACCAAGTTCAAGTCAATGGGCAGGCCCGAGAGGAACAGAGGACTTTAAATGAGCTTCAGAAGTGAAGTGTGTGCCTTCCACAGTCATTTTACTCAGGCCTCTGCTGGGTCAAGCCCCAGGGAGGCTTCTCTGCTGCAATCCAGAGGCCCAGCAGGGAAGACCACTGCTGACATGCCAATGACAAGCAAGACATTCTGTGCCCTCTAAAAAGAACCACAGGCTGTGAAGGCTCTGTTTTCACTTTTATTGTTTAGGTTTTGTGTGGTGGTGTTTAGAGTGGACTTGAGTGTCTTTGCTAACTTAGCGTCTCTTCCTTCTTCTTCAGTTTTTCTTTTTGAATGCCATGAGCATGTGATCCTGGTGAGGCATTTCTTAGGATGCCTCATCGTCCTCCACCCAGGTAGATATGTTGTAGCCAAGGCATTGCTCAGGCCACTGTGACTGGCTCAGGGCACATGCCAGGAGGCTTCCCTGAGTTTGGCATATGGGAATTGGATGGAGGAGGGTTTGTCTCTCTTGCTCTGGGATTCCAGAATTCAAAGATGCAGACTTGAGGCTTCTTATAGTAGTAAAGCCAATACAGAGAAGGAAACAACCTAAAGAGTTGGGAAGAGAAACTTGACAGCTTTAGGCCCTGGATCCAGTCTTACTTGAAGACAATCTACTACTATGGGTCCCCAGTTACACAAACTAATATATTCTTTTTTTAAAGAAAAATTCTAAACCTAACCTATTTCAAGAAGGGTTTCTATTCTTGCAACCAAACAATTCCTGATTAATACTCTGTCTTATCCAACTCAAACATTTTAGTCACAGAAATGAGGAAAAGGCCCCCTTTGTCAGGATGACACCACTAGTGGCCAGTCCTGGAATTGCCCTATTATATAGTATCCTGGCTCTTGAATAGTTAAAGAAGGCTACACAGTGAACATTTTCTCTTTTAAGAGAACTTATTACTTAGCTGAAAGCAATGAAACTGGCACTGACTTGAGCCATAAAACATGGAAACCTCCCAATTATTGCACTGATAATTAAGATGCCTGAAATTGCTACATATAACTTGTAAGAAAAACTTAATTACAAGTAGAAAAGGACAGGTTTAGGTCTGTAACTGGACAAGTCAAGACTTGAGAAATAACATTAGTCATTAGGCTATCATGCTATCATTTTCTTTGAAATTAATTCAACTCAACTGAGAGAAAATGAAGACACACATAGAGATACGATAAGCTCTCTGAGAGAAGCCCTGGTGAGAGCCACACAACTGGGGTCAGAGCTTCCACCCATGGAGACAAGCAGGGATTGCTCCTGGGTTGTGTCTCAGCCTGCTTTTGTCTTGTAGATAAGCAAAGGTTGTGCCACACTCAGGTGCCAGCCCCGCAGATGCCACTCTGAGCCCCCTTCTCTCTGGTGCAGACTCCCACTCTCCATGTTTGCTTTCCTATCTGATAACCTAGCCACAGACGTTACTGTACAAATAAAAGCCGACAGACATGACGCACACATAGGCTCACCTCTCTGTCTCCAACTCTATGACCCTCTGTGCATTCTCTCTGCCCTTCTGAAATTAGCCCTCTCCATGCCCTCCCCCCTCCTTCTGGAAGCTTCCTCTGCTCCTACCAATATTCTACTTCAGTAGCTTTAGCCTTTCATTCTCCAGGGCTTCTTTTCTCTGGCCAGTGATAATCAATATTTGGCTTGATATTGCAGTCGGCCACCTCTATCCTTGCTGTTCTCATTTCCCTGGTCACTTATTCTACTGTGTCTCTATTTTTTTTTTCAGCTGCTGGCAATTAAGTTCCCATCCCTATGCTACACTGAAGTGACTCTCTGGAAGGTTACTGGGGAGATCCTAAGGGCCAATCCACCAAACTCCTTTTTTCAGGCCTTGAGACCTCTAGCATTTTGCAGTGCTGCCTTGCTCTGGAAATGTGATCATCTCCTGGGAGTCCCAATGAGGTGGCCCTCTTGAGCAGTCTTCTCTGCTGCCTCTTCCTACCCTGGTAGCCCTTAGCCTTCATCCTAAACCATCGCCTCCCTTCCCTACAATTCTATCAGAGATCTTATCTATTTTCATGGTTCCAAACTCATCTTTGAAAATCTCCAAATCTCTGTCTCTGATTCCATGTTCTTCCTTCAATTTTGATGACAAATTGGGGCAGAGGGACCTTCTGCTTTGCCCACTGGAGAGGCTTCTGGTGCCCCATGAGGCAGCCTCCTACTGTGCACCATTGCTCAATATGACTGTAAGATTACTCCCTCATTCAAAATCCTTCATGGCTCCTTTTGACTCCCAATACTGGCATTCAGGACCTCCACAGTCAAGCTCTAATGAAACTCTTTCAGCCATACATCAACATTCTCCTGGGAAGCCCCATCTGGCAAAAGTCTGCTAACCATTGCTTAAATGCACTTTCCTGCTTTCCTGTGTGAGACCGGATGTTTTCTCCCAATAAGAATCATCTTTTTTCCTCCTCTTTCTCCTCCTCCTCCTCTTCCTCCTTCTTCTTCTCCCTATCCTCCTCCTCCTTCTTCTATTTTTCTTCTCCTTCCCCTTCCTGTTCTCCTTCTCTCTCATTTTTCTTGCATCCAAAAGGGATCTTAAAGACCATTTCCTTTAACTCGTTTTACAAATGAGGAAGAAGACACTCAGGTTAGATGACTTGCTGTAGGTCACATAATGTTACTGATGATCTAACCATGGACCCCAGACTTAAAGGTCAATTTTCTCACTGTGGTAGCCTTCTTTTATTTAAAAACCCATTTAGGATCTCATACACAAACTACTAAGAAGCTTTTGCCAAGCTTTTGTAAAGTGCTGAGAATTTCAAAGGTCAGAGGACTCTGCTGGCAGCTGGGTACCATGCAGGCACTATGGCAGGACAGCATTGGCAGACCCACGCGTCAGGCCCACAGCATACATGGCCCAGGTTCAGAAGTAAGAGCCCCAGGCCCTGGGAAAACATTCCCCAGGAGAACTGGTCCCAAACCAATGGGCTCTATTTCTTGAGAACTCAAATACAGAGTTCAGTGTGGGAAACCGGTGACAGCTGGTACAGGTGTTATTTTGAAGTCATACTGAGTTTCATGACCTCAGCATAAATTAGGAAAACAGAAGATGGAAACATAGCAACACAGACTGAAAACGATAGCCTAGGAAAACAAACAGATAAATGTCACTTATTTTACCTTCATGTGTGTGTGAAACAGGAAGAGTCACTTCTCTGGGTTTCTCCCTGGCCCCCACTCTCAACCTGATGACTAATCTTAAAGGCCACATGCTTGCAGTGCCGATGAAAACCCCAAACACCAACACCATCCTCACATCGCCCAAAAGAGAATGGGGGAAGATGGGTAGGAAACCACCTTACAAAAAATGTCTAACCAGAAAAATATTCTTCATTACACAAGACTCTGGTAACAAACTGTGCTTATTTGGAATTCTAGAATGCTGCTTCTAGAAAGTCACTTCTGCCTTAAAAACAACAACAACAACAACAACACAGATTATAAGAACAGGTATGGGGAGGGAGGGAACCACCCCTACCAACTCTAAAAAATAAAAAGAAAAGAAACAGTCTCATAGTGCTAGGCCTGAAGAGGCACTAAAAAAGTTCTTGTTCTGATCTCCCATTCTATTCCTCCATTTTTAGTCTTAGATCTTAGCAACCCAGCAGCCTCAGTGAAAAACAAGACACGTGGGGCTAGGATGAGTCTTTATAGAATCTTGATAGTGATAAATTTATGTAGAACACTATTGCCTACATGGTTATTAAGTAAAAAACAGCATTTGACTGTAAAAGTCTATCATTATTGAGCTGGGGACATAGCTTAGTCATAGAGCACTTGCCTAGTGTGTGCAAGACCCTGGGTTTCATCACCAACACCTCAAAAAAAAAAAAAAAAACAAAACCCAAACCCAAAGTATGTCATTATTCATGAAAGGACAAAACCAGAAGAACACCCCAGAATACAGAGGGAGGGAGGCAGGAAGGAGGACAAGTGTATGAGGAAAGATAAAGAGCTTAGTAGCTTAGTACTTGCTTTATTGCGTGTGAGGAAGCAATCAGGTCCTTAGTCTGACTATACGAAGGCTGCACGAGACAGTTCTAAGTGACTCAGGAGAAGCAAAGTGCTGAGAGAGAAACTGGTATGATTACTACAGGTCAAAGGTTCTCACCCAGACCTCTGGTAGTGACTGAATGAACTGTCGTTCTGATATGTGACCAGAGTTTAGAATCCCGAGTAGTAATCAAGGGAGTAACAGAGACAGATATGTTATTCCAACATGAACAATTAAATTGTGTTTTAAATGGAGTAGGTAAGTCTTGTCCTAGAGAGGGACCTTTTAGGGAAGGTCAAGTGATAAGGTTTAGGTGAACTGAATTTATCCAAATCTTGTCTTTTAAAAAAAAATATATATATACATTCTGTTCATTTACATGCTAGTTATTTCTCTTGTCCAAACTTTGAGAAACACCAATACTTCTACATGTTATAATTCCTGAATTGAGCTGATTTTCATATGTATTACACAAAGTGATTTCAGAGCCACTTTCAAGTATCTCAAAAATGTCACTAAGTTTCTTCTTCATTTAAAACATTTTTAGGAACTGTGGTCAAATAATGGTTTCCCTATTACATTACTATTTAGTAGGAGAAAGCAAATTTCATTAGGACACTAACTTAGAGTAATTTTCTGGGTAGTGGCGCTTTGAGAGTCGTTGTTGTTGTCATAAGCTAGTCTGCTTTTTGATAACACTGTACCCCAGATTAGCCATTATGTCTGGCAGAATTACCACTGGGAGTGAACTGGCCCCAAAGCAGCAGGGTGCTAGAGCTTGTAGCCTGGAGTCCTATAAAACCAGCCATTCCTGGATTAAGCTCTTTTTATCTCTTGACTATTTAATATCTTGCATATTATAATCAGTATTTCAATTCGGGGTTTGGGTCTTCAGGCAGCATTTCACAGGACACATATGTGGAAGTCAACAAATTAATGAGTATTTTTCTCTTTGGCCACCACAGGTTCTCTGAACACTGAGAGTAGATACTTATACCAGTGGTCACATTAATATGTAAGCTGATGCCACCCTATGGGTTGGCAACAAGTAGAGACAGTGGGGACGTATAACTCATGCCTAGAGAAGGGCCTTGTGGGCCCGCGTGACAAAGGGGAAGCAGGAGTTATGTGACACTTTGTTCAATTTAGAAGATTTGCAAATCAATATTTCTGCCTGAGAACAAGTACACATGTTAGGGAAGAGCATGTTTGTATTTGCATCTTTAGAATTAAAGTGTTTGTCCCCCAAAAGGATATGAGTTTCTATTCTACAAAACTAACAAACAGGGTAACTGTAAACCAATGAGGTTTGGAGGCTGTTTTGAGTAGGAGGATACCCAGCTTACTGCGATCTCTCTTGGCACACACAGAGAGACTTACAAAAGTAAGTATATATCTCAGGCAGAAACCTTTTGATTTAATTCTATGAAGAAATGCTGGATAGTGGGTTAGGGTTATAGAATTACTATCAAGTTTTCTAAAAAAATCCAAACCCAAAGCCAAGAACCAATTTTTGTAAGAAAGGGGAAAATATGAGGATGTAGCGTCATGATTACTGTGTCTGAGTATAGAAAACACTGGCAGGATACGCCAGGGTTGGGAGTACTGGAATGGGGGTGGGGTGGGGAATAGGAATGGGAGCGAGTGTTTTTAATACCATTTTTATTATTATTTTCATTTTAATCTTAATGTGAATATGCTACCTATTCAAAAGTTTAATCTATTAAAATAACAAATTTATATAGGGTAAGAATAAAGTCAAAGAACAAATGACATAAATGAAATGTTGAGATTGGGAGGAATGTCAGTCTATCAAGACAAGCTGAAGTGTATGTGTGATTATAAATACATTTGTTAAGTGAAACTGGGTGGTGGGTATCTAGAGCTTGCTGTTCTTTTTATATCATTTTGGTAAGGTTAAAATATATCCCTGTCCAAAAAATAATAATAATAACTTGTAAAAGACACCTTCATTCCACCAAAATATTCTACTATTAAGCCAAGAAGAGGAAATTTTTACAAACACGGAAGCATGTATGGTAATCTGCACTCTTTACCTATTAATTTCATTACATGATATAATATCAGCATTTACAAATGACTAGTAATATTGATTAAATATGCACGGACATTCAAAAAATATTGCACAATATGTTGCCTGCAGTAAGATAATAAGAAAACAGACTTCTGCTCTCAGGTTTATGCACCCCAAGCCCTGGAAACGTAACACCAGAGCTATAGTGGCTTTTCACCCTTTTTAAAAAATATTTTTGTTTTTCAGTTGTGGTTGGACACAATACCTTTATTTTTGGTGGTGCTGATGATCGAACCTAGTGCCTCGCATGTGCTAGGCGAGCGCTCTACCGCTGAGCCCCAACCCCAGCCTGACTTTTCACCTTTGAAAAATCTTTAATCAATGTCCTCTGTTTCCCAGAGACTTTCTTCCTCTCACACTTTGTGAATTAAATCCACATCAAGCCCAGACTGAGTTGAGTCATCTACCCCAGTTAACTGAGGCCCACTGGATGACTTTGGCCTATTTCAACCCCGTAAAAAACCTGCATGACCAGGGCAGACTGTGTCCCAGTCACCAAGACAAAGATGCTCTGATGTTTGACTCAGAATCTCAGGAATATTTTAGAACCTGGGTAAATCATTAAAAGGAAACCCTTGGTAGGATGGAAAACAAAGGCTATGATCAAACTAAGCACACTCAATTTTGTGGGATTACTTGGCCCTGGAGAGTCACATCTGAATCCATGGTTCTACATTCTCTCCTGAGGATTTATACAGTAAGGGATTTTAAGGCTGGTAAACCTGGGAGTCAGACTTAGCTAGGCAAACTCTCCCTCTACATTTTTTATGGTAGTGAAAATGTTTTCTATAATATTATAATGGTAGATATGTGTCCATTGATGTTTTTAGTATCTGTAAAATGTATTTCAGCAAGAGCAAACCCTATGCAACCTGTGGACTTTGGGTGATAATGACGTGTCAATGTGGGCTCACTGATCATAACAAATACACACTCCAGGGCAGGAAGCTGACAGTGGGAGAGGCTATGCTTATGTGGGGGCAGGGGCGCTTGGGAAATCTCTGTACTTTGTGTCCGATTTTGCTGGGAATCAAAAACTGTGCATGCATGCATGTGTGTGCACGTGAACTAGAACAGCCTTAAAACTCAGTTTGCTCCTGTGTTCATTGGAGGTTTCAATGGAAATGCAGCAAAGCAAAGCCCTATACAAAACCTCTCGTCCCACTGTTTCAACATCAAGAGTGCCCTGTATCAGTGACCATGAATTACCCCTTCACAAACCTGAGCTCCAATCCTGACAGTAATCCAGCAAGATTGTTGCTATCAGTTCCATTTACAAATGAGAACAACTGAGGCTTAGTAAAGAGTTTAAATATGAAGCAAATTATTTAAGGCCACACAGGCCATTTATGGTAGAACCATAATCCATATCTACATAGCCACTGTTTTCTCTGACAGTATGTGACTTTTGACATAACTTTTAGCTTTAGTAGTTTGAACATTATGAAATTAACTATAGTAACAATGGCAGCTCCGCACAAACTAATATGTGTTTGGGCATATTTAAGATCATTTATAAAGACTGTCACCTAAAAATTTTTGCTTTGGAGTGCATAAAAAGATAAATATTATATTTTCTTGCATATAAAAAAGGAACTAAAACTTAAACAAATCACAGCCTCAAAGAACTGCATAAATCTTACCACCTTCCTCAGGTTTCATGTCTAATAATTCATCCAGAGGTCCTTCAGAGAAGGGGAAAGAAAAATTATGAGTTAGTGTCATTTTATAAGGAGTCTGAGTAAAATGATTGCATTTTCCTTAATCTAGATTACCTGAACATGCATTATGTGTGGAGCTTTTGTCTAAGGCAGATAAAATACTTTTTCCTTCTTCACCTGTAAGCAAACATATGCAACTGGTCATCACCAACTCAGAATGGTATGTGCATGCATGGACGACAGCAGTATTGGCAAATGCACAGCTTCAGGAAGAAATAGCACCCATAAAGTCACTCATGTAGAAGCAGGGGTCCTCAGATTATGTTTTATTTCAGTTGTTGGCTCTCAATGAATGTAGAATTAATCCTAAACCTCTGCTTTGTTTGGTGGATAACCCTCAAAATGATATGACACAGGCCTAACAATTCTCCTTCCATGGACAAATGTGTGACTTAAGTTAACTGGCTGTTACTTGATGCTGCCAATGAACTTTTGCCACATGGGCCTGGATAAGATAAAAAGGCAGATTGTTAAGCGAAAGAAGCCCATTTGAAAAGGCTGCACATTGTATAAGTTCCACAATATGACATTCTGGAAAAGTCAAAACATAAGAGACACTAAAAAGGTCAGTGGTTGCCAAGAGCATGGCAGAGGGTGAGATGAATGGGTGGAACATAGGATTTTTAGATCAGTGACAATATTTTGTATAATACTGTAAGGGTATATACATGTCCTTTTATGTTTTTAATATCCATAAAGTGTAAAACAGTGTGGAGTTATTGATTATAACAAACACTTCTTTGGTGTAGGACTTCGACAGTTGGAGAAGCTCTGCTTATGTAGGGGCAGGGGCAAATGGGAAATCTCTGTACTTTGTGTTCAATTTTGCTGTGACCCCAAAACTGCTCTAAACAATAAATTGTGTGTATGTGTGTGTGCCCGTGCACATGCAATAGAACCACCTTAGAACTCAGTTTGCTCATATGTTCATTAGACTTTCTGCAGGTCACAAAATACAAGGCAGATGCCACTTCATTATAATGAATTCCATCCTGTGTATATATAAACAAGGTGACAGACATTTGCAGTCTCAAAATATTATGCAAATACCACATGCAATTATACTGTACAAGGAATAAGAAGATTTGCATATTCTATATTTGCATATTATATATTCATACAATATGTATAGCCACATATTGTATGAATACATAATTTGTATAGATTTTTAACTTGCATACAAATATAATAAACTGGAGTTACAGTTTACCACAGAACTAAGTTTATCCTATTCTATGACCTCCAGTCCCACAATATTAATAATGCATGCTGTAGGTCCACTGAGGGTCACTGAGGCTGGAAAGCTTGGATCGATACAGACAGAGAGCCCTTTCACGGCCAGGGAGGTCAAGCCCAGCCTCTCCACCATTTGCTGCCCCCTCTCAGGCTCTAGAGTATCATTCTTCTGACCTTTGCATGGTCCTTCCTGGAGCATAGCCTCTGCCTGGGCTGTTTCTTTTGCTTTGACAAGTCTTGCAATCGTAGTTGGCTTTGGTGTGTCCCTGATCCCCTCAAATAGGTGAGGCAACTTTGTCATGTGCCCAGAGCCCTGCAGTTTTCCTTTGTAGCTCTTACCGAAGTTGTAGTTGCCCAGTTGTGTGAATATTAGGCTACCATCTGCTTCCCCTTTTGACTGTAAGCCCCGTCCTGGAGGGGCCTGATTATGTGTGGTACACCACGGTCTGCCTGGAGCCCAGTGCTGTGTCTGGCACAGAGGCAGATCCCCATACACAGCTGCCATACAAACAAAGCAGTCTGTGAGTTCTGAATATGTGAAGGCTCACACGCACGAGCAGATGACAGGAAGCCAAGCACTGGAGACCAACAGTGGGCTGCCCTTATTTTTTATTTTCTTTCTTTCTTTTTTTAAAAAATCTGTTGAAAGGCAGATAGGAGACAAGCAAATGAAGGTGTGAAGTGGGGAAGACAAATGTAGCTGAGGCAAGTGATTGGAAAACTTGAAGGAAGAGAGAAGAGAGAGGATGAAGGAGAAGAATGAAACAGAGGGAAAGTTCTAGAATCTGCTTTGCCACCTCCTGGATAGGCTGCCATAGCACAGGGTCAGGTGATTTCAGTTCTCTTCATAAAACTTGTACAACCTTCCCCTGTAGCTCTGAGGCTTTTGAGTCCCTGTTTTAAGGCTCAGAATTATATCACCTTAGTTCTACTGTGATTTCCCCTCTATGCCTTCATGAGGTGAAGAGCCAACGAAGGCTGGCAGTAATGTAGGAGACAGAAGAAGCTGGAGGCTTTTTTCTGTTCATGGTGTCACCTCCCAAAGCTCTGACGCTGTTCCCTAACCCAAGGGAGCTGGTGCCACTCACAACAGGCAGCCTGAAGACCTGCCTAACAGAGCAGAGTTGGGGCTCTCACTATCTATCCCTAATAACGGCCAACACCCACATACAAATCACGGGGGACTGGGGGACTAAACCCTCCCCCTGTAGTAATGTGACCTTGCTAAAACTATCTCTGCACCCACACGACAGTTTGAACAAGCAAAGGCAATATCATAATCATACTGTCTTCTATGGAAAGAGAGAGCTTTCTGCTAGGCCCACTTGTGGTTACAGAAGGGCTGCTGTTGGAGAGACCAAGGATACTATTTTCAGGTTCAAAATATACATTGTCTCTCAGTAATGCCATGGGGGTTGATTGACACCGTTGATATTTAAACATTTAAAACTAAAACTGCACTGGGTGCCATGGCACAGGCCTGTAAGCCTAGCAACCCAGGCAGCTGAGATGGGAGGATGACAAGTTCAAGGCCAGCCTCAGTAACTTAGCCAGGTCCTGTCTCAAAATAAACAAAAAGGACTGGGGAACGTAACTCAGTGGTAAAGTACCCCTGGGTTCAATCCCAAGCATTCCCCAGCCAAAAAAAAATCCTGAAATGGCAGGAAGCAAATCCATGTAGTCTTTTCTCAATTGGAAATGAAGAAAGGCCTAGAGGGAGTTCCCCAAAAACCCCAAAAACTGAGTTGGCTGTTGAGCATTAAGTAGTGTTTGAGAACAATTCTAAATGAAAATCAATACTTACTCTTAAAACTGCAGGATTCCTTGTGTTGGTTTTCATCTTCTAATGAAATTAACCTTAAAATTTAAAAAAAAAAAAGTTGTTTTTTTTCAGTCATCAAGTCTGGCAAATATTATAGTTATGATACAGCCAGATTTTCAGTACAATATCTTTTACCTCAATTATAACCATACACACACACATACAGACACACATATACACACATACATAGTCATTTATATGCTATATATTTTCTAAAGGAGAAATAAATTTTGCTAGCTTTGTTTTCCATTCTGTAACATCTTAATTTATGAGTTTGGTTTCCTAATAAGGCACATTTTCTGTAAATATCTAGATGGGTAATTAGGGATGACTAAGAGAGATACATACAATTATTACTTTTAAAACACAGTTAAAACAAAACAACAACAACAACAACAAAACTGATGGCCAAGCAGTGGTTTATTCTGATTCCTGGTGTTATGAAGAGGTCACCTCAGGAGATTAGCCAGACCACAGAAGGCTCACAACAGCACCACTCTAAATCCAGGTGGACAGGCAACTACTCAAACTCTTCCAGTGTCTTTAAGGACAGACACATTACAGTCCTGAGACCATTTTGGTTCCTCCAAATGATCCTCTTAGCACTGTGGTTCACTTTTACCTGCTATTTCTGAAAAAAATTCTTATTAAATTTCCAATCATTTTTGAGAAACCTGAAAGTAATTAAAATGAATAAAAAAAATCCTAGGTAGTAGTTCTATTCTGAATAATGGCTAGTGCTTTATTTTTATTGCATTAACTTATATGGAGAAAAGAAAGTGCTGAGACTTGCTCTGGGCTCTGTCTTTTACTCCACAAGGGGCAGAGGGCAGTCCCTTAACCTCTTTCAGCCTCACCTCCCTCCTATACACACCAGGGAAAGGCCTACCTGGAGGATTAGTATGAGAATGAGCAACAAATAAAGCAGCTAGCACTGTGCCTAGCATGTAGTAGGTGCTCACCAAATAGTAGCTACCATTATTACCTTACCAGGAATAGATTTCGTCTAAAATGTCAATTGGACTAATCTAGATCATATTCTACATCTGTTTGATGATGAAAAGTTGAAATTTGTCTTTATTTTGCACCTCAGAAATTTTCTAGTATTTGTTTTGAAATTAAAAAGAGCTAATATTGACAGCAATTATTTTTTTTTCTTTTTTTTTACAAGGACAGCAAATAATTCTATAGGATACAAAAATATGTTTGAAATCATATTCAGAGATGGAGTAAAAAATATAATCCCATTTTGCCCTAAAGTTGTCACCTAAATCGTGTGTGTGTGTGTGTATGTGTGTGTGTGTGTGTGTGTATGTGTGTGTAAGGAATAGTGGATAGAGGCAATGTCATCTACTTAGCTTTCCTGGGTCAGCCAGTTCAGAGATTAACTACATTCCTGCAGGCTACTATATCTCCATAGAAAATGACATGGAGTCACATCTAAACCTCCTCACTGTGTGGGATCAGGAACCATGTGCCACCTATGTTGAAAAGTTCATCTGGGTATTTATAACAACAGGCGGCGCCTTGCTTGTAAAGAGGTAATAGATGGGATGGGCCCTCACTTCCTGCACAGGAAGCTGCTCTCCGCTTCACAGAGGAGAAAACTGAAAGTTTGAGCAGTGAAAACAAAATGTCCCAACCCAACACTTTTGTAGGGCAATGCTATGTGCATTCCTAAGGCAATCTCCTACATCATCAGCTTCAATGGGAGAAAAGCCATGGGGCCCCAGGCAGTGTGTGTGGGGTGTCCCCATCACAGCATCTTGTGAACAGTGGTGACCATGGGACCAGATAGGATACAGAAGCCAGAAAGATCATGAAGCTGAGGCTGAGGCCACAAGACAGGGAGCCAGACAGTATGTGGACATTTGCTCTTTCTTGTCCCAATCAACTCCTTACAAGTGTGCCCCTTCTGAGGACCCCAGAAATGGGTCTCTAAATGGGACAAATGAGGCAGGTCTAGCAGGAACTTGGGCTGAGGGAGCTGGGCCTCCAGGTAAAGCAGTGAGGAAGCTACATGGCTGAGACCCCGTCAGGACTGTGTGGACAAGACTGTGTCGCCCACACCGTGGGAAGAAAGGCCTCAGGAGACGGAGGGCTGACTTGACTTACTGACTCGGCTCCTGCTCTGCTGCTTCTGTGCTTTCCTGCTGGGCCATCTTCTTCTTTTCTTCTTTCTCAACTAGTTTTTTCATAGGGTCTTGTAAGCTCTGGATCACGAGCCATAGAAAAAGACAAAGAAAGAGAGGGGGAAGAAAAAAGAAGAAAGGAAAAAAGAACAAAAAGTCATCAATAGAAACCAATTGCCATTGGTCCCCGAGACCCCACATTTGAATCACAGGTACTGAGAGGTTACCATGAACCAGTCAAGTGGACAGAAATGAAATTTTATATGGCAAAGTAACAATATTTCCAGGCCCATGCAAGCAATTTTAAAGGAGAGTTGATTTGCCACTAGATTCATGTTTTCCCTTTTGTGATAAGTTATTCAAAAGAAGGCCTTTTGGCTATTGCTAACTTTATTTTCCAACTTCGACATGCAGCTAAGATAAACATTCTGTTCTCCTTCAGCCCACACACTGACAGAGTCGAAACTTCCTCTACCACTGCCACCAAAGATGAGACAACTTCATTTTATTTTTAATTTTGTTTGCTATTTTGTAATCTAAAAACTGTGTTAAAAATAGAGAAAACAAAACCTTTTTTTAAAAAAACCCCAAAATAGTGTCTAAACATATTCTGACAACTTAACTCCCACAAATGGACAGAGCAGGTGGGCCCAGATCTTTGTAGATTAAATGGGTGAGTTTTTTTTTTCACATCATTTGTCAAAGTTACTGTTTTCAAGGTTCATTAAATATTTAAGGAACGATTCTTTTTTTTTTTTTAAAGCAAGGGCCCACAAATTGTATACTAGTGACAAAGGAGTGGGAAAGAAAAAGCAAAACATTTCTTTAACAACGGAGTAATGACTTATACAAAAAGATCTCTATTTCTGGCCTTAATTAAAATACAGACCTATGAATACAAAAGAAACATCTCGAGATGCCTAGCCTTCTTACATTCCTAGAATATAATGTCCTAATTCTTTGGGCCTTCACCTCTCTTGTTTTTCTCCTTCCTATGGTTCACATCTCCAGTGTGACAATCACAGAAGGTTCAGGCAAGTTTCACAGCCAATGCGGATGAATTAGTAATGGCTGACAGGAAGCCTGGGTGAAGAGGCTTCTAAGGCTGTGTCCAGGCAGAGCAGAGCTGTGACTGATTCTGGAGTCTGCCATGGACACCAGATGGATGTTGGTGTTATATCCTGCTAACTGCCAGCTCTGTTTTATGCCCTGTACAGAGAAATTTTCTCCAAACACTCAAGCCTTCCTGTTAACCCTTATCTGCAAGAACTTACAATAGTTCCTAATTTATTTTTACTTCTAATCTAAAAATCTCTGCCTGATTTTAAAGATCTTCTAAAATGTGACCCTATCTTCCTCTCTCAGCTGGAACCCCACTATCCACACTCTCCAACCCAATTCCAGATTTCCATTTGATTAGTCCTGTCTCCTCCTGTCACCACAGTAGGCTGGTTTCTCCCTTACTATTTTTGTTCCTCTTCGGGTCTCCTCCCTCAAAAGTCCTATGAGTCTTTTCAAAGCCCAGATCGATTACTACTATTTTCCATAAAGCTTCACTAAGCATGCCAAATTCAAGAGTCCTTCTGATTCCAAACTGCATTTACTGTCTTATTAATACTTGACCGTATCTATCTTGTATTGTTTACTCTTAAAATATTTTTTTAAATTAGAAAAATAATAAAACCATATGCAAAAAGTTTGAAAAATATAGAAAATAAAAATTACTCATATTTCATTCCTTTAAAATGATGAGTTGTTATTTTTTAGACATTTCCTTTGTTTTTTTGTACTCATCCTACTTAGATATTGGAATCACTGTTATCTATATATTTTGTAGAGGAGTAGAGGTTTATTATGTTTATTATGGTGGAGAATGTAAGATGATTATATCTCTCTGCATTTATTCACCTATATTGTAACATAGGATCAAGGTTTTCTGAGCATTTGTCCTCTGATTGGAGTTCTGAAGCATTTTCTTGCATAATGACCATCTATAAGGCATCACTATCATTTTTAATGATGCCCTCCTTCTGGACATTTAAATTAGCACATCCATTCAACAGCTGGTTGGTGAGCACCTACCAAGTGCCAGGTGCTGTTCTGGATGTACTAGTGAAGACAGAATTCTCAGCTAGTAATAGGCGTAGGCAGATAATTAAAAGAGAGGACTAGAAAGTGACTGGATCATTACTTCAGGGAGCAGGGTTGTTCTCTCTTGGAAGAGACATTTCAACTGAGAGCTAAATGACAAGGAGACAGTCCTGTGCAGCTCAGGGATAAGAGAGGGCCCCCAATGCAAAGGTCCAAAGGTGGGAATGGCTTAGCTTGTTTAAGGAACAAAAAGGCTGCCTCTGGGGTTGTGATGTAGTTGGCAAGGGTACAAGTGTTATGAGACCAGGATGAAGAGGCCGGCAGGGTCACACAGCGAGACATTCCTTTACTCAGAGTCATCAATATTTAACATTTGCCCCATTCGTTTCATCATATTCTTCTGCTCGATGTGTCTCTCTATAAAGAATAACTAAATGCAACCCATGATCCTTTGCTGCAGCCTGGACCAGAGGGAAAAATACTACAAAGGACAGTGTTGGAACAAATAAGACTGTGAGTATGATCTGCAGTCTAGACGGTCATGATTTTTTTTATCTACTCCAGCATCAGGTAAAAGTGGGGTGTGTGTGTGTGTGCGTGTATGTGTGTGTGCGCGCGCGTGCACACGCATTCTGGAAATGTGCAGTTGCAGGAGTTCATCAGACGTCAAGGACGCGCTCTTTTCAATAGATCTGCCAATCACAGCATTTTATTCACACACACATACACCCTTTACAGCAGTTTTATTCCCCACAGAATGGTCCAACTCTGGTCACAGTGAATCCAGGAATATTTTCAGCCAAGGTTCTGATGCCTCCCAGGACTCACTTTCAGATTCTGTGACACTTGCCCAGGCCTCCTGGTTTGCTCAATTATCTTCTCATTGTGTTTCCTTTTTATCAATCAACGCTAGGCAGGGCCAGGACATGTCTGCCTCAGCCGGCTGCTTCGAGCTGCCACAGCCCTTGCTTAAACCCCTGAGATGCCCTTGACAGCTCCACGGTTATCATCCCTTCTGTCTCTAGCCTGACCTCCCCTCCTGACCACACTTGAGCAGCTCTCAGACAATCCCTTTGTAATGTAAACCACTCATTCCTTCTTTTCAACCCCTTCCCCTGTTGGGCCATTAGCAGGGACTCAATTGTTGGCTCCCTGTCACCACAATCACAGTTAAGACACTATTGTGCTTCCCCAGCAGAATGGCTGCAGTTCCAATTGCTACTTTAATTTATTATTAATAATTCCTGTGACAATTGTGCCTCTCCTCCTACTCACCATTGTCCCTATAACAATTTGGCTTCTGAAGTTTGAGAGAGGTGCTAAATATATACTTGTTGGTTGATTAATTAATGTGCAAAAGGTTAAATGAAAAAAAAATTAGTTCTCTTTAGCTAGGATATGTAAAGACTCAGGGGAATAATATGAAAAGTTTATAAAACCACAAGCAAAATTATTATGAGCATGTGAGCTTGTTTATTAAATATTAGAATTTTGAACCAAGGGACTCTTTTGTGCGCCCACGTCAGCTTAACCAAAATATAGATCACAAACCCCAGAATTTGGATATTTTTAAGGTGTATAAGTGAATAATGTATAGCATGTTCACAAAATTGTACAATGGTCACCATAATCAATTTTAGAACATTTTCTCTTTTTAAAGTCTTCACCATACTAATATTAATGGAAATATTTATTGTTATTATAGTAAAAGCAGATAATATATCGGGAAATATCTAATATAGGAGAAGTACTTGTTTTAAAATTTGATATTTTGCAAATCATCTGTATCATTTTTTATAATTTCCATTTTTCTGTCAAAATGTTTAATTTTAGAACATTTTCAAAGGGCATCTCTTGAGGGAGTTTTCAGATCAAGCTAAGCTAAATGCTGTTCTATAGAGCAAGGAATAAAGTAACACCACATATGGAACTTGTTTCTCTCTAAAGATGGTACACATTGAAGATATAAAGAGGCTAAGTTAGGGAACTCGGAAAGATCATGGAGGACAGATCAAATCATGTCCCTTCCCCTCCCCGCAAATTAGTTCCTGGGTGTGACTGTTAGATTTGTAGGGCGCATGAATCCTCTCCCTAGTTTGACTACAAAGCCTCAACCTGGGTGAGAGGGTTGAGGTGAATCGTCAGATCAGTTTGAAGTCCGCCGCTCAGCTGAAAACATTTAACTCAACAGCGTTCGTGGAAGTCAGGGGTGACAGCATTTTTCATGTGACATGAACACCTGCTCAGGCCTAGTGAGGGAAAGAGGTGTGGCAGGCTGCATGAGGATGGGGCGGCATCCGATGGAACTGTTTCCAAACGCTGGCTGAAGAAGCCACGTCTGAATACACGTCCAGAAATGAGAACTCCATTGTCTCTAAACCCCCAACCCCCTCAGTCCATCATTAAAACCGCTTGTGAAAATCACTGGTATTAGCAGCACACAACATCATACAAGACAGAAAGCTTCTTTGCAGAGGAAAGAATGTTCTAAGAATAAGTAACTTGCTCTGTTAGGGCTGCCCCAACATGCTAATAGTTTCCATCAAGGCTTAAATGGCTTTGGAAAGCACACACACAATATGTAAGACCATCATGGCAGAGGAAATAAGCAGACCCAGCTTGCAAAAGCGTCTTGGAAAGGAAACAGCTTAATAGAATAATGGGAGTTACTACTTCCTGTATTAGGAAAATAAAAGCAACAACAACATTCATTTGAATGGATGCAAAACTACTGAGCAAAACAAATTTCCCAGACAAAAGAAGAGCAGCCAGTTCTAATAATCTAAATTTAAAGTCTCACTTAGAGGATTGAGTAGCGTTTCCTCTGATCTTTAATTATGACAACTTAATTTCCTTATTCTACTTTCCATTAATTACACTGTGTGAATAGGAAGGTGTCAAATAATTGTCAATATAAGGAAATAAAAGTATTCAGAATGGCGGGGCATGGTTAAAAGACGCTGAACACAGCTGGGTGTGTGTATGTTTATATAATTTGTAGCACATGAGAAATGAAAAGCAGGGGCCATCATGTGGATGAGCCTCGCAATTTATGGCCATTTAGCCCCTACCATGCACGCAGACACATATAAAGATATCTCACAAGAAAAGCTATTAAGCTGAGAGGTAATCTTGAATTATACTGTAGGGGGAAAATTAAATAAAATTAGAGGAAAATAATTACAATCATATAGGACATATAATCTTATTCTTTAAAATAAGATGGGGAAAAATAAGATGGAAAATTGGCAGTGGGAAGGCATCATACTGTCCTGGAAAGAGATGGTCTTTGGAAGTAGATCAAACAGGACTGGGACAAGGACATGGTCTTCACGGCTTGTGGGCCTCTGTTTACCCATCAGAACACTGGAGCATGCAAGGCCAAGTATACCTATCTTGGAATGTTTGTGAGGATGAACTGAGAGGATGCATCTACAAAGCACCACGCTCATAATAAGAATTCCAACAGCTTCCTAATCAATAATTTGTAAAGGTCTCGCAGGAGAGAGGTGTCTTCACCACTCCTGCTGTGTTAGGTGCTGCACTCCAAGTTTTACACATTACATTTAATCTTCATGAAATGTGGATAAACATTGTATTCCTGATTTCCTGACATGGAAATAGAGACTCAGATGAAATAATTTGCTTCAGGCTGTTCAACTGCCAATAGGTAGAAGTAATATTTGAATCCAGGTCTAGAAATTCTACTATTTGTTAAAAAAATGAAGAGCCAAGGATATTTATGGAGTAATTCACTTGGTATTATTTCTTTTCTTATCTTTTTTTTTTTTTGGCCATACAGGGGATTGACCCCAGGGTTGCTCCACTAGTGAGCTATGCCCCCAGTCCTTATTTTGTCAGGATCTTGCTAGCTTGCTGAGGTTGATCTTGGATTTGCCATCCTCCTTCCTCTGCCTCCCCAGTTCCTGGGATTACAGGGATTACAGGCTTGTGCCACCATGCTCCACTGAACTCTCATTTCAATGACAAATGCTGAGGAGAAGGAAAGGGTTCATTCCAAACTCTAAAAGAAGAGCCACCTGTTCCCAGGTGTCTGAGGGACTGCCATATAAATTATGCTTTTCATCTATAAGCAAACACTTCAAAGTGTTGTTTTTAATTTAAAGTTTCTGGCTGTACTATTTAAAGGTGGCACTTCTTCTTTCTCCTGCCTACCTGCCTCATAGCCAGAAGTGCTTGTGGGAAGCAGTCAGGGTGGAGAAAGTGTGAGCTTCCAGGTTCCCACATCTACCACACACTGCATGTGGCCTTGGGCAAATTCCTAGACATCTCTGAGCTCCAGTTTCCTCATTTGAAACATGAAAACAAGATCAAGTATAGCCAATGTCCCAAGGTTAATTTGAGGCTAAAATGTATGCACTTTCCATCTGACTATGTAGAACCTCACCAGTATCATTAATTAGAAAACTATCCTTGGTACATTAGAGTCATATGTATCATATGACAAACTCTCCTAGTCATTATTTCACCTCACCCTGAGCAGAGTGTCTGGCACAGAGTAACTCTCTACACAATGGTAATATTTTTTCCTTCCCCCTCAAAGAGTAAGGTGGGTGAAGGAGATGACCTAGGTTGTTGCAAGGAGAGTGAGCTACCAGCTGCCTGGGGGAAGTAATGCCAATCACCAAAAGGCAGAGATGAATCAATGGCAGGCCACACCCAGCTCAGCCACTCATTTCCGTGGTGGCCTCTGTCAGCTCTTCTATTCCCTCTTCCCCAGTGACCTGGATGCTTCCCAACTTGCTGTTTCCAATGATCTGGCCTAGAGCAGCTTGGGAAAAAAAAAAAAAAAGAAAAAGAAAAGAAAAGAAAAAAGGTTTTGCTAAATGCCTTGTAAAGTAATGACACCGAGAGAAAACTTGAAAGTCTAAAAGGATATTCTGGATGCTCGCCATGAGTAATTGCCTTGTTGGGACTGGTAACTAAAATAGCATTGCAGGGATATTTACCCAATTTTCATAAAAACTATTATGGCTTTATTTTCAAAGCAAGTAACTACAGAGCCATGTGGCCTGTCGGTAAATGTTCAAATGATTAACTGAGAAATGTGGAGGTGGGTGGAAGAAGGCTGCTAGGCATATGAATTTGAGAAAAACAAAATTTAGAAAAGGATGTTTTTTCAAATTGGGAACACTAAAAACATTTTGGTCTTCAGGATGACATCCTACATCACAGTGCTGAGACTTACACCCTGAGAAAGAGAAAAAAGGAAACTTTGGCACATCTGTTTCAACGGTTATTTTTGAACAGGCTCAGAGATTTGTTTTCAAATTCAGGTTTCCTTAAAGCCTTGGCACAGATCAAGAGCCAGTTGCAAAAGCCAAATTGCATGTTTTAGAATTAGCCCTGTTACAAAAAAGGCAAGCCCTCCTGCCTTGCTGGCTTGCAGGCCTGCCCAGCCCTCTCCTAGCCCTGGTGGGAGTTCTGTGAGCTAGACCAAGGCCTGCAGGGCTGAAGGACAGGTTTGAGAATGGAGCTGCCAGAGTGTCTGTGGGAGCCAGGGAGGGAGTGGGTTGGGTTACCCTGAGGCAAGGTCTGGGGAGACCTCTTATCGTGCTGCCAGTCACGGGCTTGCCTGTGAAGCTTACTACAAAACTAACAATCTAGAATGAAAACAGTGAGGATAAAAGTAACTTAAGCTGAGCTACTGAACCTAGCAACCTCAATACGCCTTCCTGTGTGGATGCTCTCAATGGCTGACTTCTGGATCCACTACAGAATTCTTGGCAAGTTCATGCCCCTTACCACTCCCAGTTGTGCTACTGGAACTTTCGCCACTGTGACCACCACCCTTGCCACCACCACCATCACTACCCACCATCACCATTATTTCCTCCACCACCAGTGCCACCATCACACCAGCTCTACCACCATCTCCACCATCATCATACAGCTGGGCAGTGGCAGAGCTGGACTCAAAACCAGGTCTGGCAGCTTGTGCTTTTACAAACTTTTCTTTATCACATGAGCAGAGAACGAACGTAAAGAGGAGAGTAAAAACCTGGTGTTTCTTCTAAAAATACAGGGGGTGGAGCATGTCACAGGATATACTTCACTACTGACCATTTTTATTAAACACAGGCACTAGAGGACATGCCTTCCCCTGAGTTAGCCCTGGAAGAGTGTCCACTGGGCAGCAAAGGGCCCAGTCCTCATTCTTCTGTGAAGATGCCCACCTCACTCATTGCCAGGATGCTAGAGAGAGAGAGGAGGAAACCATCATTGACACAAACAGAATTTTAGATTTTTCAGGGAAAAGACACTTGACTTCCAAGGGGCTTTTTTTTTTTTTCTTTTTTCTTTTTCAGCTGATGCCCTTTTGGGGTCCATGGAGAAATGAGTAAGTAAATAAGATCCTAGAAGGAGGGAGTGAACAGAACCACATCTGAGGGTTGGCAATTTAAGACAGGCTTCTGCCTTCCTAATAAGACAGGATTTCATTTAGTTTTTTAAAAATGCTTTACACTCAGTCTCAATTACTTTTCCCAAAGAAGGGGCAATGCTTTCAAGATCTGGCAAGTAACATATTCCATTCATGTCCTCAGGACTTGGTAATTTCTGCCATGTGAAGACAGACATTCCCAGATGATCTGGAATCAGTGTAAAATTCATACACTAATGATAATGCATGCAAAATGTGCATGTTTAGCAGCATGTTAATGAATGAAAAAGTGTTGTCTGAAAATAAGTTGAGGGAATTGTTTCTTTTACTAGAAACTACTTAGAAGATAGTCTCTTTAAATCTGAGCTGTTTACAATTATTAGATTTAAAAACTTTTTTTTTGTAATTTTAAATTTCAAAGCTAACTTTTCTATAAAGTTAAAATGCCACAAAAGTTATTATTTATTAATTATAAAATTAAAATATGAAGGAATATGCTAATAAAGGTAGAATCAATATAATTACATCAGGCCTGGGTAAAAAGCAATAGCTGTTTTCACATAAAACATCACCACAAAAATGTCCTAAGAGTCACTTGGTTATTTTTCAAGTTGTATGAGGTGGAGACTCAATTCACTCTTATAATAAAATTAGCTTTAAAGAAGTTACTATATATTTCTTAGAGGAAGATTCACTTGAAGTGAAACTTTGAACTTCTTAGGGTACAAATTTTATCCCTGCAATACTGCAGCAAGAGTCTTCCCTCCAAACAGGATGCACCAAGTGTTTAACACATTAATTATCATCCTTCATCAAGCATAAAACTAACAGTCAGGAAATACAGCTGCAATGGCACAATTACCAACACACTCAGAATACACCCTGAAGCAAAGAAAACAAATGGCTTGCTTTTCATTAACAGAGCTTGGCAAGCCTCTCCAAAGACAATGTTTTCTTTCCAGTCAGAGTCCCAAAAGGCATTTAAGGGGCTATTTGCTTAGGTAAACCCAGAGAACAAATTAATCGTGAAAACGTTTATTTAAATTTCAAAATAGCCATTATCAACATAAGGTACCATTCAAAAAATATACATGTTAAAAGATGAATTGATAAAATAAAAATCTGATAATATAGGACACGTATTTAAAAAAAAACAGTGGTTTAAGAGGGTTGAGAAGTCAATATCCTCAGACTTGATCATTTTACATAAGGTATTTATGGTTTTTGTTTCCATGTTTTGTGGCAGATAATTTGATATACATGTGCCTCTATCTATAAAATAATGAGACATGTACAACAGGATTCAATTGTGTTTTTCAGATTTTCATCCAATGAAATAATTAGCTATCAGCTTGAGATTCTAATATGTCATCACTGAAAGCGAAGATGAATAATATTCTATAGAGATAGTAAAAGAACTGTTTATTTGGTTGGTTTCTGGACACTTATTTTTTTTTATTTTTATTTATTTATTTTGAGTACTGGGGATTGAACTCAGGGGCACTGGACCACTGAGCCACATCCCTGGCCCTATTTTGTATTTTATTTAGAGACAGTGTCTCACCGAGTTGCTTAGAGCCTCACTTTTGCTGAGGTGGGCTTTG
Organism: Marmota flaviventris; assembly: GCF_047511675.1. Taxonomy (NCBI): domain Eukaryota; kingdom Metazoa; phylum Chordata; class Mammalia; order Rodentia; family Sciuridae; genus Marmota; species Marmota flaviventris. The sequence goes on from NC_092498.1 coordinate 36,650,918, forward strand.
AACTCGTGATCCTCCTGCCTCACACTCCTGAGCCACTGGGATTACAGGAGTGCACCACCATGCCTGGAGACACTTATTCTTTTTTTTTTTTTTTTTAACATTTATTTTTTAGGTGTAGATGGGACACAACACAATGCCTGTATTTTTATGTGGTGCTAAGGATCGAACCCGGGTCCCGCCCATGCTAGGCGAGCGCTCTACCGCTGAGCCACAATCCCAGCCCGACACTTATTCTTAATATTATTATAACATCAATATACTTTAATGATATAACACTCCTCCTAATATATTATAATTAAACTATGAGCTATCACTTAAACCAAAACTTAAGGAAGGCTCTGGTGATATAAAAGGTAATGGAAACTCATCTGCCCAGAGTGGACTTATGACCTGAACCATGGCTGTCAACCTTTCCCTAAATTCTCTGCTCAGAGATCCTCTGATGCAATCAGGTTGGTCCTCTCTGTGGGATAAAGAGCTGTGTTTTCCTCAGCACAGAAAGCCAAGGATATACATGTGGGTTTTTTCATTCATGTAACAGCCTCAATCTCATGAATTTATGTTGTGCTTCATATGCAACTAACTCAAATATGAAGTTCGTTGTAATTGTGTTTAGGGTAGGCACTATTTCATCTTACAGTTGGTCAATTTATGTTATGTACAGTTGACTTTCAAAAGGCAAATAACCCTGGGTATTGTAAATAAAATCAAATCTGATTCCTCAATATGCCTTATGGAAGAGTGATCCACGGGATTCTGCTCAGGCCTGTGTAAGAACTGCGAATGGCATGAGTTATCATTTTGACCCATCTGCCTTGGGGTGGATGGCTACTTTCTGAGGTGCTGAAAGCAGCAGTATATTACAGAGAAGAAACACAGCCTTACCAACAACAGCAACATTGCCAGAGTAAAGACATCTGCTGCCTAACTGTGTGCAAAAAATTTGGCTATACAAGAGAGGATACATAAAATCTTTTGGTTCTCATCAGTGAGACACGGTGGTGATCCCAGCTACTCAGGAAGATGAGGCAGGAGGATTGCAAGTTTAAGGTCAGCCTCAGCAATTTAGTGAGACCCTGTTTCAAAATATAAAGAGGACTGGCAATGTAGCTCAGTGGTAGAATGCCCCTGGGTTGTTCATTCCCTAATAACACACACACACACACACACACACACACACACACAAATGTTTCCCCTTTACATACTTATAGTTCACAGAGCCAAACAGAGCATATTCTGAATGTAATTACCACGCAGCACGTCAGCACCAATGAAAGGGTGAGGGGGGAGTAGGCGTCCTGTCTAGAGTCAGGTCAGGTATATCACACTAAGTAGACTTTCTTGGGTTCCTCTTCCTGGGACCTTCATTTTAAGGGCAGGTCTTAAAGTGTTTCTGTTTCAGTACTTCAATAGATTCGGATACACTATAAACATCTCAAAATCAATGAAGCATTTTAAGAAAAAGCAGCTTTTTAATGTTTTGATGTTACGGCAAGCAAGGTGATAAGACACAAATTGCCTAAAAAATTAGAAGCAAGGCAATTTCAAGGTAAACTTTTCTTTCAAAGATATGATCTAGTAACAAAGCACCCACTACTCTCTTACCATTCTTAAAATCCTTTTGGAACCAAAATGCTTCCTTACCTTGATATGCATTCATCTCTAGTATCCATTAGAGAGAAAAACAATTCCGATTCAGTTTCAATACTAAGAATCAGACAGTGTGCATGCATTCCTTCTGAATTGAGACGATCTTGTGTCTATTGTTGCTTTTTCAGTTAGAAAAATTTACCAGTCTTATGGAAAAATCCAATTCTACATTGGATGGCACTCTCAGAATTAAAAAAGGTATTTTTCAGAAGAAGGAAAAAAAGATATACCTTCTGAAGTGAGCAGATTTGAATTTAATAATTAAAAAGTAGGACTGGTGGGGGGTGTGTGGCTTATGGCAGAGCACTTGCTTAGCTTGTGAGAGGCTCTGGGTTCAATTCCCAGCACCATAAAATCAAATAAAGAAGAAGTAATTGAGTTTCCCACAAGTCACCTCCCAGTCATGTGAGTCCCAAGGTTCATTATGTTTTAGGACTGCAGTGGGCTATCATGGTACTAACTACAGATATGGTAAAATAGACTCTGCCAGGGACCACAGTTCTCTTTAACACTTGGGGTCTTTGAATAATAAACCTCACTGTAATGGACATTGCTGGTAATATAAGCAAAACTTGATTTTTCATAAGACTCTCTGGTGGTCTGTTCAGTTTTCCTACCTTCAGTGTAGTGAATTCATAGGGCTGATAACCTTTGAAGCTCTCATGGATGGCTGCCATAGTATGGGAAGTTTTCTCCCAAAAATGAAGCAGAGTGGTCTGTCAAGAGAGATGGTAAAGCTATTAATATTTCGAATGTGCAGTTCCAGTCCTGTGCCCCAGAGAAGTGTGCCATCTGTCACTTTCAAGGTCCTCTAAGATGTGATTCTGATGCTTTTCTACACTGAGTTTCCCACTCTGCCCTGGGACACCTTGCATTTCAGCCAAAGTAAATGCATCCCTGGCTTCTGTCGCTCCCACCACCTGGGACCCTCTCTCTCCATTCTCTTTCTCATTCAATCTGTCCTCCAAAAGCCAGGGCTGGTCATGAATCTATTTTTGGGATCCCTCAAATGACTGGATTGCTCCCTCTTCAAACCCTCTTTGGCTTTTAGAACTATTTTGTTTAGTGTCCCCTCGTTCTGTCTTACAGGCTTAGGAATTATAGTCAGACCTTACTCTCTCCACTTTTCTTCTTAAACTTTGAGTTCCTTGAGGACAAGGAACCTGGTCTTATTAATTTTATATTCCCTATAACACTCAGCATTCAGTCTCTCACACTCAGTTGGTGTCTACAGCACTGATGATAGACACAGATGCTATTCTGAAGGAACTCAGAGGCTATGAGGAGAGACAAAAGCAAGTATGTTGAATTATGACAACCTAAGGAGGAAAGAAGGCCATGAGACATAGAAAGGACAGGGCAAAGGGAGACCAGAGGAGGCTTACTGAAGAACTTGACATTTGGTCCAGTACTTTGAAAAGAACAGAATTTGGAATGGCAAAGATGGAGGGGAAAGGTGCTCTAGGCGGAAAGGACTCCCCAAGTCAATGCAGGGAAGGCGAAAATACAGTGTATGTACAAGGGAACAGCTATTATTGTACATGGTTTGGTTAAACCGTGAGATGCTAGGAAGGCAGAGGTGTTAGAAGTAAATTACGAGAAAGGCTTTCAGAACTTACTAATTCTTAAACCATATTTTGAGCTCTAACATCATTTTTCTATTGTCTTAGCCTCATGCCACTCTTTGTTCATTGAGACAGACATCACTTTGTTACCTGGTATGTTGCTAGCATGTGAGACAAGAGGTTGCATCTGCTTGCTCCAAGAAGATCCACTTTTTGACACACATCCATCTTCAATTTGTCAAAATTTTTTTTTGCAAGGCGTACTTGTGTCTGTACCTATGAAAGTAAAAGGACATCTCTGAACCACTCAGACCCTCAAATAGTTAAAATTTGCAGGTGACAAAAGACCAATAGCAGGGCTTCTCTTTTATACAAGAATATGCCTTTGAACATTCCAGACAAATGAAAAGATCCTACAACATCCATTCTTTACTTCCAAAGGCCCAAATGAGAGTACTGAACATTATAATTTTACAGCCGACTTATCATTCTTATTACGATTTTCTTAGTCTAGTGTTAAAATTTATGCCTTCTCAAGGCATTTACAAACTAATCACAGGGGGAGAAGTCCAAGGTGGCTAGGAAATAGCCCTATGGTTTTCCCATAGTACTTGGAAGCTGGGTTCCCATACATTCTTCTCTCAGCTTTCCCCAATGATAATATCTCACACAACACTTGTTAGAATAAAAGAAATTGTCACTGATACAATACTATTTACTAATTTATAGACTTTATTTGGACTTCACCTGTTTTTCCATGAATGTTCCTCTTCTGTTTCAGGAGCCAATCTAAGATATTACACTTTTGCCACAGTTTAAAAAATTATCCTTACTGACAAACTCAATGTTTATTAATAGTAATGTACAATAACAATCTTCCACCTTTCCCTGCACCAAAGAGTAATCTGGGAGGGAGTGAAGGCCAGGAAAAGATTCACAAATGTTAATTTTCTGCATTATTTTCCAATAAAATAAAAAGCTTAAACATTTAATGCAGCTACTTGAAAAATTACAAAGTCAAAAGTTCTCCTTCCTCCAATCCAAAGTGTCAGCACATCATACTCTCACCAGGGAAAGCCAGCCAATTTTGTTTTACTGAGGTATGACTGATAAATAAGAAGCTGTAGCTATTTAATATATTCAACATGGTGAGTTAAAATATTAATTTATCTCAGGTAGTTCGTGAAGTTTAGATATAGGTGGGTAACAGAGTTGGAGGTAACACTGACTCACTGATGGTAAACCAGGTGGCATGGCCAGTATCGGTCATGCTCACCATTATACCACCTGACAAGCTGATATGAAGCAGGTACAGAGTACACACTTGTTGACAGAATGAGTAACTTTTCCAGGTCATTTCAAAGGGTTCATATTAAAGTATAATATTTGAAGTGGTTTTAGAAGTGGAATATTTGAAGTCTTTTTAAAAGTGGTGATTTTATTTTCTTAAGAAAACAAGTAGATTGTTTTTAATAGAATACAATAATTTGTGTCACTAATACAACTACCACATTCTCAGCTTATCAAAGTATAGGACATTACATAACAAGAGCAAAATTACCAATTGCTACAGCTGACTGATCACATGCATGCCAACATTATTTTATTTTGGATATTCTGACTACTTTCTCTTACTGATGAAGACAGGCTTTACCAGGGAGGTAACTTAGGAGTAGGGCTGGCATCCTGAATCAGCCTGCCTGACTCCAATGTCATGCTACTCTGCCACTCAATCAACTTATTATTCCCTGGAAAATAAAAAAGCTTAAAATTATGATTCTACCCAAAATCAAGTTTTCCCTGTAGGATTCTATGAAACTAGAAAATAAGGAAGGGGTACATTTAATACCATATCAATAGAATTAATATCCTATATGAATAGAAGCTGTATGAGCAGCTTCAATAGCTATATTAAGCATTTCCTAAGAATTCTTCTGTATTCTTTCCATAGATCTGAGAAGATCAGAAAACAGCAGCCATCAGCTCCTCTCCAACTGCCCACACCATGATCTCACACAATCCTGGTGCCCTATCATTCACTGCTGAAGCTTGCAGAGCTTACTCAGGAGCTCTGACTAAAAAGAGTTTAAAATGAGCTAAGTATCAGGGATTTTCAACCTTCCTTGAAAAGAATGGGGGTGGGGAGAGAAAGTCCGGTTCCAGAGGGGAGGAGTGGGACTGTGAAGGGGAGGGACTTTCACATGTGCATTTGTTAAACGCTCACTCACTGAGCCTCTGTCCAGTGTCAGGACTAGTGCTGGGCACTGGGGTGGCAAGAAAGGATTAGACATAAAACAAGTGGCCAAGAAATGTCTAGGAACAAATGCACCTTGCCATAAGGGACAGTATATTTTAAGGAAGACAGTTAAGTCAGCAACTGTAACACAACAGTGGAAATATAACAGCAGAGCTAAGAGTGAGGAATAGAGAATGATTAATGCTGGTAGAGTTGGGGTGGCATTGTAGGATGATGGCATTAAAGCCCCAACTAATGTCCTTCCCGTATCCCTACCCTTTTGCCTTGTAACTTTGTAGCCTCCTCCTCTATGGACTCTGGGCTTGATGGTGATTGGCTTTGGCTAGCGGGACGCTAATAAAATGTAATGAAACTGGGAGCTTGAAAAAAGCTAGCATGTTTCTACTTTCTGACTTGCTTCTCTGACAGTGCCCTGAACATAAGCCCAGCTGGCCATCTGGAGGGGTGTGAGAGATGCGTGCATGCAAGAGACATGAAAAGGAGAGCCCAGCTGTAGGGGAGCCCAGCCATTATTAACAGAGCCCCTACCTGGCCCATAGCTGACCACCAACATGGAGTGCACCCATAGGAGACCAGAACTGCCCTGCTATTCCCTAGATTTGTGAGCAATAAAAAGATGCATGCTGTTTTGAGCCACTGCATATTATGGCTGCTTACCACATGGCACTGCTATAGCCAAAAATCATGGATGTAAACAGTAAGGGAACAGACAATGAAGGCTTTGGGGATGAGGGGATATCTGTGGTGGATCCTAAAGCATGGCTAGGAGGTACTCTAAGACTTGACTACTTAAATGTGGAGATTCTAGATTTTCTAACTAAATGCAAATTAACTGGCAGGGATGTGAATTTCACTTTTTCCTGTACATTAATACAATCAGTTACTCATAAAATACTCTTTTATCCTAGGGCAAAAAAAAAAAAAACTTCACTTGTTTATAACACAAAATTCATGTATTATTATAGTTTGAAATGTGCCCTAATTAAATTTTGATTGAATTTTGAAAGGTAGTTTAAGGAACCAAGAAGACAACTTCAACACTTGACCCAGTGAGTTCTGAAAGGCCATATGTTTTGTGTGTCAACAATGATTATTAAAATACTTAATGCACTGCTGAGTTTCCAAATGCTGAGCTCTCTCCCTGCCAAACAAGGAGGATGTTTCACTGTTGGGCATTTTGAATACGGTAAAATTTGTTTAATATTTTGTGCTCCATGTCTGTTCTATAAAACACATTTCCAGCCCGCAGCCCAAGGACAAAACACCAAGGACACCACCCAGCACAGGCCACCATCAAGAGTATAATTTCATATGCCTCCAGATGCACTTAAGTGAAAAATGTTTTGATTATTATTCCTCTCAATCCCAGATAAATTATATTCAATTACATAAACATCTTGAGGAGCTCCTGGGGTTTTCAAGGCTCTTTAAAAAATTTTTTCACTCAGATAAATGTACCCTTTGTTTATTTCTTCATTTTATTTCAGCTACCTCACCTTTCTCCTCTTATTCCCCAAACTAGGAAATGACCACGCATATTAGAGCCTCTTTACTCTGGGTCTTGCCTTCCCCAGGCCACAGAAATTCAATTTACTGGAGAAAGCAGCAATGTCTTTGACTGCCAAAACTACAGGGCACTTCTCTGTACATATTCTTCCTAACCTGAAATTCTACCTCTTAGCCCCAGCTTGAACTACACAGAGGGAAGCCAAAGGTATTCATCTTCTCAGTTCCTATCCAGTGGATAAGGTCTTCGTATTACTCTACAATCAAATAATCAGAGAGTACTTTTGCATTTTCTTTAGTGCTTATTTCCTTTAAGAACAAACTAACACAAAATAATTTTATTTTTATATCTTCTTTCAGAAGATATCTCGGATCCCTCAATCCATTCATTAGGCAAATATTTACTGAGTATATTGTTTATGCTGATAGCAACGAGCACAAATGAAGATAGTCTCTGCCATCGTGGGTCTGAAAGTCCTGTGGATATTTTGATATTTGTGCAGATATCACCACAGATTAAGTGAGATGCTTAGAAGAAAAGTCATACACTCTCACAAAATGGTTGGCTAATGATTCTGACTCAATGGATGTCTTCCAAGGATATGGTGCTCAACATGTAAGCTGAAGGACTAAGCATGATTAATGATGCCAGGGAAGAGAGAGAGAGAGAGAGAGAGAGAGAGAGAGAGAGAGAGAGAGAGAGAGATCCAATGCACGGGGAGGGGGGAAGCATGTGCAAAGGCCCTAGTGGAGGAGAATAGGGCAAGTCCTAGAACTGACAGTAGGTTAATGTATCTCGGTTGCTGAGAACTACAGTAGAGTGGTATGAGATGAGGCAGGAGAGGTGGGTTGGGTCACATTCTGGAGCAGGACCTTATTGGTATGCTCCGGATTTTAGTTTTGTCCTACCTAGAAAATTATTGTAGTCTTTTATTAAGCAAGGAAAAGAGAGGATTCTGTTTTCAGTTTGAAAAGATCCCTCATTGCACTGTGGAGATGAACTGGAGGAGAGAGATGAAGGTAGATAAGGAGAGATATGAAGTCAAGGGGAAAGACGATGGTGGTTATAGACTTGGGTAGTGACGCTGGATATAGAAAAGAATTCTCTCATCTGAGAGATCTTTAGGGGGTGAAATGGGAACTGGTGATGAATTAAATGTCGGAGGTTTGGAGGAGGACTCCTATGTATCTGACATTCCAAAGCCCACCTTATTGTTGAACTTGCCTCTCCTCCAGCTGATTCTACTCATACCCATTCTTGTGGCTACCCTCAGACCACAGCCGAATTCTTGGCTTGCTTTCCCAATCAACCCTCAGCATTCCTCCCTGATGAACTTGATCTGTTCATTCCTATTTTCCTATGAGGCAGCATTCTCATTCAGAAAAAATTTAAGATCATAGGAGACACCAACTACTTCCTCTGTGGTAAGGGGCCACAAGAGAAAATCTAAGGGAGCCACTCTGAAGTCACATACAAAAAAGAAGGGCAGATATGTGGCTTCATTAAAAGAAGATCTTTGTTTGAGGCTAATGAAGCAAGTGTTCTCAATGGTCAGATAATCAAATGCCTTGCAGAATCATGCAGACGCTTTAGTGTTTTATGATATACTTAGCCACTAGTGGCAGGAGCAATTTTGATACTGTATTATGCAAAGAAGTCCGTGTGACTGTGTGTGCACCATGCATTTGGATAAGTAGTAGGTGTAGATCTTAGGAGCTACTTACAGCTCTTTATTCTGTTCTTAGAAATGTTCCTTCTCTTTAACAATGTGGTTCACGTGGGAGTTGGTAGGTGTTTTTATAGGCCACTCCCACTGACTGGCCCAGGATGGGCACCTTAACCCAAGTAGAATCAATTGAATTGAACCAAGGTTTGTTAGCTCAGTGAAAGACATCTGATCCAAGCTGGGTGAAATAGAACCCTTCCTTAGGTTATTTGAACTAGAAACTACAGAAAATAAGTCTTAATCCTTCTCTAATAGCTAATGCACTGGAGACAGTCCTGTCATTTGAGTTGGTTGTGGTGTGAAGAAAATTGATCTGTAAGAATAAAGGTGATATACAGAGGAAAATAGAGAAGAGATGGAGAAAGAGCCCTCGTAGCACACAAGTTCTTGGGTCCAATTGCCCTTCCTATGGCTACATGAGATTTCTAATAAACTCCTTCCTTTGCCTTAATGAACTCAAGATAATTCTCTGTTACATGGAACCAACATAGCACTGATCCAAGCTACTCACATTTGCATTCTTGGAAATTCATATGAGAGACCCTAAGAAGTTCTATGATAAAGATCCCCTTTTGACTTTGACTATTCCAGTATTTCTAAAAAATTTTGAACAAAGAGCCTTTTTCATATATCATATATCACCCATTATATGCCATAAATTTTCAAAATCCCTGTTTTACAAAAGAGGAAATTAAGACTGACATACTTACCTAACATATAAAAATTCGGTTTAGACTCAGGTGTGTTTGATTCTATGATTCATGCTTTTACACGAATCTGTGGGACAGAAGATCATTCTCTACTATTGACCATGTGACACGGTATCCTGAGTCTTAGACCTTCCCAAAGTGTGAAGACACCATCTCAGGACTCCCTGTGGACAATGCTGACCATATCAATTTAGATGCAGTATGGGAGGCTTCAAGCCATGGAACCTGAGCAGAACTTCTGTTATCTGAAATCTACTAAAAGCTGCTAGCTCAGGCTTCTCAACAGTGGAAAGAAGTTGGCTGGCCCATCCAATTCTCTCAGGTGTACTGGGGTCAATGGATCCCTTGTTTTCTAAGGGAAACATGTAGAGAGGGTACCTGTATATTTGGGCCCTGGGAGAAGACACTATTGCTGCCTTCAATGCCATCATCATGACTAATCTGCTTCACTGTGCTACAATTTAATTGTAGGTGACCAATTCTAGGAGTTTTTGGACAAATATATACAGCCTTACTATAGCAATCACATTCATGACATAGATCATTTTCCTCAACCCCGAAATCTCCCAGTCAGTTTCTTCCAAGTCCCAGTCCCAGCCAACTACTAATCTTCTTTCTGTCTTTACAGATTAGATTCATCTCTTCTAGAGTTTGGCATAAATGGCATCTTTCTGTAACTTGGTATAATCCTTTTGAGCTCTGTGTTGTTGGCTATATTAGTAGTATATTCTTTAAAAATTTCTGAGTAGTACTTAATTGTATGGATAGAGTGTACTTTATATATCCATTAGGGCTCTTTTGAATTTTGGGCTAATTTGAATAAAGCTATTATGCACATTTGAATACAAATCTTTGTGTGGACATGGTTTTTTATTTCCTTGGATAAACAGGAACAAAATACATGTATGTTTAACTGTGTAAGAAACTGCCAAACCATTTTCTAAAATCACTCTATCATTTTGTATTACAAGTAACGAATGCAAGTTCCATTTGCTTCGTATCCTCATTAACACTTGATATTTTCAGTCCTTTAGATTCTACCATTCTAGTGGTTATGAGTCATAGTTACCATGATTTCTACTTGCATCTGTTTAATGCCTAGTGATGATGAACTCTTGTGTCTTATGTGCCTCTATATAACTTTATATCTATTCAAATATTTTGCCTAGTTTTTAAATATTTTTTAATTATTGAATTATTATAAGATTCTTTATATGTTCTGAATGAGTCATTATCAAACATAAGTTTGGAAATATTTTCTTTAAGTATGAAACTTGTCTTTCATTTTCTTAGTAATACTCTTTTATAAGAAAAAAGATTTTAATTCTGATAGTCCAATTTAATGTTTTTCTTCTATGGTTTACAGTCTTTGTGCCTTAATAAACCTTTCCCTATTCCAAGGTAACAAAGTTTTTTTCTAGAAATTTAGTGTTTTAGTTATTATCTTTGGATCTATAATATTTAAAGTTCATTTCTGGAAACTGTGTGAGATAGGAGTAAATGTTCATTTTGTTTTACCTGCATGCAGATGGCCAATTATTGTAGCACTATTTATTTAAAAACAATTCAATAACGTATTAACTTGACACATATAGGAAAATAAAAAAATCATACATATATGGGCTCATTTCTTGATTATATTTTCCTGTTCTACTATTTTGACCTATATGTTTAACCTGATACCAACACTACACTGTCTTGTTTACTATCACTTTTAATAAGTCTTGAAGTCAAGTGGTATAGGCTCTATAATTTTGTTCTTTTTTATTTTCTTTGAGCGATAAGCTTGTGTTCTATCACTGAGCTATAACTCCACACCAAATTTTGTTCTTTTTAAAAATTGTTTTGGCTATTTCAGGTAATTCCATTTCTACATATGTCTTAGGTACAGCTTACCTATGTCTACAATAGAGCCTTTGAGATGTTATTAGGATTGCATGCGACCCACAGTTATTGGAAAGAACTGACATCTAACAATATTTTCTGACCAGTGAACATGGTATCTCTCTCCATTTATTGGGCTTTAAATTTGGTCTTAGCATTTTCTTTTGCAGATTTTAATACACAGTTCTTGTACTTATTTTGTTAAATTTATTTATTGTCATGTCATATTTTTATGCTATTACAATTTATAAAAAGTTATTGGTAATTATTACTAGAAATACAATCAATTTTGTAATGTGATTTTGTATCCTGCATCATTGTTAAATTTGATTATTAGTTTTAAAATTTCTTTTGAGATTCCTTAGAATATATAACATGGATGGATGTGTGTGTGTGTGTGTGTGTGTGTGTGTGTGTGTACGCGCACGCGTGCCTGTGAATGTCACCCAAGAATAAAGACAACTTTACTTCTTCCTTTCCAACTTATGTCTTTTATTTTTCTTTTCTTATTGAATTGGCTATGATAATGCTGAATAGAAGCTGATGTGAGCAAATATACTTGTCTTGATCCTGATCTTAGATAAGAAGCAGCTGGTCTTTCATGATTAAGTGCGATATTTTTCATATATGCCCATTATCAGATTGTTTTTTTAAATTTCTAGTTTGCTTGAGAATTTTTATCAGGAATGAATATCAGATCTTGTCAAATGTTTCTTCTTGGTTTATTTTGATGATTATATCCTTTGTTTTATTCTATTCATAGGGTAGAGTACAATGACTGATTTTAAATTGATCTCCATTCCTCAGATAAATCATACTTAGTAAAGATATAGTACTCTTTTTATATATTGCTGGTCAACTTGTTAATATTTTTTTACAGCTTTTTGGAGACATAATCCACGTACCATTCAAGTCACCCACTTAAAGTGTAAAATTCAATTATTGTCAATACATTCCTCGACATGTACAGGCAAGACAGAATCTGTTTTGAAATGCTTTTATCAGCCCCAAAGCAAACCCAGGCCCATTTCCATTGTTAATATTTTAATAAGAATTGTTATTTTATAATAAACAAATTTTAATAAAAGTTATTCTAATGAAGGACATTAGTCTATAGTTTCCTTGAAATGTCCTTTCTGGTTTACTGTCAGGATAATGCTGGCCTCACAAAAGGAATTGAGAAGTGTTTATTCCTATACTTTAAAGAGTTTATATAGGATTGATATTATTTCTCCCATTAATGTTTGATAAATTTTATCATGTGAGACTGGAACTTTCTTTGTAGGAAGGTTTATAACTGTAAATCTAATATATTAATATATATAGGGCTATCATGTTGTTTCCGTTTTGAGTAACTTTGGTACTTTGTGTATTTCAAGGAATCTGTCCATTTTACCTGAATTATGGTGAAATGAATTTATTGGCTTAAAGTTGTTCATAATATATATTATTCTTGTAATGAATATAGTATATGTAGTGATGCCCTCTTTTTTTATCTTGGTATTGATAATTTATATTTTTGATCAATATGTCTAGAAGTTAACAATTTAAAAACATTTTTTTTCCAGAGGAATAGCTTTTGATTATGATTGTCTCTATTTTCTGTTTACAGTTTCATTTGTTTCTGCTTTTAATTATTTTCTTCCTTATGCTAGCTTAGGTTTAATTTGCTTTCTTTCTAATTTCTTAGGATAAAATTTTATTCATTTGAGAACATCATTGTTTTCTAGTATTAACATTAATTGTATAAATTTCCTCCTAAACCTTGCTTTAGCTGCATCTGACTCATTTTGATATGCTGTTTTTTCTTCAGTTCAAAATATATTTAAATTTCTCTTGTGATGTCTTCTTTTGGTTCACAAGTTATTTGGATGGATATTTTAAAACTTCCAATTATTTTTAATTGATTTATAACTTTGTTCTGTTGTAGTTCAAGACGATAACTTTATATGACTTCAATTTTTATGAATGTGTTCAAGAGCTTGGGGTCTAATTCAGTGGTAGAGCACTTATCCAGCATTTGTGAGGCCCTAGGTTTGATTCTCAGCATTGCAAAAAAACAAACAGAGAGGAAAAAAGAATTTATTCAGATCTGTTTTATAAATACAAACACTGGCTATTTGAACGTTTCATGTGTGCTTGAAAAGAATGTACAACTGATGTTGGATGAATAGAAGTTTCCGTAGATCTAAATTAGGTCAAGGTAGCTCATAGTTTTCTTTTCTATAGGCTTATTAATTTCTGTTTACCAGGTCTATCAATTACTTAAATAAGAGTGCTGAAATCTCTATTAGTATGAACGTCTATTTTTCCTACCAGTCGTCTATTTTCCCTACCAGTCCTTGCTTCATTTGATACTCAGTTATAACAAAACTGGGTTTGACAGAAGCTTTTTATGAATTGATCCTTTTACCATTAATAAATAATCACTCGTTATTTCTAGTAAGAGTCCCTAATTTTGTCTAATATTATTATAACCACTTCAGATTGTTTAAAATTGGGATTTGCAGACTACATATTAATCTATCCTGTTTTATTTTTAACCTGAATCTTTATATTTAAAGTAGATCCTTAAAGAGCATAGAATTGAGTCTTGCTTTTTTTTTAAAAAAAAAAAAATCCAATATCTAACTCACTTTCCTCCATTTTTTTTCTACAGGTAACACCTATGAGACATACAAAATATAACTAGAAGAAATGGGGTTAGTCTTCTGTTGGATTTAAGTGAACCACTTTGCATCAGAATAATTACACTTTTTTTCCTAAGTTGATTACATACTATCTATACAATAATCAGTTTTATACTTGGTTAAGAATCACAGTGCAATTTGCATTTTGAATTTCTGGGTTTAAAAATTTGTCTTTTAAAAACAGGACAATATTTGCTTGTTATGCTCTTTCTAGAATCTTTGATTTCTTAAAGCTCACTGGCAGCATTTCTAAGCTTGCATACATGAGTTCTTTCTAAGACATAATTCATCTAAATCTGGTGACTAAATGCATCTAAACATAACTAGTGCACATTAGCTCTTTTGATAGATTGAGCTTCCACTTTTCCTTAAGAGCACCTTTTTATCCTCTCCAGTTTAAATACCACTTTCTTTAATGGAAACGAAAGTAAAAGAGGAACTTAGTTCTGCTTTCTTTGCTTCCATTATTAAGATTAAATCCCATAAAATGTATTTTCTAGCTCTGTGTACTATAAAGCTCTAAGAATAATGGCTAACTCAGAAGCAATGAAGACCCCTAGCATCCAGATATGGCCTCTTACTAACATGCCCCTCTTCAGGTAGCCAGGGCTTCATGACAAAATTGCTGATTCTAGGGCTGGAGTTGGAAGCATATAGGTAGATTCTGAAATATCTTGTACTACACCAAGCAAGGGAGACTATTGCTGGGGTCTGGTTAAAAGGACACAGGAGGTAACTGAAGAGGATTCTATTAGCCAAAAATGAGACAATTTGAACATCAAAATTCACACAGGCAATGATTAAAATACATCAAATACATTTAAGTATATGATTTTATAATGATACTTATAGATCAGCAAATGAACAAATAAGTGGGAACCCTGAAAATCTCATAGGGCACTTGTAGAGAATACCAGTGAACCAATTCAACACTTTGACAAAGAACCAATGTTTATTCTGCCTTTCCTATTAAACTGTTGGTACTTTAGGATGACCTGATAGATGAAGTAAAGTGATTCAGTATTGATGCATTCAAGCTAATAATGAAGAAGGAATGTAAAATACATTATACCCTACATGTATACCTTTAATTTCTTTTGTCTGTCTAATTGCTCTGGCCAGTATTTCAAGAACTATGTTAAATAGAAGTGGTGAAAGAGGGCATCCCTGCCGTGTTCCAGTTTTTAGAGGGAATGCCTTCAAATTTTCTCCATTTAGAATGATGTTGGCCTGGGGATTAACATAGATAGTTTTTATAATGTTGAGATATGTTCCTGTTATCCCTAATTTTTCTAGTGTTTTGAACATGAAGGGGTGCTGTATTTTGTCAAATGCTTTTTCTGCATCTATTGAGATATCATATGATTCTTATCTTTAAGTCTATTGATGTGATGAATTACATTTATTGATTTCTGTATGTTGAACCAACCTTGAATCCCTGGGATGAATCCCACTTGATCGTGGTGCACAATCTTTTTGATATGTTTTTGTATTCAATTTGCCAAAATTATATTGAGAACTTTTACATCTATGTTCATTAGAGATATTGGTCTAAAGTTTTCTTTATTTGATGTGTCTTTGCCTGGTTTTGGAATCAAGGTGATACTGCCGTCATAGAATGAGTTGGAAGTGCTGCCTCTTTTTCTATTTCCTGAAATAAATTGAGTATGGTATTAGTTCCTCTTTAAAGGTCTTATAGAACTCGGCGGTGTATCCATCTGGTCCTGGGCTTTTCTTGGTTGGTAGATTTTTGATGGCATCTGCTATTTTGTCACTTGAAATTGATCTGTTTAAATTGTCTATGTCATCCTGATTCAATTTGGGCAAATCATATGACTCTCGAAATTTGTGGATGCCTTTGATATTTTCTATTTTATTGGAGTACAAGTTTTCAAAATAAGTTCTAATTATCTTCTGTATTTCTGTAGTGTTTGTTGTGATTTTTCCTTTTTCATCCCATATGTTAGTATTTTGATTTTTTTTCTATCTCCTCAAATATTTTGAGTTTTCTCTCTCCTTGTCTTCATTAGTATGGCTAAGGGTTTGAGGACCTGAACAGACACATCTCAGAAGATGACATACAATCAATCAACAAATATATGAAAACATGTTCATCATTGCTAGCAATTAGAGAAATGCAAATCAAAACTACTCTAAGATTTCATCTCACTCCATTCAGAATGGTAGCTATTATAAATACAAAAAACAATAAGTGTTGGCAAGGATGTGGGGAAAAAGGCACACTCACACATTGCTGGTGGGACTGCAAAATGGTGCAGCCAATATGGAAAGCACTATGGAGATTCCTTGGAAAATTGGGAATAGAACCACCATTTGACTCAGCTATCCCTCTCCTCAGTCTATACCCAAAGGACTTAAAAACAGCATGCTCCAGGGACACAGCCACATCAATGTTTATAGTAGCACGACTCACAATAGTTAAACTATGGAACCAACCTAGAGGCCCTTCAGTAGAGGAATGGATTAAAAAAAATGTGGCATATATACACAATGGAATATTACTCAGCAATAAAAGAGAATAAAATCATGGCATT
The DNA here is from genome assembly GCF_047511675.1 of Marmota flaviventris. NCBI lineage: Eukaryota > Metazoa > Chordata > Mammalia > Rodentia > Sciuridae > Marmota > Marmota flaviventris. The sequence continues at coordinate 36,667,462 of NC_092498.1, forward strand.
TGCAGGTAAATGGATGGAGTTAGAAAAGATAATGCTAAATGAAGTTAGCCAATCCCAAAAAACCAAATGCCGAATGTTTTTGCTGATATAAGGAGGCTGATTCATAGTGGGGTAGAGAGGAGGAGCATGGGAGGAAAAGACGAGCTCTAAATAGGGCAGAGGGGTGGGAGGGGAAGGGAGGGAGGATGGGATTAGAAATGATGGTGGAATGTGATGGACATCATTATCCAAAGTATATGTATGAAGACATGAATTGGTGTGAATACACTTTGTATACAACCAGAGATATGAAAAAAATCTGTGCTCTATATGTGTACTATGAATTGTAATGCATTCCACTGTCATATATAAATTTAAAAAATTAATAAAAAATACATTATACCCATCTGTTCCCAATAGAGAGCATGTCTTCCAAGGTACTGCTTCACATTCACAATTTTTTAAATTAGAATGTTCATAAATCTCAGATCATTCTAAGCTTTAGCTTTTCCAAATGCTAATCTTAATGTTTTTGTTTTTATTGGTTGTGGAACTGGAGATTGAACCCAGGGGCCATTATTATTAATTGCTATTATTATTATTAGGATCTTGCTAAGTTATCTTGCTGAGTTGCAGAGGCTGGCCTCAAACTTGCCATCCTTTTGCCTCATTCTCCTAAGTAGCAGGGATTACAGGTGTATGCCATTGCGCCCAGCCACACTTAATTCCCTCTCTTTCCCCTAAATATTAAGGAATACCACAGTTCTAGGTGCTGGGTTTACACAAGGCATAAAGCAAAGTCTCTGCTTTCAAGAGTACACTGTAGTGTATAAAAATGGAAAATAAGTGACAAAAGTTAATATATAGTTTATTAGATGATGAAAATGAGAATGAGAAAAATATAAGTGCAGATTTTAGGAGGGGTAGTAGAGAGTAGTGTTTTATATGGTATAGTGGGAAGGCTCCCTGAGAAGGTAATATTGGAACAGAGACCTGGAAGAAGTGAAAAAGAAAATCATATAGATATTAGGGGAAAGAATGGCAGGTACAAAGGCCCTGAGGCTAGAGTACGCTTGGCTTGTTCTAGAGACTGTGGTCATTCTCTTTAATTATGTGCTCCTTTTCTCATCTGTTTTACATTCCTTATAAGCTCATCAGCAAATGGTTAACAAATGGATCCTCTTAGCCTAACTCAATGGTGGCATAAAAATCTATGAAAATGAGCGCATGACAACATGAATGGTTGTACTATTCACCCACAGAAAACTCATTTATATACACATCTTTTATGCTTTTATAATGGATCTAGTCCACAGGAATGGAATATTTAAATGTGTTCTTCCCCCTGCCCTTTCAGGTTACCATATGGTGTTTTCCCCAAGAAGGCAAGAAAAAAATGAGACAACTCCTACTCCAAGGGACGGGGAACACCTCCACTCTTAGCAGTACCATCCTAGCAATGTACCCAAGAAAATTCTATCTATATCCTGGCAGGAACATACTGAAGAATAAGAGATTTTAGAACAAGGCCATGAACAGATACAAGGAAGTAGAGAGATGGGTGGTTAACCATGACCGTGGAGACAGCCCTCCACAGTCTGGAAGGCAGAAAGGAGACGGCTTCAACTCTTAGCCATGTCAGGCAGGGTCTCAATTAATGAAAATGGGATGGGACAAGTCAGGGGTTGAAAGGAGTATGAAGGACATGGAGAGGCCAGCTAAGGAGGGGGACAGAACAGATTGGCCATGTTGAGTGTTAGTCTAACTCAAGGAGGGACGGGAGTAGGCAGACACGGGGGAGAGGGGGGGTGAAGTTAAAAAACAAGGAAACAAAAAACAAAAACAAAACAAAAAACGGGAGGAATCTGTACACGTTTAATGCTATAGCTATGACAATAGATAATCAGAATCTTGACAAAAACAAGGAAGATGTGGTTATCATTTGACTTCATTTCCTCTCACACATGCACTTTGAACTTGAACGATTCAGCAATAATAAATAAACAGCGACAATGTTAGGTTTCCCAGCTACATTTCTGTTGAATTTACAGGAGATTAAATTGAATCCTTCAGCTAGCATCTTCACACACATGAAAACTGTTTCTACAAGACAAGGATTCTGTATCTGCCTGTGACATCAGGATAAGGCACATATGCGGCTGGTGCAATGTGCCATGGCATGCAACTTTCATTAGAGGCTCATTTTCAGATACTCATGTGGGAAAAAAACCACCCAATTTCTTCCCTATAATGCTCTTCAGAAGTTCATGCTTATAATGTGTTCTGATCTCAAAACAAAGGTTAAATGGGCTCAAAAGACACCATGAATGGTTCCTGTTATACAACTGTTTCATAATGCAACTCTACTCATTTTATAGAGGAGAAAACCAAGGCACAAATAATTTGCCTAAAACAAAACAGCCCAATAACAGAAGAGCTGCTACCTGGGCTGGGTTGGAAGTTCTTCGAAATGAAATACAAACCCCACTACATGCCTTTGGCCACTCTGCCTCCTCTCCCCTATCGCCTCCCGGGCACCACGTGCTGGAGCGCGGCATACTGAGCTGCCACTCTCCAGCCACGCCAGGCCAGTTCTGTCTCCGCGATTCTGCACATTTCTACCACCTGGAAAGCCCTCCCCCTTCTGGTCCACATGCTTACCCTTACTCACCTTTTAAGTTTCTGCTCAAAGCTTTGTTCCTCTGAGAATGTTTTCCTGCAATGTTCCTCTGCAAACTTAGCAGCCTTTTCCTCTCTGCAGTCAATATACTCTGCAAACACCCTTTTACAGCTCAAAACTACGATAAGTGCTCCCATGTGTGCTTGGCTATCCTCTGCACTATAAGCTTCATAAGGGTAGAATCTACAGCATTCAATTTTTTTTTGTGAGTCCATAATTATGGGCCATGCAGGTAGCAGAGATGCCAAACATTGAATGAATGAAGAGAGGACACTGGCATGAATGAACTGATCACTCCTCAGGCTTCACTTTCCAGCCACCTATTATTGCTCTGCAAAGTGCACACCATGCATTGCTTGCTGAATTACTGCTCAAACTTCCTCAGTCACCACCACTCTTGCTTATCACTCCCTCCACCATTTATTGTGTAGGTGTTATATATACATGCACATATACTCATTCGGTTCTCACAACACGCCTACGGCATAATTTTGTTACTATTTCTATTTCACAAAGAAGGAAATTGGGTTTCAGAACCATTAGGCAACTTGCCCAGCTCCCTCAACTAGTAGGGGTGGGGTCAGGATGTGAAAGTCCACATTCCGTTTCACTAAATCACTCTGCCTTCCCAATTGCACCAGATCAGTGAGATTAACTATATTTTTACCCAAACAGGGGTCAGCACTTCATCCACTGATCTTTTTCCTTATCATTTTGTCAACTGATGACATAAAAATATTCTATTGCCTTAAAAGTTTGAGATGCTGGCTTCTTATTGTAAAATACAAACTATAACTCATGGTGCAATTACATGCACTGATGCAGGATCAAAGACCAATTTCAACTTCTACTTTCAAGTTGAAATAAATACAATTGAAAACTTTCACAACCATATAATTTATAATACAGCATGCAAATACATTTCCTATTAATTTAGCCCACTATCATACTCCCAACATTGTTAATGTTTGCTCAGCTGGTGACTCTTTCTTTTTTTTTATTTTTCCTGTTTTCTGTTTTTAACTTAAGAAAGCAATTCTGTCATCAGAAAATTTAACTGACTGGGGTCACTTCCTCTTTTAGGTCATCAGTGGAAGTACTAACTCAGATCACAAGACGGAGCCCAGGGTAACCACTTTATCGATTTCTCTTTAATCCAAGAAGCACACGTTTCGGCAGACACTAAAAGCCTATGATACTGTCTTTTTATCCTTTCAGTATTTCTTACAAGAAATAAATACTCCTGTGGTTTTAAAAATACATTATTATTCCTTTTATTTTTGTTACTCTTTCTTTTGATTATTTATTCAGGTTGATGTGTCATGTGAGAGGCCAAAGAATTTTCTTGTGTCTCTTGGCTGCCCAAGCTCAATCTTCTCGTGTTTTATATTATAATCTACTTTTCTTATGCTTATTGATGGCCAATCACTGTAAATAACTGTAACCTCCACACACAAATCCCCCAATAAATTGACAGGTGAATGGATCTGCAGAGTGTGTTCCTATTTGGGGAGAAGTGTTTATTCACTCTCTAGTGGTCTGCCTAGAGAACATGGCAGCGGGTAGATTAGGCCTTTCTCTTTATGGATCCATTTTGCTCTCCTTGAGTTGCAAGGGATGGCTAATCTGGGGGTTCAAAGGTGTGCGAAAAGATTGGTGTTTGAACGACCCTGGGCATCTCCAGAACATCACGGACAAACCCAGCTTCTATAACCTGAGCATGCAGCCTTTGTGATCTGCCCTGACCCACTTCTCTGCCTTTATCTTTGGCTTCTCTCTCGTAATTCTCCCCAGTAAAACTAAATTATGTGCAACTCCCAACACATAAAGAGGAACCATCCCCTTCCTTTTCAAATGTTGCTTCCATTGATGACATGTTTTTCTTCTTTGCTGGCATTTCAAAATTCAGATAGTACCTGTTCTTCTAGGAAAAACAACTCAATTCTTGATTCCCAACTCTGACTTTGATGCTCCACTTTGGGGTTCCTTCTATTTCCTCACATGACACTTGTCACTTTGTATAGGGCACTGATGTTTTAATTGACTGTCTTCTTTATTTTCCAGGGAGTTTGTGTTAGGAACCACATCTTGATTTTGTTGTCTCTGAACTGACAGTGCTAAAAATGCTAATTAAATAGTCTTTAACCTGGTGCACAACAATATACTCCATCCTGGGCTTTGGGTCTATAGCTTCTAATTTTTGTAGTTTGATGATTGACATTCTGTCATTTGGTGTAATATATCTACCTTCCTCTCTCTCCTCCCTCCCTCCCTCCCTCCCTTCCTTCCCTCCATCTCTCCCTTCTCTCTCTCTTTCTTTCTGATACTGTCACAGTAATTGTGTGCCAGTAAGGAAGCTGGTTCAGCTGCTTCAATTTCCCATCATTAAACACATGCCCCCCCTCCTACCGCCACACTCATATTTGATACATTGTTAGAGGATTTCATGGCTCCGTCCTGTGCTGGAAATCTCTGCCTTCCAATTTGCTCTAGATCAGTTGTTCTGGAAGCCTTAGGTTCTATGTCCATTGTGCTTATTTGATCCATGAATATTTTGTGCGGACCATGACGTCTACTTTTGTTGCCACAGGCCTGACAACACTTCAGTCTTTCACTATGATGAGCAAGCACCTGAGGCAATTAGCCGTCCATCAAAATCCATTCACTCTTCAATATTTTTTAGACTTCCCTGAACATGAATGTAGCCACAAGACAAAGTTCTCTCCAATGGAATGCCAACAGGGGTAGCATGCATCATTTCCAGATGAGGCGGGTAAGCCCTCTATACACAAGCTCCTGTGTCCTCTTTTTCCTTCCAGGATGACTGGGGTGTTCAAATCCAGGGAATAATGAAAGGCATGTTTTAAGGCTTGCAAAGCTATTCTCAATGTGGGTCTTTAAATGACTTCTTACAGGAACGCCACCCTACTGACCTGGACACCTGTGTGAGACTATTTTATGAACGAAAAGTAAAAAAAAAACTTCTATTGGTTTAAATCAAGGGATTCTCGATGTCTCTTTGTACCATAAGCTAGTTTAGACTATCCTGCCCCATGCAAGGATGACATTAAGAAAGTTTAGTTAACTGACTTCATTTTCTAGATACAACACAGGAAGTCGGCTAAAGTCTCACAGTCCCATAGAAAGTTGACAACTATCCCAAAATATGTTATTTCAGATACTAGTTTGATCATCAACAAAAATGTCATCAACAGTATCAGGTGATTGCTGATGTGTTAAAGAAAGTCTCTAACTTCATTTTAATGCCATTAAATTTTTAGAATGTTGTACCACAACTGTTGGGGTGTGAGTATGAGGAGGTGGATCTGAAGATGTTGAAACTGGTAAATAATTCTTCAGTGTTTTCTTTTCTCTTAATCATTAGGACTGAAAATAACTGGATGACTCTAGAGAATTTCTGGTGTTCTCAGTGTATTGTTCTAGCTCTCTAAACCAGCTTCCAACTGCTAAGCATACTTTCCATGAAAAGGGAGAATACTTTTTTTTTAATTTGTTTTTACAGTTTTACAGAAAATAGATCTCTTAAGATGTAAGGTTGGAAGCTTTCTGGCTGAAATGGTGAAGAAATTAAAAAGTTGGATATGTGAATAAGAAGGACATCCCTAATTACATGGTGCTTCTCAAGGTTTTTCTAAATAATCATGCTACTAAAGTTCAATTCATTTTCTGGTTTCTTTCACACATGCTCTCTAACTATATTCCTTCCTTACTCCTCATAGTCAGCTGTTCTTTACTGTTTTATTGAGGTCTAGTTTCCACTAAGTACAAAATATGAGTTTGCATTTTCATAAACATTTCAATATCTACACACACATATAACCACCACCTAGGAACATTTATATACAGATTCAGTACTCTAGAACCCTCCTTTAAGTCAGTACTGCCTCAAAAATATAAACAACACTGTTTCCTATTGCCAAATATAAGTTTTGCCTGAGTTTGAACTTAGTCTAAATGAAATCATATAATCAGTTATTCCATTTAACATCATGGCTGTGAGATCAACCTTATTATCATCAGTGCTTTTAATTTTAATCATTGGTGAGTTTTAATTTCTATTTACCCAATGACTGACAATTTTTAAGTAAGTAGTTTTGCATATTTTTTTTGGCAACTCTGATGTTTCCTTTTGCTAAGTGCCTGTTCATATGTTTTCCTCATTTTTGTTAAAGTAGTCAGTATTTCATTTTTCATTTATAGAACTTTAAATATTCTGGATGCAAGTCCCTTGATTAATATATACATTAAAAATATCTTCATCCTATCTACAGTTTGCTTTCATTTTTTCTCAATGGTGTCTTTTAGTGAAAAGACTTTTAATGTTCATAAAGTATCATTTACTATTTTCTATTATGCTTAGTGCATTTTGTATCCGGTTTAAGAACATTTTGTCTTTTCCAAGGTCATTGAAGATATTCACCTATGTTTTGTTCTGACATATTTATTGTTTTAACTTTGGACCTTAAGGCTATGATCTACCTCTAATTAATGATTGTGTATGATATGAAATAGGGTCACGTGCATTGCTTTCTTTATGGGCATCCAAATAATCCAGCACCATTTATGAAAAAGACCAGCATTTCCTCCAATGAAATGCAGAAATGCTTTTGACATAAATCAGGTAGCCTTTTATGTGTGAGTCTGTGTGGACTATTTAGTCTGATCTATTGGTCTGTCAGATTTTCTTTAGCCAATAGCACACTATCTTAATTGCTTTAGCTTTATAATAAATCTTAATACCTGCAAAGCAAATCGTCCATTTTTGCTCTTCTTTTTAAAAATTACCAAGGCTATTTCATGAACTTTGTATTTTTGTGTAAGTTTATAATCATCTTGTGAATTTCCTTTGAAGATTTTGATCTTTCAATCTGTAGAATAATTTGAAGGGTCCTGACATCTTAAACAAGATGGAATCTCTTAAAACATAAATATGGTATATTCCTCCATTTAAAGTCCACTTTAATTGTTCTAAGCAACGTTTGGTATTTTGAGCAGAGAAACCTCATGTATCTTTTGTTAAATGTATCTTTAAGGTATTATTCATCTTAAAATTTTAAATGTGGCTAAAAAATAAGCAAGTGCTTCATAAATAAATATGAGGCACCAATAGTATTTAAATCTAAATACTAGTATAATTTATATCATACTAAACAGTATTTCAATTTTGTTTTGATTTTGGTGTGTTATAGCTTTCTTTGAATTCACTTCTGTAGAATATAGTTCATTTTAATAGGAAACCTGCTGTCACTTTACAAAGGCAATGTGACTAAGAATCTCCATATGGGGAGACCATGTCCTTGGACAGCATGTCCCTGCATTGGCTGCTTCCATCATAGCGTCCTTAGAGCACAGCCTCCTACTGAAAACACTGGTGTGAATAGGGTTGTGCAATGACATTTCCTCACTTTTCCATGGCATGACGGTGTGCAGGTTACAGTCTCTGACCATGACTTTTCCTAAAGACTTGAGAATAACAAAAGGGGAACAGACCTAAGAGGCGGAAGCTACAGCTAAACAGATTGATGAAAATATTTAGTGCATTTCTAAAATTTGTCTTTCCTATGGGGATTGAAAGCAGATCAGCTTAGCAATCATTAAGTAGAGACTGACACCTAAATTCATTAGTGATCTTAAAAGTCTTTACAAAGTTGACCAAGTGATATTTATTGTTCTATTGTGTACATGTATAAATATGTAACAATGAATCCCACTTTTAAAATTAATTATAATGCATCAATTAAAAAATTCTAATGAAAAAGAAGTCTTTACCTATGAAAGGGAAGATTAGATTATCTTGACTGTTAAACACCATTCTGAGGAATCTCTTCCCCAAATACTTGTTCCCTTAAAGGCTATTTTAACTCCCATCTGCAGATGTGGTCCTATCCCAGAGCTTGAACAATGCAGCCCTATCAGAAGGCTAATGCAGGTTGGAGGGGAGGAAGAGGTTTTTGCAGAGGAGGTTGTTTTGATACAACTTGATGCAGTAAGATGACAAATAGGTACTAATCCCCCAGAGAAGGCATCCAAGCTGGGGTTAAATGTTCTGGGTTCACTGCCTGGATAAGAGACTGCATAGCTTTGAAGCCTTGGGAAAATTATTTGAACTTTCTGAATTTCTGCCATTAGATCTGGGAAATAAGCATAATATAAATAGGAGAGCGAATGCATTTATGTAGCTCTCTTCAACACTGCAATGTTTAATATTATTAATTGGAGTTATGTGCAAAAATCCTGTATTTTGCATCATGATGGTCAATTATGTTTTTCTACAAGGGTGGTTGTGAGGGTGATAGGAAATATAAACACTTAGAATCTATGAGTAAGCCATACTCTTCACTCAAGGAAATTTCTAGTTGATGGGACGATGAGACATGGGTAACAATAATATAAAACAAAAACATTTTGGGAAAAAATGCCCTAAAATGGAATAAACATAAAATAGGAATTACATACATTTATTTTTTATATTGTATATTATCACTGACATAGGAAGTTACTTATTAATGTTTAAGAAGATGCTTCTCTCACTGATAAAATAAAAAGAGCTAGTTAATTTACCAGCATCTTCTGCATGCAGAAATCAATGGGCTTTTAACTTCCACAAACAGGCAAGGTCACAATCATTGTGTTTTCTGAATTGGTAAATGTAGTGTCCAGTCAAACAGAAAAGTGCTCAGGTGCATTTTTAAGGCTTGCATTTCCTAAGGGTAATGCACATCTCATTCCGTTTCTGTAGAGTAATGTAAGGCTTGAAGTTATAGACATTACTGCCTGGTGTCATCTGCAGGCTCCAAAAGGACTGGAGAAAGAGCAGGCACACTTCCTTCTGCTCCAGCTGTACCTTTTGTCAATAAGATGCACCAAGCTTAACAGTGAAAGGGCTCCGCTCTTCAAAATAACAGCTGAATTCATATGATGGGTCATTTTGTTAAGAAGTGAAACACCATGGGGAAGAGGTGGCGGGGGGGGGGGGGGGGGCTTGCTTTGACCGTATTCCTTGGGGAATGTATCACAATTAAAAATTACAAGATATCCTTTTTTCTTCCTAGGTCACTTACAAATAATCTCTTTAGAGTACCTTTGGGTTTGGAGGAATAATTCATACTTGAAATAAAACCTAATGACCTATTGTGGATTATAAATGGATTGTATAGTAAATATATACCCAGATGTATAGAGAAGATAAACTTGCACTGGAGAGAGATGGGAGAGATCTGTAAACCATCCTTAACATTATTTTGGATTATACATTTTTAAAACATAAAAGATAAATGAAGAGAATTCTAACCTCCTCTGGTTAAAAAAAAGAAAAGAAAAATTGAAAAGCTCAAATTCAGACTCAAAAGAGACAGTAAAAGTTACTAAGTAAGGTAAAACAACTTTATCCTTAAAATTTCAAGAATTTTAAGTAAATATATGCTTGTGAAGATTGTGACTAATGTATGAAGTGTGAAACAGACCTACTGAACTTTAATTCAAGTGATTGCATTCAGGTCTGTCTATCCATCCATCCATCCACTCACTGACAAGTGATTGTGCTTTCTCCTTGTGCTTCCTGCACCAGCAACATGGGCATCACCTTGGAACTTGATAAAAATATAATTTCCTAAACCCACTGAATTAGAAACAGAGATGGGCTCAGCGATCTTTTCACAAGCCCCACAGGTAATTCTTCTGCATGCTGAAGTTTGAAAACCATGCACCTAGAGTGAAAACATGAAGGGCATGCTCTCTGGAGTCAGAGAAACTTGAGCTCAAATGTTCATGCTTAAATTTACTGTTTCTGTGACTTGGAAAAGTCATTTAATCCAAGTCTTAATTTCCACATTAGTAAACAGAGACAAAGCATGTTTTAAGACTATTGTTAGGATTAAATGAAGTTATATATAAGATGGTATCTTCAGAATTTATATATCCTACACACAGTGCTTAGTGCACAGTAATCACTCAGTATCAAACATCTGCATTTTTTTTTCCAGGCATGTAAAATCCCGTATTAGATGCTGCAGGAAACATATTATTAATCAGATATGATTTCTTTCTTCAAAGACCTCAGAGCTATACTAGCATATAGATATGGTACAAAGTTGAAAGCATTAGGTGGCATTGCAGTGGTGCATAAAGTACCTTGGGAGAATTTTGAAAGGACAGAAGAAGAAATGTTTGGATGGGCTTTGAAAAGGGAAGCTTTTGGATAAACACCGATCAAGGGACAACCTTCCAGGTGAAGGGACCACAGGGAGGAGGCAGGGAATATTGAGTATGACTAAAGGGAGAACAGCAGAGTGACCATAATTTTTGTCTAAACAGGAATACTTTGCAAGTGAAAGGGGGCATCCATGTAATAGTTAAGTCAGAACGAAAGATAAAAATGGGGACCACTGCAGACAAACCAATCATGTATTCACCCTAGAGAACAGGCTTTTGGGGAGATGAATATTGGAAACAGGGTTTGAGACCAAAGGGTCTCCAATGATAATCTGAGGGCTTCATTTTTTAGGTAATAGAGCTACTGAAAAGGTCCCTCTATTCCTAGTGGAGTAGTTATTTGGAAAGATAACTTAGCAGCTTTGTGCAGGCTACTTCAAGAATGGAGAGAAGGAATGGGTGAGAGAGATTTTTTTTTAAACCAAATAAATGGATGAGAGAAGGAGGGAAATGATGACCTGAAGCTTTCAAGCCTAGGTCAACAAGAACAAGAACAGGCTAAAAGGAACTTGATAAAAATTCCATATGTAAGTTTTCTGTTTGATGGGCTCCATCACATATGTGTGACTCTGCCTCAAAGTGCCCCTGAAATGGGGAATTATGCTATAGTTACTTAAAGGTACTTCAGTATTATTCTCTCTATCTCTCAAAATATAAGCCATTCATTATCTTGATTCAACATATAGACTATTTTGTTTATATTAAAATTGGGCAACATGAACTCTTAGGTGTAATATGGGGCTCATTCTGTTCTAAGAGCCTCACAGACATTACAGATTTAATCCATGTAAAAATCTTTTAAGAAGTTGATACAATTAATATTGTATCCATTGTACAGATGAAGACACTGAAGCACAGAGAAGTTAAGAGGTCTGTCTACCACTCTATTGCTATAAAGTGATGCAGCCATGATTTGAACCTGGGAGACCCTGGTTACAGAGTCAGGTGATTTCTTATACTAAAGCTATCCTAAGGTTATGATGGAAATGTTATCTAATATTTTCTTGGGGTGTTTGTGTTCAAAGGGAAGGATTTTGAGACATTATTTCCAGTTGTAAATATCAAACCGTTTTCATACATGCAAAATAAACAGAATCATTTGAGAACATTAAAAAAAGCTATGTATTTCATAATGCATCGTGACACATTTCTTTGGTTTCTAGGTCTCATTATTTCCACCATGAAAATCTTTCTCTCATCTCTTCCCTACTCTCCATTCTTGCAGCACCCTACATGGGACTACCAAAGTAATCTCCCCCAAACTACACTACTACCATTATTTCCTTGCTCAGGAACATCAAAATGTTATCATTTCAAAATGTCAGACATCAAGGCATAGAGTCAAAATTCAAATCTGAACCATTCTGTTATGTCACCATCCAGATGATAGGTGACCATTTTGAATCACCTTTATTGTTGTTATTTTTAATAGTGTGGAGAAGAATGAAAACCTGATGGGAATTTTTGGCAGAGTTATAATCACAGATTAATTTGTAGAGTAGGAGGTGATTGAGCCTCTAGAAACTTTTTTTTGTGTGTGGGCTGGGGGGGTGGGGGGATGGGTACAGAACTTTTTACATCTAGGAGTACAGAGTTGCTGGCAATCAAAGAGCGGTTCATCCTTCCACGTCTCAAGACAAGGCAGGCCCCAGGAAAAGAGAGACTCTTTTAGGTTGTGGCTCTCTAGGGCAGGGAAGAAAGCAGCATTCAGTACAGCACTTCTAGTTTGATGGGAGTATCCCCTGAATTCTCCCTCTCAGTGATGCAAGGAGGATGGCAAGACTTCCCTGAGGAGCCCAAGAGACTAAGCCAAACTTCTGGAGCAACAGATGCAGAAGCCACACTTCCCAGCAAGCCGGCCTTGATAACTGGGGAGAGGAGACAATGAAAACAGAAAGGAGGAGGAGGGAGGGAGGGAGGCCTGGCCTCTGAGGAAGTCCATGTGTGATTTAGATGCCACCCTCTACGTTTTTAAAACACCCAGTACGCATTTATATGTTATAAAAGCATTTACTTAGGTATTTATTTCCCCTGCTGAACGGTGAGCCCCTTGAGAGCTGGGTCTGCATTATCTGCCTGTATCCCCAACACTAAGCCCAGAGTCTGGCACAGTGCAGGGGCCCTGAGCACAATGCCTCTGAATGAATGAATGAATGAATGAATGAAGCCAGAGCTTTGATTAGTTGGAGTCATTATACTGGAAGGATGCTTATACCTCATTTACACCAATCTTATTATTTTACCGATGATGTGAGATCTGGAGGGGGTAAAGGGCTTCCTAAGGCCCCACTGTGGGTCTAGAGTTAGAGCTGGACCTATAACCAGAACACAGGCTCACCCTTCTCTTCCTCACCCCATGAGGAGCATGAAGACAGCTCCCGCAGTCTTTCTAATGTTTGCTGGCTCCTTGTAGGGATCTTGGAATACATTTTCCCATGGAGGCAGGTTTTTCCTCCTCCTCCTCCTCCTCCTCTTTCTTCTTCTTTTTTTTTTTAATGGTAGTTCAGTTCCCAGGCCAGGCCACAAAAGCTTATTTACCCCATAGCTGAGCTCAACTATAAAACCAGCGGTAGCTCTGAGGCCTCACTGAACCCCCAGCTAGAGTCCACAGTCTGAGGGGCAGGTGGGCAGCTGGCTCTGTGTGTGTGTGTGCGTGTGTGGAGGGGGGCAGAGCTCCCTTGAGAAGACCACGAGTGCTGGCGGGGGCTGGGCAGGGGGGCTGGGCAGGGGGCCCGGGCGGCAGCTGCAGGAGGCTACTGCAGCCTCTGAATGCCTTGGTGGTTCTTAAGTGGATTGTTTGTAAGTTGGGAACTGTCTGTACTTAGAAAGGCGGATTTCAAGAGGTAGGGGATCCTATTTCACTTGAAGGCCCACAGTAATGAGGGTTCTTTATTCGTAATGAAGTAGCCACTAATTGGAGGGACAGGCTCAGGAGGCCTGCTGGAATTCTGCACTCCTGGACCAGAACTGAGTAATATTATGCAGTAGCCTGGCAACCCCTTACTTTTGCATAAAATTCATATAAAAATCTACCATGAAGTGCCTGTCTGACATTCACTACGTTTATTATTAATAATGATAATAACAGGGTGGCTTATGCATAGCATTAGGCTGAGAAAATGAATTGAATTCTCAGTTTCTTCAAGTTTTATTTCCCCCAGCAAGATTAGGAACATTTGGAAAATCCTTCCCTCGGTGTGGGATGAAAGCTTTCGTATTTACCCAGAGGAGACATGGCTCTAGTTTCTAAGGACTCATCCAAGAGATGATCTCTTTCCTTCCTCCACCTCCTCAAAGAGGCAGAAATATTCCATAAATGCACAAATGTTGTAAAAGCAAATATATGAAAAAAAATCTTAATGGGACTGAAAATATTGCGGTAGGGGAATCAATTATAATAAGGTAATACAGTTAGCCTTTCTGGACTTAATGAAATGTGGTCAACTACATTGGAATGTTCTGGTGCCCCCTGGAGGATTCTAAAACCTAATGGAACTAGTTATATAGTACCTTTACATGGCTCAGAAAATCCTATGGAGGCAATGTGTTTCTCTTCCCCAGTTCAGATCAACTTAACCTGGCTCAGTCACATACAGAGGGAGAAAGGAGGAGTGAAATCTAACATTTGACAGGTTTTAACCACCATAAGTTTGTCGTTAGAACGCAGGCTCTTGGACCAACAACAGAATCTATTTTTGGCTTGTGAAGTTTATAAATCCAACAGTGCAAAGTTCACAGTTGCATGTGTGATCTCTCAATTTCTCTGGGCTGAGTGTTCAGTGAACAAGGAAGTTTGCTTCTGTGAGCCTTGCTTTGTCTTGCACAGAAAAGTTAAACATTCTGGAAAGTTAAACATTTAGCTTCTAAATTTTTACTGCCCTGGGATTCCTCAGGGACATGACTCCAGTATGATGGTGACTAAATGTCCATCAGAGTTGTTTATTCCACAGTCACAGAACAGTCAGCAGATGTAAGGAACCATTGTCTGACTCCAAGAAGCATTTAGGATTACAGCTGCCCATCTGCCTTCCCACACTGACTCCTACCACAGCAACTGAAATCACTATCTTGGCACATGATGTGACTGATACATCCAGTTTTAGGTGACTGTGTCTGAAAGACACAGGCCAGGTTTCTCTAAACTTGCAAAAAATCATACTGGCACATTATTGCAATTATATCACAAAAGTTACAATATAAATACAATATTCTAATATTATATTATTGTATATGCATTATAATATTGTTCAATATTATAACAACAATGCACTTAATATAAATCTTTACTAATGTCACTTTTATTTTGGTGTCATTTCTTTTACTCTTTTATACATTAAATGCTTAATTTCTTAATTTTAACAACATTAAAGTTCAAATCACAAAGTCAGTAAACACAATTTCAGACTTCTAGAAAAGTTGCAAGAATCTTTGTATTCCTGGATACCTTTCACCCAGATTTTCAAAACATTAACATTTACGACATCTGTCTTTTCTTTTTCTAAACACATGCGTGCGGGGATTTTTCTTCTGAACTATTTAAGAATACATTACAGATTCAATGTTTCCCTCTTTGTAAATACTTCGTTGTGTATTTCCAAAAATATGGAATCTCTTACATAAATACTATAATTATTGAAATCAGGAAACTAACATTGAAATAATGTGATCTTAAACTGCATAAATTACTGTGATTTTTACCAATTGTCCCAACAGGATCTTTTATAGCAAAAGAAAATCTAAGATCATGCATTGTATGCAGTTGTTATCATGTTTTCAATCTTCTTTGATCTGGGACAGTGTCTTTATACAGGCCAGGTATTTTAAGTGCCCATCATTCTGGGTTGTCTGATGTGTCCTCATAATTAAATTATGGTCTATGCCTCTTGCTGCATGCCAAAGTGACTCTGGCTTTTTCTCAGTAGCTGTCCATCAGTCATGTGTTGATGGTTAGTCCCATTACCACAGATATTAATATTAATCTTTTGTTTAAGATGGTATTTTCCAGGTTTCCCTATTGAAAGTTACTATTTTATCCTTTGTTAATAGCAAGTATCTTGTGGGGATATACTTTGAGACAATGTAAACAACACATGTCTCCCTGTCTCTTCTCTCTTCTTCCTCTTCCTCTTCTGGTATTGGGGATTAAACCCAGAGCCCCAGCCCTTTATATATATTTTCTGTTTTGAGACAGAGTCTCAAAAAATGTCCCAGGTTAGCCTCAAACTTGTGATCCTCCTGCCTTAGCCTCCCAAGTAGCTGGGATTACAGAAGTGCGCCACCACACCTGGCTAAAATCCCATTTCTTATTAAACTTCCACACATTGGTTTTGGATTCATGCCTGAATCAGTTATTTTTATGGTTGTTTGCAAAATGTGATTTTTCTAATTTCATCATTTATTCTGTATCTACTAGTGGGATTTTGAACTCGTCCCATCATCTTTGTTTATATCAAAATAGCTCATGGACTCATATTATTCAATAATATTAAATTACTATCATTATTCTTTAATTTAATAATTTATTTAAATGCTTAAACTTTCCCACATTTGGCTAATGAGGGTCCCTTCACATTGGCTCCTGTGTCATTTTGACATGTCCTTATTATTTTTTAAGTACTTCCTTATTTTTCTGGCATAACAAGATGTTCCAGACCATCTCATTCTTTCCTTGCATTTAGTCATTTCTCCAAGACTTGGGTGCATTTTAATGGAGAATAGGTTTGCAGAGTCAAAGCTCTGAGATCTAGGTATGCTCACCACTGTTGCAGTGAAACTGTGCCAAGGGCATCTTGGAGCTCAGAGCTGGAGAATACGATACACACATATCAACAGAGGAGTATGTACACACATGCACTCCAATACTCATTGCACATCCACATGTTATATCCATGCTGATCTATATCCATTCTACATACATGCATATCAATATCTAGATGCATATATGTATGTGTATATATATGTGTGTATATTAGAAACTGGAAGTTCATACCTGTGTCTCTCATTTTAATTCAATACTGAAAGTTTATTTTATCTTCTCCTTTTAGCATAATTATAGTTCTCTTCCCCCAAAGTACAGACCCCATTATTTACAACTTATTTGTTCAATTCAAGAATGTATAAAAGTAATTTCAGAATCACTAATTCATGCTTTCACAAAACAGAGTTCTACTCACTATCACTGAAGTTTCCCAGGGAGTCAATAGGCATGACATTGGTCAAACGTGCCAAAATATCTATTTTTTTAAGTGAGTCCTCTTGCCAAAACCAGAAAGAAAATGCTTTTGGTGGCAAAACACTCTATCCTTTAAATCCTTCCCTGTGTAGTTCCCACAAGTGTGTGATGTCCTACCAAAGTTTTAGAGCTCGGCCAGGTATGACAAGGAAAAAACTCTCTTTTGTTCCATTTGCTTGTTTTTTCAATAATCAAATTACACTTTGCTTGCTTCAATAACAAACCTTAGAGCAATAACCTATCTAAGCAGAAACGCTAAAATAAATGATTTTTACTCAGAAAAGGAAGATGACTTTATGTGGATCAGGGATTGCTACAAAGCTCACAAGAAGGAAACTTAGTGACTATGATGGGTGGTGCCTGTGTTTGCCTCTGGTTACCTCAACTACCATACCCTAACCACTCTCTCTGTTGTTCCAAGTTCACCTTCATTCTCTCTGTGTGTATTTATATAATTATCTTCATAGTGAAAATGTTTTTTTAAAACCTTTGCCCTGGTAAACTGATAGCAGGTTTGATTGATGGTGTTTCATATTTGGAAGAGTGTCTCCCATCTGTCTTGCTCTAGAATCCTGCACACACAAACACACCCATGTGCGCACATGTGCATGCATAGAAACGCGCACGCACGCGCGCACACACATCACACACTTTCCAAGTGCTTCCCTTATGCCCTAGGTTCGCTGAAGCAGAATTTTCAGGAAGGGGCCCTATTTATCATTAACAAGATATCTGGCTGCTTCTGAAGCACTTTAAAATTTGAGAGTGACTGTAAGATAAGCATTTTGAATTGACTTAGTTCAGCCCTCAAGACTAAATGCAACTGATATCAATATCAGTGAAAATGACAAACTCAGGTAAAAATTAACAACAGCCCTTTAAAAAAAATCATATTTGTCCACACACACACACACACACACACATACACACACACACACACCCCTTTCAAAATACTCTTTTGACTTAATTTTGTATTTAGGCTGCTAACAGTTTATTAACTGCAGCTTAGTTATTTGTGGAAAGAATCTATATCCTTTTTAAATTCCTACCATTCCTGGTTTAATTAATTTTATCAACTAGCAAGAGTAAGACCTAATACTTCTTTCAGTCATGGAAAACTTTCAAAATGTTTCTTCCTATTGACCAAGTTACTTATTTATTTTTGAGCAGATTCCTACAAAATCCCAATAAAATTTTCTGAAATATGGGCAAAGATTTGTGCACAAAGAAGTTTCAGGCAGCATTATTCATAAGTATTTCACATATGTAGCAAACTAATGGTCCAATGTTAGGGAATTTTATATAACTGAGCATTGGGTCATAATCATCAATTTTTTTAATTAAGTTTTTTGGGAGACACAGGGAAATGCTCATAACAAATTCAAGTCTTTTAAAAGTTAGGACTGGGTCTGGTTCTCTCTGAATCCTGAAGTGCATGCAGTGTTGGACACTGGGAGAAAGTACATGTATGGGATAAAGACCTGTTATTAAAAAAAAAAATCCTAAAACTCAGCAATAATAAAATAAGCCACTCAATTAAAAAATGGACAAAATATGTGAACAGACACTTCACCAAAGATGACATTCAGATAGAAAATAAGCATATGAAAAGATGCTTATTAGAGAACTTCAAATTAAACAACAATGAGGTAGCATTATACATCTGCTACAATGGCTAAAATCCAAAATGCTGACACCATCAAATGCTAGAGATGATGTGGAGCAATAAGAATTCTGAATTTTGGGTTGGAATTCTAAATAGTATGGCTACTTTGGAAGGCAATTTTGCAGTTTCTTATAAAACTAAAGTTTTTACCATACGATGCAGTGACTGTGTTCTTTGGTATTTATCTAAAAGAGTCGAAAAAAATCTAAAAAAAAAATGTTCACATCAATATTTATATCAACTTTAGTCACAGATACTAAAAATAGAAGCAACCAAGATGCCCTTCAGTAGATGAATGGACTAATAAACTGTGATATATCCAGATAATGGAATATTATTCAGTGCTATGTTAATCAGTTTTCTATAACAAAAACCCTGAGGTAATCAACTTAAAAAGGGAAAAGGCTTATTTTGGCTCATGGTTTTAGAGGTTTCAGTTCATGATCAGTTGATCCTGTTTCTTTGGGGCCTGTAGTAGAAAGGTGAGGCAGAAAAAATTGCTTACCTCTTGGTTGGGGAGTGAAAGAGAACAAAAGGAAGAAACCAGTGTTCCATAATCCGTTGTGAAGGCACACTTCCCAGTTGGCCCTGCATCATACATGTCTACCACCTTCCAACGTGCCATGCTTGGGACCTAGCTCTTAACACATGGGCCTCTGGAAGATAGACTAGATCTAAACTACAGCAAGTGCTGAAAGGAAATGAACATCGAGCCATGAGAAGACATGGAGGAAACCTAAATACACATAATCAAGTGAAATAAGGCAATCTGTAAAAGCTAAATACTCTGTCATTCCAATTTTATGACATTCTAGAGAAGGTAAAACTATAGAGGCAGTAAAAAGATAAAAAAAAAAAAATAGGCCTGAACTTAAAAAAAACAACAACAACAACAAAACAAACTATGGGTTTGAGGAGAAAGAGGGATGAATAGGTGGCACAGAGGGTATTTAGGAGAGCAAAATGGCTCTGTATGCTACTGTCATGGCACATGTCACTACACACTTATCAAAGCCTACAGGATGTACAACATGAGGATTGACCCCTAATGTGAACCACAGACTTTGGTTGATAAAAATGTGCTAATGTTGGCTCATTGATTATAACAAATGCATTGGACTCATGCTGGTGATGGGGGAGTCGGTATGTATACAAGGGACGGGAGGGAAGAGGGGAGTGGGTATGTGGGAATTTTCTGTACCTTCCTCTCCATTTTGCCATGATCCTAAAATTGCTTGAAAAATAATCTATTAATTTAACATGTATATTACATATTTATGTCTAATTTTTCTACAATGAGCAATTAAAATGTATGCAACTATGAAATGGGTAGAAAAAAACAGAAATGGTAAAGATAAAAAAATGATAACAAGGGGGCTGGGGATATAGCTCAGTTGGTAGAGTGCTTGCCTCACATACACAAGGACCCTGGGTTCAATCCCCAGCACCACCAAAAAAAAAAAAATAATAACAAAACTCTTAAAAATAATGTCTACCATTTTTCAAACACACTTAAAATAATAACAACAACAACAAAATAGGAAACAATGGAGTCTTTCTATTAAAGATTAGGACAGTGAAAACCATCCATTTAGCTCTATTTACCCCAAATCCATTGAAAATTAAAAAGGGGCACAAACAAGAACAAAGAATGATAAGTGGGAAGGGGGACTACAACTACTGAAAATAGAAGTCTGTAAGGTGGAAAAATACCTAACTGAATGAACCGGTCCAAGAAAGCTGAACCTGAATCTGGCAGTGGGAAAAAACTAGGAATCACCTGGTTCATCCATAAACCTCAGTCTTTAAAGAGCTGACGATTGGGTACCATTGGAAATGGAGGCTACTAATGGGAAGCTTAGATGAATATGTTTAGGTAGTTAAATGCCCAGATTCCTCCTTCTATACCAAGAAGAAAAGGCTGCTTTTCTGGACAATGTAAGAATGGGGTGTTATGGTTTGAATGTGTCCCCCAAAGTTTGAGTATTCAAAATTTAATACCCAATGCAAGAATATGAAAGGTGGGATCTTTAAGAGCCCTCATGAATAATGAGAACTCTACGCTTGTGAACAGACTCATGTTATTATGGGAGTGGGTTCATTATTGCAAGAGTGGATTTGTTATCAATTCACATTCAGCCCTCTCTTATGTGTCCTTTGTCTCTTTCTTTTGTGAGAAACAGCAAGTGTTTGCACGTGCTCTCTTGCCCTTCTGCCTTCTGCCATGGGATAATGCACTCACCAGATGCTGGCCTCTTGACCTTGGAATTTCCAACCTCCAGAACTCTAAGAAATAAATATCTTTTCCTTATAAACAACCTGTCTGTGGTATTCTGTTATAGCAACACAAAATGAACAAAGACAGAGGAGATTGTGGTCTGGAGAATTCAGACACCGTCAGAGGAATGGATGTAATTAGAAATAGAGAGAGATAAAGGGAGTTCACATACTAAGTGTTGACTATCATGACTTCGCCTACTCTGGCTGCCACAATTTTGGCAATTTTTCAAGCAAGAAATGGAACAGTCTCAGTGTAGAATACATTAAGGTCAGAAAAATATATGTTAAACATAATATGCATGTTAGACTACACTAAAGATACTGACAGCCGAATCACTTCTTCTTTATTTAATGCTATACCACTGAGCGAACTTGCTTCCTTCCTTCCTTCCTTTCTTTCTTACTTTCTTTTTTCCCTTTTCTTATTTTAAACAGGGGCTGGACTTGAACTTGCAACTCTCCTTTGTCAGCCTCCTGAGAAAATGGAATTATAGACCTGCACTATCAAACCTGGAAAATAAAACATAGTTGACAAAATCCACCAATATATACAGAACGGCATTCTAATCTGCTTTTCTGAGTCTTATTCTTTGATATGAACATGTAGCCAAAGACTTTAGCCATTGGAGGAAAGCTTCCATATCCTATAAATAATAGCAAACTGAAAGATGCAAATGAGAAAAGACAACAGAGCTATCTCAGATAGAAGAAAAATTAAATAAGTCATATCCTTATGCAGATGAGAAAAATATTTTACTCATTAAACATGAACAAAATGTTACAAAATAGGGACATTAGAAAATAAGCAAAAATCTCTTTTTAAAAAAAAAAACCCACAATAGGTAGATTAGAAAATGAAGTTTAACTGTTTTCTTATAAAGTGGAGCAAGAAGACAAAAAAAGGATAAAAAAATAAAAACAATAGTAATAATAGTAGTTGTAGTTTCACATCAATGGGCAACAGGCAACAGATGAACATTTGAGCTATAGGAAAGCTCCATATCCATTTGTTTTCTTGTCTTATTCTTTAGTATAGTTTGAAACTGGAATGCCTCTGAAGACTCATGTGTTTAATAAAGGTTGGTCCTTGCCATAGTTTAGATATGAGGTGTCCACCTCATATCTAAAAGCTCATGTGTCAGATATGAGCTTGTTCAGAGGTAAAATGATTAAATTATGGCAGATGTAACCTAATCATTGCAATAATCCACTTGAATGGATTGACTGGGTGGTAAAGGTAGTCAGGCAGGGTGTGGTTAGAGGAAGTAGAGTCACTCGGGTGTGACTTTGGGGTTAATATTTCGTCCCTGGTAAGCAAAGCTCTCTCTCTGTGCTTCCTGGCTATCATATCCTTAGCTGCTTTCTTCAACCATGTCCTTCTGCCATGAAGTTCTAACTTGCCTCAGATCCAGAAATACCGAGTTGGCCAATCATGTTATGAACCTCTGAAACCATAAACCAAAATAAACTGTTCTTCCTCTAAGTCATTCTTGTTGAGTCTTTTGGTCACAGCAATGAAAGACTGACTAAAACAATCTTCAACTTGGTTCTACTGGAAGGTGGTGGAAATTTGAAGAGTTATGGCCTACTGTGAGAAAGTTAAATTACTGGGTCCATACCCTCAAATGAGATTATGGAACCCTGATCTCTTCTTCTTCCTCTCTTTTTCTTCCGTCTATCATGAGCTAAGCAGCTTGCTCTACTCTGTACTCTTCACCACGATATACTGCTTCACTACAGGCCCTAAAGCAACAGGGCCAACCAACTATGGACTGAAACCTCCCAAACTGCAAGCCAATATTAATCTTTCTCAGTTGATTATCCCAGGCAGCATTTTGTTACATTAATAGGAAGCTGGATAACATTACTATTATTATTATTTTTGAACTGCAGTACAGGGGATTGAACCCAGGACCTTCCACATTCTTGACAAGTGCTCTACCACTGAACTACATCCCCAGACCTTTTTATTTTGAGACAGTGTCTTGTTAAGTTGCCCAGGTTGACTTTGAACTTATGAAACTCTTGCCTCAGTCTCCCAAGTAGTTGGGATTACAGGAATGCACCACAGTGCCTGGCTCTAATGTATTTTTTATTTCTAAATATTCTCATTCTGTTTCCCAATTTTAAGTCATCAGAAATGACAACAAAACTACCTGACAACTTAGCCAGGTGGATTTACATATTCTTATTGAGCAAATGAATCAATACTATAGAAAGAATGGTAACCAAAGACCACTCTCAATTCTTTAAACAACTGACTGGCATTTCACATGGGAAGACTGTGTCTACTTGGACGATGGAGGCAAACATTTGAATCCAGGCTTTAGTTACATTAGTCTCTGGAAAACATGCTTTTACAGTTTAAGCAATCATGGTTTTAAATTGTGCCAAACAATAGGCCATCCATTGTGCTCTCCATCAGGTGTTGGGAAAGAATAAACTCAAGGCAATGATAGCATTTGCACGCCTATTCAGTCTTCTTGAGCAAGCCTGGTCCATACCTGCACCCAGAAATGAGCAGTTGTGCTTGTTAAGGTACTGATTCAGAGGGCAACTCAAAAGCAGGTAACTCAGTTTCTTCATAGAGAAAAAAGACATTGTCTCCTTTTGAGGGGGAAAAAAAAAAACTCCTCAGTTAGTTTACAGATATGTCAGTATATTTTGTGGAAATGCTACTACAGAAACATGGATAGTTCTTGTCCCCATCCGACATTGTTTCATCTTAGACAATATGCTAACGAAATCTCGTCAACTCAGCTTTTCCATGGTGCTTGTCATTCTTTTTTTCCCATAGTGCCATATTTCTTTGTTAGAATTTTTCCCTTTTAAATGGAGTGCTGTTCAATGTTTATAAAGCTAGCAATTATTCTGAGCTAAAACATCAATATTTTTGTCTCAAAATTTGCATCACTATGAATCTCTTTGGATCTACTGATCCATGTTTGTGAATTGGTAGCTATAATACAATATAATGGTCTCAGGAAAAAAAATGCAAATTCAACAAATACAAGCAGCAACACATCAAGAGCCTGAAGACACACTTGCTATGACAAACTGTTCCCTGATAAATGAAGGTTTGCCAAATCACAAAGACCACTGACAATTGACCACTTCCATCTTTGAGGCATGGGTGCATTTTGAAGAATGACTAGCTAGAAAGTAAAAATATTTCGGCAAAATAGTGATAATTAAACTCAATATAATAATAATACATTTGAAATTTGTGACATGTTTGTGTCCTCTCAAAACACCAAGTTGCTTATAGTCTACTTATGGCTCCCTTGCGGGTATCACTGTTCTTAGGGAATGAAGGTGTAGACTAGCCTGTGTCTAGCTCATCAGAAAGACCTCAGGCTGTAAGCACAAGAGGTGGGCAGAATTCAAAGCAATGACCACAGAGGAATCCCAGAACTGGAGGATGGAAGCACAGGAGGGTTTATACGTAGCTAAGGAAGCTTGCCATGACTTAGCACCTCAATTTTATATTTCTTTTTCCTAAAGAAGACTCCGAACATTATTTAAGCTTGGGCCTTCCCTCAATGGAAGCTCCTTAGAAATTATGACAGCTAAAGTAACGAAGCTGGAAAGGGCACTTTGCTGAGTCAAAGTGTGGATGTCAAGCATTCATTGGAAGTCAGCTTTCCCTTGTGCTCCCTGGGAAAAGCTTTACTGTGTGACACAGTCACACTGCCATCCTTGTCCTAGCCAGGCCCACCGGCTCTTCTAAGGAAAACTGCCTGAATCACAGTCTCAGTTGCAAGATGACCCTCACCTATGCCCTGAGGAAGAGTGGCCCTGTGGTTGCCCAGTGACCCTGTCCCTCACCCTCATCCTCATTCCATCATCTCAGCTGATTAGACCTGGGGTTGTCACCAGTGCAGGGAAGACCTAGGGAAGCCACTCCATCTGGGTGAATGATTGCAAGGTCATCTGGTGCTAAAGGCTCTGCTTGAATACAGAAGACATAGATGAACTAGCTCAGTCAAATTCTCTCTCCTGGAAATTTGAACAGGGGACTATTAGCCAATTAGTGGAGAACTGAGTATGACAGCCCGAGAGCATGGTGGCACTCTAAGCAACCCATGAGGTTGGTCTGCAAAGGGGGACACGAGGTGAGTTAGTCTGCAAGCTCTGGTGGAACCTCTAGTTCTAAAGTCCTCAAGGTCTGGTGGATTTATCTTCTTAAAGACCTGGCACAGAGGTTCCAATTGTTGCTTGATTTCCAGTTCCTCCTTCTAATCCTTATCCCCATGCTGATCAGCAATCCTCAGATTGCAGCAAAAACTCAACTCCATGTGTTTGAAAATCTTGATGGCAAAAAGCAGGGAAAATGCCTTGGAATTAAGGTCTGAATTCACCTTAATTCACCTGCTCTTTTGTTGTTTTTGAAAAAAGAAAAACAACAACAACAACAACAACAAAAAACTTCAATGGGTCTTAAAATGTCACTGAGGCAAAGCCAAGAACATAATCTGGGATGGAAGCAGAAGTCAGAGACCAGGAAAGCGACAGGACTCTACATTATAAAGTGGATATTAATCATCCTAGTGGGTGGATTGTGTCTCAAACTACTTCCTTTTAGACAAGTAAGGCATTAATCTTCGCTGAGGATCTTAGCAGGAGGCAAGATAAGGCTGAGGTCACTCCTAGGTGGGAGAGGGATGCAATCTTCTGTAATGGTATGGAGCCCTACAGTGGATCTGGGAGTACTGGGCTGGGGAAATCTATGAGTCACATATGTGCATTATAATTCTCTTCCATGATAGGATGACAAAGGACAATCTGCAGAAGAGCAGCCTGGTAGATTGGAGGCTAATGAGAGCCTAAGGATACAAGTTATAGCCAACCTAGAATGAAGGGGCACAGAGTGTTTGTGAAGCTGAGAAAGCTTGGGCAGGCACTCCTGAAGAGTCCTGTGTTTCAGGGAAGCCAGGAAAAGTGTTTGGAGCATCATTACTTGATCATTCAAGTGAAGCATGACCACTACATTCTAGAAGTGAATTTGATAGCTGGTTTTCACTTGGTTTCAAAATGGTTGGAACAGAATTAAGTAATCATCAGGAAACGTTAATTCGTATTCCAGAGGCAAGACAAGGTCCTGGTGGCTTTGTGAGAACCTGAAGGCTCTTTCCATTTTCAGGTTCTTTCCATTTTCCGGCTTTGCCACTCTCAGCATGTTGTCATGTCACATCCAGACATGACAACATTCAGATAAATACAGAATGGACTTTTTTCTGCATTTCCATCTTAGGAGCAATGATAATTATCCCACAAGGCTCACTGCTGCCCTAACCAACTTTTTACTTCTCACTGGGCAGAACTGAGTTACCTATATATTTTTAAGTCAGTTCATAGTAGAGAGAATGGAACTATCAGGATTGTCTGATTAGCAGTTCTTAAACTTGTGCATGTATCAGAATCACCCAGAGAACCTTATTAAAACAGAGGCTGATGAACTCCACTGCCAGAATTCCTGATTCCATAGGTCTGAGACGGGGCTCCAGGATTCACATTTCTTACAAGTTCCTAGGTGATGTTGAAACACAGGACTTTTCAGGAGTGCCTGGAAACCACACTTTAAGAACTTACTGTCTTAAACTATTTGGGGTAGAATGGACATTGGAGAATCAAACAAAAACAGTGCTATAGGAGATGCTTTTATTGGTAGAGTATGGTATGCATTTTGGAATGGCATATTTCTACCAAATTTCTTTTGAAACATCAAATTTCCATAAGTTGTGCATACAACAAATACTGATGTGATATACGACAGGCTAAAATACGGAAGTAGAAAGCAAGCTAATGGCTTATGGCACAAAATGTGGTTTGAGCAAATGTCACCCATTGTCACAGACATCCACCCATCCTGCCCTACACACTGCCACCTCACACCCCTTCCCTTGCATACTTCTATTCTCTCTTTCAAGGCTGAAGCAATATCAACCACATACCTGATGAGGCATCAACCTCAACCTGTTCTCCTGGCAGAGAAGACAACACAAGCAGAGGAATGAGTATAAAAGATAGCTCGTTGTTTAGAGGAAACTAAGCAGCTTAATGCTTTTGCAACATAAAATATGAGGCTGGAAGTGGTGGAGGTAAGTACCTAGATTTGGACAAGAGAGAAACCACAGTGGCTTTGTGGGATGTGGAGGAGCTTGAATTTGATCCTGTGTCCTCAGCAGACGTTTTTGCAGAGACGTGATGTGGTTGCACTGGGGTTTCATTTTGAGCATACTGGTTTATATGGAAGGCAGACTTGAAGTAGGGAGCCAAGGCAGAGACTAGTAGTCTGGGTGGGTCACAGGCCTGGACAAGAGCCAGGGTAGTAGGCTTAGAGGAGAAACAGAGCTGAAAAACACCAAAAGGTCAAAATCTGCAAATACGGTGATTTGTTGGATTAAGGAGGTATGAGAGAAAGTAAGGCATCAGGATGTTTCTTAGATTTTTTAGAATACAGTGAGCTGTTATGGGTGTAGTGTGGTACAGGAGCACAGGGAGATGACATCAGGTTTTGATGCACTGTATTCAAAGCTGTGGCCCAACTCCACAGGAAAACAGACATGCTCAGTAGGTTGGTTTTGAGGGAGAGGCCTGGACTAGAGACAATGATTATGGAGTTATATGTAGTTAAATCAAGAATATAAATGGATCACACAGGAAAAAGTGAAAGCTAAACAAAATATCTAGCCAACGATGGGCTCTGGGAAATACAACATTTTTCCTGAGGGGGGGGGGGAACACAATGTTTTGCTGAGAAAAGGAACAAGTGGTAATAAAGGGCAGTGGAGGAAGGGCTAGTGATGTAAGAGGAAGACGAGGGCATAGAATGTCAGGCAAGAGTGAAGGG
This sequence comes from Marmota flaviventris, assembly GCF_047511675.1. Classification (NCBI taxonomy): domain Eukaryota; kingdom Metazoa; phylum Chordata; class Mammalia; order Rodentia; family Sciuridae; genus Marmota; species Marmota flaviventris. The sequence continues at coordinate 36,695,384 of NC_092498.1, forward strand.
TCAATATTTGAGGAAGTTTCTTAAGATAAGGCCCCAACAACAGTGACAGGATTTGGCCTCTGGGGAGCCATAAACATTTGAGGAGAGTAGCTGCATTGAATTATAAGGAGGTAAATGGAGACATGTGTTTTAAGAGCTTTGATGGAAAGATCATGGGAAGAAACCAAGCAGTATCTCAAAGGTGCTCATGATAACAAGTTTCTCACTAAAATGAAACGGTCATGTTCTGAGAATGAGGGTGGAGGAGGGTTATGAAGGTTTGGGGGAATCAGGAAAGGTAACTGTTCTCTAGGAATTCTGAGAGGTCTGTCTGTATCTTGGGCTCTTTCATATAATCAGGGCATTTCGCAACCACAGATTCAGGAAATGATAAATATTTTAAATGGGTATGCACTGGATCACAGGAAGACAGAGGAAATTTAGGTATATGTGGCAGAGGGTATTTTTCCCAAAATATAGCCACAGCAATATTTCTAGTTCCACGTGGGAGACACTTTGCAACTTCATTCTCCCTGAAAAGAATGCAGAAAGGATGCAGTGTGACTTCCAAAGCAACAGCAACACAACTTCTGACTGATGGTACCAAGCTGTGAGGAAGGTCAGCTGGCACACAGGTTAAGTGGTCAGCACTGGCTGCTACCTGGGTTCTGATGCTAAATTTAGCAACATATCTCTTTCTTTGCCATATTTGATGTAACAGTGCTATAATTCAGAGTTGACATATTTTTTTTCATTGAAAATCTCTCATTGTTTCTATTATCATAACAATAGATAATTTTTTTCTTTGTTTGGTTTCATTTCTACTTGACCCTTAAGTGCCCCAAATCTAGGGTCTTTTCCTCTTCGTATTCCAAACTCTCCTTAAACCTTTTCTTATATATACTAATTCCAGGTACCAACATTTAAACCTCTTTTAGCATTCCAAACTTAAAGACACAATTCCATTTGGATCTATCCTACATGCATCTGTTTGATAGTATACCCAAAGACTAAATTATTGTTCTTAAGTCACAAATTTGCTTCTTACCTGTTTTCCGTGGTTCACTAGATGGTACATCTATTCACTATGCCAATCATTTAGCACATATCTTCGACTCTTCTTCCTCCATCCTCAGCTCAACATCAATTCTGTGCATGCTAACCCCAAAGCATATCTCAAATGCCTCCACTTTCCCCCACACTGTCTTGTGTTTCTCCAAACCACCATCACTGTCATCTTAACTCTATGTTAATGCTCTCCCTCAATTCATTCTTGCTTCCCACACCCTCCCTCATTCATTTCTCAATATATTATAGAAGTGCACCAGAGAGTCCGTTTAAAAACATAAATCTGAGCAATTCGTTCTCCTGTTTACAATCCTCCAATAATTTCTCAGTGTACTTGGTTTAAATTCCAAAATCTTAACCCATTTTGCAAAGTCCTTTGTGGACTGGCTCCTAAACTTCACTGACTACACCCCAACAATGTGGGTCTTCCAACCCTTTCCCAGCACAGGACTTTACACATGCTGTCATCTCACATGACACTCATCCTTGCATCTATTCTCCTGGCTGTCACCAATATGTTCCCACACCCTTAGCCAATGTTAGTGACTCCACTTGGAGAAGACTGTTTTTCCTTCCCAAATAAGTGAGGTTCTACCACACACTCTTATAGCACACTGTGATTTCCTTTCAAAGCATATGTCACAAGTCTTAATTATGTGTTCTTGTATGATCGCATCTGTCACCCTATGACTGGCTCAGCATTGTGTCTTCAGTGCTGTGCACATAGAAGGGGCTCAAAATATTTGTTGAAGAAATGAATACTAATATCCAATAGCGCATGTAAGCTGAAGTACTGCCCTTCCCTTGGAATCGTTACACTGGACTAAATAACAATTTAAGTTTGTTAAAAATAAATAAAAAAGTAAAAAATCTCATCACTGTTATTATTTTATATAGACAAACTGGTTAACAGGTAATGAGATGGTCAGATATCTAGGAAACACCTCAGGAGATGCTACCTGTCCTCTATGTCTTGGCTCCTTTTAGTGCTGTGTGCTATTAAACTGTGTGTCTTTCAATCAAGGATAGTGGCCTGAACCTTGCTTTGCACATATACTCAATGGGAGAAACCCAATGCATGTTTGGAGGAATGAGTTATGTGAAGGAACTTCCAAAGCACTGTAAGTATAGCACAAAGAAACCCCAGGATTGTTCTGGAACAACTGAGAAGATGTAAGAGGCAGATGGAATGCTAAGAAATGAAGAGGTCCTACTTTGTGGAGAGAGCTGCTGATTACAGTGTCCTGTAGTACAGAGCTGATGAAGCTCATCTCTTTCAACTGAGGGTTAATGGTGAAGGACAGGCAAGAAAATTGCTAAGCAGCAGCTACATTGTTGGTTGTAAGCACCTATGTATATCTGTGTCTGAACATGGGCATATGCATGCACTTTGTTACACACAAATATACACACACCACTTGTTCTGGAAATCTCTAGGTTTCCCAAGTAAGACCATTACCGCAATGCTTGTTTTTCCTTATTATCTTCCCTAAAAATAGCAGAGTCTTAGTATTCACCAGGAACTTAAAAGTTTTTCTCCCACTATTTCTCAGCCAGAAACTCTGGCTGGTCTGAGTCGTTTTGCAACCATCTCTCCACCAAGGAATTGCATTCCAGTGCAAGGGGCACTGGATCTGGAGCCAGGGGAGGGAAGTGATTTCCAGTTACATCAGACTCTCTGCTGTTAACCACATACAAGCCAGACTCTGGCAGTCTCTCCTTGATCCTGCCATGTCTCTCAGAGGCACTCAAGCTGGCACTTTAAAAAAATGGAAGATGAAAGTATTTTAAATATGACTAGCTATTATTAGGGATCTTTCCTTCATCTGGCTTGTGAATTTTAATTTTAGTAGAAATACATTTAGTTTAGAATAAAGTGGCAATTTTCTCCAATTTATGTGGCACTTCATGTCCCCCTTCCCTTAAAGTTCTGGGGAAACAGAAGTCTCTAAAGAAATGACACACATGGTCCTTACTACTTGCTGATCACCAAAAAAAAAAAAAAAAGCAAGCAGATTTTATCTCCCTCATGTCTTCTTTCCCATCTAAACTGTACAACCAAGAAGAGGACTGCCCAGTATCTCTGTTCTGTCTCCATAACAGTCATCAAACTGGTCCTGTAGGGGCAGGGGTTGTAGCTCAGTGGGAGAGCATTTGCCTAGCACATGTGAGGCACTGGGTTCCATCCTCAGCACCACATAAAAATAAATAAATAAAATAAAAAATAATCGTGTCCACCTACAATTATAAAAAATTTTCAAAAAAAATGAGCATGTAAGCCAGTGAAAAAAGGCCAAAGAATAGAAAATAAGCCTGGAAATTGCTGTTAAATTGATCCAATCGGTCAATTTATTTTTTAAGTGAATGTTCTCTTTGCAAAACATAACTTGTGCTTCAGAATAAAAGCAAAATGGTATATGGCACACTATTGCCATGGAGAAGGGAAATGTAGGGATTCATGCTGTGGTAGTCTTCAAACATTTTGTCAAGACCTACTTCTTTTTTAGATCAACATTCCCATCTCTACAGCACTAATTTTGTAGCTAGTGCTCTTCATAGAAGGGTCATTCTGACCCTCTGGGAACCTCTTCTGGGAACCAGAAACCTGACTACTGTTTCAGTGAAAAACTCTGCCTAGAGAGGGAACAGAATAAGAGGGCTATGTGAAGAACAAGGCAGGCCTTGCTGACCTGCTTCGCAGGAGGATGAGGAGATGCAGCAAGACCCTACGATGCTCTTGAATGACAGGAGTAGGAATTCATAGGTTATGTTCAAACAGGCATACCAAATTCTCAACAGAACAAATTAAGAAGGAACAAATTTCTGACTGAACCAAAAGGAGAAGGAAAAATTACAATAGAGAGCATTAATTGGAGTCACAAAGCACAGCCCCTTTAATTCAAGTTCCTCATCGGGTCTACTGAAGCTTGACCCTGGAGTAAACATGTACATTCCATTAATAAAGTAGAAGCAATGCAGCCAGGAAGGGCTGATAGAGAAATTATCTCTTTGGCTTAATTGCCAAAGGCATTTCAGAATTTGTCAGTAGAAAATGCAACTATTATGTGGCCGGGTACACACTTAAATCTGAAGTGGACACCAGATTAGCCAAAGGCTCCTACATCTAAAACATCCAAACAATTCTACTCTTACTCTTTTAAAATCTACAGTCAAGGGGGGATATTTCTGGCTCCCTTAGAGATTCTCCACATTAATAGTTTATTTCTTCAAGATCTCTACGGCTATGTAGGGCTGCAACCTGGCCTGACTGTAGAACCTGAGCAGCTCCCGCTTTACTATCAGGGAGTGTGGCCAGCACTGGGTGGACAAGGTCACCAAGGTCACAGAGAACACTGAGTATGGGGTCTGGGAGGGAGGATTAACAGATCCTAGAGAAGATACACAGAACACAGCATGACAAAGCCACTATTTGAAGAAGGTAGAATTAGTATATATATATATGTGTGTGTGTGTGTGTGTGTGTGTGTGTGTGTGTATGTGTGTGTTTAGAGAGAGAGATGGGAGGGAGAAAAGAGAGGAAGGAAGAAAGAAAAAGGAAGAGAAAAGAGAGTATGAAAGAAGTAGGCAAGGAAAGAGAGGGAGTCCTGCCTGTTGGGAGGTCTCTCCTTCAGTTTCCAGGTGATGAAAATTCAAGACTTCGATGGATGGATACAGTGAGAAGCAGGAGGAAGGGGTCCATATAAGGGGCATTTTGAAGAAGAAAGACTCAGGAAGATATGATGGCTGATTGGATAAAAGAGATGAAGGCGAGGCAAGAGTGAGGTTTTTGAGTTTGAGAGACTAGCAGCTGTGTGGGGCCATCAGTAAAGCCAGATAAGTTTAAAAAAGAAAAAAAGAAAGAAAGAAAGAAAGAAAGAAAGAAAGAAGAAGAAGAAGAAGAAGAAGAAGAAGAAGAAGAAGAAGAAGAAGAAGAAGAAGAAGAAGAAGAAGAAGAAGAAGAAGAAGAAGAAGAAGAAGAAGAAGAAGAAGAAGGAGGAGGAGGAAAGAAAGCTTGTCTGGGGAGAAGACTAAAAATAGAGAGGCGGAGGGGGCTATGTAGAGTTATTTGAACCCAGGAATGTGGACTATGAGGAGGTGACCTGGTGTTTCCTAGAAGTTCTCACATTATGAGTGGAAAACCAGACTTAAAGGGGAAGATTGAGGGAGGGGTCAATACTAAAAATATGGAGTTGAACTTTTAAGATAAAGAAATGACACCAATCAGTGAAATCGAGAGAAGGAGAGAGGCAATTTATCAGAAGCAGCCGAATAGTGAAATGTTGAGGAAATGATCGTTTCTTCTCTATTTCCAGGACTGTGAGTGCAGCTCACTGCACTGGAATTACATGTCTACCACTCTTCCAGCCTGTTCAGGGCAGGGACCTTGCATCCCTCCTCGGTTCCTGCAGTATCTATCCGGTGCACCTCCTCCATAGAAGCCTACCCGCCATGACATCCAGATTAAGGGCACAGGTGGAGAGGTGGCTGCCTACATGGTGACACTGCTAGTTTTGCAGGTACTCAATTCCCTGGCATCAAGAAAGAAAACTGTAAAGAAGCTATAACTTCAGAACCAGAGGTCCACCTCAGATCCTCCTTTCTCCTTAACCTGATCTCTCTACCGTTGCTTCTTTACAGACCCTTCCAATGTGCCCCCTGCTACGCTAGTCAAAGGAAGAATTCGAGACACACAAAAAAAGTCTTGTTACAGATTTAGGCTATATTCCACTCAAAAAGGCAAAGATAGCAGTTTTAATACTACAGTTCATAGAGCTGTAGGGAAGATTAACAGAGAAATGCATGAAAAATGTCTTGGCCTAGAATCTGGCCCACAGGAAGCAGCCAGAAGTGTTAGCGTCACTACCCGTAACAGCAAAATCATTGATCATGCTGCACACCTAGTGCCTAGCACATTCTTGGCACAGAGCCATTGCTCAAAAATGAATGAATAAATTGAACCCAATTAAATACAGGCCTTCATCACTCCCCAAGGTCCCTCATGTGTTGATGATTGTACACACATTCAAAATAAAGCACCTCCTAATTTTAGATTCCTCTCTTATAAAGGTGATGTGTACTTATATTTGGAGCCCCAAACAGGTAGTCAGTGTTCTGACAAAATGAAATGTTAAAAAACTAGAGTGGGATGGAAATAATGTTAGAAATATTTTAATCCAAGATCACTCTACCCATATACTGTAGATAAAACTAAATTAAGAAAGCAGGTTGGTTGAAAAGCGCTTCCTAAATATTAATTGACATAAAGCACAGTGCTCATCTCAGACTGACACAGAGATAATTGAGGTTTCTTAAAGTCTTTGAGATCTTTTAGCAGAGTTGAAGGAAAGGAAAATGTATCAGAGCAACCACAGAAGAGTGTATTAGAAAAATGACATAGTATATTGGTTGAAAAGTAAGCTCCAGGAAGTTCTGGGTTTTAAGCCAGGTTAGGGGATTTAGTGCCCATAATTTAACCAGGGCTAAGTGAAGGGACAGAGAGCATCCTGTTTGGGGTGATGCTCCCAGGAGAGGTACAGGAACAGAGCGGGAGTTTGCCATGTGGAGGCTGATGAATGTGGAAGGGGTTTTGTTGGGAATCAAAATGTTGAGACTGATGAGGTATAATGAATAGGAGCTAAAGAACACTTGGCTACAGGAAACTGGAGGTAATACAGCTCACTACAGAAGGCCAGTTTAGATCCTTGAACAGAAGGAAAGAGTTTCTTGAAGACTGAAGCCACAGTTAGGAACACTTGTTGAGTTTTGAGAAAATGACTCAGGGTTCATCAAAATGTCTAGTCAACTGGTGCCCTTCCACAGTTTCTCAGTCTGCTCTATGCTCCCACCATCTACCATTGAGAAATCCACTTCTAGCCTTAGCTTCTTTTGTAACTGTAGATGTTATGCACTGACTGTATCAGATCTCTTTATATTCATGCTCCTTTTCTGTCAATGCAAACCAAACCAAATAAACAAACAAACAACAACAACAACAACAAAAAGTAACTGTAAGAGGTCAGTGAGTATAGCAGAAAAAATAAAAGTATATGTTTGGAATGAGATTGCTATGTTCTAGTCAGGGGATAGTGGAGAAATATTTTTGGAAATATATCCATATGCTTTTTCTGCCTGCATGTCTACACATCTGATCTCCATGGCCAGTCTAGGTGTCCCCTGCCTGAGATAATGTAGGAGGAGAATGCCTTTGGGATGTTGCAGACAAATACAAATTGATACTCTCTAGCTTCTTATACTCAGAATTGGGTTTTCAAAGGTGCAAGATAATAACATTGACACTCATATTAAGCCAGACAATAAAGGACTCCAGGATTTTATATCTACTTTAGCAGGTGGAATTAATCAGAAACTTAAAAACTAATTGTGGTGATGTTGGGGTTAATGACAAGGGAGAGAAAGAGAAAAAGCCTGTTCACCTCCTCCAGGGTAGGACCATCAGGTAGGGAAGCTGGCAAGGAGACATGGGGCCCAACTTTGGGCCAGAGATGAAAAGTATTAAGACAAAAACTAAGGCCAAAGATTCTCTAGCCCACCCTCTGCTTGGGGGTTTGTGAAGAGGTTCCTCTCAGACCTGTTTCTAAATAAGATCAGCTACACCAGAGTAAGACCTTGCAGTCAATGGAAAAGGACAGAGTTGAGCTCCTTAGCATTTACGTGAATTTGAGGGTATGAGGAGGAGAAATCCAGAGGATCTCACATGTTGCATGGAAAAAAGGGATAGTAGTGTCAGGGAGTGGTATGGAGTTGCAGTCCAAACTGAAGTAATCTGAGTCATCATTGGGGAGATTCATCAAAGGAACATGGCTAAGGCTTCTAGATGATTGCTGGCATTGAAGAAAGAGATCAGACGTTTCCCTAGGCACATGTTTCAGGACACACCATGTAAGCCCAGACTAGCCATGCTAGAGCAAGATAAGAAAGTGTTTTAGTCAGATTTTTGGTTGCTGTGACTAAAAGATCTGACCAGAACAATTTCAGGAAGAAAAGTTTATTTGGGGGCTCACAGTTTCAGAGGTCTCAATCCACAGAAAGTAGGCTGCACTCCTCAGGACTCAAGGTGAGGCCGAACATCAGGGCAGAAGAGCGGTAGAGGGAAGCAGCTCACATGATGATGAGGAAGCAGAGAGAGACTCCACTTGCCAAATACAAATATATATCCCATAGCCATGCCCTCCCCACCCAGTGAACTACTTCCTTCAGCCACACCCCACCTGCCTCCAGTTCCCACTTAGTTAATCTCATCAGGGATTAATTCATTGATTAGGTTAATGCTATAACCCAATCATTTCTCCTTCAAAGCTTCTTGCATCTTCTCACATGTGAGCTTTGGGGGACACTACCCATCCAAAGCATAACAGCAAGGAACCATGGCATACACAATAGCTTCAAGGATACCACCTGTGTTGCCCACTTCAGGACAGTCAGCCCAATGCCTTCCTAGGGAAGAAAAGGGAGGTGGATTTCTAAAACACCACTGAAAAAGAGACTATTTAAATTAGTGCTAATAGGAAGCCAAATTTTGAATAGACTCAACATTTAAATTGAAACAAGGGTTTAACTGACAAGTCTTCAAGACCCCATCACACACATTTATGAAAAAAACACTTCAGTTCCAGAAGATAAGGAGATTGTGTGTGTGTGTGTGTGTGTGTGTGTCTGTGTGTTCTGAATAAATTTACAACCTTTCCCACCTGGCCCTGCTGTATTCTAACTGTGTCACACTGAGAATGTTACTTAACATATCTAAGTTTCAAAATCCTGTGAAGACATCATAGTATCCTTCCCTTGGGGGATCTTAATGAGTCCATTCATGTAAAATGCTTGCACACGATTAACTTTGAATAAAGTATTTCCCAATTTTGTTAGCATTTCTACTATTACATTCAACAAAGTTCCGTTTGTCCTGTTTCAGAATGGCTGAACATTTGTCAAGAAGTGTCAAAGTACTATATTCCTGACATTCCTCATTTATGATTTCATAGGCTCGAATGCATTCCCACAAGCATAGGAATGTCATTCTGGGGATAAATAAGAATTGCTGCTTTTATACCTTCCCTGATTCTTTCTCAGAATGGTAAACATCATGGTCCTTAAAATGGTACAGAAATTAACTAGGGATATTTCTTATGAATAATGTTAGCTGCAACAAGACAGAGTAAAATGATGGAGGTATTTGTAGGACCTGATGGTGAAACCTGCTCTGTCTTAGGGATCTGTTCAGAAGATGATCCAGCTACAGGCAACAGACAAACCTCATGGATGGAGAAAAATGGCCAAGGGGAAGACTTCCTGTGACTCTGCAGGCATTTTCAACCTGCATGACAGAACACTTCCATGCCAAAGTGCTCCTGGAAAATTCCCTATAATGAAATTTTCAGACTTGTTTGCCATGGAAAATTCCAGATATTAACTAAACTGATGCTTCATTCTAGATCTTTCAGTTTTCTGAGATAATCTGGTGAACACTGAGGGGGGTTTAGTTAAAAGAGGAAGAGATTTGGTGGACTGTGGTATATACATCTCTAGGCTCTAGGGGTATGCAAACATGTATGGTGAGTACAAAAAAGCACAATGATGCCTGATACAGCAGTGTTCCTAGGGGATCATGTGGTTTACGTGATTTTTCCATGTAACTCATGCTTACTCTTTAAATAATAAAAATAAGGAATCATAAATAAGACACTGTCTCATTAAATTGTCTTCTTTTTTTTTTTGGCAGGGCAGTGGTGGGACGAGTACCAGAGATGAACTCAGGGGCACTCCACCACTGAGCCACATCCCCAGCCCTATTTTGTATTTTATTTAGAGACAGGGTCTCACTGAGTTGCTTAGTGCCTCACAGTTGCTGAGGCTGGCTTTGAACTTTTGATCCTCTTGCCTCAGCCTCCAGAGCCATTGGGATTACAGGCACACCTGGTGGGTTGTCTTCTTAAATGGAACATTTCTGTTTTTGATGGATCAATCATTTGAGTATTGGCTACTTCATGTTGGCATCCTGGTAAAATTTTTCTCAAGGTTTAATTCAAATCACTGGGCTCTCACCCAGGAAGTATCTAACCTGCTTCTCAGAGGATTCATAACTCATGCCAGAGAGGCCATGACTCAGGGTGACGTGAGGGTTGAGGGAGCTGTCCTTTCCCAGAAATATCCACAGGTAGCTGCTCTCTTTTAGAGAAGTCTCTGTTACTTTCCTCTACAGTGGAAACCTTCCAGGAGAGTACAAGCTTTAAGTCTATAGGCCACTTTGCACAGAACTCTCTGGCTGAGCTCCTGGCCTTTGTGATATCTACTTTCCATCCATGGGCCTCTTACCTCCATCCAGGTTTGGGGCCTGAAGCTTGAAGCCGACCAGCCATTTCAGCCCAACAGAACAAGGTGGAACAGTGGAACTAAATGCTAAACACAGAAATGTGACCAGATGTTCAGAAGACAGAATGGTTGATGGACAGCTTTGTGAGAGAAAAAAAAAAATCCAAATATTCCTTTAAGGTGCTTATCCAATGAGCTCTTGGGATCAGTGAAAATGAGCTCAGAGAATAAAGAATGTTGGAAGACATGGCTGCTACTTTAATGGGAAGCTGTGTCTCCTCTACCACAGAAATACTTTTTCTCATAGTGACCTAGTGCTACACACCAGTCCATCCACTAGGTTATGAAGAACTGGGACAGCAGAGATGGAAGGACTTTGGAGTTGCAAAACTTGGCTTGGAATCCAGGCTGGTATGTGTAGCTGTGGGCAAGTCAGTAAGACCCAGGTGACTGACTGGACTTATTTGAGAACTGGACAGAGAATACACACCCTCCCTGAAATGCTGTGTGGCTCTAATGAAGTAATGGATATGAAACATCTTTGTAAACTGGAGAGAATTTTACAAATATTTAATTGGAAATATTCTGCATTATGTACATAATTTAAATGGCTGTGGCATTTATCTATAAAGTAGAATGCTAAGAAAAGCCCTAGACTGGGAAAAAATTCAAATATGGTAATTATCTTATATAAATAAACCTATCATATTATTCATTGTGCAGTTTAAATATCTGCTGTGCTTTTGTACTACAAAAAAAGATATATGCAGAAACAAAAAATGAACAGCTCATGTTTAACATTCTCTTAAAATATGTTGTTCTTATTTTCTGGATTAAAGGATAAGGGAAAAGTTTATGAAATCTTCATTCTATTTTCAATATACTCTTTCATAACATCAATTTCTTAATGTCAACTTTGCTTGCATGATTTATTAGCTGAAATTATAGAATGCTGGATACAAAATGATAGGGAGAGAAGAGAGAATAACTAGTAAGTCCATATGGAATCCAAGAGGTCTTGCCTAAAATTTAAAATCTACTAAAGATAGGAAGAGGGAGTCTAATTTATAAAACCTAACCATTGTCTGGCTTCACATTATGATTTTTAGCTGTTCCTTTATATTTTAAAATAGAAGACTTTTTCTTTTTAAAGCAAAGCTAGTTCTTTCAGCAGAGAATTAAAAGCAGACGGAGTCCCAGATAATAAGTACTAATAAAAGCTTTAGCTGACATAGCTTCAATTTAGAAATCACTGGTTTTTCCTGGCAGGACTTGAGGAAAGAGGGTCAGAAAGCTTTGCAAGCATAGCCTGGATGAGGAAGATATGAAAACCTTCACAATTAAAGATGCTTTCAGCATCTTCTTCTAAACCACTTGATTTGTGATAGCCATGGTAAAACTCCAGGGAAACACCCCACAGTCTGAACACCCTGGTGGTGGGAAACTATGTCCTTGTGTTTTCTTAGTTGGGCCTTATTTTGACAAGTTCACTCACTTTGTTGGTAGGAGCCCAATCAATCATGTGCATGCAAAAAGATGTGTGGTTTAGAATCTGCATGTATTTCAACTTCTTTTTAAACTTGAGCATTAGGAGACCCTCATGAGAGTATTAAAAAGTAAGTCAGTAAGAAGCAAGTGTTCTGAAGCCAAAAGGATATAGTGTCATTCATGGCAACTGATACCATTTCTCAAAAAAATGTTAATGACAAAATTAGGGTTCACAGGAGCACAAACACTCTGGGGTATTTTTTGTAAGACCCAGAGGACTACCAATAAGAAGGAACTGGTGAAATTGCTAGACATAGAGAGCAGAGTGGAGAGACACTGTGGGGAAAGACTTTGTCACAGCTTACGAAATAGCATGGGTGAGAATCGGGAGTGGCTGAGGAGAGCAGGACAGGTCATTGCAGCCAGCAGAAAACTCAAGAGCCCACAGGTCAGCGTGGGAGGGTGCTGCAAGCAGCTCAGAGGCCCCAGTGAAAGCGAACCATGCAGGCCACCCCTCAGAAGTGGCCGTCCTTCCCCCTCTCCACTCTTCCTTGAGAAAGGATTTTCTCTAGGTTCTCACTGGTGCAAAACATTGGACACGTTGCTTCTAGGACAAAATTGAAGCTGTCATGGGGAGTTATCTTCTTACGTTCTCACCTTTTCCCCCTTTCAGGATAAGCATAACTCTGCTTATTGAAGTCCTCAGAGAACAGAGAGGGCTTTTAGAAGAAAAATTCTCTTCATCTTTCCTGATTTCAGTGGGTTTCCCTCAGGCGCTGTTTTCTGATCCTTTCATCCCCAAGTGACTTAACCTCCTCACATGGCTCTCCCTGCTGATGGCTTTCGAAAATGACTTCATCCTCCCTCCTCCTCTATCCGGCTGCCCAAATGACATCACCTTGGGACTCAGCTTCCCCTCTTTGCCCCTAAAGCCTGCCTTTTCTCTTTCCTTTATTATTATTAAAAACAAACAAAACATTCCAATTTTTGCCAGCTTAAGAGAGTTTTCTGTTATTCTCTCTTTCTTCTACCAAATCTCATCTATTCTTACTCTAATCTTATTAATTCTCATTATTTTCAGTATAGATTATTTTAATGGGTAACATATGCACATGGCACAAAATTTAAACGGCACATGGTGAAGCTTCAACCTCATTCTCATCTCTACTCCTCTCACCCCATCCCCCAACCTGGTTCCCTACCCTGGAAGTAATTGCTGCACAAACTGCTCCTAGATGCACCCCCCACACCTTAATTTAAAATGGAAAAATAAAATAAAATAAAATGAAACCAGAATCTAAGGGTCATACGTGTTACTTTGCTAGCTTCTTCTCAGGCTCTCTATCTATTTAAGGAATTTCTTCATTATTTCACACACATTAATCCAAAGGCTTCTCACTTATGGTTCTTCCTCCTCCTAAGTGGATATTTTCTAAGGCTCCATGAACCTTTCACTGCACATGAACTATTTTTTGCTTGTCAGCACTGCAGTGTTCCACCTCTAGGGGCCCAGGACAGAAATTATTAAAAAGAACAAAGCAGAAAAGACCCTCACCCCTTAATCTGTTTATATAATTAATCTATCTTGAGAAATATCCCTTATTTCCATGTCAGAAGACACCAGCAGAACCACAGTAAGGGATCAGCATCTAAATGACAATAGTTGTCTTGGAATCACAGCTGGGGAGAGAATTTTAAAAGATGGATGGACAAATAGATGGGTGGTTGGATAGAAAGAACCAATCAACTGTGAAGTGTTACCAAGTTCTAAAATCATATTTCATGTGATAGTAACAACAGAGTCTGATTAATGCATGTGGGAATTTCATTTCAAAGTTACACCAATGGGCTCTTAGGGCTTGCTTCTAATAGGGCTCCCGAGTCCATGTAACACTGGCCCATTTAAGACTTCAGGGCTCCTATCTATATGAGTTCGGATGATCTTGTTTAATGATTGAGTGTGGGCTAACTGCCGAAGATAAAACAGAAGTTTTTCACTTGCGATACTCTTCCTATACATGGAACTGTTCTAAAAATTTTATGCTTAAAGAAGGATGATGTGCAAATTTTAAAGCTGTTTTCTGTTTAAGGTTTTCCTTTTATCAAAAAATCATGGAGGAAAAGTGAAGCCACTCTTGGAGAAAAGACTGATGAAAGTGATCGAGAATCAGGCACTTTCAGAGAACAGAGTCCCCACTGACGAGGACATTAAGTGGGTAATATGTGGGCCTCCCTTCTTTCAGGGTGTCCTTGTTAGATGAGGATTTGATCAATTATCAAAGAACAAGAAATCATCTAACTTCTTTTTTTTTAAATCTCAGAATTGTGAGAAAATCCAGTTTTCTAACCAGTCATTCTTTTGAATGGATTAAATACTAAAATACAAATACATGCAGGTCTTGGGATGCAAAAGGATTCTGATTCACTGAGAGACTGGGAGACCTGTGAAACTTCACATAACTCCATTACAGGTCAATACTGCTTGCATAATCTTATTAGAAACTCTTTGCTGAGGGTTAACAAAAATAATCCAATCATTTAACAAAGCATTATTCAAAACTGTCTAATATCCCTCGATGACAAACAGAGAACACAGTTTTTTTTCCAAAGGCAACTGTGATTTAGATCTTTCTGAAATATTAACTCTCTGTAGCCAGCTTATAAATCCAGCTTGATGTAAAAGTGACAGTCTAGACAACCATCAAACCATTATTCTTGCTGTCACTGAAAATTCTGTAAAGAAGAAAGGATTTGAAGAAAATTCTCTTTGACCTTAATAAAAGCACTTGTACTGTAAAGCTGCTGGTATTTAGGAAACAGTAGATAGATACACTGTTCCTGTTTGAAATTAAATAAAACCCACATTCTATTTTACTACCTATGTAAATTATTGCTTTAAAAAATAAAAGCAAATAGTAGTGTAGAGGATCTCTAATGCATAAGCACTTTAAAAGGAGACTGCTAGGCTAACCCAGCAGGGTGCACTTGTTTTCATCTTTACTGAATTCTAGCAAATGGTACAATGGCAACTAATTCATCAAGGAGAATAAGAAGACTAGCTAATATTTGAGCTGTTAACCAAGGGAAGAGGGTAATCTACAGGGATCTGTAGCTATGACAAACTTGGAGACAGACTATAAAGGCAAGAGATAGTAACTAGTAAACCATACAATTTCAACAGAATAAATTTCCATTGATGTAAAATCTAACACGACACCTTCACGAACTTCTAAAAGAAGACAGAGGCCAATGGAACAATTCGTGGATTGGTGGGGGGAAACTACCACAGGCACCAGATATCCCTGACCCCCTAGCTAAAAGCACAACAAGATGGAAACATGGAAATAATGAATTCATGCCTCAAATTCTAGCTGCTGAGGCAATGAGAAGCCCTGCTTAGGAAATGGGTTCCATATATGGCAGCATTTTTAGAATTTAATGGTTCCACTGGATAAAAGTCTGTATGTTTTGCGTGTTGTCATCTATAAAATTCTAGAAACCAGACTTGCATACGCCACCCAGTCAGTACACATAAGTCTTGGGAATGAAAAGTCAGGCAATCTGGCAAAAGAAAAACTATCTTGGGTTGGATCAGTTCACACTTAGATAATTTACTTTTGCCCAAGTCCACTCTGAAAGTTGACAATTACGCAAGTTTTCCCCCCAAACAATTAGAGAAATGCCATATATAACAACTCTAGACTCTATGCCTCTCAAGAGGGAAGCAGCCCTTCCCACTCCACCCCACCCTTCAAAAAAATCTATTTTAAGCCAATGCATTGGCTCTTATGGTATTACAAAATATTCTTATTTTAATAACTGTACCAATATTTCCTGTTTTTATAGAATTTAGATAATGGAAATTATGAATCTGAATGTGTGGATGCTATCTTCTAGAATGTTCAAATCATATGACACCTTACTTGTACACCTAAGTCTCATTTTTATTCAACAATAGGATTAAATTTCACTCAGTGATACAAACACTTATAGGATGCATATTGTGTTTTGTTTATTGTGCAGTTGGGGTTCAAAGATGTATATGCCCCCATTCTTGCTTCAAGGAAACTATAAGTCTATGTATTTACTAATTCACACATAAAAATACCTATTGAATCCCACTGTATGACAGGCTAAGACACAAGCACAAATATGATGGGAACAGTGCAAAAGGGTAAAAGCTTTGCCTTGGCAGTCAGCAAAGGCTCCCTAGAGTGATGTGGCCTTAAATGAAGCCTCAGAGTTTTATAGGCACAAAAGAAGGAAGAAGGGACTTTTTGGTAGGAAAAGCAGGGTCTGCAAAGGGCAGGGTATGTAAGAATTAGGTGAATGGCACAGCTTTTAATGAGGCTAGAAATACAGGTATGCATGTGTGTGGTGTCAGCAGGCAACAGAGGCAGGCGGCAGGGGTATCATTCAAGAGGGAAGGTGGGAGGGGGTGATGGGTTAGGGCCTGCAGTTGAAGGGCCTGCAGAGCTAACTAAGTTTGGACTTGTCAAATCACTAAGCTGGAGAATGATGGGATCAGCTTTATGTTACAGAAATGGGACTGGCATTACTGTGGTGGAGGCTGGGAACTGAGGGCAGTCCTCCAACTGGAGAGAGACCCAGTTCAGACAAGGCTGTGAGGATAAGAGGAAGGAACCCATTCAAGAGATACTTTGGAAGTAGAATCAGTAGAAATGAGAGACCTCCTGCATGTGGACAGTGACTGATGACAGCAGCTAAGGATAAACCTCCAGCTTGGGAAATGGAACAGGATGCCATAGAAATGCACTTCACTTCCTTGTTATTTTGGAGCTGTATGTAAATCTGTTTACTGATTTTGCACAGAAATAACCTGAAACTTTTCAGGATATAAACACACCACAAACATTCTATTTCCTTAAGCTGAAATACTTCTTGCCAAGAAATCTAATTAAAACCAGAAATAATATAAAAGCTGTGAAGGTATATCAAGTAGGAAAGACACAAATGAAGAGAAGATACAAATTAGCCCATCCATTTATAAATGCAGAATTATGCTCAACAGCTAATTTTTAAAAAAGACTTCATTCAGTTGAAAGTAGATTATAGAAGTGGGGAAAAACAGTCCTAAGAGCACAGAGGTGGGTTGTCTAACCACATTGGAGCCAAGGGAAATTTCCAAGTGAAATAGACAGGGACACCAGCAGCTCAAGAGAGAGACAACATAGGCAATAAGGAAACACTGGATTAGCTGGATTCTTAGGACACTCTGGCACTTTGGGAGTCACTGTAGTTTGGGTTGGAGGTCGCTGACTTGTGGAAGAGGAAGCCAGTGGTGACCAGTCATACCTAGACAACCTTGGATTGCCCCCACAATGCTGGCCAAAGGAAATTTGTTGTCCTGGGTTGTCTGACACTTAGACAGAATCTAGGTTTGCAGACTGAGCTCTGAATTTGCACTGTTTGAGACCAAAGTAAGGTTGTTAATACTGTGGGCTTTGTCATTTCCTCATCTGCAAAATGGGGATGACATCTGGGTTGCCTCCATAGTGAAAGTGTCAACTGTGGAATTTGAGGAGCCTTAAGAAGGAGGCAGTGCTGTGCAGCTGGGGAAGAATGTGGATGACTTGACTCCAAGGTGAACTGAATGACCTAAGGCAAGTTCCTTACCTTGCATGCATTTCTCCTCATTTGCAGAAAGTCGATAATAACTACATCTGCTTGATAGGCTTGTTAACAGGATTTTTAAAATTTCATATTAGCAAATAACTTGGAATGGTGTCAGATGCAAAGACTGCACTACACAAATGTCTTTAAAAACTAAGTACAGTGTATTGACTCTATCATATTATGTTTTAGTCAGGTTCTTGTCACTATGACCAAAATACCCAATGAGAGCAATTTAAGAGGAAGAAAAGTTTATTTTGGTGCATGGTATCACAGGTCTCAGTCCATAGATGGTCGACTCCATTTCTCTGGGTCCAAGATGAGGCAGAATATCAGGGCAAAGGGGCCAAGGAGGAGCAAAGTTCTTTCCTCATGGCAGCAAGGAGCAGAGAGCAAGAGAGGGGAAGGGGATGCAGGCAAAATGAACCCTTCAAGGGCACACTCCCAGTGACTACCCCTCCAGTCACACATCACCTGCCTACAGTTACTGCCCAGTCATTTCATTTGAACAAGGATAGACTGATTAGGTCACAGCTCTCATAATCCAATCATTTCATCTTCCAACATTCTTGCATCAACACAAGAACTTTTGGGGGAACAACTCATACCCAAACCATCACTTATTATAATAAAGGTTTTGAGTTTTCAGCTAAATACCTAATATGAATGGACATCATTTCCTGGTTTATATTTGTACATGAATCTACCTTTCCATGCAGATCTGTCCAGTGGAACATTGGTCTTCCTGCCATACATGTGGTGCTACCCATTTCCACCTTCTACTGAGTCATGAACTGCAGCAGGCAATCCGTGAAGATCAGGCAAAATGAAAGTACGAAATTTGGAATTTCACTCCCACCTGTACTGTCTAATAAAAATGTTTCTTTACTGAGAATGCTATAAAAGATACACATGCCGGTGCTCCATGTTTACTTAGGGAAAAGCTTCCCAATGATTTTAGTAATTTTGATGCACAATTTCTTAGTTCCTCATCTAAAAGAGGATGTTTAATAAATGGGGGTATGTTGAATTAAATTTTAGTCTCATCTATCTGTGTTTTTTCTTCTTTTCATTTTTGGGTGAGAGGACAAGTGTCAGAGTTGCTTTTCTTTCACACATGGTTCCAGTTTTCTCTGCCTTCTTCAATGTCTTCTAGATGTAGATGTAGAGGTAGACTTTGTATTTTATCTGAGTTTGGTTATATGGACAATATAAAGAGTGGACTGGTTTCTGAAGTAAGGGAGCTATATGCTAATTAGAATGTCTTCTTGGTCCTACTCATGGCCATTTCCTAATATTTCAAACATGTAATAACACCAATTGTCTTAGAGACTTAAGAGGTCAAAGTTCCACTACTATAAACCAGCATATTTAGGAACCACACACATCTCTGTAATTCTATGAACTTACTTGTTTTAAAAACTTGGAAGTATTCCACAAGGGAAATCAGGGTGTATGACAACTTCCTAATATGAAACTTTTTAACCTCAACAGTACAGTGGCTCCTCAATAAATTAAATGTAGCATTATCATATGATCCAACAATCCTTGAGTGTCCATCCAAAGGAATTAAAAGCAGGTTCTCAGAGATATTGGCACCCCCATGCTCATAGCAGCACTCTTCAAAAGCAAAGGGAGAAGCAACTCAAATGCCCATTAGTGAACAAATATATAAACAAAACATGGCATATACCTGTCATGGATTATTATTCAGTTTTAATAAGGAAGAAAAATCCTATCACAAGCTATAACACTTATGAACCTCGAGGACCTTACACTAAGCAAAATAAGCCAGTCATAAAATGATATACACTGTAGAATTCCACTCATATTAGATATAGTAGGTATATAAAGTAGTCAAATGTATAGAAACAGAAAGTGGAAAAGTGGTTACCAGGGATTAGAAAGGGGTAGGAGACAAAGATTCGCAGTTCTGCATGATGAAAAAGCTCTAGAGATCCATTGTCCAACAATACGAATATACTTAATACTATTCATCAGAGCACCCAAACATGGTTAAGATGGCTAAAATTATGTATTTTTTCACTCTAATTAAAAATTTAGCAAAAAGTCAAGTTATTCACCTCATTTGCACTAGTGACGGCTACTGAAATTAGCTACCAGCAAACTGTTTCTGTGAAAGAGCAGAGAGTAAATATTTCCAGATTTGAGGACCTTGAAGCTCTGTTGTCATTACTCAGCTCTGCCAATGGTATTGTGAAAGTTGACAGTAGACAGTGAGCATGAATGGGTGCAGGTATGTTCCAATATAAACTTTATCTACAAAAACAGGTGGTTGGCCTGTAGGCCCCAGGATGCTGATCCTTGCAAAAGCATTAATATATCTGCATAAGGGATTAGAATTATCAGCTTGTTAACATCAAAGTCTCCTTTACCCCTAAATTATGGATGAAACATTCATATTTTTCCAGCATCTAAGATTATAAGCAACAGCAATAAGGTGAGCAAACTTAGCAAGACCCGACCTTATTTACTGGAAGTAGGAGGAAAACACTACACTGATAAAAGCATGTGTTAGCCCTACTCCAGTGTCTACACTTCTCTACAGATGAGCTTAAAGATTTTAGAATTTAGTGATTAGAGAAAAAATAATAAAAATGTTACAGCTAGAAGCGAGTCTGGTAGATGAGAAAAATGCAATAGACTTATCAGACCTAAGCTGCCATAGCTCGTGTAGGCAGGCAGGGGACCAGAGGATTCTGAGGTCATGTGCTCCAGCCTCCTTTCTATTTCCAATCAGGAGCAGCAGCCAGCCAACCAGCCACCAGCTTGGCAAGAGTTATCTGTTTCATACATGTTATTCTAAATGGTGTTGGTTTGACCCTGGAACTCATGTTTGCTGTTTACCAAATTCAGTGGGAGAAAATCAGTAAAGACACATAAAGCCCCAAAGGCCGCATCTCATCAAACTCAGAAATGAAAGCAAGGGTGTAATTATTTGTTCCATTCTGAGTTTTACCATGTGAAAATGGCAGACTTTTCCTATGGTGTCTTGGCAACTAGATTCAATCTGATTGGGGACCACAAATAACAAGTGCCCTAGTTAAACATCCAAAACAAAACAAACAATAAGCACACACCAAACACCAATCAATGAAAACAAAGAGTTGTGAAACAGATTCAAGACAGCCTTAACTTGACAAAAGGAATTTTCGTCTCATAAACTCAGCCCAGTGTAAGCGTACTAGAACTAACAGAGGCAAAGGAGATAATGGAGACAAATATCCCTCCCCTTTTTGTATAGGAATTCAGCAAACCCCTCAGAGTTAAGATACTGCTTAGACATTTCACATCGGTCTACTGTATAGACCCAAGCTTAAAATAATCTCCATTCACTCAACTCAACTTGTTGGTGGTTCCAGATCTACAGAGATACTGAACTAAAACTGGTTTCAACTGGAGAGCCGATGGCCCAGGCAAAAATGAAAGGCCTTCATCACAATGCAGGGAGATGGCCGAGCAGTGGCAGTCCCTGCATTAAGTGGTGTCTCTAGCTCCCATAGGACCTGCCCTCAATTGCTCAAAGAGCCTGACCTCTGACAAAGACCAATGATTTCAGCAGTAATTAATGGAACTGTCAAATTAATTAACCCAAGTCTTTGTTCACAGGGAAAAACCCCTCTAGTATCAATACTGTTGTTCACCAGTCCTTGACCAAGCCTATAGACCCAAACCTTCTCAACTGGGACACAGGGACACCACTGACTGATGGCCCTAATAAGCCCCTACTTAGTAATCTGCTGACATTTGTTAATAAACCTTCTCACCATAATATAATCCTTTGATGATGTGACCAGTGGACTAACAGGTCTCTAAAACCTCACACTATTTTAAATAGATACAAGCCTGCAAATACCAGCATATACCAAACATATTTCCTATAATATTTCTCAGATATCCTTTTGAATTATGGTGATGAAACACTAGACAGATACTGTAGGATTTCATCAAGTCATTTAATAGATGGCCCTCATTAAAACACTGGTCCCCTGTCCTTGTCTATGAAGACTCTGACTCCTACAAATGCCCACGTATACATTTCCATACTATCTCTTTAGAGGATTCAGAACTATTTTCTTACACCTAACACAGCTTTTATTCCATTTAGAATAATTACCCACCATCCCATTTCTGACTTTCAAGAAAAACAAGACACTTAATTGACCACAGGAGGACTCTCTCAAGGGCACCAGGCTGCACCCGCTCGGCTGCAAGCTCCCAACTTCAGCTGATGTAATCGGCTACAAGAAGCTGACTTCTATTTTTAAATTATACCCTTTTACTCTGCCTTCAAAGGGCACATATATCACACGTTGTAACTTTGCTCGTAAAATACCTCGTGTTCCCGGGTGAATCACACTGTCAGGAGGAGCCTCCGGCTGCACACAGTCACCCAGCCTTGCCCATTTAGTTAGATTCACCCACCACAGTCCATTATTTGGACAGAGGAGAACAGCTAAGTGTGGCCACACTCTCCAGGTATCTTGCTACTCAGGGTCATTTCCACAAGGAGCAAATGACTAGCAGGGTCTTACTTGTAGGCTGGGCTCAAGCTCTCCCCTCTCTGTTTCCACCCCCTTCACACAAGCTTGGTAAAAATTGTCCCATGTCAATGCTACAGCTCTGTCTTCAGCTGCTGAGCTTCTAAAGGTGCCAGAAGGAAAACAGACTATTCGCTTTGTTTGATTTTAAGTTTCATTCATCATTTCAGCTATACTCACTATGTACTCTTTAAAAGGTTTCTTGGCATTCTGAAAACACTGAAAAAAATCTTGGTTGGACATGAAAACACACTTGAACTTGCTATTTATTTATTTATGCTTATTCTGCTTATTTCTAAAAATAATGAAGGGCTCTGTAATTAGAGAGTCTAGTGGAGGTCAGTACAGTGCCTATCTTTCTGGTCTACTTCCTGCTTCATTACACAGTCACCCCATGTCTCTCCTGGGTTTGTATAAAAGCTTCCTAGCAGATGTGCCAGGTTCAAGGCGTGGGACCTTCCTATCCTTTTTCCACCTTAAAATCTGAGTGAGCCATTGAGATCACAAATTTGAGCATGCCTCTCCCTTTCTGAACACCCTTCCCTTCTTGCCTTCTGCTGTGCAGATGTCCTGTCTTCTCTGGCCCTGTTTTCCTATCTTGCTCCACGGTCTGGCCACCCCTGTACCCTTGCCCACCTCTCCTTTGCTGTGGTTCTAAATGCCCTGTTGCTTTCTTTCACTTAGGGCCCCTGTTCAAGTTGTATCCGCCATAGAGTACTGCGTCCTGTTGTTCACACTCTCAACCCAAGCTCTTCCTTCTTGCCTTTCACATCTTGCTTAGATGCCCTTTCCTCCAGGATGCCCCTTCTCAGGTGTTCTTGTGGCACCACATGTTGCCCCAAATGACCACACAAGACAGGATGGGCGGTGATGATGCCTTCTTATATACTACTGTATTTACTACTATATAATATCATTTGTTTAATGAAGAAAAACACATGAATGAAGGCACACTAAAGACTCCAAATAGGGAGGGCAACAGTTCAGGATTCATGAAATGTGAAGGCAGGAGCTGGCACAGAGGAGCCCGAAACTCCCACTCCCATGGTAATTCCTGAGGAGCCACTGGCAGCTGGATCAAGCTATCCCAGATGACTCAGAAACACCTTTAGGTAACACATTCCTGATAGATCAATGGAGACTCTGTGTAAAACGCAGTCCCACCGGGACCAAACACTAATGATCACGCAAGGTTGGATTTCGTGTTATAAACTCAAGTGAACAGAAAACGTCACAATTTAAAGTCATCCATCAAATAGGGCAGCAACCTGTAAATGAATGATTCTATTTCTTACTCCTACATCCATGTATGTCAATTTCCAAAAGATGGGGAGGTCAGCTGCATGTGGTGGGAATGCCAGAGAGGTCTGAGAAAACACAGCTCTGGAACTTCAAACTGGGGGCCTGGCATTCTGCCACCCAATAGAGGAGTGTGAATTTGGGGCCAGGTGCTGGGATTAGGGCTCTCAAGAGAACCAACATGGTCCCTGTCCTGTGGAGGGTCCAGCCTAATCAAATACACACTTAAAAACAGGCTTATTTTAAAAAACATACTTTTCCCCTAAATTCTGAGTACACCATGTTCAGCTGTTAAATTAAATCCAGCACACCAGGGATTAGGGAGTAAGCCATAGTTTCAGCTACTTCTGCATGGCAAAGGATTTTTTAAAAAACCATATTTTCCAAAGTCAACCAATTGATGACACTAAATGGTGGGAAATGTTTCAATGTTCAAACCAAATGACGAAGGACTTGGTTTCTATTTCATTCTTACAGAGTAACCACCTTCCCCCACACCAAACAAAACCAAATAAACACAATTCCACATGAAATTCTTCTGCCTTCTAGAATAGCTGTATGTTTACTTTTATTATCTGGCACAGGGGAGGGACTCAATAACTGTTAATTGAGTGAATAAATCAGAGGAGAGGAATTACCATGAAAATGCTTTCGTCCATTTTAGGTATGCTTTTCAACTTCCTTTTTTTTGTCTCTTAGGGAAAAAAAATTATGCATATTTTCTTGGATTCTGACTTTCACATCCCTTTCTGACCTTGAGTTAGTTACCTAACTGGGTATCATTGTCCTCATCTATAAAACTAAATCTGTGTGTTGGTGACTGTGGGGCTAAGGGAGTAGCAGATACAAGGATGATCAGCACTATGCCCTGCAGATAGTGTTTTTTCTTTCTTTTTTTTATACCTGTTCCATTCCATTTTTCTCACCCCCTCCCCCAAACAAAGTATGAAAGACAAAGCAAGTGACTAGCCTGGTTAGAAAGCCAGAAAACTTTGAAAGTAGCTTAGATTCACCAGTATCATTTCAAACTGTGACAATTTTATTTACTATCTCAAAAGCTTGATTTTTCCCTTTTAAAAGATTAGTGAATTTCATAAGATCATCTCTAAAGGAGAGAGATATTTCAATCTTGATGTTCCATGAACTCAGAAGTCTGCCTTCTAACATCTATGTTCAGAAAGAAAATGGATGTTGATTCCCTCCCTACGGAAGGATTCTAAAAATTACAAACCAAGAGGAAATTTGACTTTTAGAGGAATCTGTATCAATCTAATGTGTAGGTCAAGATCTGGTGATCATTCTTTTACACATAGAAGGTCCCTCCTTTCATTTATCCAACCCCCACATCCAGCCTCCAAAACCAGTAAGTTTTTCCATTCATAGTAGCTCTGCAAGGATGTACTTAAAAGAAAATCCAGGAATTTTAAGTAGTTATCTCTAATTACATGTGGATCATTTTAAATGAGTAAGACAGTTGACACAATATTATGTCAAGCTCAACATTTGGCTGATGTTTTTTTTTTCTTTCACACCCTGAAATACATCCAGTTGACCAAACAAAGAACTACCAAGACTGTAGACACACACACACACACACACACACACACACACACACACACAAAGAAAAAAAAAAACCCTCTCTATGTTTTCATAAATACTCAGTGCACCACTGCCACCCAGTGGTAAGATGCATCCTTGTATGTCAAAATCTCCAAACCCTACATTGACACAAGGTAATTAAAAAACTAACTGGAAATTAGCTATGCTACTCACCAGTTATTTCAGGGCAATTTAAGACCATACCCATCTCTATGGGTACTTATTTTCCTGAAAGAAATTTCTGAAGAGGTCAATATCAGATAAAGTCAATGCCACATTAGCTAATCCTACAACTAAACCCCACTGCTTCTGAACACATCACAAAACAAAGGAGTATTATTGTCTTATTAATTTTAATACACATTAGCAATTTAAAAAGATTGCCCCAATATTGTGTTATCACCTTCCAGATTCATTTTATCTGATCTTGATTTTTAGTTATGCGTGAAAAGGCATTTAAAAGTGACAACCGTACAAAAAGTGCACATTATATGAAAATCTGAGTTCAATTAAAACCAGCTACTGAATCCCAGCAATTTCCAGATGTCTCTTCTATCTTATCCTTAGAGAATTATATATCACATTAATTGGTATTCTGTCACATAAAAAGACGTCAGCAATGATTAATTGCATCCTTGGTGCTTTTGAGCTAAGCCTTCTTCACCAGAGGGATTCAATCACACCTCATTACCTTCTAGCAGGTACCCCTTTTGGTAAACCTCATAAAACCTCCTACCTTCCTGAACTTCTCCATTTGCTTGTAGAGGTCTGGATCGAGCTCCTGAGACACGTCCTTCATCCATAATAATGCCCCCCTGTATTCTGTCCGACACTGTTCCATGCGGTTCACCGTCAGCCATGTATCTGAGATCGCCCGATGCCGAAAAGTCTCCACTTCTTGGTGAAATCGACACAAAGGATTTCTCAAGGCCAATCTGGGAAAAAAAAAGAGACAAAGCGACAACCTTGAAACCAAGGCAATCACCAGTTTGAATCCTTGACACTTTGTCTTAAACTTATGAACCTAGAACAGTGCCTGGAAGAGAAGATGCTTCATTAAGATTTGGTGAATAATAGTTAAAATGTATGTGAATCTATGAGTTGGCCAGGGACGACCACCAGTGTTCCATACTTCAGTTTGCTGGGACTAATGTGGACCATTGGGAAACACCTCTCTCAGTGTTGCTGGGGGTGGCCTCAAGCTTGGGCAGTGTTCCTTTGAAGTTGGAACCAATCCTGCATCAATGATGGACAGTCAAGGCATGCCATTTCCATTCCAATCTTGGTCACTCCCTGTCTCCTGATCCCCTAAAGGTGGGCTCCTTGAAGATACTGTATGTGACCAGGGCCATTTTGATTACTTTTCAGGAGCCAGGGCATGTACTGCTTGCTCCAGGAGAAATGAAGCATGAACTGAAGCATTTTCAGGTGGTTAGGAGAGATAAGCACATTTATTGAGGCTCTACTACAGAGATAGGGTATATAATTTAATTCTTGTAAAAAAGAAAAACCTCTCCAAACTTAAAAGATATACGTCAGAAATGTATATTATATGAATGTAAAATTATTATAATATGAGCCAAGCACACTGTCATTTATTCAGAAAAAAAAACATTTGCGATATATCAAACTCTAAGTACAATATTTACTTTGGGTAGAAAATATTGCTTCTTTCATATTCCTACCCAAAATGAGCAGTGTCAGATGAATTACACTTTTAAAATACATTCTTTTCCAGAAAGATTCAGGGCACAGGTGCAAAATATAAAAATGAGATGAATATTTCAATTTCAATTTAAACGCAAACTCAGGAACAATGGTGCCAGGGAGCTGAGGGAAACTCATGGAGGCTCCCTCAGTGTCTGCAATGCCACCTTACGTGTGCAGACCTGAAAGAGTATGAATGGTTCAATAAGAAAAAAAAATCCCCTTTGCTTTTTCCTCTTGTCTGTAATGTTTTAAATATTGAGAACTTCTAGAAAAATAACTTGCCCACATTGTCCTACCTAGACATTGGAAATTTTTTCAAATACATATTGTTACCCCATCGAGGAAACTTGTGCTCTATCCTATTGGTTTAAATTTAATATTCACCTTTCATCAAACAGAATGAGCCATTGTAGCAATGACTAGCAAATAAGTCAGTTAAACAAACACTGGTGTGAAGGTTTGTATAATTGAAGGCTTCTATGAAAAGTTGTAAACAGTCCTCAGATGTCTCCCTGAGTATCGTATTCATTTCTGGACTCCTTTTTCTCTTCCCTTGGATTTCAACTATTTTCCTAAACTGGCTGTAAAAAGGTCTTGTGAATGAACTATTCTTGATTTTTTGCACTACTGTAAAATTGGACAGATACATTTAAAGTTGTAATAGCTTGGTAATAAAAAAGAAAAAGGCATGCTAGGCCCAGTGCCACATGCCTCTAATCCCAGTTGCTCAGGAAGCTGAGGCAGGAGAATCTCAAGTGTGAGGCCAGTCTCAGCAACTTAGTGAGACCCTGTTTCAAAATAAAAAATAAAAAGACCAAGGGTGTAGCTTAGTGGTTGAGAGTCCCTGGGTTTAATCTCCAGTGCTGGAGGAAAAGAAGGCATATAAACTCACCCCATATTTTTTTCTTGTAACTTACTCCATATAAAATCAGAAGGGTGAAAAACCAATCACTGTGGTATGAGAGACTAGATCACGACTCAAAATAAATAGAAAATATCAAGATTCAGTGACGGATTGGTCCACATTTTCATTCAGGAAAATCCATCCAAGTGTAATAATAAAGTACCTAAAGGTCTACTCCAAGGACAGTTATCCTTTAGCAGGAAAAGGTGGAAATGACCAAAGAAATGCACAGCAGGGCCCAGGTTAAATGTATACCCAGCATATGTTTATTCACACATACTCAATTAGTGGAATGCTAAGGTGTGGCTGTTTTAAGATGTATACACTGAAATTTAAAATGATAGCATATTTGACGTTAAAAAATCAATTTGCTAAATAACCTATATACAATAAGATGCAAACACTAGAATTATGATATCAGCTATCTGTGTTGGAATATATTCCTGCATACCCTAAATCATGTTTAGGACTGAGAATTCAAAGTCAGGAGAGTTACATTTAATCCTCCTGTTTCCTTCATGTTTAGGAGAACTAGTTGGGATTTCATGTGCCTGGCAACAGTTGAGTGTCAGGAAACCAGAGCCAGTGTGCAGGCCACCTTCCAAATGGTAAAGCTGGTCATACCTCATTAAGTTATGGACACAGCACAGTTTGCTAACACACAGTGCTTATAATTTCAATACCACTCGCATTGTTTTTGTTGGTTTCTTTTATTGTTTGTGTTTGTATCTGAAGCTTAGGTTACATAAACTTAAGGCCTTATATTTGTGCTCTGTGAGATCATCTGGTACAAAATTATGAAAGGGTATATACTGGATAGTCATATAATAGAATAATTAACAATGTTATCAGTAATAATAACCCTTGCATTGTGTTCTGGGATTTGGCTTTGTTTTCCATAAAATAGATGCTAATTTTAGTATGTAGGTATACATAAGAATTTCTTCTTATTAGTGATAGTACATGTTCAACATATGAGAATTTATGAAAGACATTTTAGGAATTATTTATCCTCCTAAGATTGGAGAAGCTCATATGTATACAGAAAGCATCTATCAAGGGGTTCTATCCCCATTAGTAAAATTGATTTTAATTTTCTCCTTTTGTTTTGTCTGTTTTTAAATTTTTCTAAAATGAGTATGTATAGTTTTTACAAGGACAATAATTACTATAAATAAGTATGATAGGTGCATTTCAAGGTTACAAATAAGTATCTTTCTTGGAAACTTAGGGTAGAGAACTGTTGGAAATGGTTTTGTTCAACTATGAGAGCTGGCATGGTCCACACAGTCAGGGTCCAAATGTCATTAGGAAGAACCCAAGTCTCTAGGAATGGGATCACTAAAAACTTGACACAGTTGGTTTCTTTTTTCTACTCCATCTTGGATTTTCATAGGAACACCCATGCATATATCAATGTGTATGTGTATATATATATATATATATATATATATATATATATATATATATATATCAATGGGAGGGAGAATGAGAGGGAAAATTAATAGGAGAAGAAAATATTGGACAATTTGTGTAAGTAAAATTTCTACAGCCTAAATATTTTGGAAATTACCTCCAAGCTTTACTTAGATGTGATTCTGCCAAATATTAGTGGATGACAGTTTGGGGGCTTGTTAGTTACTGGAGGAGTATGAGAGAAACAGTGTCCTTTTCTCAGGCACAAGGAGCAACTGTGTGCTGGGGCTCCTGCTTATTTAATACTGACCATAAAAATGAGTCCTGGTTGTATTTAAAAAAATGCCAGTGATCACTTACAGTTTTCTCTGTACTGGAGCTTCTCAAAATTGAATGTACATCAAAATCAACAGGGAACCTTGTTAAAATGCAAATTTCAGAGTCAGCAGATCTGGGGGGTGGGGTCCTGTTTCTGCATTTCTAACAAGCTCCCAGGCGATGCTGCTGCTGCTGCTGGCCCAGGGTCTGGGCAGTGTGGTCCAGGGCATCCTGAACAACACCCCTCTGCAGTTAATTGGCCCACAGAGAGCAGGAAGGAAACCCTTCAAGCTGGTCTCATTAGGCTCCTGCTTTAATCAGCTGCTGGAAGGAGAAGCAGACTGATCGTTATGAGCAACGTTGAAGGTCAAATATAAGCCTAGGACAGCACTCACAGTGATTGGCACCTAGAATGCCCCCTATAGGCCAGGAGAAATAAGAAAAAATATTTAAAAATGAACAAGAAGGGAAAAAAGAGGTATCCTACATGTTATTTTATTCATAGAGTTAAGAAGAAATCAAGTAAACGGAGTAGCTCCTCAATCGCAGGCAAAAGCTTTCTAAAGACAGCGAAATTCCCCTGCATGAGTAGGTGATTCCCAGGTTCTCTTCAGATCCCCCAAAACAGAGCCCCAATAAAGGTCACACACCTTTGCTGGGAAGAAAAACAGAGGGCCTTTCCTGTGGCTTGCATCATTTTTCCTGCTCTGGTTTTATCTTGGAAGCCTTGAGATCGGAGAAATTTTCCCAGTTCATTTTCTTCTTGAGACAAGACTGATGAAGAAAAGACAGAAAGGAGCCATGAACAATGAGCATTTTTATTACAAAGAAAACGAGAGAGACGAATCACAAGGTCCCCTCTCTCCCAGAGGCAAAGATGAGATGAAATTAAATCCAAGTGGCAGGCTTCAAGGTGAGTTCTCCCCACCTCCCCCACCCTGCCATTTAATGTTCATGCTGTTCTTCCACGTACAATACGAGAGATCAAATTCACTTGAATACATCTGTCAGTGAGTTTGGTGCCTGTAATCAGAACCAGAAAATGACCTCTGTACTGAAAAGCCAGCCCATAATGTGCTGCTTCCAGCTGAAATGAAGGAGTTGGGTTTGTCAAGTATGACGGTGGGAATCTTTTGTGGCTCCTAGAATTCTGTGCTAGTGGCCTCCTATTATTCTATCTGGCTGGTTTTTTGATCTGTGCCTCCTGAGTTACATTCTACTCATTGTAAAGCAACTCAAATATCTCACTCATGACACAGGTTTTGGGTAGGAGGTGAGGGTGGGAATTGAGGCTGGGTAGGCCATCAGGTTGATCATTTGATGGATTTTAAAATACATATGCTGGAACCGGCTCTGAATTGGTTCTGCCTGATCTTGGTCTCCTTTTTAAATACAACTGCAGATGAGACTACTGGTAAGTGATCTGTTACAAGCTTTCTACAGATTGATTTGGATGTAGATATAGTCATAGAATTGCACCATTTTTGACACTGCGCTTCTACTGTTAGGGTGTTAGAACATCCTAAGGAGGTAGTCCAGTGGGCACAAAAATAATCAGCATGATTATTTATTATGGTGAAAAACTCTTGCTTCCTATTCTAGGGACTAATTTGATAAAATACAGAGCATCCACATAATAGAGTAAAGGAGACCCAAATGACACCGAGCTTCCCAGAATTTTTTTTGTTTGTTTTTTCTCTTTTTCTAAACACAGCATTTACTATCAACATACTTTGAATAATACTCTTGTCCTCATTTCTGTACTGATACATTTCCACACCATTCGCATCTCAAACTGCTTTTAAAATGCTGCTAGGATTCTTGTCTATTTCCATGAGCCATACAGATTTCTTTGAGAATGCACCCCATTCCTAAAAATCTCTCCAACAATAATGTAGAGGTTTGTCCAGGACCCATGAATACAAAGATAACAGCTAAACTCACTACAGCTTCCTTCTTAATCTGTGACTATAGTTCACTCTAACAGTCCCCTGGGAGGGCCCCATGGAAATGAGGCTTCAGAATCCATTTTTCCTGAGAGGTAAAAGATGTCCCTCCTTCCTACTTTTGTCTCTCAAAAATCATGCTCACAGATCAAAGCAGGAAGGCTACTTCCTCTGTCAAGTAGTGGATTCCTATTTCTCTGGACAGCAGTGCCTGCTGGGCACGTGTGTTAGCGTTTACTGTGGTAGGACCCATGTCAGAGTGTGCATGGGTGAGCATGTGACCTTCCTATGAGACTAGGCTTTCCAGGGCAGGGACCTCGTCTAAACTTTATATTTCCCAGTCCAAATATGAAGCTTTATAGTCATGGCAGTAATTAAATGTTTGTGAGGTTGAACTAACTATAATTTTTGCTTTGTTATCCCTGTACATTTTATTTTAAGTTAAAAGCTTATTTCATATTTATGCCATGGTCCTAGGTACCTTAAAAATTCCTGTAAAAAGTGTTATTATTGTTGTTGTTTTTAATATCTTCCATTTTTCCTCTCCACTGTTTTTTGTATTAATCATTCAATTCCACAATGAATCTTTCTCTATGAAGAGCAATTTCCCACTTTTGCTCCTAAGATCATAAGGCTACTGTCACTTTTTTTTTTTTTTTAATTTGAAGCCTCAACTCATGTATGAATGAACACATTTAGTTTAGGGTCAGGAAGAAACCAGTTCATGGTACCTGGATGATTACACGGCTGATGAAATGTACTCTTTCCTAAAAAAAAAAAAAAAAAAAAAAAAAAAAAAAAAAATTCTAGGTAGATTGAAGCTTTTAAAAATAATTTTCTGGTCATTTTATACATGGGAGGATTAAACTTGGTGGCAAACAAATTTCATTTAAGTGCTGACTCTGATTAATTGGCAGTGCTTCTGAGAGAGGTGAAAGGAGGTTTGAGCTCCATGGGGCTCAAGGTTGGAATTTTCCAATTAGTGATGGCCATTGTTTAATTTAAACAATTCAAATACTAAAATTAATTGGTAGAAGTTTAAATTCAGGTGCAACTTATATATCAGATAACTCAAAAATTTCTTCTTGTACAAAGTTTTCAATTAACTGGGGCTTAAAAATTCAAATAAAAACCTATCCACATTTAATTGCTAATTAGATTTTCAGATATATTCTCTCAAAATGCAACTGAAGAACTATGAAACCAATTAGCTTGACAGCATTAACTCACTTAGCCCAGATTTATGGATAATTCAATACGTACTAGACACTTTTCTGCCCCTGGGAATACAGTGATGAGCAAGACACATGAGGTTCCCTGCTCTTACAGAGCTAATATTCAAGCAGCATGTGATAGAAAAACAAAACATACATAATCACAAATACAAAACAAAAAGAAAAATACAAAAAGAGAGATGGGGAATAAGAGGGAGTGGAAGCTGTCTTTCACTGGGTGGTTAGGAGAGGCATCTTGAAATAGGACCATTAAGCTCAGTTATAAATGACAAGAAGGGGCTGCTCTAGATACCATTAGGGCAGAGCCATGCCAAGAAGGGGAACAACAAGTTCAAGGCTTCAGATATCAGGTGGGGAAAGGTGGCTGGAGAGGTGTGTCCTGTTTATCAGCCATGGTAGGGGAGTTTGGATTCTACTTTAAGTACTACTGGATGCTTTTAAAAGGTAGGGAGCAATAGAATCCAATTTATGTTATGTTTAGACCTTTATGAAACCTCTTATGTTGAAATAATTTTAGACTTATAGAAAAATTATGTATAGTATACAGAATTCCTATATGCCCTTCCTCAACTTCCCCTAATATTATATCTTATATGACTGTGACACAAAGATCAAACTAGGAAATTAACATTGGAATAATACTACCAATGAAACCACAGGCTTCTTAATTTTTTTTTTTTTTTTACCAGTTTTCCCAGGAATGCCCTTTTTCTGTTCCAGCATGGAGA